>NC_140498.1:50720756-51370756 GCF_964271855.1 Acomys minous
CATGCACATGCACACACATGTACTTGCACACACATATACACACACTCACACACACGCGTACACACACACACACACATGCTCTATCTATGTGTAGTTGAGAATAATTAATTTGAGAGTTAAAGCTTTCAAATTGTCATTTAATTAGTTGGTTTGCCTCCCTTACGCCTCCAGCTCGTCCTTCCTTCCCACTTTTCATCATTTTCTTACTGTGCTTATGAATGGTTGGGTGTCTTTTCTCTTATTGGGTGTCTTTATTCTTTACCTTTAACTTTAAAGTATCTCTTGAAGTTTGTTTGTTTGTTTGTTTTTCTTTGTGGCTACCATGAGGGTTACAAATATTTTGTTAGTTTCAATAAGATTTTAAGTATGACAAGAACTTAACTTTAATTGCACCCATGAACTCTATCTTTGTTGCCCCAGACTATTTTGAGTTTCTGGTGTCACATTTTACACCAATGAAATAAACTAAGAAGAAGAAACGACCCGCCTATGCATCTAAGCGTCAGTGGGTTACCACGACGCCCGTGACTCTGTTTTGCTATTGATGAGCATCTCTTCAGCACCGTCACTGAGAAGCGTTGGCTGTGGCTGACAGTCGCTCATCCGCTCAACTTCTTCCAGAAATAGAATGGAAGGAAACCATCTTAGTCTTTTTTATTGCTTTGTACCAAAACCCTAACCTCAGATATTAAAGGATTTATTCTAGAATTTTCAATGGAGTCTTCATTTTAAAGTGGATACTGGACAGGAAAAAAAATATCTTCTCTCTCGCTCCAGTCACCAACAGATACTTTCTAATGCTAGGCATTAGTTGCCTTGATGAAACAGCCTTATCAGACAGAAAACAGACACCCGCATTCTATCCACATGGCTCCGTACACTCAAACAGGAATTACACGGCTGCGTTCAATTCTGGACCAATCATTTTGTTTAGAACCTGGACTACCTTAGAATCTGTTCTTTGGAGAGGATTCAAGAGGGGACAGAGGGAGACTCGGCCTGGGGAAACAGCAATCTCCCCACCTTACCCCAGCTGTGTGTATTGTGTGTACTGTGTCCATTGTGGCTACACAGGCTGCTGGGGGGCGGAGCGGGGGAGCCAAGGTTCTGTCTCTGAAGCCACTCTTTATCATGTTAGCTTTGTAACACAGCCAAGCCACAACACATTCAGATCTCTGGCTCCATTAAGTCATGGCTTAGAAAAGAGTCTTTTAAAAAATCTCCAAAAATAAAGGTGTATGTAGATTTACAAAATGCTGCCTGAGAGCTCGAATCTAGTTCAGACTTATGTTTTAAGGCCGTGGACTATAATTAGGCTTTACATTAAATCAATAGAGTCTGGGACACACTTTGGAGAGCTTTTAACACAGTCACAATGGATCCCTTCATAACCTATGAAATGCCCCGACATCTTTGTGAAATTGGCTTGGGCGTTCTGCCACATTCAGATGAAATGAACAGTTTCGGACGAGGCCCTCCAGCATCAATGAGCTGACTGAATACCTGTCACTTGGTTTCACATTGTCACAGGTGAAAATACACCGTTCCTTCTGTGCTGTGATAATTCAAGGTACAAAGACTGGCTTTCCAGGTGGACTCTGCTAGGACGTGGGGCCCTGCATGTTAGTTTCAATTATCATCTACTTTATTGCAAGTATTGAGGTAATATACATTGTGCTACTGTACAAAGAAAATTAAAAGAAGAAAATCCAGGTAACTATACAGTGGTTCAAATGTATAGTGTAATCCTCTATAGCCACTAAAAGAAACAATACAAGCCCTGTTTCGCTTTAGAATGATCTTCTAATTACATTATTGGGCAAGTAGCGAAAGATTTAAAGCAGCCAGTGTGCCTTGCTCTGATTTGGTTTACAGAAGAGAAAGAGTTACTCCAGCCCCACCAAATCCTAACAGTCATTGTCCCTGGGGAATAAAACTGGGGTCCAACTGCACAGACTCCTAGGCTTTGTTTTAGTCACATCATGTGTTCCTCCTGCCATAAAGAAATGCACAAAAGGAAAATATCTTGAAACTTAAATAAATAAAGCAGCCAGTTCTGACCTTGAGCAAGTCTGTGTGAGCATAGCTGCAGTGACAGTGTTGGCTGCTGATTGCTGACCAGGGCTCCCTTACCTCACAGCAGCCTTGATTCATGCAGTGCGTTCTCCTTGGAGACCAAGGTGGAGGCTGCAGCTGGGACACAACCTTGCTGAACTCTTTCCTCTGCCTCTCCTGCCCTCCTCAGAGAACTCTTTTAGTCAAGCACTGGCACAATAGGATGGCAAGGGTAAAGACGGCGTCTATAAAATATAGTGACTCAAACAAATACATTGTCTCTCCACATTATGGTCAATGACAATTATTTTCTTGTGTGTGTGTGTGTGTGTGTGTGTGTGTGTGTGTGTGTGTGTGTGCACATGTACACACATATTCATGTGTGTGGGTGCACATGGATGCATGTGCATATGGAAACTAGAGTCAGCCCCACGTATTGTACCTCAGGTGCCCTGCACCTCTTTATGTTATTTTTTTCTTCTTGAAACAGGATCTCTAAGTGGTCTGGAGCTCACCACATGGGCTAACCTGCATGGCTAGTGAGCTCCAGCATCCCGCCTGTCTCCTCATCCCCAGCACTGGGACTGCAAGCGCACATCACCACGCTACCTCTTGTATAGACAGTTGTGGGACTCAACCCTGGGACTCTGTGGCCTGTAAGACAACATATGCCCAGATCTCCTTCATTCTTTTGAAAGTTTAAAGATGATCCATTTATCCAAATCTTCCATGAATTTCTACTTTTCTCCTGAAAAGCCAGTTTTCTGATCCAACTGCAGTATATGCCACACATATGCGCCACAAGCTCCTCTCCCACGCAGCCCCCACCTTCTCCACGCTGCTTGCACTGAGCTGATCATGGTCTCTTCCACTCACCACACTCCTTTCCACTGGAGAGAACGCTGTGCTTTCCCTCTGCGATGCCCCAATGTGTTTTGATCAAATCCACCCCCAATCTCTGCATTCCATCTCCTCCCATGCCCCCACCAACTTTTCCCTCCGAACTGTATGTTCTTTCTTAAACCCGTTGAATCCACTTTGTGCTGCCAGTGTGGGTAGGGGATAGAGCCATTCACAGGAACATGGCTAGCCTATCAGGGGCCACAATCGAAGGGCGGTGGACCCCCCACACAGAAGCTCCTCAACAGGGATAGGACTTCAGGAGCCTTGCCCACATTCGTACGAGGATTTAGGCTGCCTGGTCTTGTGCAGGCCTTGAGCATGTAGCCACACTATGAGCTCCTGTATACAAAGTCCCTGCTGTGACTAGAAAAATACTTTCTCACAGCTGTCCTCCGCTGCCCCTGGCCCTTCCAACCTCGTCACCTTCAGACAGTGTTTTCTATACCAAAATGATCACTGAATATTTAATGAACAGAGTTTTGCTAATGACTATAACTAGCTAGAATTTAATACTAAATTTTACCCAAGTCTGCTTACCAACCAAACAAAGAAAATGAGTGATTCATTATTGATTCTTAGTGTCTTTAGGCAAAACAATTATTCATTAGACACACAATGTCTGGGGCTGAAACAAAGGAAATGTTCTATACCATGTGCCTGTGCACAGAGATTTTAATGAAACAATCTGAAAACCATCCACACAAGTGAAATAATAAATTTAAAGTTTTCATAATTCATTGCAAAAAGATTCATTATGCATCTCCTATGTTCCAGGAGCTGTGTGGTCCTCTGCAGAGCAAAACAATGATAAATAAAAATATATAAACCTTCTGTTCTCCTGGATTTTACCTTACAAATAAGCAGACAGAAATCAACAAGGGAGTGGAGTGTGTATAAGTACAACAAAGCTGAGACATATACAGAGAAGAAATATGAAAGGGGTCAATTGGGACCAGGGTCAGAAAGTTGGGGTGACTTTAGAACTGAAGGCTGGTGAGGCATCTTCTATGCAAAAAGAAGTGGGAAGGATGCTCCAAGCAGAAGACACAGGATGTGACTCTGCTCCACAGAAGGCCGCAGTGGCTCCTTCAAACCAGCTAAAGGCGGTAGTTTTAGAAAGTTTAAATTGCTAATAATTTACAACTATATCACAATGGAACCTTTGATGGAGTCTTGCATCCAGATTTAAAGTACCAGGGACAAGGATATTGGCAGTCACTGCATCTCCAATAGTGGAAGGACAGACTAAAGCTAGCAAAAGTTGAGCCATGGAGCAGTGTGTCCTGAGACCAACCGGAAGCAAGTGGGAAAGACGATCAGATTTTTCACTTTGAGAATAATATCTGAAATTTGAGGGAGAGCAAAGTGTGTGAGACAGATGCATGAGAACTAGACGGAGGCTGGTGTGGCAGAAGGTGAAGCTACATCCTATAAAATCTAACTGACCAGTGACAGCACCTCTGCCTGTGGTGATGAGGGGGATGAGGGAGGGGTGTGTCCGACGTAACTGAGCATCACAGGACTGAAGTGATTATCTTTAAGTGCCAGGCACATCAGTTCTGATAAATTGCTTTCAATGAGATGATTGAATGATTGGGGATCATTTATATCTACCTGTATCTCACAGCTGAGCTTCAGAGGGGAGTATTGAGCTCAGCTTTAAACCACCAGAAACTGAGATTTTTGAGAGTCATGTGCCAAGATAGCATAGAGGCTGATGTGGAGGAAGGGATAATCAGACATTAACACCTTTCTATATCAAAATCCTGCTACACATAGTTGCATATATTTACGTAGGTGTGCTTGAACAGATATGTTTAAGCTAATCATAAGTAAATGTACTCAGTCATCTTAAACCATGAAAATAGGTCTTCCCAAATAAAATTTTAGTACCTTTTCAAAGTGCTTAGATTACAAAACATAGTTTCAGGTTTAAAAGACAGACATGCAAGTCAAGTAGAAAGGCAAGCACTCTCAGAGAAGTCATCGCTCCAGCTAACACTCTTTGAGAGAGGAGTGCTCCTCCTTGTGAACATCTCACTGTAAACAGACAAAATGTTTACTAGCTAGCTTTTTCAACTTTTCATTACTTATGTCCTGTGTGTGTGCATATATATTGATATGCATGTGCCACAGCATGCGTGTGCACAGGCTGAAAGGCAATTTGCAATTGGGTTCAATGCCCAGATCCTATGTAGAAAGCCATGCCTAGTGGTACATACCTATAAGCCCAGTGCTGAGGACGCAGACACAGGAGGACCCCTAGCTTACCAGCTAGGCTTACCAGCTAGCCATGGGGAACTCCAGGCTCAGTGAGACACTGTCAAATAAACAAAAATAAATAAATAAATAAATAAATAAATAAATAAATAAATAAGATGGATACTGATGTAGAAAGACAAGAGACTAGTGGTCTTAGGTAGAGTAGATAGAAAATCTGGAGTGAAAATTCTAAGAAATATGTTTGAAGTCACTGGAAAGTCGGTGCCCAGCACATAAGGAAAGTCCCATAATGTGCATTTAATTCTCCCCCTGAGGCCTCACTCTGCCAGGCTTGGACTTGGAAGCAAGTGAAAGTTGCACAGCTGAGCAGAAGGTGTTTCTAAAGGGCTATCTAGGAGTCTGTTCCCTCCCATGAGACATCAGGAGTAGACATCAGAGTGGCCTATGCAGGAGGTCCTAGGTAAAGGCAGATTGCAAGGAATCAGACTTGAAGACATGCACCTGAGTGGGATAAAAGAAGCATGCAGCCCTCTAGCAGCCCAAAGACTCAAAGCCAAGCAGAAAGTAAAGTCCCAAGAAGCTGGACTGCAGCCTCCTGTTAGTGGAGAGACAAGCACAGGGATTCCAAGTTCTCATTAGAACTCTAAAGTCAGAAAAACCCGAATACTACCCTTTCTTCCTATATAGTAAACCAGTTTCCACTCAGACCAGCCTCACGGTGGGTACTGGGACTCTACCTTGATTTTGCCTGTCAAAAATCACAAGTGTGTGTTGTCAGGCAGGCCTGGGCACCTTAAGTTAGTTGGTGAGCTTATCCGGAGGAGCAGGGAAACAAGGCAAAGAGGACATGTGTTTAACTAGAGTAGAGTAGTAACCCAATTTATGTCGCTCTAATCAATTTGTCTTAGTATACAGAGTCAGCGGTGTTTCCATTAGCTTGTTGGGAACTCAGGGTGCCAGAGTACAAATGTTTGCTTTACAACCAAAGACCTAACTCAAGGCAAGAGAGGCACGTCTGTTCAATCAACAAATGAAGCAAAGGCGATGGTCACTGGCCAAATAACCCCAGTAAATAAAATCCCCTCCCATGACAGAAGTGTAGAGTAACCAACCCTGTCCATCCAACTTGGTGGATAGTTCATGTCAACATCTAAAGAGATAAAGAGAGCTATGCGGCTGGTGAAGACAATTAAATCTTGCTATTTTGATGAATTATCCTCATGGTGAGATAAAATAAATATCCATGTAAAGACTTCTGGGACTTTGCCAACTGTTCATTTCTCTTCTTTAATGATTAATGAGTCATGAAGGGGTTCTTTTCCTCAACCTTCCAAATCAGAGCTTATGAACATACATTAAAAAGAAGACAGTTCTACAGACACTGCTCAGGTCCCGCATAACACTCCCTGCTGTCTAGCAGGAGTGACTCATTTAGTCTCTGAGTGCTGTTTTCTTATTTTGAGCATCCATTTCACCATCCAAAAACAGCCTGTCAAATCAGCCTTAGACACTGCCTATTAAAATGTTAAGCTTCACCTGATAAAATATAATTATAGCATGCCTGGCATTTAACATAGCACACACATGCTTCAAGCCAACTTTGCTAGAGTTGAGATTACTCCTTTGGATGTGTGACTGCATGGTGAAACTGTAAGGAAATATCAATATGTCAAACTCTAATATAGTTGGGAAACTGAATTCAACAGGAATTTTTTAAAAAACAGAATATGGATTACAGAATATGGATTAAAGGAATAAAAATGGAGATAAAGGCCACTAAATAACTGGATGAGCTCACCAAATTATGCAACTAATTATGCATTCAATGATTGGCTGGTTAAATTCAATGAGCCAATTTCTTTCTTTCTTTCTTTCTTTCTTTCTTTCTTCCTTCCTTCCTTCCTTCCTTCCTTCCTTCCTTCCTTTCCTTTCCTTTATTTTAATGTTTCCTGGGGCAGTAGTTCATCACCTGAAAAGCTCTCAAGAATAACAAACATCCTTGTCATGTAGTAGAACAATTAAGCCACCATTTCTGTAGGTGGAACTCCAAGTATCAGATGCCTGTTTTTTCTTTTTGGTTTTTTGGGACAGGGTTTCTCTGTGTAACCTTGACTGTCCTGGGCTCACTTTGTAGACCAGGCTGGCCTCGAATTCATGAAAACTTGCCTGCCTCTGCCTCCCAAGTGCTGGGATTAAAGGCGTGCACCACCACGCCTGGCTCAGATACCCTTTTTTCAAGATTATTTTTTAAAAAATATGAGATTGTGAGCCGCCTGGCATAGGGTATGGGAACCAAACCTGAGTCATCTGCAAAAGCGGTGAGTGCTCTTCAGTGTTGAGCCTTCTTGGCAACCTTTGGATACATTTAAAGCTACACCCTCCCTAGTAATTGTCGGATAAACACTGGTCCTATTACTGTGTAAGAACCATTATATAACTAATGCCTGAGAATGATGAAGTGGTTGGGTCTGCTTATACTTGTCTGTAACCCAGCTAATAGGGTCTCCTGGATAAAGCAGGAGCCGTAACACAAAAGATGTCTAGAGATTATGAAACTCTCCTCAATTTAAAAGATGGGGCTTAACTCGCTCCTTGTTGAGTAAGGGCTGGACTGAGTGCCTCAGTTCTAAAGGGCAGGATGGGGCAGAGCTCACAGAATTTAGCTTCTAATCTTAGACCACGAAAGACATTGCAGCTACCCCTTGCTGCTTAGGAGATCACTCATCTGGAGAAGTTGGTTACTGGGTTTTGAAGATACCCAAGCTATACCAGAGAGGCCCAAATGACAACGAACTGGGGTCTCCTGACAGCGGCCATGTGAGAGCCATCCTAAAAGTGGACGTCCCCAACTCAGGTCAGGCTTTTAGATGGCCACATCTCCAGTCTTCAGTCTTATGAGACTCTCGGCCCCTGAGCTGAGCTGATGATGAAGACCTGACCCAGAGAAACTCTTGGATGAAAATGTTCAGTGTTTGAAGCTGAGATGAGGGAGATCTGTTACAGGGAAACAATTTGTGCAGCACATTAGGCTCACCTAGTGTCCATCACTAGAAATGATTTCTGATGTGTCAGATGCTCAGTTGGTGTGTGTATAGTAACTGAATGAATAAATGACCACCCTCCATATTTGAATAATGAGAAATTTTCTTTTCTCTGGAATTCCACAGAATAGTGGAGATTTATATCCATTACCAAGAACTCTGTCCACACAAAGCCTGGAGTTAAAAAGAATTGATGTTCCAAATCAGGAGAAGCCTTAGTGTAAACAATCTACTTATGTTTGGTCTAAGCTTGCTATAAAACAGCTGCTTGTTACTTTTGCTTCTTTAGGATATCACCAGTGATCTGAATATCATTTTCATGGCTTTTCGTCTTAAAACCCATGCAATTTTATTTTTTTCCAAAAGAAAATTCTGGCCCAGCACTGAACTATCTAATCTTAAGAGTCTAATGACTCAACTACATTTGGTTCCTTAAAAAACGTTCCTCGTTTCTCCCAAGATGCTCAGCTTCTCTCTCCCATCAAGCCTTGCTGCCACTCCTTTCTGAGCACGCCTCCCTTTCACACGTCCCTTTGACAGAGCAGCCATTATCTTTACCCATTGGGAAGCAGATGAGCCCTCCAACGCTGTGGTTCCTTCTTGGACAATCGCTTGTGAGCTTGTTTCACATTTCCGAAAGTCAGAAAATGAATGATTCCATACTTTTACACAGACCCCATGATGGGAAGGAAGGCGTTGTGCTTCAGAGTCCTTTGTATAATCTCAGTGGGGTCACCGTTAGCTCACAGCTTACTTCCCACTTTGGTTAAGTTACTGTAATGTGGGAGAATAGTCTTCTCCTTGCCCAATACTGAGCACAAGGATAGCTTTAACAAAGGAGGGGATACACTTGCTATAATTAAAAGTGGGGGAAACCCAGCAAATTTTAACAGAATGATGCCAAGTACAGGGCTGGGGAAATGGACCAGTTGGTAAGGATGCTTGAGCACCCACATAAAAGCTGAGCATGGCCAAGCACATGCCTGCAAACCTGGTGATGGGGGGCAGAGACATAAGAGTAACATAGCTTTAGGCTCAGTGTGTGGGGGAGGGCACATGCATATGCATACACACACACACACACACACGGGACAGAGACACAGAGACAGACAAAGAGAACACTTGAACCAAAAAGAGGCCTGTAAATGGTAACTGAAATGGCACACTGTATGGTCCTATAGATGCTTGACCCACAAGGTCCAAAACTACTTTCCGCCTCCCTCTCCAACACTGGGCTTGCCAAAAGCATAACAAAGGATGGCTCTGCACTGTCATCTTCTCAGTATTTCTTTTTCTTTGTTTAATATCTTACTTTTTGTTTTTCTTTGTTTTGTTTTGAAACACAGTCTCTCTGCGCTGTCTAGGCTCAAGTGAGTAATCCTTCCACTTGAGTTCCTCAGTTTGGCATCACAGGTGTGCACCCCTGCATCCAGCATGACATCCCATCTCTAAACAGAGTGAGTTCATTCTAGAGTCACCTCAGTGAGATGAAGAGAGAAAGCCTTACACCATAGTTAAATGACACAGCCCTGCTGACCATGAACTGAGAAGAAACAGTAAGCTGCCACTCGCCAGTGGCTTTGGCATAAGACTTGAGCTTTGAGCTGGGAAAGATGCTGTTGCTTTTGGCTTCTTCTGAGCTAAGCAAGTGTGACTAGCTTCTATTGAGTTTGCTCAATAATGGAGAAGCCTGGCACTCTCATCAGTCTCAAGGACTTCCCCACAAGGCTTTGTCAGCCCCTACAGTACTAGCAACTATTATGAGAGACAAATTTTGGTGAACTCAAAGCTGAAGAAAGAGAGAAGATGCTTGTGTTTCCAGGGACAACAACCTGCTTCTAAGCTGGCCAAGAGACATCATCAGCCCAGCGGTGTCCTGAAGCACTTCCAGCTCACACTTCCAGGTGGATTTCTAACCTGCTCTCACCTAGAGAAGATCCGTGCATGGAAAAAAGGATTGAGCCAACAGGCTGTCCTTGCAAACATACTTCTGCCCTTGACAAATGGGCTAGGGATTGTTTTCAGGAGAATTCTGGCTAGGTACATTTAGACAAAATACCACTGTTTTCTCCTTTGTCAGCTTGGGAGGTAGGGTGCCCCCAAAGCACACATGGGCTCCCTTTCCCACAACTGCTGACAGAAAATGGATGGTTCTAATGTGACTGTCACATGGTCATGCTGCCTCCCCTACAGGAGGTACACCAAGTTGACTTTTAAGAAATATGCTTGCTGTCTCTGCCTGCATTTGTTTGGTTGGCAGGCTTACACAGTGCTAGGGCTCCTGGGGAGCTGCAGTCTGGATGGCTGGATGGCAGGGCTCCACCCAAGGTGAGATGAACACATTTCTGCCTGCTATGAGCTTTTGGCACATCCCCCTCCCTCTTTGCCTCTGTCCAGAATCCTCCATGGGGTGACTGCCTTGCTTGGGAATCCTCTGGGTTCTTTGCTTCACAGATGGAGTTGGGAGGAGATTGGGTGTCCTTCAAAACAGGATACAATATCATTGGTTTCAGAGGTTTCTAATGTCTACTGTAAGATGTACAGATAGGACTCTCTGTGATAATGAAAACTGTCAATGTCTAGATGCACACATGGCTTATATGATTCCATGCACGTGGGCATCTTGGAAATGCAGCAGAAGAGAAGAGAGTGTTTCGGGGCTTAGCATAAAGCAATGGGCTCAACAACATTTGGGCAGTATCTTAGTTACTTCTATTGTGTTGACTAAACACCATGACCAAAGCAACTTGCATAAGGGTTTATTAGGGGTGAGTCCATGACCATCATGGTGGGGAGCATGGCTCCAACAGGAAGGCATGTGCTGGAGTGGGAGCTGAGAGCGCGTCTCCTGATCCAAAAGCAAGAGGCAGAGTGACAAAAAGCTAACTGGTTGTCAAGACGCCTTTTGAAACGACAAAGTCTGCCTCCAGTGGCACACCTCCAACAAGGTCACACCACCTAATCTTTCCCAAACAATTCCATTTATCTGGGGACCAAGCAGTTAAATACCCCAGCCTATAGAGGGGGCATTCTCATTCAAACTACCATGGGCAGTGTGAGCTTTCTAAACTAGTGGACAATTGTTATTTGGTTAAGGTGATGGCTGCATAAACCTACCTACCATCCCAGTAAACTTTATACAACGGTTCACCAGCAAGAAGTCACTATTACTGTAAATAAAACTTTTAAGTCAGCCAGGTGGTGGTGGTGGTACGCCCCTTTAATCCCAGCACTCAGGAGGCAGAGGCAGCCAAGACTACATAGAGGACCCTTGTCAAGTTTTAAGTCATAAGTGAAAGAAATGAATCTTTCAATGCCCATTCAAATTAATATAAAAAACTTATGAGAAGATATTTTTGGACACCACTGAGAGTACTTGAGCAAAGTGAGACTTAACACTGCTACTTTTTTTCAGTGGTATACCTCTGAGAGACTGCCCATGCACCAGTAACTCAGCCTCCACTCGTGCTCCTAAAGCAACCAGAATTAAACTCGGTGGCTTAAAAAAAAAATAAATAAAAGAATATCAAAGTAGGAGGAGCTTGATGGGAAGAAAGGTCTGTATGGAAGAGAGAGGGGAGGGAGTATAAATTTGTTGAAGGATGAAAACAGAGCAAATGATGGCTATTTTGAGGATCTGATAATGGTATTTAGTGATATTTTCTACACTATTTGGTGATGTTTTATTATTTCATCTTTTTTTTAACAACCTGTTGTGAATGACTTGACCTTCCCATAGGTCCACAGGTCAAATCACAGCCATAGTGAAGGTGTAAGAGCTGGAAAAGGGAAACATGTGCTAACTAGCCATTTGAACAACTGTTCACATTAGACATCTCTACTGGCACTAACATTACCTCAGCCAGGCCTCGATGTGCTGACATGGCTCACAGTTCCATGCCAAAGGTGGTGCGGAGAGTCTCCGAGGCTGACTGACTTCCCCCGGTGCTCACTTGGAGCATCTGGTTTCTTGGCATGGAGCCCAGCAGCCTTTTCCAACTGCTGGCACCTGCACATCCCAAGGGAACTCAGAAGCAACCCCTTGATAGTTCCCAATAACTTTAATTCTAGCCGCCTTCTTCTTCTTCTTCTTCTTCTTCTTCTTCTTCTTCTTCTTCTTCTTCTTCTTCCTCCTCCTCCTCCTCCTCCTCCTCCTCCTCCTCCTCCTCCTCTTCCTTCTCCTCCTCCTCCTCCTCTTCTTTTTCTTCCTCCTTCTTCTTCTTTCTTCTCCTTCTTTCTTCTTCTCTGCCCCCCCTCTTCCTCCTCCTCCCCCTCCTCCTTTTTCTTCCCCCTCCTTTTTCTTCCTTAGTGAGCAGTGTGAATGTGACTGCCTGGGCTTGGTAACAACCTCTCGTGGTAACAAGTTCCTTGGAACAGGAAGCCTTCTGTCAGCTGGGTCAGCCTAGGGAGCATGCTGTTACCACAGTGGTATCACAGGGTGACCATGAGCTTTTCTAAAGAGAGATGTGAGTAAAGGCGTGAACTGCCATGCTGCCTTTCAGTGCTGGCCAGAGCATCTAGTTACTCACAGGAGGAGCTGGCTCAGCCTCCAAGGGAAGCTGCCTTTCCTTCGTCTGTCCTGCGTCCCTTCTGCAGTCGGAAGAACAAAACATAAACCCCTAATTTTGGCCATTTATGGAGTTCCAAGTCAAAGAACCAATTCAAAGACCCCATACTAGTTGGCACCTTTTGGGGAAAAAAATCCATTTCTGAGGTTCCAAGTGAAGCAGAAGCTAGGTTATTAACTGGAGCCATGTTTACTGGGTTTCCTCTGGGTTTTGTTTGGTTGCATGTTGTTATTAGCAGACTTGGCCTCCCCTTGTCAAAACCTTCACTGAGTCAGCAGCATTCAAGCAGTTCCCTTTGCCCACTTGATCTCTCCACTTACCTTGCCTTCACCTTGCTGTATTCACCACTCCTGACATCAGTACTCCCTCCTGACCTTCCCACCATGCTGACCCTTCATTTGTCTGTCCGCCATCTTTTCTGCCTTTCTCAAAGAAGCCCTCTGCAACCCTCCAGTCCTATGTGGTGGACACAGATTCTCATGGTTGCTAACATCTCCTCTTCCAAGAAGAAAGTGTGATGGTGACCACAGCCATGAATGTGATCTTAGGTGTGATGGTGACCACAGCCATGAATGTGATCTTAAGTGTGATGGTGACCACAGCCATGAATGTGATCTTTTTTTTTTCCCTGACCTCTCTTCCTTTAGCTTACAATATCCTTCAGGGCCAGGGCCACATCTCTCATGTTCTTCACTAGAAGATTCAATGCCTCACATTGAGGAAAGACTTGCTGTGTGAATTTGATGGGAATAGGGAAGGAATGGAAGGCGTAAAGAGGCAGGAAGCCAGAGCATTTTAGCACAGTACGAAACAAGAAGCTTCAGGCGCCACGTGCACTACGCTTAGTAACTAAAATAACACACTCCTTACTGATTTCACGCCTTGCCTTCCCTCTTACTGCTACTGAGAATATAAGAATACTCTCGTATGTGGTTCTGTAACTCCCCTGGGCCTTTTAAAAAGGTCTGACTTTATTTTCATTATGTATGCATGTGTGTGTGTCTGTGGGTGGGTATGTGTGCATCAATGCAGGTGCCTGCAGAAGCCATAAGAACTTGTCTGGTCCTCTGAAGCTACAACTGCAGGCAGTTATGAGCTGCCCAGTGTTGGTTCTGAGAGCAGAACTCAGGTCCTCGGCAAGGATAGCATGTGCTTTTAACCACTGACTGAGCTCTGTCTCCCGCCCGTCCTGCCAGTCTCTCTTAAACGGTTCACCAGGCATTGCTTTCTCTTCAATAATAGATGGCAACCAAGGATCAACAGATGCTCAAGACCTTTTCAAGGTCATGGGGCCCATCAAAGGTGTCACCCAGACCTAGAGAACAGGGGTGTACCTGTTGCCATGGCCCAACCCAGTTCTCCTCTCCCACACTGGTCTTTGTTCCAACCCCCAAGGGAAACATAATATAATCATTCTCCCTGCTTCCCCCTGTTCCTTCAGAAAAGAGGTGTTTGCCGCTAACTGAGCTGTTAAGGCTGGGAGCTGTGTGATGTGCCTGTCTTTTAAATAAAGATGAGACCATTCTGGTCCCAAAGGCGATTTAACCTTAATTGCAGCCAGAGCAAATCAGCAAGTGTGAGGTAACTCGGCTATGGTGCAGGTGGTGGGAATGGGGCAGCTAATAAGATTATCTTCTTCCTTCCTCTCTGCAAAGTGCACTGTTAAAAGCTGACTTGCACCCAGTGACATAAAATAGTCATGTTTTGAAGAGTAAAGGGGTTTTTCACTCTGGATTCTCAAAGTGGCCATAAAAGGAAAATGAAGACATTTGCAGATCTGCCAAAGCACACTTCAGCCTTCACCGCCTCATCTGTTGAAATGGCTCTCAGCAAGGCAGGAGAGGAGGCGGGCGGTGGCTCCATTTGTAGTGTCCTTTCTTCATCAGCTTGATGGCATAGTCCATATCCCCAGCACCCATGTGAAAAGCTGGGCACAGTGGCAGGTACCTATAAACCCAGGACTGGAGTGACTGAGATGGGAAGATCCCTGGGGCCTGCTGTCCCAATCTCATTAAAATAAATAAATAAATGAATAAATAAATAAATAAATAAATAAATAAGGTTGGAAAGAGACAGATACCACTAATGTTGGACTCTGGCCTCCACATGCACACATGTATGCACATACACTGGACACATAACATACGAGGTGGAAGCAGGTATAGCATTTACAGCACAGTTTTATTGAGCCCCTGTTGTTTGGCACACACAGCTTGAGCACTGGGGATAGAGCATGGGGCAGAGTGAATCCCAGCCCTTGTGGAATTTACCAGTGTTACACAGAGCTACTCATGCAGTGCACTGTAAAAGCCTGGGCTTGCCACTGCTCCCTTACCCACGTGAGCGTCCACTAGCCATGCCCACCCCGCCCCACTGCCCAGAACAACCCTGTGTCACCATCAGTATTGCTGAGCCAGTCCATCCTCTCTCCCCAATTCTGTTATCCTCCTGTTCCTCACTTGTCTTTTCTCAACACAACAGATTAAAACTGCATTTCCAATTCTGCCACACCTGTGCTCGCACTTTCAGACAAAAAATCGCCAAATGTGCATGAGCACGCAGACCGCACCGTCTCTCCCTGGGCCTCCCTTTGCCAGATGCTCTGCCCCTAGCACACCCTTCCTGGTTATCAGCACCCATTCTGTCCATCCTCCAAGACTTGCTTTTGGGGGGGAGGGGGCGAGGACAGGCCATGACATGCGTGTGGAGGTCAGAAAGCAACATTGTGCACTCAGTTCTTGCCACCCCCTGCCCGCAGGTGCCCATGGCAAGCACTCAGGACATTTTTCCAGGCTTCCTTCAAGTCCCCCGTGCTCTGCCGACCACCTGCACACACACCACCCAGCTGCCTATGCTCACCCTCCTTGTAGAGCAATATGACTTCACACACCACATGATTTTACAACAGTAGCTCATTTGCTGTCTGCTCCCTACCTCACGAAGAGGCAAGCGCCATGGAGTAGAGACATGTCCCAAAGGACTAGCAAAGTGCCTGGAATGCAGTAGGTGCTCAGCATAATTGGACTGAATTATAGCTAGAGAGACAGAGAATCAACAGGCAAATACGCATTCATGTGCGTGTTTATGTAAACATACATATATGCATTTGAAAAAGACAAATATGATAATACAAACTGTACGTGTGCTTATTTACTCATACCTGAGAACAGGGATAACCAACAAACATATATACACATAATATATGTATGTGCATGTGTATCTGTGTGTCTAAGTTTGTTTGCTTATTTGTCTCCCACCTATAATATCATCATTCATTTAACTAATCTTTACTTGAGCTGACCACACATGCCAGGACTCTCATGATGCCCAGCTGTTCTTCTGCACATGGTTAAGGTCTAGTACCAAGGCAAACACGTCTTAGGTTTATAATATTTTCAACCTACAGTAGATCGATTGAGACACCACTGTTGGGGGATGGTCCTGTGTATTTTGATGTTAATTAATAAAAAGCCATCACCCCCGGGCAGGGCAAATGGGATAGGCATGGCTAAGGTTCCTGGGTTTAGAGAGACAGAGAGAATTTTGGGAAGAGGAAGAGAGACCAGAGAAGAGAGAAGGTCGCCATGGGTTAGATGGAGGAGAAGCGCATGGCTGGTGTGGATGGAGGATTTGACCCAAATGAAGAACATTAGCAAGTATATGGGATTATGGATGGGGGTAGCTTGATAGAAGTTATTAGAAGTAGATGGCATGGGATTGAGGCACTATGGGATTGTCCCACTATGGGAAGTAGTTTAAAGTATTAATATCTGCCCTATCCCAGGTTAACTTGTTACAGTAATTTGTATCCATTCGGCCTATAAAACAAATAGGGAGACTGAAACGTACTTTAAAGCTGCCAGCCCCTCACCAGGCAGAAGCTGAACTGATTCTAATCTACTTGTAAACTAAACAAACTATTCTAAATCTTATAACATACATATATTCCAAGCATTTGCCACTATGACCCCTAGGCCGGTCCTCATCAAGTCCCCACCGTCTTCTTCCAACTGTCAAACTCCTCTTCCCCTGCAGGAAGTCCCGCCTTCCACTTCCTGTCCTTCTGCCCAGCTGACTGGCTAAACAGCGCTTTATTGACAGTTGATACATTCACTCAGCATCCCTCCACATTAACTAAGGCTATTTTAAAATATAACAAGTATCTGCATCTGGATTGATTGCTAGCAGGCTATGCTGACATAATAATAATTATAGGCCTGATAATAAACTACTATTGTATCGTATTGGTAAACTAACAACAACGTACAACTCTTTTATAAGCCAAAAACCATTTGTGAGTATTCATACAGAAACATGTAAATGAGTATGTGTACATATAGATGCATGAGTGTATGTATACATGCTGACAAGTGTGTGTACATGCAGATGAGTATGAATATGTATATATATATGCATGTGCATGTATACATGATATTCATGAGTATATGCACACATGTAGATGATATGTATACATGTATATGCATGTGCCTATAAGCTAAGGTATGGTGTATATACACACAAATAAGTGTGTGTATGTGCATATGCGTATGTGTATGTGTGCATATGTGTGAGCATGTTTGCATGTATATACATGTGTGTGCATGAGAATCTGTGTGTGTGTGTGTGTGTGTGTGTGTGTGTGTGCGTGTGTGCAAGTAATGAACCAGGAACCTACCTTCAACAGCCTCCGGAACAGGTTTGTGGGAGGGCTTAGGGCATAGCAGGGCCTGCAGAGAGGAGGTGGCCTTCCCTGAACACCTGCTCAGGATCTGAAATTCTGCTATGCGTTATCGGACCAAGTTCCCTCGAGCCATACAACCATGCAGAAGGTAAGGATTATTATCACCTGCAGTTCACAGATGGGGAAACTGAGGCACACGGAAAGGTTTGTTTGTTTCTTTGTCTGTTTGTTTGCTACAACTCTGGCTTGCAATGCTATACTGTCAGAGTTACACCCAAACTCCATCCGACCCTTTGCTATTCAGTGTCTGGCCTCTGCAGGGAGAGCAGAGGAGTCACCTGGACACCTGTAGGAGATGCAGGACCTCCACCCTGGCCAGCCTGACTCAGAAGAGCATCCTGGCAGGATCCTCAGCTAGTCCACTAGCCTGAAGCAGCAGTTCTCAAGCGGGCTGAGCGTGAGAGCACCAGGAGAGATGGAGAAGCCCTATATGCTCATGTTGAGCCTTTCACCTGCTACCTCAGGAGCTCCAGGGCACCACTGAGACACCAATCTGCCCTAACCCTCCTTGCTTATTCTCAGGCAAGAATGCTCAAAGCCAAGTTTTCAAGAGATTATCTAACAAAAACAAATCATATTAGTTCCCTTGCCACAAAATTGAGGTTGACAGGGGCCTGATGATCTGCATATTTAATAAACAGCAGGGGCCATATTTAATAAACAGCAGATTGGTGGGCTCGGCTATAAAGATGAGAATCAGCTGTGCTTTGGTGCTTGCACTCTGCCTAGAAACTGAGTTATGAAAATATACATATTTAATGTAAAAGACTAATGAATATGCAGAAACCTGCAGAAAGGCACAGGGTGGCAAGCGCTTATGAAGAGAACACCACGTGGCTATCATCTGGTAAGAGAGCACAGCCAACATCTCCAAGCATAGTGCTTCTTCTCCATCCAACCATTCATCCTTCTCAGCTGCTTCCTCCTTATAGCTTCGATTCCTTTGTCTGCAGCCGAGACCGCTCTGAATTCTGTCTGTTCTTTCACTTTATATGAACACTATGTTACTATATGTCTTCTTTCAGTGTCATTTCTTTATTCACCATTACATATCGGAGAAACGTTATTTTCGTATAATATTCTTTTTTTTAAAGATTTATTTATTTATTATGTACACAGTGTTCTGCCTGCATGTACACCTGCAGGCCAGAAGAGGGCATCAGATCACAGTATAGATGGCTGTGAGGCACCATGTGGTTGCTGGGAATTGAACTCAGGACCTCTGGAAGAGCAGACAGTGGCTTTAACCTCTGAGCCATCTCCCCAGTGCCTCCCCTATAATATCCTAACATCTAGTAAACACAGTCTTGGTGTTGATGGGTGTTTTGCTCCCACTATCAGCCATTCCACACACTCTGCTCTTCAGACTGGCGCATCCTGAGCATGTCCTGATGCATAAACGCATATGACTCTCCAGGTGGAGTGTTTAGGGCTCCAGTTGCTGGGTTACTGAGTTTGTATGGTGCCAACTCTGCCTAAACAAGGCAAATGCTCCTACTAGGGGCAGTTAAAACTTCCTCTCAGTTTACCTAGCTACTCTCTTGACAGCAATCCTGCTGGCCAAACATCAGAGCACTTTTACAAGAAACAGTCAGGTGACAGCTTTGTAACATTTTTATCACCCCCCCCCCTCTGTCGTGTGTGTGTGTGTGTGTGTGTGTGTGTGTGTGTGTGTGTGTGTGTGAACACTAGTACCATGACACACATGTGGAAGTTAGAGGAGAACCTCGGGGGTTGATCCTTGTCTTCCATCATATTATAGGCAGGATCCTCTGTTGTTCAGCATCAGCCTACATGGCGCTGGCTGGGGGAAGCTTCCAGGGTTCTCCTGCCTGCGTCTCCCACTTTACCACAGCAGTGCTGAGACTACAGGTGCACACTGTGACATCTGACTTTGCATGAATTCTGGGAATCCAAACTCAGATGCTCACACTTGGGCACTGAGTACCTTACCTACTGTGCCATCCCCCTGCTCACTCATCTGGCCTTTACATGGGCTCTGGAAACCAAACACAGGTCTTCATGCTTGCAGGGCAAGGGCCTTCCCCACTGAGCCTGCTCTCCAGGCCAACTTTCTCTTCCTCAAAGAAACAAAAACCCTAGACTTTTCAGCCCCGTGGGTGGAAGGGAGACAAATGGCCCGCAGTGGCAGTCTCGGAGGTTGTTTAATGATGAACTTGCTCGGGGGTAAGCCAGGATAACAACATTTCCCCTGAGCTTCTACCAATGGCTCCATAAGTGGAGACCATCCATCAGGGGCAGAGGCACGCAGAATGATGAGCACTTGTGCCATAATGATTTTCCTTCCTGTTTATCATGAGGAAGATGATCCATCAGAGCAGGAGCCCTGGAGGGGGTTAGCTGCAGAATGTGTGCCAAACCCATGAAGAGGGCAGACGGCACCAGCCGTGGGATCCAGCCAGAAGCAGCACTTCTGTCGTGTGCATTGGCTAATTTCTCCTACACTGCTCTAACTCACAGAGCAGCAGGACCATTTCTCTTCCCTAATCTCATCCATCCATTCAGGCTGTAATTATGGGACCTTATCAACAGCAGGTACTCAATACTGAGCAAGCCCACACAGCTCCACCTGTGAAGAGCTTACATTTTACTAAAAGGCCAGTGTTCACCTTTTGTTGTTCAGAACGAATGCTGAGCATCACATGATCCTTATAATCACAGATAACAACAGTTTACCTGACTTCCACAGGATCTTATGGTACAAGGCACATAGCAGAGCTCAAAAGCACAGCATATTCTGGACCCTGCCATGTCATTCGGTTAGTAAGCACTAATTCATAGCTTTCCATAGCAGGAGAACAGGAGCCTGAAGGGACAGGATATATCTCCTTTGGCTTATAGTGGGCAATTTTGGAGGAGAATATTAACTGGATAATATATGTAAGCTGTGGGCTGGAGAGATGGCTCAGCCATTAAAGGCTAGGCTCACAACCAAAAAATATAAGATATATACACTACTTTTCCGGTATCAGGGCATCATCAGGCAAGAGGATGTTTCACAGTAGAGTGTCAGCAGAGAGAAGACACACAAGCATGCCACTCCCTCGAACTTCCCTGGGTCTCCAGGTCATTTACTAACCTGTTTTCATGGCTGTCTCATTTCATCCCACAAGTCAACAAGCAAGCATCCTAGTTTCCATTTTACCAATATAGAAACCAAGGCCGTAAGATGTTAACCTCTCAAGTCACAATGCCAATAGGTTACCAATAAATAAATCAATCCCAACTTAAAGGCAACTCTTTACCGACTATAAAACAGTTGGCACTGGTTCTGTCATCCTTGAGCAAATAAGATGTACAGTGTAGGAGCTTATTCAGGCATCCCTTAACTCTTTTCTGAAAGGTCAAAGCTGTCTATATTATGGTCGTGCTTGGCTAGCCCCAATCTAATTCACTGACACTCCACCTCTATAAAGTAGAACCTTGACTACTGTTTTGCACCTGTTAGGCTGGTCAGAGCAGGCATACAGGAATAGCCTCTGATGTAAAACATACCACCTTGGAGGGAAGCTCCTAAAGACACAGCACGTTCTAAGGGAAGGAGAAACACTGAATCCTACACAACAGTGCATTAAAAGTCAAGAAGTAAGCCGGGCATGGTGGCAGCACGCAGAAGGCAGAAGCAGTCAGATTTCTGTGAGTTCAAGGCCAGCCTGGTCCTCAAAGTGAGTTCCAGGACAGCCAGAGCTGTTACACAGAGAAATCCTGTCTCAAAAAGACAAAAACAACAACAACAAATAGTCAAGAAGTAAACAACTCAAAGCTTCAAGAAGTCCCTGGACCCCAACAGATTCACGAGGCTCCTCCCTCCTTGAAGTTTCATAAGCTGAAAGGAATGCTAGAGTCACCCAGAGCAGCTGGCTGCCAAGCAACCTGTTGTGCAGTGCGCAAGTTGTCATGAGCTGCCATTCATGCTAGCATGGACTTTTAGTGATGCAAGAATCTGTCTTTAAATCATCCCTGCTCCTATAAATAGTCCCTGTTGGACTTTGATGGTATCTTTACTTTAGGCAGGCATTTTCTCATGCCTCACACAAGAACATGCTATGCCACATTAAGCCTGAAGTTCGCCTATGGTGTGTGGGCCAGTTAGCCCTGCCTCCTATCAGCACTGGCCCTTTTAAATTCATGCAAGCTTTCATTCCAACGGTGTCAGGACTTATTCATCCAACATTCATTGCCCACATTTATTAAGTGACAACTTTATAATAATCACGGAGGAGATGATGATAACAGCACAAGCACAAATCAGAACCAAGCCACCCATGCAAAAAAGGTATGAATCACAAGGCTTCAAGAGAGAACTGCTGTCAGCAACATCATCATGGACAGCATCATCGTGTGAGTGCTTGTTCAGTACTTAATGTATTCTTGTTTAATGGACCAAGACTTGCTCCTTAGAGACACTCTGGGACACCAATTACTGCACTGGTCCTATTAAACACTAAGGATATGGAGGGTCACCATGGTTAAAATAGCTTAACTACAACTACATTAACAGTCACTGTGGAACAGGAACTGGGCATAAGGATTGGAAGTGAAGTAAAGCTCTACGTAAACACAATATCCATCGCAGGCTGGAAAGGGAAAAAAAAAACCTTTAAGTTCAGCAGAGGCAACTTCCTGGATGCTTCTATAAAATTATACTTCAGTCAAATAGTTTACAAGTGTCAAAGTGGATAATGCAGATCTGTGCCTTGACTCAGAAAGATATTTATGATGTGCTAAACGTAGCTCCAGGTAAAAACAATTTATTATATTATTTATGATAGTATTTAAACAGCTGTCTATTCGTGCATATGCAGGGAAAAATAAGAACACAGAGGCTCTGAGGGGCAAGGATGCTTCCCCTGCTTACCCGCCTCAGCAACCTGAATAACTCAAATGGTGCCTGACCACAGGGGGTGCCTGACCACAGGGGGTGCCTGACCACAGGGGGTGCCTGACCACAGGAGTGCCTGACCACAGGGGGTGCCTGACCACAGGGGGTGCCTGACCACAGGGGGTGCCTGACCACAGGAGTGCCTGACCACAGGGGGTGCCTAACCACAGGAGTGCCTGACCACAGGGGGTGCCTGACCACAGGAGGTGCCTGACCACAGGAGTGCCTGACCACAGGGGGTGCCTGACCACAGGGGGTGCCTGACCACAGGGGATGCCTGACCACAGGGGGTGCCTGACCACAGGAGTGCCTGACCACAGGGGGTGCCTGACCACAGGGGGTGCCTAACCACAGGAGTGCCTGACCACAGGAGTGCCTGACCACAGGGGGTGCCTGACCACAGGGGGTGCCGGACCACAGGAGTGCCTGACCACAGGGGGTGCCTGACCACAGGGGGTGCCTGACCACAGGAGTGCCTGACCACAGGGGGTGCCTGACCACAGGGGGTGCCTGACCACAGGGGGTGCCTGACCACAGGGGATACCTGACCACAGGGGGTGCCTGACCACAGGAGTGCCTGACCACAGGGGGTGCCTGACCACAGGGGGTGCCTGACCACAGGGGGTGCCTGACTACTACTTACTTACGCATCAGCGAAGTGAATCACTCCTTAGCAAATACATAAATGAACAAACCAGGATCAGAATAGAAGGGCAAATAATATGAATGGACAATGAATGCATGTATATGCCAGAATCTAAGCCAGCATACTTCCTGGCTGGTGGGTTTGGGGGCTACATTTTTCTTCTTTGTGTTTATCTTCAAGGCTGTCAGTGAACATAGATTAGTTGTGTAATTAGAGAGGAAAAGATATCCAATCTTCTCTAGGATTAATTACACAGCCTGGAAAGAGCAGGAGCCAACAGGCCTGATTCCATCACTTAGTTCGAACTGTAAGTTGCTTCATTAACTTACAGAGGCAACGGTGTTCCGTCTCAATCTACGCATGTTCCGTGGCAAATACCTTGGTTCTGTCATTTCTGAAGAGGCACTTGAAATCCATGCCACCTTCCTGTGAGGCAGCCTTTTCCAAACCTCAGATAAAAATTATTCTGTATTCGGGCCACATCCGGGTTCCTCTAGCGACATTATCTGATGTATTTTTATTTCAAGCAATTTAGAATTTTTTTGCTATAAATCACTTATTATTTAATAATAAGTATACAACCGTAAGTACATAGTACTATTTACCATTGATTACAAACAGTAAGAATTTCAAAATCAAAGAAGAAAGGGGCATGAGTTATTTCTAGAGAATGCTAAGGTTCTGTGGCCATGCCACTCTTTCTTCAGTTTCCTGCACATGACCAGCACAAGACTGCGTAGGTCGCTGTTCCACTCCGTCATGCAGGTAAAAGGCCTCCTGGGTCCCACTTCCCTTTTAAAGCTATTGGCAGTTATTGGATTGTAGGGAGAGGCGTCATTTTTTCAGTGATGTAGCCACTGTAAAATTCCCAAATTGCACTAAATAATCTCTACCCATGCTCATGCAAGTAACCCTAATTAAAGTCAGCAGTTCACACACACAGAGAGAGAGAGAGAGAGAGAGAGAGAGAGAGAGAGAGAGAGACAGACAGACAGACAGACACAGAGAGACAGAGTGAGACAGACAGACAGAGACAGACAGAGAGAGAGAGACAGAGAGACAGAGAGACAGAGCGAGACAGACACACAGAGACAGACACACAGAAAGAGAGACAGAGAGACAGAGAGAGAGGGGTGGAAGGAGAAGAAAATAAGACTAGCTGGCAGGAATAGATTCAGCAGGAAATAGAAAAGAAACAAGAAAGAAAAACCTCCTATGAGTATGATCAAAATATACTGTACAAACACAAAATTAAGATTACTTGCTTGATGACACTTGGATTAAGGAAAATTGGAATAGAAATAAATTTTCCCTTAAGGATCTGGACTGTGTGTGTGTGTGTGTGTGTGTGTGTGTGTGTGTGTGTGTGTGTGTGTGTGAATTTTGTGTGAATGTTGAGTACACCGCACCACACTTGTCTTAAGCTATCTACTGTGGATGTGATGGAGAGCAGGACATGATGTTGAGTACGTGAGAAGAACACATGATATAATGTAGCACATGAATAGTCCATGATAGTGTGATGTAGCAGGCATCACTGTTTTGTTGATGAGAAAAGAGATTCTCAGAAATTAAATGATCAAATCAATATTACAAAGCTACAGGGGGAAGATTATGAAACCGAATCTAAACCAGGCATTGCCCGAGTTCAGAGAACATCAGGAAATTTGAAGAAGATCATAGGCTCCCATAAACTAACTGTTCAAAATACCATAAAACAGAACAGTGGCTTTGAAAAATGACTTACCTATCCCCTAAAACATATGTATGCATACCCTGTGGCCCAGAAATTGCATACCCAAGTCAAGAGAAATATAGGCATATATCCACACAAATGCTTGAGCACAAATACTATTAGCACTTAATTCATAATATACAACAAATGTTAACAACTTGACAGGCCAACGTGTTAATGGATAAGCACATAGGCCACAAGGGAGTACCTATCAGCTGTGGACACAGAAACGAAACAGACAGACTTGGAAAGCACTAACAAGGTTTGTGTGTGTGTGTGTGTGTGTGTGTGTGTGTGTGTGTATGCGTGTGTGTGTGTGTGTGTGTGTGTGTGTGTGTGTGTGTACCACAGCATCTCATTTATACAAAGTTAAAAAATAAAAATAAAACAGAACACCCTGAGGATACAACTCAGTGGTTCAGCACTTGCCTAATGTGTGGAAGTCATGGGCTCAATTCCTAGTACTGAAAAATAAACCCCCCAAAACAGAGGTGTTCTCAGGAAGCAGACTCACAGAGGTGCAGACTTTCTGGCATGGAAGGAGTTTGCTCTGTCATGAACTAATACCATGAAAGACACATGCATGGTGCACATATGGAAATAAGCCACACGCACATTAAGATCTGTGCAGTTTATCGTATGGAAATGATAATTAAAGAAAGCACTGATGGTGGCACACACCTGTAACCCAGTGCTCAGAAGGCAGAAGCAGGCAGATTGCTGTGAAGCCAGTCTGGTCTACAAAGAGTGTCCAGGAAGCCAAGGCTATACAGAGAAACCCTGTCTCAAAAAACAAAAAAGGAAGGAAGGAAGAACTGTGTGGCTCAGACAGATGCAAACTTGCCTCCAGTCAGCTCCCTAAGAAGTGTGAAGGCCTCTTTAGAATCTCCCACCTACTGCAGCCTGGTTGTGCTTGAGGGTTCACTGCATTCTGTACTTGTCTTACATGAAAAAGAGCCCAGAGAGCAAAGATGTGACCTACAGAATGTGAAGAAATATTGTATTAATATCCAGAAAGTTGTAAGGGACCCAAAAACACTCACTAGCAACAACAACAACAAAGACATGATTCGAAAAGGGTCAGCATCACTGCCAGGAAGACAAATCACAGTCAGTGCTATGAGCGACCTCTCCAGTTTGAATAGCTGCTGTCTAAAAGGACAAATGGCAGTAAGAGCTCTGGAGATACACAAGAAAGGGAAACTTGCACAGTGCTGGTGAGTGTGAAAATTGATACAGTGACATGGAGACTCAAACAAACAACAATGAGACAGAATACCATATGATCCAGCAACCCAGCTATCCAACACACGCGCATAGACATGCCGGGACTCTGTGTTCACTGCAGCACTATTTATGATGGCCAAGGAATATGAACAACCTGCATTGCACATTCATCAGCTAATGAGCATACACACACACAAACACACACACAAAATGCAGTAGCTATACACAGTCCAATACTATTCAGTCATTAGAAGCATTAAATACTGTCAAAGAACATATTTAAAACTGAAATGATAAATGTGTGCATACATACATGCTTAACTTGATTTCAACTTTATGTGGTGTGCACATGAATTCATATTTTACATGGTGAGGCGCACACAGTGAGCAAAGCTAATCACTTCATGGAAGCCAGGAAACAAGGGAAGAGAGACATAGACCCAGGACAAAATATCCTCCCTCTAGGACAGATCCTTAAAGACCCATTCTTTTCGATTAGGTCCCATTTCTCAAATTCCTACCACCTCCTAATAGCCCACCAAATGATGAAGCCAACAATGCACTGAGCCATCAATGTGCCTTCATAATCCAACCATTCTCATAAAGCCACATTTCTGAACAACTGCTGCATGGAGAGTCAAGCCTTCATCACATGACCTTTGGCGAATGTTTCAGAACCAAACTGTGACAGGATCAAGTAACTAAAGGTAGTGCCCACACCCAGTAGTGGTCCCTATGGTTTGATATAGTTCTCAACTACTGTAAGGACCACTCAAGTCAACATAATACCTTGGCCCAGAGCAATGCTGGAGAGCAGAGCTAGAAGGCAAAAGAGAAACTGGCATGTCTTTCCTTAGATTGCACCTTGTTTAGAATCTATGCCCAACCTACATGTGTCCATTTTCCTTTTCAAAGGGAGCCAGTATCAAATGAATAATAGATAACACTTATCAGATATATTCTGTCTCGAGTACTACATCAGGCAATTTACGCTGATCCATATGACTGCCACAGTGGTCCTATGAGTAGATATTATTACATGTAAGAGGCAGAGACACTGAGACTCAAATAAGTTTTACCTAGGTTATTGAACAGTAAGTGGTAGCAATGACACATGAAGCCAGTCTGTCTGAATTCAAGGGCCATAGCCCAAGAAATCCAAGAGAAATTGAAAATCAACCATTTTTTTTAACCATCCCAATTCTCTTGAGTTACTTCAGGAGTCAACAGAGATGTCTATTATAGAGAAAGATGAAAAGTCTTAGAGTAACTCTCCCTTCCCTACTAAAAATAAAAGAAAACCATAATTCCTGAGATCTATCAGGATTATAGTGAGTGCTGTTGCTGGAGCACACAGATAAAAGAACCATCTCATCACATCAACTTGCAGGATGCAGCATCTCAGAATCCACTGGACAGCCAAATAAAACCCTCAGAAAGCATCGTTCGACTCTGTAGCATTTGTAAAGATCACTGCAGCAACTTCCCTGGCAACCTCATAAGCAATAAACTGTCCAAACTTTCTCATTTGTGTCCTGAGTGCTGTTCTTTACAAGATGAAAAGAGCAAGTTCACAGAGTGAATCTACATCCTATCCCTTCTCGTGAAAACAAATGAAAGTCTATGATTGCCTGCTCACTCTCCTCTTCCTGGAGAATTTGACGGTACCTGCAACTCATTTCACCATCTAACTCCCAAGTGTCTGGCAGTGACAATAATATGAAGCATCTCAAATTAACTCAATGCTGGGTTTGCATTGTTCCAAGAGCTCGGGACACCTGAGGCAGAGTGCTGCTATTCCTGACATTACCTCTCTAGCTGCAACTTCATCCCTTTGTCTTACAACAGACTAAGAACTAAGAATCCACAAATCCAGCCCTACAGAAAATACTAGAAGGAAAACTCCAACCCAAAGAGGTTAGATACACACAAGAAAACACAGGAAATAAATAATTCCACACTAGCAAAATGAAAAAATGGGAAAATACTCTCTCTCTCCCACCACCACCAACATCAAAATAACAGAAATTAACAGTCATTGGTCAAGATCAATGAACTCAATTCTCCAATAAAAAGACACAGACTAACAGAATGCATGTGCGTAAACAGGACCCATCATTCTGCTGCATACAAGAAACACACCTCAGCAATAAAGATAGATATTACCTCAGAATAAAGGGCTGGAAAAAAGTTTTCCAAGCAAATGGACCCAAGAACCAAGCTGGAGTAGCCATTCTAATATCTAGTAAAACAGACTTTCAACAAAAATTAATCAAAAGAGATGTGGAAGGACAGTTCGTACTCATCAAATAAAAAAGTCCACCAAGATGACATCTCAGTTCTGAATATCTATGCTCCAAATTCAGGGGCCACTCACATTAGTAAAAGAAACATTACTAAAGCTTAAATCACACATTGAACCACATACATTAATAGTAAGAGACTTCAACACCCCAGTCTCACCAATGGACAGATCATAAAGTCAGAAACTAAACAGAGAAATAATGAATCCAACAGACTTTTGATTCAAAATTAAATAATAACTCCCTGTGTCTTATCAGATGGCCATGGATTAAACCTCAACAACAACAGAAACAACAGAAAGCCTGTGAACCCATGGACACTGAACAACCCCCTAACTCAATGTTCACTGAGTCAAGGAAGAGATAAGGAAATTAAAGACTTTCTAGAATTTAATGAAAATAAATGTATAACATACCCAAACTTATGGGACACAATGAAATCAGAGCTAAGAGAAAAATTCATAACACTAAGTATCTTCAAAAAGCAATTGGAAAACTCTCATACTAGCAATTTAAAAGCACACCTGAAAGCTTTAGGAAAAAAAAGAAAAAAGAACACATCAAAGAGGAATAGATTCCAGGAAATAATAAAACTCATGGATGAAATTAATAAATTAGAAACAAAGAGAATACAAAGAATCAACAAGATCAAGAGTTGGTTCTTTAAGAAAATCAACAAGATAGATAAACCCCCAGTCAAACTAACTAAAAGACAGAGAGGGGATATCCAAATTAACAAAATCAGAAATGAAAAAAGCGACATAACAACAGACACCCAGAAAATCCATAGAGTCATTACGTCTTACTTAAAAAACCTGAACTCCACAAAATTGGAAAACCTAAACAAAATTCATTATTTTCTTCATGGATACCACTTACAAAAGTTAAATCAAGATCAGGTAATAGGTCCATAACCCCTAAGGAAATAGAAATAATCATTAAAAATCTCCCAACCAAAAATAAATAAATAAATAAAAAAGCCCTGGGCCAGATGGTTTTAGTGTAGAATTCTACACTAATACTCCTCAGATTATTCTACAAAATAGAAACAGATCCCTAATCCACACAAAAACTTAAACAAGAAATAGAATTTCAGACCTATCTCCCTTATGAACACTGATACAAAAATATTCAATAAAATACTCACAAACTCAACCCAAGAACACATCAAAAATATCATTCACCATTATCAAGTAGGCTTCATGCCAGGGATGCAGGGATGGTTCAACATATGAAAATTCATCAATGTAATCCACCATATAAACAAACTGAAAGAAAAAAAAACACATGATCATCTCATTATATGCTGAAAATCCTTTGACAAAGTTCAACATCCCTTTATAACAAAAATCTTGGAGAGATCAAGGATACAAGACACATACATAAGTACAATAAAGGCAATATACAACAAGCCCAACCTCAAATTAAATGGAGAGAAACTTAAAGTGATTCCACTAAAATCAGAGACAAGACAAGCTGTCCACTCTCTCCATATCTACTCAATATGGTACTTGAAGTTCTAGCTAGAGTAATAAAATAACTAAAGGAGATCAAGGGGATACAAACTGGAAAGGAAGAAATCAAAGTATCATTATTCACAGATGATATAATATAAGTGACCCCAAAATTCGACCAGAAAACTCCTACAGCTGATAAACACCTTCAACAAAGTGGCCACATACAAAATTAACTCAAAAAAAAAATCAGTAACTCTCCTTTATATAAATGATAAATGGACTGAGAAAGAAATTAAGGAGACAACACCCTTCACAAGATCCACAAATAATATAAAATATCTTTGTGTAACTTTAACAAAGCAAGTGAAAGACTTGTATTACAAGTACTTCAAGTCTTTGGGAAAAGTACTTGAAGAATATATCATAAGATAGAAAGATCTCCCATGCTCACGGATTGGTAGGACTAACATAGCTAAAAAAGAAAAATGGCCATCTTACCAAAAGCAATCTACAGATTGCATTTATCATCAAATTGCAACACAATTCTTTACAGACCTTGAAAAAACAATTTGCAACATCATATGAAAAAACAGAAGTCCCAGGATAGCTAAAACAATCCTGTACAATAAAAGAAACTTTGGAGGTATCACTATTTCTGATTGTAAGTTGTACTACAGAGAAATAGTAATGAAACCCAAATGGTATTGGCATTAAAAACAAACAGGTTGATCAATGGAATCAAACTGAAAATCCAGAAATAAACCTACACACCTATGGACACTTGATTATTGACAAAGAAGCCAGAACTATACAATGGGAAAAAAGAAAGCATTTTCAATAAATCATGCTGGTCTAACTGGAGTGCAAATAGATCCATACTTAGCATTCTGCACAAAATTCAAGTTCAAGTGGATCAAAGACCTCAGCATAAAAACAGATACATTAAATCTGATAGAAGAGAATATGGGAAATAGCCTTGAGTGGCACAGCAGACCACTGCCTGAAGAGAACACCAACAGCACAGGCACTAAGATCAACAATTAATAAATGGGACCTCATGAAACATAAAAGCTTCCATAAGGTAAAGGACACCTTCAAAAGAACAGAACTGCAGCCTACAGAATGGGAAAACATCTTCACCAACCCTGTATCCAACCAAGGGCTGATATCCAAAATATAAAAATATCTCAAGAAACTAGACATCAATAAATCAAGTAACCCAATTTTTAAAATAAGGTACAGAGCTAAACAGAGAATCCTCAACAACAACAACAACAAAAAAAAAAAAACCTGAAATGGCCAAGAAGCACTTTTTTAAATGTTCAGCATTCTTAGTCATTGATGAAATATAAACCAAAACACCCATTAGAATGGCCAAGATCAAGAACTCCAGTGACAGCACATGCTGGTAAGGGTGTGGAAAAGGGAAACTCTCTTCCACTGCTCATGAGACAAACTTGTACAACCACATTGGACACCAATTCAGAAAATTATGAATAGTTCTACCTCAAGACCCAGCTATACCACTTTGACATATACCCAAAAGATGTTCCACCATACAAGAAGGGCACCTGCTCAACTGTATTTACAGCAGCTTTATTCATAATAGCCATAATCTGGAAAAAACCTAAATGTCCCTCAACCAAGGAATGGATAAAGGAAATGTGGTACATTTACACAATTAAATACTATTCAGCTATTAAAAACAAGGACATCACGTCCAAATGGATCATATGGGTGGTACTAGAAAATGTCATCCTGAGTGAGGTATCGTAGACCCAGAAAGACAAGCATGGTATGAACTCACTTATAAGTGGATACTAGCCATGAAGTACAGGGTGACAAGGCTACAATCCACATACTCAAAGAGGCTAGGTAACAAGGAGGGACCAAGGGAGGATCCTTGCATCTCACTCAGAAGGACAAATAAAATAGACATTGGAGGTGGATGAATGGAGGGACCGGGGTGAGAGAGTGGGTGGGGAGGGGGGCAGGAGAGATTAAGTGGGGAGGAATGAGGGAGATATAACTAGAAAAGAGAACTGAAATTGGTGGGGTGGGGCAGCTCTGATACAAGCCAGAAGTCTGGTACAAGGGAAACTGCAGGAATCTATAGAGGGTGACCCTAGCTAAGAGTGCAAGTAACAGGGGTTATGGAGCCCGAAATGGCCATCTCCTATAACCAAAAAAGACTTGAAATGGAGGGACTGGAACACCAACCCAGCCACAAAGCCATAGACCCACAATTTCTCCTACCAACAAGATGTGCAGAGGTAAAGGTAGAACAGAAATTGAGGGAATACCCAACCAGTGAGTGGCTCAACTTGAGAGCCATGCCATGAGAATGAGCCCACCCTGACACCATTAATGATATTCTGCTATACTTCCAGACAGGAGCCTAACATAACTGATATCTGAGAGGTTTCATCCAGAAACTGATGGAACCAGATACAGAGATCCACACCCAACCATTAGGCACAGTTTAAGGAATTCTATGGAATAAAATGACAAAGGATTGAAGCAGCCAGAGAGGTCAAGGACACCACAAGAAAACATACAGACTCAATGAACCTGGGCCTATGGTGGCTCACAAGGACTGAACCACCAAACAAGAGAGCATTCATGGGATGAATCTAGGCACTTAACACATATGTCACAGCAGTGCATCTGGGTCTTCATGTGGGATTCCTAACAGCAGGAACAGGAGCTGAAGATGACTCTGTTGTCTGCCTTTGGACCCCTGTCCTCTAACTAGGCTGCCTTGTCTAGACACAATAGAAAATACGCTTAGTCCTACTGCAACTTGATATGCCAAGGTGGGTTGGTATCCATGGGAGGCCTCCCTTTTTCTGAGCCTCTTCTGAGGAAAAAGGGAGGATGGAAGGTGAGGTGAGAGGACGGAACTGGTAGGAGAGGAAGGAGGGGAAGCTACAACCAGGATGTTAATAAATTAATTAATTAATTGAAAAAAGAACTATGCGGCCTATCTAGAATATACCACCCAAGACTTAAAGAAAACATATACAACAGGTGTCTACTATCTACAATATCAGATTCTGCACTTATTCTTACTATGAGTTGCAATGAGGGGGAAAATGCCATTTATAACAAAGAAGCCACCACATTATCAGAATAGTGTTGGCTGTAGAACATTAAACCCTAGTGCCATTGACTAGGTCTCAAAACCACATGCTCTTCACTTGCTCCTCATTCTTGTGCCTTAATTCTCACCACTAAGAAGGTGAGTAGCAGAAGAAATATCTTTAAAAACATATTTGGAAATGTCACAAAGAAACCTAATACTTAATACTTCTTATATTAATTCATAATGCTTAAAGGGGATTATTTTTAAGCTGAGAAAATTAAAAGAATACCAATTGACCTTTAATTGCATGAAAGATATTTGTCTAATTCTCAAAGCAACCGAGCAGTGTGAATGCTGTTAATCTCTATGTTGCGTATGAGGGAGAGGTCTTGCTCAAAGTTATATAGCTATAAAACAGCTGAGTCTGGGTTTGAACTGGCAATTTGAGCTGCATGTGAAAAGCAGCTTCCGTTGAGATGTGCGCTTCCAAAGTATCACCAGGAATCTCACATTACTATAAATGAGAGAAAATCCAACTATGTTTAAAGAAAAGCAATGAGGTCCAACATGTGGGCACGGGAGAATGGAAGGCAGAAACAAAGGCTTCCCAGGGGCTCTGTGAATGGCGTAGGTAAAACATGAAGCATATCAACACTAGTCATGATTATTGGTACCAGGAGTGGGGTCTAACTCTGATCTGCAAGCTAATGCGGGTTGTCTTTTACTTTTTCAGTTATAACATTATCAGTTCTACCTCATCTGTGTTTCAAATTCTTGTCCGCACTAATTTGTCTTCTCCATGAAATAAGGTCCCTGTTGATACCTGTGTGGCTCTCGTTGCATTTTCTTTAAACCATTTTTTTCAACTGCAGGTAGAATTATCTTCACAAAACGCCAGTTTCATCCTGTCTTTTTCTTTATATATTTCTTAACTGCCTGAGTCTCTACAGGATAAAAACCCAAATTTTTTGTCCTTGTATAAAAATCATATCATTATTTCACTTTGCATCAGTTTTTCTCCTTACCCATGAGCTATATCCGGAGAGTGTGTGCTCGGGAGCTATTGAGATGCGTGCTGCCCTCTGCATTAGAACAGGCTGTTGTTCCAAATGTTTTGCTGCCTGAAATGTTTTTCACCTCTAGTTTTTTTTAAAAACTCCTTTGTTGGAGGGTTGTTGCTCTGCAAGAAATCTATACCTATTTAATGAATTCGTCCTGATGGACTTTGAAATCATTATAAACCCATGAGACTGTCATTGTAATCTATGTAAAGGACATATCCACACTCTCCAATAGATGCTTCCTATGCTGTTTGTTGCTTTGTAAACAGTAAAACACTATCCTATAGGCACTTTTCTGTACAGCATGTCCTTTAAAACTTATTTCTTTGGGTAAACAGAATTGTGTATCTTTCCATTCCTATCCTCTTCTGCTCCCTTCCCCAGAGCCATTCCCTGATAGACACCATCCTACTCTCTTCTTCTGTGTTGTCCACCACTTCAGATACACTGCACAAGTAAAATCAGTTCAATTTTGTCCTTCTATTTACATCAATTTATTTACCATAACACCCTACTTTGTGTTTTTCATGTATTTCCGGCCCTCGTTGATTCCTGTAAGCCTCTCATCTCACGTCCTCTAAACTATCTACCCAACTGTAAGCAGATGATCTTTAAAAGCAGCTGCTTTTATCCTTTCCCTCATTCTCTCATTCATATATTTATAAATTCCTTAACTGCCTGACTCTCTACAGAATAAAATCCAAGTTCCTTGCCTTGTATAAAAAGCATATTATCATTTCATTCATGTTGTTGTAAAAAAGCAGCATATCCTTTTTAATGGGTGAGTCCACTGTATAGATATATCAAATTTACTTTATCCATTCATCTATCGATGGACATTTATGCTGATTAAATATCTTGGCTGTTGTGGATAATGCTGCAGTTAGTGTGTGAGTGCAGTTAACTCTTTAAGATCCTTATTTAAATTCCTTTGAATGTGTTATAGAGGTGGGATCGTAGATCACCTGTGTAGTAACTCTGCTTTTAATTTTTTAAGAGAATTCCATATTAATTTTGAGTATTGGCTATCCCCGATTTATAAAAAACAGTGCTCAAATAGTTATTTTTCTTCATAATTTTGTCAATACTTGATAACTTCTGGGCTTCTAACTACATCATTTCCAAATGGAATAAAATAGTTTCCATTACAGTTTTAATTTGTGTTTCCCTGATATAATCAGGTACTTTTTCATATTCTTCATAACCACTGCATGACTTCTTTAGAGAAGGACATATTCAGATACTTTGTGTGGGAAGTGGCTATGGTTGATTGGTTGGTTGGTTTGGCTTGTTATTTTTCTATTTTTTGAAATGTTTTGTACCTCTCTGATATTAACATTTTATCAGATACATATTTGCAAATCTTTTTCTACTCAAAAAATGGGTTACCTTCTCACTATGCTAATCATAATCTTGCTATATAAAAGCTGTTCAATTTAATAGAGGCCCATCTACCATTGCCTCTCTTGCCTTTGATTCCACCATCACATCCATAAAATAGTTGCCAAGATCCCCCTATTTACATCTCTAGGAGTGTTATGACTCCAGATCTTGCAGTAAGGCTTTGTCTATTTTTAGTTGAGTTTTGCTTACAATGTGATATATAGGTCCAACACCATATTTCTTGGTATGAATATTCAATTTCATGGCAATTGAGGATCTATTCTTTCCCTGTTCTGCATTCTTGGCACCCTTGTTGAAGATTAGTTGACCTTAGGTTGCGTGTATTTATTTCTGGCCTCTCTATTCTGGCCATTGGTCTATATACACTTGGTTTTATGCCAGTAGCATTACAATCTTGATTACTGTAGTTCTGTAATCAATTTTGGAATCAAGAAGTATCGCTCCTCCAGCTTTGTTTTACTTGTTCAAAATAGCTTTGGTTATTAGAGATGTCTTGTGCTTCCATATAAATTTCAGAATTTTTCTTCTTGTTTAAAAAAAAAACACTGGAATTTTGGTAGTGATTGCATTAATTCTGCAGACCATTTGGGTGACATGGTCACTCTAAATAATAACTGATTTTAAGCCTCAAACAAGAAGTATGTTTTCTTTTAGCTGTATTTCATAGTTGTTGTGGGGTGGTAGTCATATGAATCCTTGATTTAAAATGTTTCCAAATGTTTTTTATTGTTTTGGATGCTACATCCATGGGATCATCTTCCCGATTCCCTCTTTAGATAGCTTGTTAATGTGCACAAGTGCAGTTGACATTGCAATGCTGGTTTTGTATCCTACAACACCTCTAAACTCTTTTTCTTCCAACTACTTTTCTCCTATATAACTTCATTTTCTCAGCAACAGCATAAATTTTTAGGAAACCTATCCTACAAATGCTAGTGACCTCATAACTTAGAAAAAAATTTAAAGCTATGTCTTAGTTTGCTTTTCATTGCTGTTATAAAATACCAAGCAAAAGCGACTTGGAGAGGAAAGGCTTATTTCATCTTACACTTCCAAGGAACAGTCCATCTTTGGGGAAGCAAAAGCAGGAACACGAAGACAGTAACTGAAGCAGAGACCACAGTAGAATATTTCTTACTGGCTTCTTCTCCTTGGTTTGTCCAGATGTCTTTCTTATACAGCCCAACACCACCTGTCTAGGGATGGCACCGCCTACAGTGGGCTAGACCCTCCTACATCAACTAACAAGCAAGAAAATACCCCACACATATGCCAATAGACTAGTCATGTGGAAGCAATACTTAGGATGAAATTATCTCTTCTCAACTGACTATAGTTTGTGTCAAGATAACAAAATGGACCAGCGTAGTACTAAGCACAGTTTCCATAGTAAGCATCCAATAAGTTGGTGATACTATTTTGTTTGTTGGAGTTAAGATTTGTTTATAACTTTTTAATGTTTTTAAATTGTTTATTGTGTGTGTCCATGTGCATGCACGCTGAGGTCAGAAGACAAATTGAAGGAGTTTGTACTCTCCTTTGACCATGGGGAACCAAACTCAAGTCTTCAGGCTTGACAGCAAACATATTCAGCCATTGAGCAATCCTACCTGCCTCACTGAATAGATTTAAGGGGGTTGGTTGGTTGGTTTTTATTTTTATTTTGAGACAGGAATTCTCTGTATAGCTGTGGCTATCCTGGAACTCTCTCTGTAGATCAGGCTAGTCTTGAACTCACAGACATGTGCACCACAACTGCCTTGCTGAGTAGATTTATTTTAAATTATTTTCTTTTTATTTTATGTATGTGAGTTGTTCATCCAGATGAATTTATGTGTACCACATGTATGCAGTTCCCAAGAAAGCCAGAAGAGAGCATCCGATCCCTTAGAACTGGAGTTACCATTTTGAGCTGCCATGTGGGTACTGGGAGCTGAACCCCAGTCCTCTGCAGGGGCAGCCAGCACTCTAACTACTGGTCCACCTTTCCTTCCCTGTGAGCAGTTTTTAAATGTAATCTGGTTATCATTCTCATTTGCATGCCCATCTTAGTTCAAGTATCAAGAAAGAGTAACCACGATTCCAAACAATACTGTTTCAGTTCTCCACGCTTTTGCTTGAAATACTCATGCTCTAAGACAGTAGCTGATCCATGACTATGAGAGAATAAAGTCAGTCTTACCCTGCCTGCTCCAAGAAGACAAATTCTGCAAAGCAGGGACTAGGTCATCTGGACCCTGTTCTTTTTATAGCACATGCTAAGAATTTGAAATCTAAAACTTAGTGCATGACTCAATCAAGTTTTATATAGGGATGCATATTTAATTCAACCCATATCACCAGCAAATTCTACAACCACCAGTCTCAGCAAACTCTTAGGAAGCCGTGCAGTGGGACTCTGCTTACCCTTTGCTGGCGACTTTTTGACTATTTCACTCTAGAAATCTCAAAATGTTTATGCTCATAATGCTGTATTTTTAAACTTGTAGAAGTGTATGCATATTCCTGAGGGTGAGAGGTAGACACACGTGGGTCAGGTGCACATCTATACATGTTCCTGTGATGGCCAAAGATCCACTTTAGCTCTCATTTTTCAGGAGCTACCTACCTTGTTTTGGGGGACAGGTGTCTCTCGTTGGGATCTGGGCCTCACCAGTCAGCCTACGCTGTTGAGGTAGCAAGTCCCACAGATCTGCCTGGCCCCACCTCCTAAAAGCTGTACCTAGCTTTCTCTGCTGATACTGGGAGTCGACCTGGTAGGTTTTCAGTAGACCCTGGGCAGTGTGAAACACTCCCAGAAGGACAGTACATTCTAAAGACTCTTCCTGGTTGCTTTCTACAAAGAAAAAGAATATCCAATTTCTGCCCAAGCAAACTTCACTCCCTTGCTCTGCAGCTTCCTATCCGATTCAAGGTCAGTTTCAGGAGGATTAGTCTTAGTAAGGATTGATGTTATATCAGAAACACACAGGCAACAGGAGCATAAAGTTGATGGCAAACACATAATCAATGTTTCATAATGTTTTTAGAACAGGAAGCTATGTAAGGTCTGCTCTGTATAATTTCTTTCCCAGACCTCATAAATAAACAATGATTATTTTTCCCCATGTTTAGCTGATTTATAAGGAGATCTTTAAGTGGAGTGTTTCCATCCATTACTAACGCCTTGTGTACCTCACTGTAATGAGTGAACACCGCTCCAATATGGCCATTTAACATAGTTATAAAGCATCAATATAATTTAAGACGCCAAACAAATGCCGGAGAAGAAACATGGGGTATTATGAGTAAGAGACTAGCATTCACTTACAGAGAGCCAGAAGTCCCCACTTGTGACATGAGCGCCAGCTGAATCTGAGTAGGCATTGATCACTAAAGGCAGAATCTCAAGGCCATAGCTGCACAGCCCGGGGACCATCTTGCCCCCAATCCCTCACTATGGCAGTGGGAGTCAGCTTTGCTTTCTCATTGCAGAGTACAGATCCATCACCACAGTCACAGAACAGAACCTTCCTGTAAAAATCTAGCTAGTCTGTTATTCCAGACCTGACACATTGAACTGATGTGCTGCCTTATGGGAAATTAGACAGGAGCTCTTCATGAAAACAGAATTAACCCTTGTCATTTAATATTTCATACCCTGTGGTGGCTCCCTAACAAGAACAAATGAGCGTGGCTGAAATGAGCCTTATTTATCCTGAGTGGGATTTAATGATAATGGTGGTAGGGCTGAGCATTTCATGAAACGCATCTTACCTGCAGCAACAATGTGGTGGCATTATACTCATCTTACAGGAGGAAGAATTAATGCCCCGATCTCCTAGTTTGGAAACATGAGAACATCAGCTATTGTCCATGCTTAAAATGGAAGACAATTCAAAAGAGAAACATGTCTTCCCTGCTGCAGAGCAGGTTGCAAGAACAGGGGCTGCTTTTATTAAGGTAGGGTGCCTACTTTTCTGGGTATTCTCTTCTGCAGGCTCAATTCTCTTTTTGCTGTGATCCACCAGATGAACATCTGTTTTATGAGCTCTACTCTGACAGCCCCTTCCCCTCATCTTTCAGATGATGCACTGCCTCTGCATTGTGATAGATGAATCTCAGAGCTCTTGCTGTGAGCCTGCCTAGATGGAGAGCTCAGCATTTCTGTTATGGTTGCCAGGATTTCTCCTGGGCATGCAAGCCTCCCAAATAAAGTGCAGCACCATGAGCTCCATTTATATAGGAGACGGGCCAGGAGGATGGGATATACGAAGAGTGTGAACTGCCCCATAAATGAGTAGCTCATCACCAAAAGCCTGTTTTTATCCTTTACAGAATGTGAACTTATCTCCTGGAACATCCAATTATCCAAGAACCCTGTACCTCAGCATCCTTCACAGCAAGGTGGGGGTCACATGACCATACCTCCCAGTATTCTCATCAACTGAACATGAGTGGAAATGCTGTACGCTTCTTTGACGCAAAGTCTGTAAGAAGAACATGTGCTTTGTCTCCTCTCTTTCACCCCTCTGGATAACAAAACATAAAGGGTTCTGAATCCTAAGAAGAAAACAGCTACAAGATGGATGGAGTCTGGGTCCCTCGATGACCTCTGAGAAGGGTGTTCATTGATGAAGCTCTTTCTTGTGAGCACGAAATGATTCTCTCATAAATGAAGCCTCTGAGACACTTGGGAGCATTAGCCATAGCTGCTAGCATTAGTTTGATTAGTGAACACATCAAAACACTTGGTAGAAAGGCTCTTATGATGCCACTCTACCAGGCTTTGTTTGGTTGGTTTTCTTGGTTTGTTTGTTTTTATTTTTATTTTTATTTCTATTTCTATTACTGTTGTTGTTGTTGTTGTTGTTGTTGTTGTTGTTGTTATCATTGAGACAAGATTCCACACAGCCCAGGCCAGTCTCAAACTCACTCTGTAGCTGAAGATGACCCTGGATTTCTGATTCTCTTGCCTATACCTCCAAAGTACTAAGACTACATTTGGCTTCTACAGTACCAAAACTCAAACCCAGCACCTCATACATGCTAGGAAACACTTCAACAAATAAGCCACATCTTGAGCTTTTTGCCATCCCTTACAAGTCTACACACAGCTTACAGCATGTGTTCTTTGTCTGTCATCTTTATGAGCATAGATAATGATATGTGGCCATTTGTGGCCATCTTTATGAACATAGTTAATGATATGTATTTGTTTTTGGCCATCTGTATGACCATAGTGTTCATTTTCAGCTATCTTTATGAGTGCTTTCAAAATCTGAGCTGATTGCATGAGATCCTCCTGTGCCTTCTGATCCTAATATTCTGTAAGCCTCAGCTCAGTAGCGTTTTTCAAGGAAGCTAACCTGTTCCAGAACATCACAGAAATAAAATCAGTCAATTTGTTGTTGTTGTTGTTGTTGCTGCTGCTGCTGCTGCTGCTACTGTATGGAGAGGTGATTTTGGTTTTTTGCTGTGTAGTATTCCTTTGGATAGACATGCCACAGTCACCTGTTTTTTTACACATTGGGAGACATTTGAGTTGTTACAGTTTGTGACTGTTATGAATAAAACTTCTATGAAGATTCCTGAATACATCTGTGGGGACCATTGTTGGGCCATGGGCCAGATACACCATTAACTTTTGAAGAAATCAACAAGCTATCTTTTAAAATTCTATTACTTCCTTTCAGTCCTATTGGTTTAAAAGGGTTTTGGTGGCCCCTACATTCTCACTAGCTAAGGTCACTAGCATTCTAGAAGGTACTGTGGCATCTCATGCTACTGCTATTGTCATCTGATAGCTGAGGATGCTTGAGTTTTCTCCATGTTCATCAACCATTCGTGTGGCTTTCCTTCTGCAGCATCTGTGCATGTTTAAATATTTGACCCAATTCCTTTTAGTAAAAGAGAAAGGAAGGAAGGAAGGAAGGAAGGAAGGGAGGGAGGGAGGGGACCAAGAATGTAAGAAAGAAAATTGAAAGGAAGGAGGAAGGAAGGGAATAGAAGAGGAAAGAAAGGAAGAAAGGGGAAGCAGGAAGGAGAGAGAAAAGGGAAGAAAAGAAAAGGGGGATGAAAAGAGAAGGGGATGGAGAGGAGGGATGAAGGGGATGAAGGGGAGGAGAGGGCAGTGGGTTTTGATACAGCAGCTCCACAAGAGTCTGCCGTTGTTTCCCATCGGGTTAAAACTGGCCTGGATCCAGACATCCAAGTGCAACATCAAGTGAGGACCCCACCAATGGAATGTGTTATTGATGCTGCTTCATGTGTTTGGCTAGACAGATCTAGAAGATTCCATACATCTAGCTGGATGCCAGAAACACTGAAGTGGCGCACACGGACAAGCCAGGTGGAGAAACAGCTTCCTTCACAGGAAGGAACACAGGCAGGTGATAGGAGTAATTTACCTGTTTGGGCACAGTGACTCCCAAAGTGGACAGTGACATCAGCATCTGCGAAAGTTCCAGGTGGCCTGGTGGCTCACCAAACACTTTCCCTGAAATAACTATTGTCCTCACTTCGCTACCAGAGCTAACAGCACCTAGCTACCAGCCCTGCCTCAAACACCATCCACTGAGGAACAGATCCCGACGGTCAGGTGTTTTTGACATGAAGCTCAGAAGTGCCACCTTCCCTAGAAGAAAGCAAACTGTATACATAGCCATCCACCCCAGGGCTCAGTTATGTTTGCCCCACCTTAGGAAATGACTCCCACTAATTGGGTAATTGTGTACCAAAGTGGCCAGTCAGTGTGGGCAAATTGAAAGCATGATCTCTGCATATCAATCTGCATATAAAATGTGTCTCTATAAGTGTGTCACTGGCTGTCAATCACAAAAACAGCTGATAGCAGCTGCCTCCTTCTGAATGAATCCTTTTAATTAAGTGGTTTCTGATACTTGGCTCACTGATGACATCAACTGATAATATGTAGCTTGTATGACACCTCATATTAAACAAGAGTCATGTCGTGTACTTGGCAGAAGTATTAACTGAGCAGCGAGTTTTTGCAGATGGTTAATAGGGCGGGCTGGCCTTTGTGAGGAGGGGTAGCTACTCCCAAGAAGAGAACGCTTCCTAAGAAGAGCGCACCTACAGCTTTCTAGGAGTCTCTCTGTGCTTCTGGGCACTTCCAGGCACCATGCTCATGGTAAACATTTGACAGCCATGGTCTCGCTGAATCTTCTAACAGCCTTGTAAAGCAGCTACAGTTATTAGTCTTGTTTTTGGGGTGCAAAAATTGAAGAACCGAGGCATTAAGGGACACCATGGTCACAGAATCTGCCAGTTATCAGAGGCAGACTTTGAGCCAACCTGCCTCTCCCCCATATTCCAGCTCTCTGGATTCCTCAGCTTGGGTTCTTGAACAACAGGAGGAAGACTAGGAACAATCTCCTTAATGTCCTTCTAATGAATGCATGTTCTCTCTCTTGCACACGCGCGCTCTCTCTCTTGCTCTCTCTCTTGCTCTCTCTCTCGCTCTCTCATTCTCTCTCTCCTGCCACCAGGCTGGCTCTGAACCTCACCACTCGACAGTCCGCAACACTGGGTTCCCTGTACCATATCAGTCAGTGAGACCCCTCCATAATGCAAACCTGGACTGACATTCTACTTGCTAAAATGTTGTCACCATCTGTTGACATTCAAGCCCCTTTGGATAGGAACCAAACCTTATGGTCTCTCTCAGACCACAAAGAAGCCACTAGAACTCAGTTTTGCAAAGAGGCTGCTGTCATCCACTCACCTATGGGAATGCTGCTGTTGGAGCTGCCGGTGACTCCTCAACGCTGACTCTCATTTTTACCCCGGGAGACTCGGCCATGCCGCCTCTCACCCTTCTAGGCACACTCAGGTATTTAAGGACATTTGGCAGCACTTACTAAGCTCTGCTTCCTGAATATTCCTGAAGTTTGATCCTGAATATCACTGTTTCTGGCCTGTCTTCCCCACTGTTTTTTCCCTTCTCATAATGGTGGGATCCTGTCTGTGGATCAATCCTCTTTCCTTTTATATTGATTCTCATAATGATCTCTAGAGTTAGGCCTCAGGAAGGGCATATTTCCAGAAATGAGTCTTGCCTCAGCTCAGGCTAGACTATAGAAGAATTTATGGTGGTCGGATAAAAGCCAGCTTCCTCAGCAACTTGCGAAATGGATTCCCATGAACCAAAGGGAGTCGCTTCCCTTGCCTCTGGCAGAAGAGATACACGGCACTCCACAAATACATACCTGTGGCTGCATATCAACGCCCATGCTGGCCTCCAGGTGCCCACAGTCCCTGCTTATATTTATTTGCTTTATGTTTCAAAGCCAACACTACCATCCTGATTCTTCTCGCTTCCCCGACTCCTTCCGCACCATGCCAGCCCCAAGGCTGTCCCAGAGGCTCACTCTCTGTATAATGGCAAGGTTCCCCCTGCCTTGCTGCTCCCAACTGTTCCTTTTCTTCTTATTCTCCTGCTTCCTCCTGCTCCAAAGAGATAACCCTGGCCATGTCTGTCTGTTTCTTTTTCTCTCTACTCTGGACTCTTCTAGAGGCCTCTGGATGTCCTCTCTCTGTCCCTCTCTGTCTCTCTCTCTCTCTCTCTCTCTCTCTCTGTGTCTCTGTCTCTGTTCTCTCTCTCTCTCTCTGTGTGTGTGTCTCTGTCTCTGTTCTCTCTCTCTCTCTGTCTCTCTCTGTCTCTCTCTCTCTCTGTGTGTGTCTCTGTGTGTGTGTGTGTCTGTCTCTGTTCTCTCTCTCTCTCTCTCTCTCTCTCTCTCTCTCTCTCTCTCTCTCTCTCTCTCTCTCTCTCTTTCTCTCTCTCCTAATTGTAGAGCAGCCACCTTAGTGGTTTCTTTATTGTGCCCTGGCTTACATCTAGTACCATAGCTTTAAACACCATCTGTACAACAAGGACCTAAAGATGTTACTCTCTACTCACACCCTCAATCCTAAACTTCGTATTAGAACATCTAACTACCTAGTGAGTGTTTGTGAGCGCCTTCAGTTTAGCATGGGTGAGAACTAGTGCCTCCATCATGTACACCTGACTCTTTCTTGAGCAGTTGAGCAGTTGTCTCCTTCGAAGTCAGTGGCAATTGCTCTGTTCCTGTTACTCTCATTCACTTCCTGTCAAGTCCACATATAACACGCTGGATGGTCCTTCAGAATGTGTCTTCCATCAGATCATCTGCAGTCACGTGCCAGCAGTGAGCCATAGGACCTGGGCCTAAAGGTCACCTCAGTCCTCACATGTGCACAGAGCCTCCTCCATCTCCCCGGTTCCCCTTTCTTCCTACTGCTCACTCTGAATACAGTGGAATGACATTTTAAAGAAATAAACTCCATGTTACTCTCATGCTCAGCACTCTCCTCTAGGTCACAAAGGTTCCCCTGTGCTCCTAGGAAAAGAATCCTAAAATATTTTTCAAGCCAAGTTCTCTCCTCGTGCAAATAAAATTGCCACGGTATGGAGCCAGTCTCCTATCTTTACCTGCATGCAATTCCAGCTCTCAGGGTATCCAACTGCCCTTCTCATCAATAGTGACCATTAAACACTGAGCACAGGGATCACTTGCAGAGGACTGACTGTGTGCTAACCACTTGTTAAGCTGTGGTCCAGGACTAGGGAGCTCACTCAGAGTCTGGCATTGGTCCATGTTAACTCAGCTTGACACTCAAGCACGCCTTGGCTAAGAACAGATCTCATAGTGACAAAAGCCAGAGACACACGGCCAAGGCCGTACTAATTTTGTCCCGCTTGGCACCAAGTCCTTGAGACTCTTAAGCACATGCTGTCTCCCACGATGTGACCACCATAGGGACGAAAGTCCAGTCCCTAAGAAGTGGTAAGCAGGTGCTGTTTTAGCAAAGCCCCACACTGCACACTCCAGCAAGACAGAGCAAAGCCTGGGAACCCTCACTGGCCCAAACTCACAGAAAACATCAGGCAAATCCAGATCCATAACATGGCTCTTGCTCCCTCAGACTGTGACATCAGGGACATGTGGCAATCTGGTGGTTGTTAACCAGGTGTTTCTATCACCCCTTCCTCAGCAGCCACAATCTAGATTGTTTTGTAAGGTGCCCGACATATTCTTTACCAGACTCCGTTAACTCACAATTAAGCATATGACCTGGCTCCAACTAATGAGACTTTAGTAGGAGTCTGTCCCGCAATGCTTCTGGAAAGACTTTGGTTGTCTGACAAAACAGAATGGCCTCATCACTATTTGTTCCTCCTCCTTTCCTCCTTCCTAGAAAACAGACACTATGTTTGGCCACACAGCAGCCTTTTTGTAATATTTTGGCAAAAATATATGCTAATCCCAGGTTCCCAGGAGCACCTCTACTTTGCCACGCGTCTCCTGCACACCCTCTGTCTTTCTTGATGTCCACTGAAGAAGAATCAACCTGTTCTTCATTTGAGCCACTGTGTGTTAAATTCCCAGTTTCATGAGCTGCATACAAATCATGTCTGACGTTTACAATTCTATTTTGCCCTAATTGTCTCACTGGGCCAAGTCTGAGAAGTGATACCATCTTCCTCAGCAAACATGGTCGCCTTTCTGCCATTGTCAATCACTGAAGCTAGCTATGTCCTAACCTCCTGAGGCCCTGATTTAACAGAGAGACTGAGAGCCTCATGCACTGGCACTAGGTAAAGGATGAACTCTGTAGTAAACAAAATCTCCTGACACAACGTTACTTCAACACTGTCACCCCACCAAAATCCTAAACAAGCCAAAAGCACCCACAAAATCCCTGATACCCTGGGACTACAACCCTTCTCTAGGTAGATGTTAGTACATTTTTGTTTGTTTCATATTATTTTATTGGCTTACAAAAGAGAAATTTGTTATCTTACAGTCTTAGAGGCAGGGAGGCCAAGGCCAGGTTGCCAGCGTTACTTGTTCCTGGTGAGAACTCTCCTCCTAGCTTGTAAACAGCCACCCCTCTCATGTGTCCTAGCAAGGCATAAAGTGCAAATGGGCTGTCTAGAATCTTCTCTCTGTCTCTCTCGGTCTGTCTCTCTCTGTGTCTCTGTCTCTGTGTCTCTGTGTCTCTCTCTGTCTCTGTCTCTGTCTCTCTGTCTCTGTCTCTCTCTCTCCCACCCTTCCCCCCTCCCTCCCTCCCCCCCCCCCCCCGTGTGTGTGTGTGTGTGTGTGTGTGTGTGTGTGTGTGTGTGTGTGTGCCTGCCTCCCTGCCTATCTGTCTATCTCTCTGTCTTCCCCTTTCTGTCTCCTCTTTTCAACACACTAGTTAAAGCATTTATTTTTAATTGACAATATTATCCAACAAGACTTTAAGTACTATGTGCCACAGCCTTTCTGGCCCATAGCCCTGCACATCCCCCTCCCCTAGTGAACTCCTTTAGCTGACTTCCAGAGATGAAATCAAGAGATATTCACATTTTCATGCAAATGCTTGTGCAGGCCCTCATGTTCTCCCAATTGTGGCAAATAAATCTCCTTATAGTGCAAAGTATCTACTTCTTTAAAAGTTAGAGTTGGTGATTTCTGAAGTTCCTTAAAAATTCATATTCTGAGATTCTCAGGACTGACTTCCTTCCCCAGCTGTCGCCACTGTACACACACACACACACACACACACACACACACACACACACACACAGGAAAAATCAGAGACAATATAGAAATGCCACTTCTGCCTTGAATTCATACGTGAGACTAAAATTATTATGCCACTTTATTTTCATATAGCCAAGGAACCATTTTTAAATTACAAGTAAAGGAAAATAGCATTTATTCCCAAAAGAATAAAAGATGAATGCCAGCTTTGAGAGCAAAAGAGGAAAACAGCTTTGAGGGCCCTGAATAATTGAAAGACGATGCCACGTTGATGCTTTGTCTTTGTAATTCTCTCCTAAAACAAATCTATGAGTCTCTCTCTCTCTCTCTCTCTCTCTCTCTCTCTCTCTCTCTCTCTCTCTCTCTCTCTCTCTCTGTGTGTGTGTGTGTGTGCGTGTGTGTGTGTGTGTGTGTGTGTGTGTGTGTGTGTGTGTGTGTTCTGTGTGTGTGTGTGTTCTGTGTGTGTGTGTGTGTGTGTCTCAACTGTATTTCTGAGCTATAGAAATTACTCTATGAGCTGCCTTTCATAGATGCCTATGGTGAAACCTCAGTCAAGTCTGTTCAACCAACTTCCCTATGTGGGCATAGATACTCCCTGAAGACAAGGAGGCCCTTCAAGGGAGGACCATGAAGTCCTGATAAGCAGCATAACTCTGCACCCCTATATCAGGGTTTCTCATCTCAGTGCTGTTGGCATTTGGAGCAGGATAATGTTTGTTATGGGGGCCCGTCTTGTGCATGGTAGGGTGTTTAGCATCGTTCCCAGCTTCTGCCCACGAGACACCAGTAGCACCCCCACCCACCCCCTGTCACTCAGTTGTGACAACTGAAAATGTCTCCAGACATTGCCAAATATCCCCCAGGGGATAAATTTGCCCCAGTGAGAACCGCTGCCCTACAAGAGGCAGACTTAGGCCTGGACAGATTTCACTTCAGAGTTAAATTGGAGTGTTAGGTCCCACACGTTCCTGAATCATATCTCTCTGACACCCACCTCTGCTCACAGAGACAACTGGGTGCCTTGTGGAGAGAAATCTGCTCAGCCCTCCTCACACATAGAAAAATGCGTAGATGCATCTTTATCGCTAGCAACAGTGGTGCACATGCATGCATTTAGGTTCTGACTAAAACTAGGTCCTCAGGGCATGCGCCGCCCATGCTCCTTCTGGGACGCTGCGCTCCCCTGACTGGCTCCCAGCACATGGCAACTCCCCCTCCACCTTCTCAGTCACCTCCTGCCCTTCACACCGCTGCCCACCGAGTTCCTCCACGGAAGCCACACACTCGCCCTCCATCGTTTTTCTCTACACTGTGGTGGCTTTAAGAGTCATCTTTAGCCCCGTAACCCCAAGTTTTGCTTCTGGCCCTAACAGTCCACACCGAAGCCCTAACTTTGATATCCTGCCATCTGATTGATCTCTTCCCGTGGACACTTCTGAGCTTCTCATGCTTAATAAGCCGAGACAAATGCCTCGCTCTTTCTACCCCCAATTGTTTCATAGTCGGTCTGTCTTCATTTATGAAAATGCCATCAACACCCCTGAGATCACATGGATTAGTATCCTGGCACCATTCTTAAACGTTCCCCGCTCAGTGTCACCTTCTGCAGTTGTGCAGCCATCAGTCCATTCTCCACTGCTCATGTTCCTGCGAGGGTTCTGATTAACCACGTTGGATCACACAAAAACAAAAGGCCATCAAAGTAGGGAGGAGCCTGTGGGGAATAGAAAGGCTTTCAGCAGGAGGAGAGGGGCAATTAATTGTGAGCATAACCAAAGAAATCTATTATATACATGAGTGAAATTATCAAAGAATTGTTTTAACCTACAAAAAAAAATGTTTAAAGGGCCTCTTTTGCCTTTTCTATTTTCCCAATATAACCGAGGTGCAGATCCCACATCCACTATATCTCTTGCTGCTGCTGCTGCTGCTGCTGCTGCTGCTGCTGCTGCTGCTGCTGTTCTAAGATGCAGGGTGCTCTGATGATTGGAGTCCAGACTGTCATTGGCCTGTCATGCCAATGAATGATGCCCCTGCAGCCATATGAGATCAACTGCAGGCCCTTACACCTGAGGAGTTCTCAGTCCAGGCTCCAGCCTGCATCTCCCCTCAGCAGGACACATGAGCAAGCACCCAACACTTCCTGCTGATTCCACTCTGTCCCCAAGAGTCCATCCTTCTTCACCTTACAACCAACGGTGATGTTTTTGAAAATGTGCACCTCATGTAATGTTGCCACCTGGCTGAAATTCCCTCAATAGTTGCCCAGATCTCACCACATAAAACCCAAATGCAATTTTCCATATCCCCAGGACTTGCTCGATCTGCTTTGTCTAAGTCTTCCCTGTTATCTGTTGGTTCCCCCCTCTCTATGTCTCTTTCAGTCTCTGTCTCTCTCTCTATGTCTCTTTGAGTCTTCCTGTCTCTGATGTGTGTGTGTGTGTGTGTGTGTGTGTGTGTGTGTGTATGTGTGAGGGCCAGACATGGGTATTGTTTCTCAGGTGACATCCATCTTATTTTTGCTGTGTCCCTGGTGCTGGGATTATAGGTGCGCCCCACCATGCCCAGCATTTTCATTTCCCAAGTTCTGCTTTCTCAGCCAGTACTTTTCTCTGTGTCTCCAAATATGGTTCCTTTGTAGACCCAGGGCACCCACAAAACATTTCCAACATCACATCCACAATGTACTTTGTATGGCCAAATCCCTGTGACTTCTCAACCTCAGCTAACTTGGCCTGCTGCTATCCTTATAAACCAGGCACACTGTTTCCCTCAGGACAGACTTCACAGCTGTGACCATATTCTGGAATGTGTTTGTTCATCTCCAGATTCCTAGAACTTAGCATGGTGCCGGGGCCATGGCAGTCACTCAGCCGACACCCTAAGTGGACAAGTGAGCATCAGCACCAGGAGATGGCCAGTGCCTATGCTTTTCTGTGTGCTATTTCATTTTAACATCCCGATTTGTTCACAGTAGAAGTTAAGATATAAATACATATAAGTATGTAGCGTACAGGAGAATTGAGAAGTATTTATGACCCAGGTATGAGTGCAAGCATCATCTCCTTAGAAACCTTCACCTAGTGTCTCAAACGGAAGAGACCCTGCTCTCTGTCATGACTACATCACTTGCTTTAGCGCTTCAGGCAGCATCTCCAGCTGAACCGTCTTTTTTGTGTGTATTTATTTCTCTCTCCTGAGGCTCCAATGTGCTCTCCCTGAAGCCAGGGATCAAGTTCGTCTTGTTCGATGTTAAATGCCCTGTGCCTAATAGTCCCCTAGAGATAGCAAGTGCTCAATAAGTGTTTGGTGAATGATGAATGAGTATCTGAAGTTTCTCTGCTCAGCCAAGTCTTCTGATCGTCATTCAAACTGCCTGATGGATTTAAGGAGAAACTCTTTAACTGTCCTTAGCATTTTAAGGCCCCCATCAGCCACACAGAGACGCTGACAGCCTTAAGATGTGCTCTGTCCAAAGTTGTTACGTGCATTCGGCTCAACTGCAGAATGCAGGGTGACAATTGCTCTGATGAGGGATGACGGCGTTGCCTTTCTGGTCTGAAAGTGGTCCATCTGTTGACAAGAGCAGTCCTGGGTTCCTCTGGTGCCTAATCAGCCTGACAACAAATTTCAGCCTGAGTCTCTCTGCGCAATGATGTGGCACTAGGACCAGAAGATTTAAAATACAGAAGCCACTGAGGGAAAGCAGGCCAAGACTGCCTCACATCAGAGACAGGTAGGGAGATGAGAGAGAAGTCGTAGCGTCTGTACATACTGGGTTCAGGAGTTTTCTTTTCCATATTCCAACCCCTGGCAGAACTAGCTCATCTCTCTAGCCTAACTAGGGGCAGAAAGATAACATGGAATGACAATGCTCCATCATCCAGGTGTCATGGGCTGGTTATGCCAGACAAGTCCCAGCACATCAGTGTATTAGCGTTTGTTTTTTAAAGTTGGATGGAGAAACCCTATCTCGAAAAACCAAAAAAGAAAAAAGAAAGTTGGGCAGCTTAATAGACTGTCTAAATGAGAAATTTTCACATTAAAACTAATTTCTGGGTTCACTTTAAAGAAAAAAAAAAAAGACTGATATTTTCATGTGTCAATACCAGTTGAACCTGGACAGTTGCTGCAGGCCTTGGGCAGGCTGTGAGGACGAGGAGACCTCGGATGCAAGCGTTGTTCTCTGGTCTACGTTCACTTAGAAGTGCTGTTCTTGGGGGCTCCACGGGTCCTGGTAACAATCCCCATGTCTCCACCTAGCTCCCAGTGAGCGCCCCCTGCTGGCTGGTGTCATGACTAACGGGAGGCTCAGAGTTGATTTAGCTGGGTATGGTTTGTGTGGTGTTGTTGAGGATGGGCTGTACTGTGGGTTGAACGTGGGCTTTGAGCATGCTCACCTGGAGTCTGCTACTCAGCCATGTCCTTAGCCCTCTCTTTATTCTTTATTTCGATACAAAGTCTCGCTAAGTTGCCCAGGCTGGCGTTGTACTCGATAGCGGAGCCATCCTCTTGCCTCAGCCTCTCTCCCCACTAAGGATTTCAGGCCTTAGTCTCCAGGCCTGGTTATGATGAAGGGAGGAGGGTACAGAGTTCCTGGGGTAATATAAACATGACAAGGTGATCGATCTTATGGAGTTTTTTCCTATGTGAAGTATATACCTCTGCCTGTATATATGTCTATGTACTGTGTGCGCAGTGCCTGCAGAAGCCGGAAGAAGACACTGGGCTCCCTAGGACTGGAGTTGCAGCTGTGAGCTACATTGTGGGGGCTGGGAACTGAACCTGGGTCCTCGGAAAGAGCAGACAGGGCTCTCAATCACTGAGCCACCCTCTAGGTCCCACCACACTTTTAAATGAAGTTTCCTTCTACACATCAGCATCCCACCTCTTCATTCTACAGAAAACCCACAGCTCTTACACAACTCAGGCCTTGCCAGGAGCTTCTTAACTTTTTTATTTCAACTTATATTCATTTCCTACAGAGACAAGAAGACTCAAAGAGACATAGAGAGAGACCGAGAGACGCAAAGAGACTTAGAGACATAGAGACGACAGAGAGACACACACAGAGAGAGACAGAGGTGGGGAAAACCAACAGATAACAGGGAAGACTTAGACAAAGCAGATCGAGCAAGTCCTGGGAATATGGAAAATTGCATTTGGGTTTTATGTGATGAGATCTGGGCAACTACTGAGGGAATTTCAGCCAGGTGGCAACATTACATGAGGTGCACATTTTCAAAAACATCACCGTTGGTTGTAAGGTGAAGAAGGATGGACTCTTGGGGACAGAGTGGAATCAGCAGGAAGTGTTGGGTGCTTGCTCATGTGTCCTGCTGAGGGGAGATGCAGGCTGGAGCCTGGACTGAGAACTCCTCGCGTGTAAGGGCCTGCAGTTGATCTCATACGGCTACAGGGGCATCATTCGTTGGCATGACAGGCCAATGACAGTCTGGACTCCAATCATCAGAGCACCCTGCATCTTAGAACAGCAGCAGCAGCAGCAGCAGCAGCAGCAGCAGCAGCAGCAGATATAGTGGATGTGGGATCTGCACCTCGGTTATATTGGGAAAATAGAAAAGGCAAAAGAGGCTCTTTAAACATTTTTGTAGGTCAAACAATTCTTTGGTAATTTCACTTATGTATACAATAGATTTCTTTGGTTATGCTCACAATTAATTTTCTCTCCCCCTCTCCTCCTGCTGAAATCCTTCCTGGTCTCCACAGGCTCCTCCCTACTTTGATGGCTTTTTGTTTTTGTGTGATATCCATTTCCTACAATAATTAGATTCTAGTAACACAAGTAGGGCAAAACTTGTGATTTGTCACTCTGATTGTAGTGTCACTCTTCCTGTGTCTTCTCACAGGACAGGAATTTACAAACTATATTGTCAATTTGGAATATGCCTTAGGGTTCAAAACCCAGAGGCTTAAAGACTAGGCTCTCAACCAGTAAAAACAAATATTCAGATGAGAGAAAGTCAAAAGAGCGTGGGATCCGCAACAGACTGACATGGAGAACAAAGAGGAAACTTCCAGTCCAAACTCCTGAACTGGTGGTAGATCCCATTATGGGGACCACACACTGTCCTTAGGTTGAGGACCTGGAGAGATAGCTGAGCCCGTTGTTCTTTTGGAGAACCTGAGTTTGACTCCCTGAACCCACATGGTAGCTCACAAACCACCTGTAACTACAGTTCCAGGGCATCCAATACCCTCTTTCTGGCCTCTGGAAACAACTGCTCCTACATGCACATATCTATATATACATATACACATAATTTTAAAAATAAGAAACATGTACACCACTCAACAGGAAGAAAATCATACCCCATACTGGAAATCTAGCCAGCTTCCTTGGGCTAATGAGGTCATGGACCATAGAAAAGAATCTACTACCACCACGGTGCTAGACCAGTGTAATTCTTCATTGCATTCTAAATAGTATCCTCTATCAACAGATGAATGTAGGTATCACCCCTCACCAAAGAAGCCGCTCTTAGCCATAAGTTTCAAAGAGAGCCAGGAGGGTTGCTCCAGAGGGCTTAGAGGGAGGAAAGGAAAGGGGAGAATTATATAATTGTTTTATAAACTCAAAAAATAAAAGAAATAGTTTTTAAAGAACTTCTCTTTACAGAAAATGGAAGACGTCACAGAAAACTATAGCAGAACACAGTGCAGAAACCAACAGATTGTGGGGGGCCCAGCCCCAACAAACACATCTGAGTGCTTGCTTACATTGTTCGTGATCGTAACTAACAGGCTTTTCTGCACTATTGTTTATATTATTTTTCAGTGCACATGAGAATCCTTGGAAACTTATATGAAGTTGACTTGAGCCTTCAGTTTTTTTAATTGTACACTTTGAAACCATCAGAAACAACAGCAGTATCCACCCATAACATTTTGCACTAAGCATTTTGCCTCTTTTTACTCTTTCATCTTGTTCAGGGGAAAGAATTTTTTAAGTGACAAAATTATCTTATGTGATTTTAATACCAGCTTTAAAAGCAACTGGTAGGTTCCTTGAAGGATCATTACACTACAGAGAGAGGTGCTGGCTAGAATTTTCAAACTCAGAGCTCAATGGTAACCTTTCTTTCCAAGACAAGACTTAAGGCACAACCCAGAAAAGGTGAGTTAGCTCCACACATGGTGTCAAGGAGGAACTCTCATGGGGCCGGTCTGCTTAGCTATTTTGAGCAGGGACACTTCCAGACACAAGTACAAAGTCGGGGACATTTCCAGTGCCCAAATAGAGGACTGCAGTAGACCTGTGCTTAGGAGTCAGAGGAAGAGCGTGCATCTGGAAAATGAATCTTCTGTGGCTGCTAGCTCACTTAGACATGAACGGAGTTGTGGCCATGCTCCTTTTAAAGACCACCACCTCTCTATTCCCTGTGAAAGTATGTTTCCTTAAGACATCTCTGGGATCACACCTCACCATGGGCCATAACACCCAAGAAGTATGACTTGTCCACTAGAAGATGCGCCTGACTAAAGTATTCCCAGGCCCAGGCTGCCTTCCCCCACCTCTCCAGCAGTTCCCTGGCCTTCTTGCTTTCGTGGTTAATCCTAACATGCCTCACCCACCAGTGTGTAAACCATTCTGCCTCCGGCCACAATCTATGCTCATCTGTGTTCCTGAACATATTCATCAGGACAGGGCTGGCATGAGGTTAGTGTGTAATTCAAATGCTAGTTTCTGTATCCTCCACATCTGGTTGCAAGCCTTGTTCTGAGAATCTTCCGTCTCAATGTTGTATGAGCTCTGCTCCCCAATTGTCCTCTTATAAAGCAGCTTACAGCCAATCAATGAGCAGGGGAGAGAATAGGGCTGGACTTCCTGCCAGCCAGGGAGGGAGAGTTAGATGAGGAAGTAGGGGATTCAGCCACAGCCAGAGGTACAGGAGAGATGAAGAAGATTCAGGTAGAGTAAAGAAGAACTAAAAAGCAAGTAACTTGGGAATTTGGCCAAAGATGGAGTCAGGATAACATAGATGGTTAAGAACAGACTTAATCTGCTCAAGATTGTATTGTAAAGTTTTATAAGAAAATATAAAAGAGTCTCAATTATTTGGTTAAGAGAGAAACTAAGAGAAACAAACACAGTTTTATAGAAGTAGCTTTAATAGGATAGGGAAGTGTGAGAGACTGGCCCCCCAAACCCGTCAACAATCTCTGATATCTTCTATTAACTCGTTGAATAAGATATAATAAGCTTTGAGGTTAACAAAACTGATCATAAACCCCTTGATACCTACACGGCATAAACCAAACAAAATCTAGATTCCTGACCATGCAGAGAGACTCCTAATATCAGCTCTCCAATTAATTTCATCTCATTCTCCAAGTCTCATGCTGGCACCTTGGTTCCTCCAAGGGACAAACTCTTTACCAGTGAGGGTTCTGGTGTGTTCTCTTCCCTCTGTGTGGAATCTCTACCACAGTTCTTTGCAGGAATACCCCTTTTCATCCAATGACTCTCTAAAGCATCCATAATCCCCAGGATGTATCCCCAACACTCCTGCCAAACCTTGCCTGATGCTGCACGTCAGTGGTCCCACTTCCTTAGGAAGCTGAAGAAAGAGGACCACCAGAGTCCAAGAATTCAAGACCATCATGGCCAACACGTCAATACCTCACCTCAAAACAAGCCAACCATGGTGGTCTACACCTATAATCTGCATTTGGAAAGTTGAGGAAAGAAGATCATAAGTTCAGGACAGTCTTAGGGAACAAAGTAAGACTCATTCAAAAAACTAAAACAGTCTCCCACGCTACATACCTGATTGTATTTCATACTTCTCCAGAATGCTAACCACAGTTTCTAATGATTTATGAACATAATATGCAGTTTTTACTGTTAGATTATAAGTCTCATGAGAACAGAGCCAGTCTAGCTAACCCAGAGGTCAGCAAACATGTTTCTGTAAAGGACTAAACAATAAACACTTTGGGGCCTGACAGCTACTCAACCCTGGTTCTGTTGTGAAGAAATATATTTATTCAATTCATAAATTAATTAGTATAGCTGCATTCTGATCAAACTTTATTCATAAGATCATGGCAGTGAGCCAGATTCAGTCTCATGGGTGTTCTGAGATAGAGCCTTGCTATGCTGACCAGGCTGAGCTTGAACCCCTAGACTCAAAGTGGCCCACTTTCTTAGCCCTCCTAAGGAGCTGGACCACTGGTGTGTAGCACCACTTTTGACAGGCTGCTTGGCTAGTTCCTTATGACCACAGGGTCAGCTGAAGCATCTATCACATAGCATAACACAGGTCTGTTGGATAGTAGGTATGTGAACGTGTGGCCCACAGTCACGTTAGGCTTGTGTCTGAATGAATAAGCTGAGACTTTGGAGCTAGGATTTTTTTTTCTGCATATTCTACTTGAAGTCTTCTGAGTCTATTCAATTTTGTTCCTTTCTCTTCAGCATTTCCAAACTTGATGTTCATTTACTATTTGACAAGTGGCTTTCTCTCCTTGAGCGTCACTGAATTTAATCACAGAGCCAGCTTTGGGCTGTTTAGCGATGTCTGTGATTTGTCTCTCAGCGACTTGGGTTGAACACATACATTTTTACTCCTATCACCTCTACTCCACTGTATTCAATGGTTAGCTGTGTAACATTTTTCCAGGAAGAAGAAGATAAGGCAGTGTAAATTTGGATACATGAAAATCAGTACATCTTTATGAAGACAGCAAAAACCCAGCACCTATTTAAAAGTGTGCCTTGCCTGCAACTCATTCAATCCTGGACCATTTCCTTTCTTGGGACTATAGCATGATTATTAGTATTTGACAGAGCGCCAAGTTTAAGGTAGACCCCTTCTACCATGGGGGAGCTAGCCACACAGACAGCTGACCATCTTCCCAGTGCCCCTGACCCTAGGTCAGCTTCAGCTCTCTCCCTGTCTATATAGATTTCAAAACGACAGAACACTCTTAAGAGAATGGCTGTGGTCTTTTGTGTTCATTTCTGACATGGCCCCCAGTGGGGCCCACTGCCTGGTACAGTACTTCCCCAGGAGAACAGACTGAATGTAATGACTTCCTCCTAGAAAATGCCAAAAGAAATGGAATGTCACCCCCAAGATTAGCTTATGTAAGACTGGTTCCTGCCTTGCTAATTTATTCTCTCTGTCTTTTACCCATGTGGACTGATAAATCAGGCTGCCATATTTAAGCCATATTTAAGGAGAAAGCATCTAGTAAGATCCTTAGGGTGGCTCAGTGGCGAACTCAGGCCTTCAGCTCAGCAGCCTGCAGGAGCTGCAGTCCTCTCAGCATCTTGAGAGTGAGCCAGGACTCTCCTCGAGTCCTGAGGTGACATCAGCCAGCCCTAACTGTAGCCTTGTGACAAACACAAAGTCAAAAGATTGCTACATCAAAATCAGACTCTCGATGCATAGAAATTGAAATAAAATACACGTCTGCCTGTTGGTTCAAGCTCTTTTCCAAGCTTCTCATCCGTAGCCTGATTTTGTGCAAATGCGGTGCTTTTCTCCTCTCTCTCATTCATGCAAACAAAGGTTTGCTGGGTTCAATAAACTCAATGCACAGTTGCCATTTCATCTCACTCAATCTGGACATGTCTCTGCTGTTGCCTTGTCTCTGCTGTGAGCTTTCCTGGGGTGTTCATATGGTATGCTGACACTTCGCTGGCCATTTGTTATGCAGCAAATAATAACTAATCGACTCTCTCTTGTCATGCCATCTAGGCGTGTTCCTCAGTTCCTCCCAGTTGCCCTGCAAGAGAATAGATCTGGTGTTCCTTCCTCCAGGCACCCAAAGATGCCCTAGCCTGGGAGGAGAGAGGAGCTTCACTCTCTCCTTAACACACCTAAGACTATGGCTGTCACTCTCCCTTGCAGCATCTTCAATCTCCTTGGCAACACATCTAAATTCCACTGGGGATTAAACTTAAAAACAAAAACAAAAAACAAAAGCCAGAATCACCTGCTGGTGGCACCACAGCCACCCTAAGAGGGAATACAGGGAGTCTTACCCACCTTAACTGCATATGGACAGTGTAATATGAACAGTGTTACTCACAGGTGACAGTGAAAGGGCTTTGTGGCCAAAGAGTAGTATCTCCACATTCAAGAGTCAATAAATACCGCACAAATCACACCACACAACAGAACTCACACAAGAGATTTATTAGGGAGGGGAGACACAAAAAGGCTGCCTCTGACCATGGATGGAGACAGCAGCTGGCCAGGCCGTGATGGCTGGACTGATGGGACCATGGATATGTGCACAGGGAAAACACAGTGATGGTGGAAATGTGTTGCACTGGCCCTTAGCGATGGCAGTTTTGTCTGTCATAAAAGGTAAGGATATAGGAAGAGGTGACTGGTGAGGTCACACTGAGAGTAACTTGCTCTTTGGACTACTTTCTGCTGTCTGTGAAAAGGGAAGACCAGGCTCTGGGCTGGAAAAGTATGGGGCAGGGGATATACCAGACATTCCCTATAACAGGTAGGAACTGAGGGGTGCTGGGAGACTCTAGTTATGTTAAACAGGCACCTCAGTCAGCCATTTGTCCATGCTTTGAGACCTGACAAATAACACATTGGGTCTTGGATTTATGTTACAATATTGCTTTTCAAATAAATATATAATCTTCCCATGGTCTCAGTTAAATGTTTCACTCTCAAAATCACCATTCCATGAATTTTTGAACATTGTTCATTTCTTATTATGATAGGGCAGTAGGGGACAAAATGTGAATCCAGCAAATTCTCTGCCTAAAGTTCAGAAAATACTACACTCTAGTTGTCACCCTTGGAATTTCATGAGATCTGTAGGAAGACTTTTAAGACTTAGAAGTTCCCTAAGCACAAAACCAATTTGTAGATTAGCCTAAAGCTTTTCTAGTTTGTTGAAATACAGAAGCATCTCTTTCCTTTCAACCTGTGAATTTTCTGTGAAAAACACTTTCAGAAACGTGTCTGTGTTAGCAATTTCCTGCCCTAGCTCCCCCTCCTGTACTCCCCCTGTAGGGCTTCCTAGCCTGAAGAGCTTCTAACACATGAGCGGATGGTTAGAAGTGAGAAACCTGCCTGTGGTCCTGAACTGGCCATAGCAGAGTAAGTTAAACACAGCCTCTCTCCAGCCATGATATCGCTCCATGGTCACCTTCTAGATACTTATTCAAAGCAAATGTACATGGTCCTACACATATAGGAAAGGTTTCTGGAGGTCAAAGGCTGTGGAGAGAGGGAGAATCAGCTCCCACACAGACAGACCAAGGCAAAGTGATCAGCCATGGGCAAAGATCCATATGAGCAAAGACAAGTGGACCTTGGAGCTTATATCCACATGCATGCATATATATGCATATATGTGATATATATATATATACATATGTATCAATAATAAATAAGAGGTCATAGATTTGTGAAGGAAAGGAGAAACATGGGAGGAATCAGAATGGAAGGGAAGGGTTTGAAGTGATATAGAGGCCCAAAACTGCTATTTTTTTTTTCCTTTTAAGTCTACCCCTCCGTCATGACCTGGATAAGCCTGCATGCAGCTTGGCTGTGTCTTTCTCTGGATCCCATCACCTGGCATGGTCTTACACTGGGTGACATTTTACTTGGCTGTGCTCTTTGGTCCCAACAGCCACTGACAATAAGCTCCACCCAGTGTGAGAAAGATGAATCTTAAGTGGTGGACCCCAGAGTTTTAACCCTGTCCACTGACACTCACCATCAGGCTGGTCCCCTCTGGGAAGTGAGCCATGTGGAGGGTTTAGGGTGAATGTGGAAAAGGAAACAAGAAATAAGAGAGGAAAATGAGAGAGAAAGAGGAAAGACAAATACTGCATTTCCTTTCTCATATGCAGAAACTAAATTTAAATACATATATGTGGCATTTATAACATGAAAGAAGGGAGACCACTAGTGAGGAGGAACAGAACAGTCAAGGGAGGGGATGGGGCACAAAGAAAGTCAACGGAGAGCAAGCATGGGCAAAATACAATGATAGGTAAGTATGAAAATAGCATTTAAAAATAATTATTTTGTACAGATTTTTAAAAGTGGAATATCCCAGGGAAAAACACACCACAGATTGACTGTTAAAGCAGAAAGTCTGCACCTTTGAGATTGCAAGTTTAAAAACCCAACATGAGCACCGCCCGCTCTTCCAGAAGTCCTGAGTTCAATTCCCAGCAACCACATGGTGACTCACAACCATCTATAGTGTAATCTGATACCCACTTCTGCAGATAAAGCACTCACGTGCAATAAATAAAGTAAATAAATCTTAGGGGGAAAAAAAAACCAACATGACTTCTGAGAGTCTTTACATTGACAGCTGTTTCTAGAGCTTTCCCACCTCAGATTTAATGGCACATCAGCTTCCCCGGTTCGGAAGGTGTCCCCGCGTGCCCCGGGGACGGTGATGGTCACAGATCGCAAGGCAAATCCCTATAATGGTATGTGACTCGGGGCTGGGGAATTTGTCCACCAGCCTCCAGACTCCATTGTCCATCTCTCCGCCTCGTCAAAGCCATTTGACAGCCGTGGCGACTAAGACATCTTCTTTCTCTTCAGATTTGTTTCCGCCATGCCTTTCCTGTTCTCCACTGAACCTTCCCTGGCTGCCTGTCAGATGCATTCAGCCCGTCCGTCGCGCTCTGTAACTGGCTTTATTCTTACATTTGTCTTATCTGCGCCTCTCATAACTTGAATCTCTCTCGCTTGGACGTAGGAGCTTATCCTACTTCCCTCTGGACGTCTCCACCATGCCTCGTCTCCCCCACACCCTCCACCCTCCTCACCTTGGTCTCTCTTACATAATTCATCCCTCCTGGCTGTCTTGTTCCCAACAGGAGTCATTTGTTGTCTATCTTTTTAGCAAAACAGTGTTTTCTCGTCTAGGGTATTTGGAAGCTTTTGTCTCCTCTCAACAATTCTTTTCTTTTCCTTTCTCTCCATATTCCCAAAGATCCCATTCTCTGTGCTTATGGGGATGGGTTTGTTAAGTGGTTTTTCTACTCCCCAAGTCGCTACGGTTCTCCCTGAATCACAAGGTGCTTGAACAGCGGGGGGGGGGGGGGGGGGGGGGGGGGGAGGCTGGCCACACCCAACCAACACTGGAAATGGTTTTCTCAAAAAGCAGACGATGCTTGCAGTCTTTGTCCTGGACCCTGAGAGGCTGCGACAACAGTGGATTCTGCCCAACCTGGTGGGGAAGGGACTCCCTTGCTACAGTGGGGTCATCTGTCCCATGCCTTCCTCCAGACATGAAGAGTAGAAAAGGCCTTCACTACCAAAACTCTCAAACCCTAAATTTGAGTTAGGAGTTTTCTGGGGGAGGTGGCACTATGACTGTTGCTTCCTACACCGAGGAGCTGGTGCTACCGGCGTGGCCTGGGATAGAGAGGCATGTCTCCCTTCTCACTGAGAAGGAAGGGAATCTGGTACTTTAGGGCTTTTCACTTGTTCTTACTAGAACAACATCAAGTAATAGAAAAGTAGCAACATCAGGGTCTCAAGTTCTGGCTTGGTGTGCTGCCTCCAACAATCGCTACTTTTTAATCTTCATAGGATCCTCACATATAAAGCAGGGGGACTGATAAATTGTGGAAGGAGATGGGATCGCTATAACAATCAAAGTACCTGAAACGTCTAGATAAGATACCATGAAAGTGAGTTATCTTCCCTAAGAATGGGGGGCGGGGGCGGGGGAGGGCAACGTGCTGTCCATCATCCACATAATGGTAGTAATGGATACAGCTCTTGACTGGCTACACTCAGTGTTCTAGGAAACTCACACAACCTGATTGGATCGGGAAACACACAGGATTAGTGAAGCAGAATTCTGAGTGTATCTGTGAGGAGCACCTAACAGAGGAAGACATAGCCTGGATGGTGGTGGTACCGTCCAAGTGACTAGCTGCATAGTGAAATTAACAAGAAAGATCACTGCTGGTTCAGTAGCTCAAACAGACTCTCTCCCTTTCCCCCTCCCCCTCCCCCTTCCCCTCCCCTCCCTCTCTCTCTCCCCTCCCTTTCTTTCCCCCTTCTCCCTCTTCCCTCTCTCCCACCCTGTCTCCCTTACCCCCTCCTTTCTGGCCATCACGATGATGCCCAATAGGAGTGGTTCTACTCTGCTCTGCCATGGCCTCCCCGCCATGATGCCCAAAACCCCTGAAATCATCAGGCAATACTAAATCCTTCCTTTCTTGTTTGCTCGGGTGTGTGGTCACAGCCATAAAAATGTCTGCGTCACATGAGCAGGGGCTTTTTGGAGCTTCTGACTCACAGATGAGGAAGCTGAGAGGAACACACATGAGATGAAGTGCCCAAGGTTGTATGCTGCATCAGGAGGTGAGGGAGCTGAAAAAAGAGCCTTCACTCTCAGTCCTTCCCTCACCACTGGTGGCCCTGGGCTTGGCAAGACACCAGGCAAGCACACTGCACACTACCGCTTTTATCTTTTCACATTACTTGGTTCAAATATTCTGCCACTGTAAGAACAGTTCCCCACCTCATAGCCATGTTAGAAACAATTACAAGGTTATTATTAAATTCTTATTTAACTCATTATGAAATTAAAAGAAAGCCATGTTGCCTAAGTGAAGCATAACCAATTAAGGATGAGAGGCGCCTCAGTGTCTGCATCCCGGTTCCACCGGAAACAGCAAGTCATGTGGTGGGGAAGGGAAAGGATCATAGCTTTGGATTGCAGTCTCTCAGAGTGTGCGGCGTTAACATCATTCAGTGGCACACAGTTCTGGGATGAAGAAATGAAACCACACTATGAATGACTTAAGCTTTCACACAGAGACTTCTGGGTACTGCTTGTTGTAAGTAAATATTCAGATTTACAAGTCCTTACAGATAAAGTTCTCCAAGACAGAATTTCCTATGACAATCATGATTTTTTGATGACAGGTAACAAAGTCAGCCACAACGTAATTGGGCCCAGAGCAGAGGAGGAAACAACTGTCCATACATGTTTGCCGTCTTAGTCCGTGTTCTATTGCTGTCGAGAGATACCATAACCACAGCAATTTTTGTAAAGGAAAGCATGTAACTAGGGGCTGGCTTATAGTTTCAGAGGATTGGCCCACTATCATCACAGTGGCATATGGCAGCACGCATGCAGACATGATGCTGGAGAGGGGGCTGAGAGTTCTACATTGGGATCTGCAGAGAACAAGGAGAGAAAGCCTCTGGGCCTGGCTTGGGTTTCTAAAGAACTCAAAGCCCACCTCCAATGACAACTTCCTCCAACAAAACTACTCCTTCTTAATCCTCCTCAAGTAGTGACACTCTCTGATAACCAAGTATTCAAATATATAAGCCTATGGGCGTGGCCATTCTTATCCAAACCACCACATGTGCAAAGATCTAGAGCAAATGGAACAAGTGCTACTGTTCAGAGGAGAGAAATGATCTGGTGTGTGTGTGTGTGTGTGTGTGTGTGTGTCTGTGTGTGTGTGTGTCTGTGTCTGTGTGTCTGTGTGTGTGTCTGTGTCTGTGTGTCTGCCTGTGTCTGTGTGTCTGTCTGTGTGTCTGCCTGTGTCTGTGTGTGTGTCTCTGTGTGTGTGTGTGTGTCTGTGTGTCTGTGTGTCTGTGTCTGTGTGTCTGCCTGTGTCTGTGTGTCTGTCTGTGTGTGCCACAGCATATATGTGGTCAGAGGACAGCCTTCAGTATCAATCCTTGTCTTCCATCTTGTTTGAAACAGGAACTCCTCTCTCTCTCTCTCTCTCTCTCTCTCTCTCTCTCTCTCTCTCTCTCTCTCTGTGTGTGTGTGTGTGTGTGTGTGTGTGTGTGTGTGTGTCCCTTTCATTCTCTTCTGCATATTCCAAGCTGTCCCATGAGCTTCCTGCGGTTCTGTGTCTCCACTGCCCACCGCAGCCCACCTCCCTATAGCTGTGCTATTGTCAGAGAAACCTGCATCACAGTGTCCAGCTTTTATATGAGTTCTGAGCACCTAAACTCAGGTCATCAGGCTTGGGCAGCAAGCACTTTAGCTACAGAGCTGTCTCCTCAACCCAGCCAGGCAAGTTCTACAAGAGTTAAGTGCACACCTGCCATACCACTAAGCTTTACATCTCCAGCCACCAGCAAGAAAGCCCACATTCATACATAGAGTTATACCCAATTTCATGTGATGGTTGCTCCTAATAGTCAAAAACTGAAAACAGAAATAAATATTCAATATTGGAGAGTAAATACACAAGGGTACCTACTCAGTGAGAGAAAAAAGTGAATATTTATGCATAATCAGTATGGATGGATCTGAAATTCATTATGCTGAGTGAAAGAAGCCAGATAAAAGGGGTGAGCTAATGTGTAATTGTATTTATATATAATTATAGACAATAAAAACTAAATAATGACAGAAAGTAAACCAATTGTTTCTTGGAGGGTGGGTCTAGAAGAAGCTTTGGGGATTTGCACCTTTATTATCTTGGTTGTGATTTCATAAATATGTTTCCATTATTCAATGTATATGTAAAATTGACATTGCATATTATATGATAATTATACCTTATTAAAGCCACAACAACAAAGAAGATTCTAAACCACAAAGCCAATATGCTCCATACCTAAGAGCTATTAAAATCAGGGGCAAGTTGAACCAGAGACTTAGAACTACCCTGACACTGCCTCCCGACTTTGCTCCAGGAGAGCCCGCACGGTGGGCTCATTCTATAGGACTTTGCACACGGGGCACATGGTGGCTAGCAGCTCTGGGCAACCTCACCATAGTTTAATAACCTAAGAATAGTCCTTTCCTCTCTCAGTAATTTAAAGAAGCCCAGGAATACAGTCTATGGCCAGCCTTGCCTTGTGCCCTCCCTTGGACCAACCAGTGTGGCCAGTTGCAGATGTATCTCGACGGTGGTGTTGGTATTTCCAGAAGCAACAGAGACCTAAACACATTCACAGAAGAGAACTCTTGCAAGCCAAGGGTACACTCCAATTTTGGACTGTTCCGCCATCTTTCTACACACTATATGTCTAAATGCATGCAGTTGTCAAAATTCCACCTGAGCAAGTGCACCCAGATGAAGAAGTGCTAAACGGACTTCTTTACCGCAACAGTCAGGTGCTCGGTCTGGAAGGGTGTTTTATGTTATCACTTCAGAATGACTCAAGCAGCCATTTCCCATGCAGGCTCTTGGTCTAAGGCTACAAAGTGCGCTTCTTCATTCCCTTCTGCCCATGCCCGAGGTCTCCACCTCAGAAGCAAATCACTGCTTCCCACTAAATGTGGACTTGCCTCAGAGCCACGTTCAGCCTTCAGGCATCTGCTGCTAATTTGCCCTATCTCCATCTTTTTTAATTAGCCTGTCATTTTCCTTGTGGATGGAGATGCCTTGAACATCATTCTCACTTGGAGGATTTTTCTCCAGATCTCTTCCCTAGTTCTCCTGCCTGCACTTGCTCTTCATTCGTCAGCCTCTTCTTGTCGTGACGTTAAGTCCCTTCCAGATATTGAGAGTCCCAAGCAACGTGATTGACAAGCTACATAGACTCTGTGCTATTGGAAAGTGAGACTATTCAAAATACCTACTTCACAGTGTGTCGTGGTGATCGCCAACTGCATATACAGCTGTACATCACTTAGCAATATGGATGTTGGCTGAGAAATATATGCCTAGGTGATTTTATAATCATGTGACCATCACTGTGCTTGCACAAACCTGCCGCACCATCCAGCGGAAATAAGACGCCAACAACCAGACTTCTTCTCAGGATTAAGCTCAGTGGGAATGGCCCCGAAGAAGGGAAGGGCCAAGCTTAAGTACAACTCAAGGGCCAATCAGCTCATGCCAGGTGTCACCTCCTCATAGGTCCGCGTCAGAACAGGACTGCTCGTCATCAGATCACCAGTTACCGTTGCACAGCCTTTTGCCATATAAGGACTTGTTTATCTTAGAGAGCGCTCGCCGTCAGGATGGCAGAAGGTGGAAGCCTGTGCCGTGTTAAGGCGTGGCACCTCACAGCTCTCCACACAAACCTATGTGGCACCGCCTAAGACACAGCTACACAGTCTGTGTGATCATGCATGCAGTCTGCCTCTGACTGGAACATCACTACTGGGTAGACGGCTGCATACATGATGTATTGATCACAACATCAGACATGCAGCTAATTCTCTATAAATATATGGATAACTCCAGGTTCTCCCTCCTGCCTCAATCAGAATTTTATCATCTCAAGTTCAAGGCCAGCCTGAGCTCTAGAGTCTTGGGTTCAACAAATAAATCCTATCTATCCAGTGCACTGGCCTTTGTGTATGGAATGTTGATTTATTAGACATTTGAGCAGATCCATGCCTTGGTTTCTATTACTTCCTTGGCAATATTTTATTTTAAATGGATATACAACATCTTCAGGAGTTTAGGTATTGTGAATAAAAACAGGGAAACCTAGGGGAAAATGAAAGACTTATGGTAGCCCCAAACTACCCACCTTAGGTTGAATTTTACTCTGCCTACTTTTAGAATGTGTTTTCTGGCCAGTGGTTATATTCATTTTTAATTGTTGTGTAGCATGGTAACTCCAAAAAGTACATGTTTATTAGCCTCAACCTCCTATAGGTTTTTACACAGTTCATTTGGGTCTTCAGCTTGGGTCCTCAAAATGGGGTATCAGTACAGTATTTTATCACCTGAAGTTTGACTAGAGACAGAGCTATTTCTGAACTCATTTCTGCTATCAACAGAATACTTTTGCTCATATTTTGCATGGTAGCAGTCCCTGGCTTCTTATTGGCTGTAAGCTGGAGGCTGCTCTCAGGCTCTGAAATACCCTATAGTGATACACCCCATGGTCCTCTCCATGAGTATTTACAACACGGCTGCCCGCTTCTTCAGGGCTGGCAGGAGAGTCTCTCTACTATGTGAAGACTGGGCCTTATCAACAAAATGTTGCCAATAGTCCTTTTAAAAATCTCTCATAATCTTGTCAATTGGGAGACAGTTACAAGTCACAACTAGACTCAAGAGAAATGGTGATGTGATGGTAGTGTCACACCAGCAGGCAGTGCTTCTGGGGAGCCAAAAACTTTTGTCTTCTTAGCAAAGAATAGAAGTAAAGAGGGAGATCACAAGACTTTGAAACTGAGCCATAAAACCACCAACCTGCTCCTAAAATCCATCCAGGCTGCTCCCCGGGATGCAGAGAGCTCTACGTCCTGACCTAGCATGAGCTTGGGGTGGGATAGAACCAAAAATTTCTGTAGCTGGAGGAGCCTAAGGATGAAAATCAGAGTCTCTTGGGTCTAGATGATGGTCTAGGTACCATAAACACCATTTGGATGGACAGAGTCCTGACAGTTCTATCTGGACCAAGTATAAGCATGGGCTATTCTACCAAGGTCCTTTCTCCTGCAGTGCACAGTGATGGGGAATCAAGCTCAGCACTGCCTTTCTCCTGCAGTGCACAGTGATAGGACATCAAGGTCTTTGTCTCCAGTAGATCCAGAGCTCCTTTGGGGGTGTAAAGGAGGTGTTAGAAAATTATTTTGCTAAGATTGACTAAGCATCTTAGATTTTTATCCCCTGTGGTCTTTGTCTCCACTATTGAGGACACGTAAATAAATGGGGATGGCTGTATTCCAATAAAACTTTATTGACAGCATGGGCAATAGTCCAATTTAAAATAAAAAACAGCATTAATAAATGACTTCTATTGGGGCAAGGATGTGCCTTATGTGAACCTGTTTAACCCTCATGGTTTAAATAGCATACATCATGATCACCATATTGTGGCTGAGGAAACTGAGTTTCAGATGGTGGGTAACCCACTAGAAAAATTTTTTTAAATGCATGTTCTAAAAGGGGTCTTAGGTAGCAGAAGCTGACCTCAAACTAACAATGTAGCCAGAGACAACTTTGAAATTTTGATCCTCCAGGGTGCTGAGATTACAGGCATGTGCCGCCATGCCAAGTTCTATGTGCGTCAAGGATCAAGCTGAGGGCTTTCTGGCAAGCACTCTCAACTAAGCCACAACCTGGGTCCCTAAAGAAGGCATGTTTCAAGCTGCAGGGCTGTAACGAGGATCCAGACCCCCGGGTTGGGGCTCTGTTTTCACTTCCAGGCTGAAGGTTCTTAACGCAGGCTACAGGTAGAATCTCTGACCAATTAGAGCAGATACTCAGGAGAAGTCTGCTTGGCACCTGTATTGTTGGCAATGCACCTGCAGTTCTCCCGTTTCAGATTATACCCTGAGTCAGGAGACACTGCTCCAGCCCTGGAGAGCTCACCCTGGTGGTGTAGATGAGGGAGAGGCGGCCGGATCACCAGCTCAGGTACCATTCAGGCCCAGAGCCAGGGCTTTGAGTTGGCCCACCCCAAATTCTACATCATCTGTGAACTGTTAGGGTGCATAAAAGGGCTGGTCCTGCCCATCCGGAGCTGCAGGCTGCAGGATCTCCACAACAGGATAACTGGGAGGAACCCCAGTGAGGAGCCAACATTGGTGGCGTCACAGAAGCCAGAGCAATGACTCACTGCAATGAGCATTCACTAGTGAAGACTTGTGGACAGGGGGTGTACTATGAGACACACGGAGACGCACTACAGCCTCCGTGATGATGTGCTTCCTGTGCTTGGTTTTGTTTGTGTTGTTTGTGCATGTGTTTTTCAGGGAGGTTGCAAGAGTGGAGGGCAGATATGAGGGGACAGGAAGATATTTGGGGTATGTGATGTGAAACCCACCAAGAATCAACAAAAAGGCTTTAAAAAGAAAGAGAGAATGACTGCTCTGAGCTAGCATATGTTAATTGTGGGTTCAAAGAGACCATTAGCATGAGGAAGAGGAGGGAAGGGGGGAGGGAGAGAGAGATGGAGGGAGGGAAAGTGAGACCAAGATGTTAGTGGCATACAAACATGTTCTGTTTTAAAAAGAAAAATCACTGTAAATCAAGATTTACAAAACCTATGAAATGGAGACACTGTGTAAATAGTTATTATAAAAGGAATTTTCACTTGTGTATGGGAGTTCTCAAGCATGCTCTTATCAGATGCTACCTGTTGGTGATTAAGCATTATAACCGGAGAACATTCATCACTTAAGGGGACTCTGAGAAGCAAGTGACTAAAGTCACTAGCATGTTTGTGGGTGCTACTGCTGGTCAACAATGAACAGAAATAAATTTCAAAGCCTCCACAATGCCGGTGTGGGCAAGGAAGTGCATCTTCATCGCCCGCCTTGGGTGTTATCATCCTCCATGCTACTGGCTGTACCTTCAAGCCCACGGTAAGGCTGTGAGAACACGGAGCCCCTCCTCGTCAGCACCTACCCTGAGGACCTCAGCGGGCTCCCTTCAGGCTTTCAATCCCCACTTTCTACATAAGAGGCAATTCTGACACAAACATTCCAGGGATGGAAGCACTCCCGCTTGGTCCCTCCTTATTCCTTGTGAACGAGTGGAGGAGGAAGCAGGAAACTGCTTCCCTTGCTCTCATTGAATCTGGACAGATCAGCTTTGTCCCCCAGCTAAAAAAACAAGTTAAAGCCTCCCACCATTAAATCCTTTTTACCATGAACTGAGCCTTTTAAGACTTTGGATTTCTCATTTAAATAGAATGTGGAGAAAAGAGGGAGATCTAAAGAGTAAAGGGGACAAGAAACATCCGTGTCCTTCTTACAGTCACTGAGTCTATAAAGGAAAATATACAGGGCAATCAGTTAGTTTTGAATAACCAAGGAATAATTTTTTAGGACACAGACATACTTATATTGACGGGATTACTTGTTCATCTAAAACCTAAATCTAACTGACTTCCCTCAGTTCTTGTCTTCTCACAGCTGGCTCCTGGGGCCATAGATAAAGGCGCACTTGGAGTTTCTCTCCATTTGGGCACAGAGCACACCACCATGGTGAGAGGCCCAGCCGTGGGCGCTATCAGAAGAATCCCCATCTCCCTCTCTGTGTGTTGAAGACAATGGGCCAGCGTTTGAGCTGCTTGCTTTCTTTGTAGAAACAAAAATAAGGTGTGGCCCTCAGTGCAGTGGGAATCCCTCTGTGGGGACTCAGGAGCATCTCTAGAATCTCCTGGCATTGACTGTTGCAAACTTCTGTGACGTATAATTTCACTGTTGCATACACCAGGGCCATCAAACACAAAGAGGACTTTGAGCCAAATCTCTGATGACATGTTTTTGCCCTTTGGGATGGATAAAACAAAATCCAATAAACTGGGGAGCTGATGAAGAGCAGGAACACAATCCTCACTGGCTCTCCCTGGTGGTGGCCACTCCCTGGCTTCCTGTAGGTGGCTGTTTACTGTGTCCTCACAGGAGAGAGGGAAGAGAATCTGCTTCCTGGGCTCTCTCTGTGGGGAGTGAATCCTCTTCTTAAGGCTTCAGCCCCATGACTTAGTCACCCCTCCCAAAGGCCACACCTTCAAAGAGCTTTACATTAGTCATTAAGAGTTAACATACAAATAACCTAGTCACTTCTCCCATAGGCCAAATAATACCAGTTAAGGCATTAAGATTTAACATTTAAGTTCCGGGCAAGTGCAAACATTCTATTTACAGCGCAAACTCCCTTGGGGGCGGGGGGCAAATAAAGACTAACTGAAGTTAAGTTTCTTAGGTAGTGTTGGACTCTCACGCCCAACTCGGGAAGGGGGGTCGCCGTGAGATACCACGCGAGGCACAACACACTGATGCAAAAGCAAAGGTTTATTGTTATTGCTGACACGCCAAGGTCCCTCAGCCCTCGGGAGGTGAAGGACCCCGAGTAGCTGTTACAGACTAGTTTTTAAGGGCAAAAACCACAAAGCACGTGGGGTTCCTTATCAAGCTTAAACCATATGGACATTGGCAGTGGGAGACTTCTTGTGGGGACTTGGGTGTGGGTCCCTAGGGCGGTTACTAGAAACCATATGGAACTTCTGATATAGGGAGCTCGCATGTAGCTATTCTGGGTGGAACTAGGGTGGAACTCTGAATCTAGTAGTAACAAACTGGGAGAAGCCTCTGGGCATGGCAAGCAAGCATCTTACATTTTATAATTTTACAATTTCTCAGTAGACATGCTGAGGTGTATCTGAGAACAGCCCAGCCTGGATCAGCATCTAAGGAGATCTCTCGTCACAAGTAAGATGAGATGAGTCTTCATCAGTAAAAAAAAACAAAACAAAAAAAACCAAAAAACAGCTGGTAGCTTCATTTCACAGCTGCGATTGGATAACAGTGGCTCTGGCTCCTAGGTCTACAGAGGGTTCCACCAGACCATCACAATGGCTTTGAAGGCATGCAGCACATACACATACCTCAGTATGCAGTTGTCAGGGGCAGGAGGCTACCAAAACAGAAGCTGCCTAGAGGCACCATGCAAAGTGACATCACCACATCAAAGAACTGAGCAGAGGACTCACACTCAGCCTCTAGTCTTTGCCCTAGGAAGAAGAGCCTGCCCATCACTCTTGACAGGTTCCAGGCTTCTTGCCAAGGGCCTCTGTGCCTCACTGGCTACAGGGTGGAACCATGGGCTTTGGTTAGAAGTGCCAACTTTGCCTGGAAGAAAATCTAAGGGAGAAAACAGTCGAGTGGCTGACCTCTGCCACATTTTGCTCTGCAGGGTGAGCTGTGCGCTGCCTCTTCTTGCTAAAAACAAGCCAAGCCAGCTTCTATGCTACTTTGTCTGATCTCAGTGAGAGAGGATGCTCTGAGTTCTGCTTGACTTGAGGCTCCAGAGTGAGTTGGTACCCACTGGATGCCCCCTTCTCTGAAAAGGAGAGGAGGAAATGGAGGAAAGAGGGTGTGAGGGTGGGACTAGGAGGAAAGGAGGGAAGGGGCTGGGATCAGGCTATAAAGTGATTAAATAAATAAATAAATAAATAAAACAAAATTAAAAAAAAAAGTGAGGACTGCTCCTTAGGACTTTATAGAACCAAGAATTCATACCACCATGTGTCTATGAATAGCTGGTATAAGTAAAAGCCAGTTTTATTATATGCTTCTGCCTTCTGATATTCAGAATAAATATTGCTAACATTTATCCTGTGGTGGGATTTTATTAGAAAAAAAAAAAAAGAGAGAGAAGAAAAGCCAGATTCTAGAAGCCTTTACTTATTTTATCAAGAAGGAGTGGCATTTGCTCCAGGGCTGCCCTTCATTTGAAGCAGCCGGGCGTGTGAACCATCCCTTGGTTCTGTATCTGACCTCTCACACTTGCTCAGTGCCAACCCTGTATCAGGAGCTGTGAGTTTAACAATGAGGGAAACAGGAGAGCTCACATCCTAGTGGGGGGATCCAGGCCCTAAACAGTGCTGCTACTAAATTATACGCTGTAAAACCAGGAGCTACAGAGAAGAGATATCTGCAAGGGCGAGGATGGGTAGGCAACTGGAAAGGCTGCCTCTTCAGAGAGGTTTCCTACAGAGGTAGAAAGCCGAGTGTCTGCCCTTAGGGCTTCTCCTGGGCTTAGAGACTGAACAGAGGTGCACACACAGCCACCTTCAAAGATGCTTCCTCAGCCCAGGCAGGGTTCTCATACAACTGTAGAACATCAAGTAACCAGGGCAACCACATCCATGGGGACACCCCTGGCTACCTAGTCCTGAGATCAAGTCCCCAGCCAGGCTTCCTCACCTTCTCAGTTTCCTACTTGTTTTCTAACCCACACATCCATTTCTGACTTAATTTCACTGGCATCTTGTCTGTCATTTGGTCCAATGAGTAGCTCAGAGCAGTACACTTCTGCTAGGAAAGAAACTAGCTACAATATACGCATTATACTGCTCTCACATGTCCGGCGGTATTAAGACCACCCAGAGAAACATTCACAGCCCAGATAGTCCCTTCTCCCCCAGAATACCTCCCCAGGGAGGTTACAGAGAAAATGAAACAAATATTGGTTGTCATTTGTTCTGAGCAAGAGGTAGGCAGGGACAGGAGGAAAAGTGTGTCTCAGCTGCACTAGTCTGGACACAAATAAACAGAAATCAGGAAGAGAGATTTCAAGCTCCAAGCCAGGATGCTCGCTCGGAGCTCATCCTGTGTCCTATCCAGCAGGACCAGTAATTACGGGGTCACGAGGGGAGCCATACCTGAGTGATGGGACGAGAAAGAGAGAGCCGAGACCAAGTAGCGTTCCTATCAAGGTCTGTTTATTGAATCAAAAGCAAAAGCTTATATGGGGTGGAGGCAGGAGCCAAGCAGCGGGGGGGGGGGGGGGGGGGGGGGGGGGGCGGCGAGAATGCCTCCAGATGATCCCAGCAGGGGAACATTCTGTAGTCCCTAGCTTATCTTAGCTAACTATCTCTTGGAAAGTCCTGAGCTAACCTGCTAAATAACATCTGCAGGGGGTGAAAGGAGGAAGTAAACTAACCTGCTAAACAACATCTGCAGAGGCTGAAAGGAGGAAGTTATGCAGGGGCTGAAAGGAGGAAGTTAGCTTTGGAATGGGACATCAGTATTTTGCCGTAGCCAGTAGATTCTTTTAGCCTTGAATGACCCTGGGCCGGCTCTGAACAGACCAGCCCCCACAATAAAGCACAACAGGTGTCTAAGGTCAGCTAGTTTCTGGTGAATGGCAGACTTCTGGAGAAATAGGAACCTAGGTTCTGACAAGATGGTTGAACATTGGCCATATAGCCCGTCCCCAACAATCCTGCCTCAGTAACCTATTACCACATGCACTGTGATGAGGGGATAGGTTCCGTGAATCCTCTCACCACAAAGATCCAGGGTCGTGCATGCTGTCCCTTCACAACGTACACGTAGAAAGGCAGCTCCCCAGAAAGGGGTCTGTGCAGCGGGGCAGGGAGTCAGCTTCTTCCCTTCATAGGACTTCACCCTGCATGAACGTTGCTTACACTTCCCTGGTGCCCCAGCCATCGTTTCTAATATGAATTTCCCCTTGTCTCCATGGACATATCAGAGCTTGGCAGACAAGCAGCTTCTAATTACAGGCACTGAACTAGCATTCCCAATCCTAGCATCCTTGGGAACTGATGGCAAGTGTCCACTCTGAGAATGACCCAGAAAGTGGAAGCAGGCTGGAATCCAGACTATTGTGGAGGATGCCCTGCCAGGGGGCTGGTACTTTGTGTTCTCAGGTTAATTACTGGTGTAGCCTCAGGGGGCCATTAACTCCTTGGCACTTCCTGCTCCCTTTGCACTGAGTACCTGCTCCTGTGCCCAGAACAGAACAGTCCTCAAGAAGACAGCTACAGATATTGGAAGTGAGCAGCCTTGTAGCAGGCGAAGGAAACTACATGAAAGAAGACATGGGTGAGGCTTGGCAAACATCTACTGCAGTCTGCTGAATGTCATGGACTATCCCCACGGTGTGGTCTTCAGAAGAGTGGATTTCTTTGCCTTGTTTCATCAGCCCCATCCCAGATGTCTTAGGGCCAACACTGTGCCTACAGGGAAGCCTGATTGGATGGTGCAATTGCGGGGTTTAAATTCCATACTGTCTGCAAGCATTGGTGCTAGTCTCCTCAAGCGTACAAAGTAGAAAATCTACCAGGAGCCTGAAGAAGATAGGCACGTTCTTTGACTCATCTGTTTTGTGTATGTTTTTTAAAATAGTCTCAGCAAATGTTTCAGATTCATATTTAAAAAAAAGAAAATCAAAGGTTATTTATTTAAGGATGGGCATACAGTGGGAAGGAGAGAGAGTGAAGGGACCAGGAAAGAAAGTAAACAAATGCGAACACTAAAAGCAACACTAGCTAACTAGTTAAACAGTTGTATACTCCAATGGAGCACTGGCCATGGAAAAGGATGGTGTACACGTGTCGGTATTAGCATGATGTACTGCTGGTTTTAACAATATCATATATATACATATATATATGCATATAAATTCCAAAATATATAAAGAACTCAAGAACACACAAACTAAATAATTCAATTTAAAAAATGGAGTACTGAGCTAAACAGAGATTTCTCAACAGAGGAATATCGAATGGCTGAGAAGCACTTAAAGAAATGCTCAATGTCCTTAGGCATCAGGGAAATGCAAATCAAAATGACTCTGAGATTCCATTTTACATCCAGCGGGTCAGTCCAGAGAATGGACAGACCTTAAGATCGAAGGTCACAAGGTCCTGTTTCTTGCTCAGGGGCAGTTAGAGGGCTTTAGGGTGAGGCTAGTGGCCTGGGTACTAAGCCAGGTTCCTGGCCTCTCGAGAGGAGGTAGAAAATGAGTTTCTACCGTGCTACAGTCTAGCTCTTTTAGGATGAGACTGCAAGTCTCAGAAGACAGTGAAGTCTCCACTTGCCCCTGATGATACCCAAGTGTTACAGCTCCTTGTCTGGGCTGCTGTGCAGAGGAAGCAGGCAGACATCTGAAAACCACCACCCGCAGGCAGGTCTGGTGAGATGCTGGACAGGTGATGCTTCACTGGGATCAGCACCAAGCCAACGGCAGTGGTGGAGCAGGCCCACGTGGCTGCAAAGGCAGTTCTGCCATTGCTGCCTGTCCACTGAGAGTCCAGCGATACCCCCTCCCCCTTCCCCCTTCCTCCCCACCCCTTCCAGAATAAATGGAGTCTCAGACTGTCATAGTGGAGGAATGGCAAGCACAAGAGAACACAAACACTTTTTTTCCCCCGATACAGGGTTTCTTTGTGGGTATTAGGCACTTATCAGTACAGGAAAAGCATACTACAATGCACAGACCCAAAGATGCTAAGTAGCAAGGAGGGCCCAAGGGAGGATGCTTGAATCTCACTCACAAGGGGGAATAAAATAGACATCGGAAGTAGATGAAGAGGGAACTGGGTGGGAGAGGGTGTGGGAGGGAAACAAGGGCGGGGATCTGGTGTGAGGAGAGAGGGGGTGGGAGGTGGGAGGGACAGGAGAGAGAAGGGCAGCCAATGAAGGGCGGGGATCTGGTGTGGGGAGAGAGGGGGTGGGAGGTGGGAGGGACAGGAGAGAGAAGGGCAGCCAATGGAGGAGCATCTCTGGAGTAAGCTGGAAACCTGTGATGGGGTAGGAGCCTGGGAGGATACAGGAGTGGCTCTAGCTGAGACTCCTAGCAGCAGGGGACATGGAGACTGACTGACGTGGCCACCTCCTATAGCCAGGCAGGACTACAGGGAGGGGAACACCAACCCACCCACAACATCTTCGACCCAAAATTTACCCTGCCAACAGGGATAGAAGGGTACAGGGATAAAGATGGAGTGGAGCTTGAGGGAATGTCCAACCAGTGACTGGCCCAAGCTGAGAACCACTCCATGGGAGAGAGCCAACCCCTGCCTCTATTAACAATATTCTAGTACACTTGCAGACAGGAACTGAAAGACCCCCGAAGGGAGACACTCACTCAAGCCTCGGGATGGCGCGCACCTAAAGACACACAAACGACCGTCTTGCTGTAAACGCATGAGGCAGTTTATTGGCGGAGCTCCGGGTCGACACGTATCTCACGTAGAAGACAGAGGGGTCGACCCAGAAGCCCAGGGGTTAGGGGTTTATATGGCAAGGGTCGGGGGGAGTGGGAAGTTTTGGCATGGCCACACACGATTGGTTGTTTCAAACATTTGAACATCAGCAAATTGCATAGGCAGATCTGGGGTAAGCTCAGACTTAATCACATGGGAACAGTCCTTGGTTCCTGTCTTTCTTGGAACCTGAGGGTAGATGTTTATCTGAGCTAATGACACATCTGGTTAAACTCAAACCTGGAACATTGAGTGCGGGCCTCAAGGGGGGGGGGGATTAAGCAGACACCATAAGATCGGATGAGGGGTCTTGGCTCATTACTCATTCGACCATGTCCGGTACCTGTTTCTCTCAGGAATTTGTCCTTGTGTATCCTCCCTATCTTTTATGGCCAGCCAGACCCTGGAACACTCAGTAGGCCTTTGTCTCCTATCTCCGCATTCTTTGTGACTTATCATCTGGGACCTTGGGCTAGCAAACCTGTCGACCTGCACTTATGAGTTAGAGAGCTCTGCTGTTCTGGTTGCTTTAATGCTAATTAAAAATTTTCTCTTTCAAGAGCAGCACTGCATTCTTGGCATTGTTCCGGGTGCATCTTCAGTGTAGACTCCAGTGCGACCTTTGATTTCTGTGTCACCTGACTTTTCTACATCGAGTTATTACAGTGAGTTTTCCTCTCTGCTTCTTCACTTTCCCCTTAATGAAGAGGAAGAAAATTTCATTACTAGAAGGGAGGGCAGGAACGTGGGGCTATCCACAGTGAGGGAGAAGCCTGGCCGTCCTCTCCAGGCCTTCCTCTTTGACCTGTAACTCAGCCTGGACGATTTCTCCTTCAGTGTCCTCTCTCTTCCACACAGGGTCCCGTGTCACACCAAATTTCAGTGGAATCAATCCAGGAACGAAACACAAAAAAACAATCAAACTTCAAACTCCTTCCTTCGCCCTCACTGGTCGTCCTCCCAGGTCACACGTTATGTGTGTCACCCTGGTCATTTTCATAGGACTCCTCCTGTCAGATCTGTCACCAAGATAAACAAATAAATAAAAACATAAATACATAAATAAAATGCACAACATATCCAGAACCAGATGGAGATAAGCGTGTGTTTGTGCAAGCTGAAAGACCACCCTCTACAGAAGAGATCAAATATATCGATAAAACCAGTTTTCAGACACACGCTATAGAGAAAACTGCTAATTACTGATATTACCATTGATATCTATTCATCTGAGACTTTTGTTCAGGAAAAGCAATTGCTTGGTCCTTTTACATAACCAAAATCAAGAGAATGTGCAAAGAATGGGATGAGACATTCTCAGCTGAGGCTCAGCCAAAGGGGCTGGAGGAAAATGAACTGAGGGCATTATCTAGGGACCCACTGAGAGGAATCACAAAGAGAAGAGAGGGTAGGCTAGTTCCTTTCACACATTGCCTGTCCTTTGGGAGGAACACTTTACAACAGGCTCCGCTTCCCTTCTCTAAGGAGATTTTTGTTCTTCGTTGAATCCTCGGAGAAAATGAGTAAGATCCCAAAGTTTAACCCTTAAAAGCAGGGACTCTGCAGTCCAAGGGCCACTGCTGTCCCGACAGGACTCAGCGACACCTGCCTGACACTCTGACACAGTTCTCCCCTGGGTGTTGAGTGAGAGAACACCACCTCTTAGGCATGAGTTATGTGACTCTGTGAGGTGCAGCAGCCCAGAGCTGAGCAGGGAGACAGGGGAGCATTCCCATCCACAGAATTAATGAAGCAGGAACCCCTGAAAGAATGGCAAAGGGCAGCAACACAGGCAGCCCTGATGCCTTGTATCACACTTACAAGTCTGGATATAAGCTGACAGAGATGTTTTTTAAAAAATCAAAATTCTAAATAAAGGATCTAAAAATATATATGCAGAGCTTGGCATCAATTGATTCATGTTGGCAAAGATGAGAGACCTACTAAGACCCTTAGGACAAAGGCACGTGTTTGCAGGGTGCTACAGCCACCACCACCATTATAACATTTTCACCACCTCAAAGTGAAAAATCCTGCAGCCCCTGCATACAGCTGCTTCCTAGTCCTCATTGTCTCTAGCTCATGGTGCTTTCTGTCCTTATGGGCTTTCCTGTTTTGTTTTTTTTTTAACTGTAGGGGGTTTTATTTTATTCCATATTTGCTTGTTCCACTATCTTGTCATTAGGGCAAGGTGAGAGGTTTAGTTGGTTTAAGAATGTTTTTCCACACCTCAAACTGTCTTAAGTATTTTTATCCTTCTGAACATATGCTTAATTTTTACTTATAATTATTTTAATGATATTCAGTAAGTCAGCTGAAAAGACAGGTGGGGCACAGGGATAGGGACTGTCGCCACCCTTGGGCACGGCACTGGTTGAGTGAGTTGCTCAACGGTGGTGGGCTGGACCAACTACGGCGTCTTCTCCAGGAAGGCCTTGCAGCACCTAAGGCATTGCTGGTAGGTACACCACCTCGAAGTCAGAGTCATTGCCATAATAGGGATCTTCAATAATGAGCTGTTTCTGTGGATCATAGCTCTCAAGTGGCTCAATTTTAGCTTTGCAGTTTTTAACTTGATTACTTTTTCTATTCAGATCTCTCAGGTTGCTTTCATCCATGCATAGTATATAACCAAACGTGGCAAAGTCTTCTTTTGTCATCTGTCGTGCAACGGGATTCACAGGGATGCCATGTTTTCTCATGCAGCTCTGCCCTCGATAGTCAGGAGGGTTCCCCACTTCATAGGTGGATGTAGCTGCACTGTCTATCCTCCAATTATCTGAAACACTTTCATCAGCTACCAATTTTCTGAAAACTGCTTCTGCAATGAGTGACCGGCAAATGTTACCGAGACACACGAACAGCACTGACTTGGACTCAACCTCTGCCATCTTCAGCTTTCCTGTTCTTATCTTTAACATCAGGGGAATCATGCTGTGTGTGCCTGTCTCTGATTTAGTTAATTTAGCATAAAGTTTTTAAGCTCTATCCTGGTTGTTGCATACCGTGGTACTTTAGTCCTTTCTGTGGCTATATAATATCCCATTATGTGGATATTACCACATTGCATTCATCTGACCACTTGAAGGAGATTTGAGCTGTTTCTTTCCCATTTGGGCCATTGTAAACAGTGCTGCTATGAGCATTTAAGGTTTTATCTAAGCACCTGTTTTTAGTTCTTTTGGTTTTGTATCCGGGAGTAGAAATAATAGTTATCTGACCATCCTGTCCAGCTTTGTGAGGATTCATCTAACCCAATTTTAACCACCATGAAAGCAATAGAGTTTAACCTTGCAGAAAGGCCCATGAAATGAGTTTGGAGTCTCATCCGTCCATCTTTGGCCACATGCTCATTCCCGAAATAGCCACTGTGGGCAGAAAGATGGAACACCCTTGTTGATGAAGATGTTTCTATGTTTACAATGGAAAAAATAATCTTCTTCAAATGGCACACACTAGGATGAAAATGGTCAGAAATCAAACGGGGCCTGGACAGGTGGCTCAGTCGGCAAAATGCTTGATGTGCAGTCATGAGGACCCGAGTTCAGGTCCCTAGCACCTAGGTAAAAAGCCAGGCATAGCAGGATGCAGATGTAATCCCGGAGCCAGGGAAAGAGAGACAGGTGGACCCCCGAGCTCACTGGCCAGCTAGTCCGGCTGGATAGGTGAGTTCCGTGTTCAGTGACAGACACAGCTTCAAAAAATAAAGTGGAGAGCCTTTGAGAAAGATCCCCAATGCTGACCCCTTCCCTTCACATGAGCGCACACTCATATGCACACATGTGCACAGGCACAGGAACACAGGAGCATACATATGCAACACATAAACACACTCACACATAATCAAAATTATACTTGCAGGAGAAGAACGAAGAGAATGTGAAAGAAACGTCTACCTCACCAATGAAGCTACACACTAACTGCCTTTCCTGGTGACATGGGAGCATGTGGCTGGCACCGCTGAAGAGTCGACATTTGATGGCGGCCCCAAGCACAGATGAGAAAACTGAGGCTAAGAGAACTCCAGCACCGTGATAAAATGCTGAGCATGGACTTGAACCTACACATCTCCAGTGCTAAAGCTCCGTTCTTTCCCTCTGGCTCAAGCTGGTATTTTACTGAGTAACAAGCATAAGGCATGAAGTAATCTCAATATTCACTGCTCTGGGTACCAAAACCTGCACATGCACACGTGTAGGGGCATGTACGCAAGCCCCCGGTGGCATGGTTGAAGATCCACAGCCTTCTACCTCAGACTTTATGGCACGTGAAGCCAAAACAAAAATCTCCTCTTTCCTGAATAACACCAAGGATTGCATCCCTCTCCAGACTTGGTCAGTGCTCCAGCATGCCCCAGTCCCTCCTGCATGGCACAGTGGAGTCGGTGCTCTCAAAAAGTACAGCCAAACACACCCCCAGCCTCTTGGCTCCTTCAAAAGCAACACTTGGGGTCCTTGGTCCACACTCCTCTTGACTAACAAAGCATCTGATGATATTCAGTGCCAACACTGCTCAGAAATGGCTGGGACCTCTCAGCTCCACACTCAGCTCAGTTGCTAAAATGGTGCCTTGTCTCCCTCCTCTGTCTGAGCTTGGAACAGGAAAAAAAAAAAAAAACCTTACAGTGCCAATCTCTTAATAGGATTTCAGCTTTTCCCTGCACATTGCATCTCGGGGGATTGTTGTCATTTGTCTTCTGCAAATGACAGTCCTGCTCTCTGGGGTCCCTGGTTGCTGGGGGAGAAATGTTACTGCCCAGCATGCCTCCACTGATGCTTCATAATTATAGCAGAACCCCAATGTTAATAGAGCTGTCTGGCCAAAGACACCCCAGAAATCCAATGCCAAAAACATGCCTCGTAGTTCCCCCATTCTGATGGCATGTATGCAATTGCTCTTCTGCATGTTTGTTCATACATGCACAAAAGTAGCCATTGTAGTTGGAGTAATACCTTAGTCAGTAAAATGTTTGTCTGACAAACATGGGGACCAGAGTTTGATACCCAGAACCCACTTAAAAAGGCACAGTGGCTCATGCTTGTCATCTTAGCACTGGAGAAATAAAGAGAAGAGGAGCCCTGGGCTCTCAGCACAGCTGAGCTAGGCTAGTTAGTGGGCTCCAGGCCAGTGAAAGATGCTGTACCCAAAAATGACACCTGAGGTTCTCCTTCAATGTTCTTGTGTCCAAATGACGCCACAGGGCAAACCTGTGTGTGCACGCGCGCACACACACAACCTTATGTGAACACACTCTTCAGTTGCCGTCTTCATCTTATGGTGCCTTCACTCTGGGATGCTGCCTTCGAGTTCCTTCCAGTGTCGTGATAAAACACCATGACCAAAAGGAACTTGGAGAAAGAAGGTTTGTTTCTGTTTACATTTCCACACCACAGTCCATCACTGAGGAAAGTAGGCAGGAACCTGGAGGCAGAAATTGAAGCAGACGCCATAGAGGAATAAATGCTGCTCACCCAGAGTCCTCCCATGGCTTGCTCAGGCTGCTTTCTTACACAGCTCAGGGCCAGCTACCCAAGGTAGTCTGGACCTTCCCACATCAATCATTAATCAAGGAAATGTCCTCAGGACTAGAGAGATGGTGCGGTGGTTAAGAGCACTTGCTCTTCTCTCAGAGGACCTGGGCTCTATTCCCCGCGCCCACACACAGATAGCACAACTATCTGTAACTCAGTCCTAAGGGGTCCTGTGGCCTCTCCTGCTGCACACACATATACATAGGCAAACATTCATACACTCAAAGGAAATGCCCCCCACAGACTTGCCTACAGGCCAATCTGATGGAGGTATTTTCTCAGTTGTGATTCCCTATTCCAGATGACCTGAGTTGTGTGCCACACGGACAAAACAGCAGACACCGAAGGTAGTGCCTGCATGGTGATGCCTGCATGGTGGTCCCTGCATAGTGGTGCCTGCATGGTGGTGCCTGCATGGTGGTGTCTGCATGATGGTACCTGCATGGTGGTCCCTGCATGATGGTGCCTACATGGTGGTCCCTGCATGATGGTGCCTGCATGGTGGTGCCTGCATGGTGGTGCCTGCATGGTGGTCCCTGCATGATGGTGTCTGCATGGTGGTGCCTGCATGGTGGTGCCTGCATGGTGGTGCCTGCATGGAGGTCCCTGCATGGTGGTGCCTGCATAGTGGTGCCTGCATAGTGGTGCCTGCATGGTGGTCCCTGCATAGTGGTGCCTGCATGGTGGTGCCTGCATGGTGGTGCCTGCATAGTGGTGCCTGCATGGTGGTCCCTGCATGATGGTGCCTGCATGGTGGTGTCTGCATGATGGTGCCTGCATGGTGGTGCCTGCATGGTGGTGCCTGCATGGTGGTCCCTGCATGATGGTGTCTGCATGGTGGTGCCTGCATTGTGGTGCCTGCATGGTGGTGCCTACATGGAGGTCCCTGCATGGTGGTGCCTGCATAGTGGTGCCTGCATAGTGGTGCCTGCATGGTGGTCCCTGCATGGTGGTGCCTGCATGGAGGTCCCTGCATGGTGGTGCCTGCATAGTGGTGCCTGCATGGTAGTGCCTGCATGGATGTCCCTGCATAGTGGTGCCTGCATGGTGGTCCCTGCATGATGGTGCCTGCATGGTGGTGCCTGCATGGTGGTGCCTGCATGGTAATACCTGCATGGCAGTCCCTGCATGGTGGTGCCTGCATGGTGGTACCTGCATAGTGGTACCTGCATGGTGGTACCTGCATGGAGGTCCCTGCATGGTGGTGCCTGCATAGTGGTGCCTGCATGGTGGTGCCTGCATGGAGGTCCCTGCATTGTGGTGCCTGCATAGTGGTGCCTGCATAGTGGTGCCTGCATGGTGGTCCCTGCATGGTGGTGTCTGCATGGTGGTCCCTGCATGGTGGTGCCTGCATGGTGGTGCCTGCATGGTGGTGCCTGCATAGTGGTGCCTGCATGGTGGTGCCTGCATGGTGGTGCCTGCATGGTGGTGCCTGCATGGTGGTGTCTGCATGGTGGCGCCTGCATGGTGGTGCCTGCATGGTGGTGCCTGCATGGTGGCCCCTGCATGGTGGTCCCTGCATGGTGGTGCCTGCATTGTGGTGCCTGCATGGTGGTGCCTGCATGGTGGTGCCTGCATGGTGGTGTCTGCATGGTGGTGCCTGCATGGTGGTCCCTGCATGGTGGTCCCTGCATAGTGGTGCCTGCATGGTAGTGCCTGCATGGTGGTGTCTGCATGGTGGTGTCTGCATGGTGGTGCCTGCATGGTGGTGCCTGTATGGTGGTCCCTGCATGGTGGTCCCTGCATGGTAGTGCCTGCATGGTGGTACCTGCATGGAGGTCCCTGCATGGTAGTGCCTGCATGGTGGTGCCTGCATGGTGGTGCCTGCATAGTGGTGCCTGCATGGTGGCCCCTGCATGCATCTTCTACTTGGCAGTTAAGCATGAGCTTCTTCCTCATTCTGAACTCCATCCACTTTTTCACATTTTGGGGGGGGGGGTCAGGGAACTGAATCTCTTTTAACCTTATGCTAACTTCCAGGAAATGGGTCGTAGAGGACAAGCCAAATGGCTGCCAGGGTTCCTTCCACATCACTTCCTCCAACCGCCACTCAGCCCCTACTGCCTGGTGACATGCTGTGTATGTCTGAGAATGCTCCGGCTTGTGTAGACCACAGAAAATAAGAGTCTTTGATGTTTTGAAAGTCATTCTGCAGACGTGAGGAGCTTGGGCAAGCAGAAACATAAAGGTGATCAATTAATAAGAGAGCTGTGAGCCTTGTGTAAGGTCAGCATCCTTACCTAGCCTGAACCATGAAACAACGCTTCTGGCATCTGTCCATGGCCTGAAAGTTCTGCTGCTGGGGACAAGCTTTGGCCCTCAGCTGCCTGAGTGCATCCACACTGGTGTTGTTCACAGTCTGACTCTGATAGACCAACTACCTGAAGTCCCTCTCAATGGTCTGTTCACCAGGCAGCAGTTTTGGAAGCAGGAATAATGCCTTTGCTCTGGACTCGTGGGTTTGAAGGCCAAATCTACCACAGGGAGACAGTTTCCTAGGAGGCAGTTCACCACTCAGCAGGCAAGCTCACTCCCTGTATGAACCTGACAACCCCCAAACCCAAGGAAAAGAGAGAGAGGAGAGAACCGGTTCCACAGAGTTGCCCTCCGACCTCCACCCACCCATCAATACACACAGAGAAATCATACATATTTTTCAAAGCAACTTAATGTTTGCAGGGCGTGGCGGTACTGTGTGCTACAGTGTAGCACAGTCCCTGGTATTCCTAAGCACTCAACAAATTTAGCTTTTTATTATGATGGTTATGCCTTGGCTCCTTAACAATTCATGAAGTATTTAAAGCAATGGACTGAATATCACCCCTTAATTATACCCACAGCTGGCGGTAAGACCAAGAGGCCAGGCACAACCTCTGCAGCAATTCACAATGAGTTCACACTGTCTGAGTTGTGTGGTACTGAGCACTCAACCCTTCTGAGACACTTTTTCCTAATTTGTGGTCAGAGTTTAGCAGAGTTATCTATGTGTATCTGCAGATTGTACACCGAAGTGGGTGATAAGCTGCAGTCAGTGTGGAAGCACACGGTCTGGCCTGTGCTCCTGTACCACTGACAGTTCCTAAGAGTCAAGACCACATTTTTAAGCGTGTGTGTGTGTGTGTGTGTGTGTGTGTGTGTGTGAGAGAGAGAGAGAGAGAGAGAGAGAGAGAGAGAGAGAGAGAGAGAGAGACTATGAACGTATGAACACCACATCACGTGTGTAGACATTAGAGGAAACCTTTGGGCATCCATCGTAGCCTGCTATTTTGATTGGCTAGCTGGCCCCAGGGTTTCCAGGCCTTCTTCCTGTTCCCATTTCCCATCTCTCCACAGGATCACTAGGGTTACCGATGCCCACTTCCATGTGCAGCTGTATGTGAGCTCTGGGGATTCAAACTCAAGTCCTCCCATTTCCTTAACAGGCTAATTTTACCTACTATGCCCTCTCCCCACCTGAGTGCACGTTAAGGACAGTGTGTGCTTAGTTCTTCCTCATGGGAGGGATGCTTCTGCAGAAGGGTTCGATGATATTCCTCTGATCAATTAATTACCTTAGGTGATTATATCCTAATTTTATCCATGTACACACTGGTCTCCTTGTGCAACGGGAGTTTCATATGCCAAATAGGACTCAAGACTCTAAATTGTTCTGATGGGGGACCTGGTATGATTGTTATTTTTGATGCTCAATGTGTTGGATTTGAGGTGTATCTCTGTTCACTCAGGCAGATTTGGGGAACTCTGAAGACCATTGACACCATCCCTGTGTATGTCAACCCCTCCTGATGTATACTCTGCCATTTAATCTTTTGGAAGTTCAAGAGAAACTTGTCCTTTGAATTTCCTTGTTCCAACTGATCCTCAACTAAGAGCAGATGGAATATGGCAAGAAAACCAACGAGGCACACAGATAATTGCTTCTTGGCCAATGAGATGCCAAGCAAAGCTTCTAGGAAGAGCCTGCACTAGGATGCAGTGCCCTAAAGGGGTGAACTTCCTAGAAGCGTGGAGTGGGTAGAGCTTCAGGTCAAGGTCATGCTGGTCTCTCTGCTCCCTGCTCCCCTAAAAGTAAAGTTGGTCTCTAGGAATCATGGTACCTCTCTCTGCCTGGAATCTGCTGTGCACTTAGAGAGCTCACCTAAACAAACGGCCTACAGATTCAATGCTTTGGACACCAGGGACCGTCCTTCCAACTGTCTTCCACCTCCACTGCCTTGTGAATAGCAGAAAATGACAAAACACATTACGTTCTGGGGGCAGGGAGTGGTACTCGGCCCAAAACGCACTTCTATGTAGAAAGAAGCATGAAATAAAGAAAATGAAAGGAGTACAGCAACAAGGCTAATAAAAGAGAAAAGTGGGCCCATGACCCCTGTGAGGTCAGAGCACATATTTCTCTGTAGCCTGGACTCCTCCCCTGCACGGTGGGAATCATCACAAGAGCACAGAACTATGAGGGTGTCAAACCACACAGTCCACGCAAGTGCACATGTTGGGGCCAGTCGACAGTGTGTGTCTGCAAAGGTCTGTATCCATATGGATACATACGGATACAGACATTCCAGGCATACGATACGTATGCTGTTGATTGCAATTCCATGAAATAGAGGTCTCTCCTTCCTGCTTCCCTCCCTCCATCTCTAATATGTTTTTAAATCTGAGAAAACTGAGAAGTAAAGAGCGAAACGAGGCAAAGCTGTGAGATACACCTGTACTCTTAGCACTTGGAAGACAGAGGCAGGAGGAGGAGGAGTTGAAGGCAGCCTAGGCTATTCAGTAAACCTCAGGCTAGCCTGAGCTACATAACAAGATCTTGTCTCAAAATAAAAGAACACACAAAAGGAATTTTCTTCATCTTTTAAAGCTAAGAAGTAGCAAAGCCACGATTAAAACTCAGGTCAGTCTGATCAAACAGCCTCAGTTCATTTTTATCATCCATTAATGCAAAAATCCTTATGACCTTTTGAATCCCTGAGCCCAGATGTATAATCCTTGCTGAAAGAGAGATTTGGCAAGACCAGTGAGCCAAAGTGAAAAATGTTCTGACCTCATCTGAGTTGCAAATCAGAGGTAATTATTAACAATTTCCAAGTCCCACCCTATATGACCAAGTGACCTTAGGGCACATGTGAAAAATCCAGCCCATCCAAGAACAATTCTTCCATGTTTCTCAAACTGCAAGTGTAAAATTATTTACTTTCATAGTTAGCATCCCAGGGGATGAGGTTTGTAGACTGGTGACTTTGCGTCCCCTTCACTGGACAGCTGTGAAGAAAGGGAAGGGACCCGGCTTCAACTGACTGAGCCCTCACTGTCAAGTCCTGTGCCAAAGGTTTCCGGATCTTCACTTCCTCCACCAGTAACACTGAAAGCAAGGAGGGAGTTGGCTCTGCTTCGCTGGGAGAGCAGTTGGTGACAGGGAAGTTACACGGCTGCCTGAGCTCACTCATCAAAACTCAAGTGTGTCTAAATTCAATCCACCTCAAAGACACCATTCATAAAGCGCGTGCTGGGATTTGCACCTAGATAGACCTCAAGGTACATCTCGAGCATCCCGTCAGGCCTTCTGGAAAAGGCTGTGCTCAAGAGAAACTAAATTAATGATGCTGGTGTCTTTCCGGAGAGCAGGCTGGGAACGGGGCCTCAGAACTGGAGACCCTTTCCCAGAACACCACCCTCTGCCCACATCCTCAGACTCCAGATTGCGAGCAAAGTAGGAGCTCTGTTGTTGCCCTGGTACTCCATGAGGTCTCCTCCTCCCTCCCATCTGCTCCCTGGCCTGACCCCAGCCGGAGTAAAAATTCTCCCTTACCGTGGCCATAACGCCCTTCAAACGCACAATATGTTTAACAGGAGCTGTAATTATGTCAAAAGAAATGCACGGTGGAAAAAAGCCACCTCTGAGGATTCTCCATTCAGAAGACAGAGCTCAGTGACATGACAATACCTTTTGCTGGAGTTTGATAGCAAAATTGCAGCTGTATAAATTACATCATGCCAGGGGAGATGCTGTGTCAGCACTTTCTGAATAAACCTGTAACTTATTAAGTGAGCTTCAGAAATCAGTTCTAGTATTAAGACCTGGCTTGTAAAATACCATTTTTATCTTATACATTCTTTAAGGAAATAAGCTAGTTCTTCCCAGGACTCACCAAATTAAAACACTTACCATTTTTAATTAAAGCAACTTTTTATATATGTAATAATTCTCATGTTGCCCCTTTCTATAGAGGGAATTTTCAAGAGTGTTTTTAGGAGTAAAAACAGATATTAAATGATCAATCAAATCAAAGCTCCACTCCTACCCAGCAGAAAGGCAGCGAAAAGGAGCTCCCCTCACTCCCCAAGGAGCAAAGAGAAGACACAGTTCAAAGTCACAACTTTTCTTAACTGCATCCAAAAGCTGAGGGTCATGGGAATAACTGTCTAGTTCATCAAAGACGGTGGACACAAGCCACACCTGGCTTTTGAGGATGTGGAAGGTGGCTGTGACCTAGGAAGGAAATATTGGATTATGTATCATAATCTAATCCATTTATATCTCAACTTCTGTAAGGCATGTGATGAGGGTGTACCACGTTGGGTAGCACAACTACAGAACAACATTCCTAATTAGCACAGACATAAATGTAACAAAACTAGCTGTAAATGAGAGCTAGGAGTTTGGATGGCTAAAATACTATGACCAAATCAGGCTTATCAGAGAAATGCAAGGTTGCTTCAAAAATCAAAACAACCAATGTGCCAGGCAGAACGGCACATGCCTGTAATCCCACTCCTAAGAGGTGGAGCCAGATGGATCCTAGTTTGGGATACTTAAGATCTGTCCCAAACAAACAGAAGTCCATGACTCTCAATGTATGGCTAGAATAAAGAGGAAAATCTATAGGAGCCTATCAATAGATTCAGAAAAAGAAAAGAAAACCGAATCACTTCGAATCCATCATAACAAGCTAGTAAGGAATTTTTTGAACTGATAGGGGACATCTGGGACCAAAAACCTGTAGATGCTATCATGTCTAATGTATAAAGTATAAATACTTCACATCTAAGGGGGGTGAACACATCAAGAAATCGTACCCATGCTCATCAATCCTAGTCAACACGTGACTACAGGTCCTAGCAAAAGCAATAAATCAAGAAAGCAAGATTACACATATACAGATTCGTCCGCATAATCAATGTCTCTCTTATTTTAATGCTTGTAAAATGTCATGAACCTTTGACTCAAAACTCTAAATCAAATAAGCAGCCCAGAAGTTAAATTACAGCATCCGACGTCCAACTGCCTCCCAGCACCAGCTCTGCCACTTATTGGCTATTAGTTTATCAGGGGCTGCTGTAACAAAGTGCCAGTAGCTGGGTGGCTCACACCAGAGCATTCTCGTCCCACGTTCCTAAGTCAGGGCTAGGCAGCAAAAAAATGTAGCTGTCAGTCTTCCACATGCATGTCACCTGGCTGTGAAAGGCTAGAGGCCATCTGCAGGTTCCTTTGCTTGTGGAAGCATCAGACCAGGCCCCGCCTTCCCATACACTCCCTGTATGCACGTCCCCACTAGCTAACTATATCTGCAATGACACTACTTTCTAATAAGTTTGCTTTCTGGGATGCTTGATGTTATTGCTGCAGTGAACAGGTGTTTTCCTTTATCTGTGCCTGAGTTTATTCACCTGTCAAATGGAACTGTAATTATAAGGATTAACATTGTAAACCTCTGCAAGTCACCTAGAATAAGGCCAGTCACTCTCACCTGAATACAGATGGTCACTTGTTTCTTCTACAGAAATAACTAATTAAGAATGGTTTCTATATTTTTAAACATTGAGTAAAACTAAAGGTGGGGGTAGCTAGATAACTCAACCGGAAAAGGACCTCCTTGTAACCCTGACAACCTGAGTCCAATCCCCAGAGCCCACACACAGGTGGAGGGAGAGAGCTAAGTGCAGAAAGTCCTTTGTCCTTTGGCCTCCACACTCACACTCTAACATGGACACACGCAACGCACACAGGCACACACAGAGACACCATGTACACACAAGCACACAAAAATAAATACATATTTTTAAATAAAAAGAAAAACGTACAATTTAGATGTTAATGTCCCACCAGTAAAGCCGTAGTGGAACTCACCCACACCCTCCTGCTGACATTTTACTGACGGCTACTGTTGCCCTGAGGCGACTGGCTCAAACATTCACGGTTACTACAGAGACCATGTGGACACTGAAGCTGAAATTGTCTACTGCATGGCTGTTTATAGAAAGGGTCTGCCATCCATTGACCTGTCACGGTTTGACTGTGAAATGTCCCCCTCCCCAAGTGTCCTGTAAGTGGCATTGTCTGTGAAGGTTGTGGAAGCTTTGGGAGGTGAAGTCTTGTTGGAAGAAGTGGGTCACTGAGAGGTGGGGCTTGGGGTTCTGTACCCGGCCTCCTTCCCTTTTCTCCAATGTGAGTTCATCAGGAGCCCCAGCCTCATGCCCCCACCACCATGGATCTTCCTCACAGGGTGGACTGCGTGCCCTCAAACTGTGAGCCATAATAAAACGGCTTTTGTCACAAATTCTGTCACACTAATGAGAAAAATCACTAATACAGTTACTTGAATGCTACTAAGAACTGTATTAACCTTAATATAGTAATGATGTGCTAACAGCATATGTTAATATTCACACATTGACTACACTGATGCTCAGGTATTAAAATTAACTACACGGTATTCATAGTAACTGTGTTGCTGTTACTTGTGGCTTCATTTTTCTCTTTTCTTTCACTTGCAGAAAGGCTCAACTGCCTCTGCAATGATTTTTATAGCAAAAAGAATTCTCAGCCCTGTAATGGGAATGGTAGCTGCACCCATCCAAGGCCAGCTCTGTGTGTCCAGAGGCTCCCCTTCCTCCCCAGCTCCTCCCCATCCTACCCATCCTACCCATCCTCCCCATCCTCCCCAGCTCCTCCTCAGCTCCTCCCCATCCTCCCTATCTCCTCCTGTCCTCTCCATCTCCTCTCCATCCTCCCCATTTCCTCTCCATCCTCCCCAGATTCTCCCCATCCTCCCCAGATCCTCCCCTTCCTCCCCAGATTCTCCCCATCCTCCCCTTCCTTCCCAGCTCTTCCCATCCTCCTCATCCTCCCCATCCTCCCCAGGTCCTCCCCTGCGTTGAAAGGTTCCTCATTCCACTCCTGCACTTAGCAGCTGCTCTCCTGGATGAATCAAGTCCAGGCCAGTGAATAGGCTTCTTTCCTGCTTGTCTCAGCAATTTCCTTTTCCCTCACTGCACAAGCTTCCAGAGGGTCCAAAGGTGAGCGGTTCCAAACTTTGAATTATTTATATCTGAGAATCTCCAAGGGCTTTCTCTGTGTGTATCATGTCAGCAGTTGGCATCCCAAGTACCACACTCCTTCCTGCCCCAAAGCTGCTTGCTTCTGAAAATTTTTAGGAAATAGAATCTTGGGGAAAAAGAAGATCTTGGGATGGTTAGTGAAGTAAGGAATCATCTGGGAGAGGGCCTCTGGCCATGACTGTGGGGAGTCATCTTGATTACTGTAACTAACAGGGGAAGAGCCATCCCAGTCAGGGGCAGGAGCATTCTGTGGGATCCCAGACTAACAGGAGGAAGCTGTGTGAGCAAAATCTTCCTCTTCCTCTGCTGCCTGCCCGTGCTTGGCCGCGATCAGCATCTCCACAGAGCATTTTATTATGACAACAACAGAAAAACGGTTGAGACACACAAGAATGCATGTTTTGCCTCCTTTTTTCCCGTGGTATATATATATTTTTTAAAGAATGAAGCTTTCTTTTCCTTGGGTGGCTTCTCTGGGGTACCCAGGAGGAAGGGGCCAGAAAAAGATACAGGTGATATGACAGCAGTGTGTGGGGATGCTTGCCAAGGGGAGAAGACAGAATATATTTTCCATACTGAGTCAGCAAAATTGGCAGAAGTGGAGAAAAACTTCATGGTTCAGATGAGGAAAAGAGAAACTTTTTTGTTTCAGTGGTTTGAAGAGTAGAGCCTGTCACTGCCAAAAAGACCACAGTTATTTTGGCTCGACACTGCCATGGCTTTGTATCAGTTGTCATTTTGTGTCCTCATTATTTTAACCCTCCCTTTAAAATTGTAGGGTTTAGGAATAAAACCAAGTTACAGACAGATTAAAGTCTTTAACTCTTAATTAAAGGTTTTCATTCAGCCATATGCATTCAGCCTCAGAATTTTTCATCCAGACTTCCCCACTGCCATGGAGAAAGAATGAGAAAAAAAAAATCTAAAAATAAGCCAGTTGCATGCACAGTCCCTCTGAGGTCAGGCATTGTCCCCAAGGAGGACACAGCTGTTGTTATTTCTGTTGCTGTGCCACTGTGCACAGGGACATCTTCTGATTGAAATCCAGTGGGAGAAAAGGACCCTAGCGTTGCTCCAGCTGACCTCACATTCCATAAAAACCACTCTTTCATCCCACCCCACCCCCTCCATCTTCTTCCCACAAGTCCTTAACCCCTTTTGCCTCTCCTACCTCACTCCCCACAGTATCCTCTCAAGCTGCAGCTACTGAGACTAAGAGCCTTGGCTCCAACACTTCCCTTCCTTTCACACCTCACATCCATCCATCCCTCCATACACTTCATTAGTTCTATAGAGGAATGAGTACGTCGCTTCTGGGGTGTAACGTAAAAGTTAGCCTGTGTTCAGAATTAAGAACTCAAGAAGGATGGCAACCAAGCATTCAGATCAAGGACAAGGCCCTTCTGAGTGAGGAAAGGGTCACATGCCATGAAGCCAGCTTGTGACTACCCCAACCCAGCCAGGCATCACACAGCATCCCTGACCAAAACATCTAGTGTCTGGCCGTTTATCGCCGTCTGGGCTGCTAGCATCATGCCCACACTACCTCTCACCTGGGTTTCTGCAGTCATGTAGCTGGTCTTCTGACTTTGTTTCCATCCTTTTTGTCCATCTGCAACTGAGCATCCAGAGTGATACAGGTGACCCACCTCTTCTGTTCAAAGCCTTCCGCAGATACTACCTATCGAGCAAAGTGAAAAGTAAAGATCTCTCATAGCTGGTGTCCTCCAGGACCTGTGTGAGTTAATTCTTGACACCATCACCCCTGCACATTTTATTTCACCCTGTAGCACCCCTGACCACCCCAACCCAGCCAGGCATCACACAGCACCCCTGACCACCCCAGGCCAGGCAGGCATCACACAGCACCCCTGACCACCTCCAGGCCAGGCAGGCATCACACAGCACCCCTGACCACCTCCAGGCCAGGCATCACACAGCACCCCTGACCACCTCCAGGCCAGGCACCACACAGCACCCCTGACCACCTCCAGGCCAGGCATCACACAGCACCCCTCTCCACCTCCAGGCCAGGCATCACACAGCACCCCTGACCACCTCCAGGCCAGGCATCACACAGCACCCCTGACCACCTCCAGGCCAGCCAGGCATCACACAGCACCCCTGACCACCTCCAGGCCAGGCATCACACAGCACCCCTGACCACCTCCAGGCCAGGCACCACACAGCACCCCTGACCACCTCCAGGCCAGGCATCACACAGCACCCCTCTCCACCTCCAGGCCAGGCACCACACAGCACCCCTGACCACCTCCAGGCCAGGCATCACACAGCACCCCTCTCCACCTCCAGGCCAGGCACCACACAGCACCCCTGACCACCTCCAGGCCAGGCATCACACAGCACCCCTGACCACCTCCAGGCCAGGCAAGCATCACACAGCACCCCTGACCACCTCCAGGCCAGGCACCACACAGCACCCCTGACCATCTCCAGGCCAGGCAAGCATATGCCTTCATGGCACCATCACACCATTACACTTCTTCCTGAAGTGTTTTTCTGCCACACATGCACACCACATTTGCTCTGTCACTCCAGGCCTTATTCGGTCAGCAAACATTAAGTGAGTACAAATGATGGGCCAAACACTCTGTGAAGGTTAATCTTGGCTGGCTGAGTGGGTATTTTCAGGAAGGATTAACTTGGGAGGAAGAACACTCTCCCCAAGTCAGAAGCCCAGACAGCGAGAGTGATCAAGCATCTCATTGCCTGAATAAAGTGTCTTAATCTCTCCCCTCCTCAGTCTCTCTGTCTCTCCCATTCTGTCTCTCTCCCTCTCTCTCCCCCTTCTCTCTGCCCCCTCTCTCTTCCTTTCTCTCCCTCTTCTCTCTTCTCTCTGTCTCTGTCTCTCTCTTTCCTCCGCCCTCTCTCCCTCTCTCTCTCTTTCTCCCCTCTCTCCCTCTTTCTCTCTCTGAAAAATAACTATTTTCCTAATATAACAAACAGTAACATGGACAGTATACTGTTGTCGGGCACCACTCTACCATCATTGTAAAAGAACTGTATTTCTCCAACTATATAAATGAAGAAACCAATTAAGTGACCTGGCCAACATCACACATCCATTTTTCTGCCTGACAAGTGATCATTATCGTATTGATTTAGAGGGACTCTTTCTATATAAGCACTGCTATCCTCTTGAGTGTTACATGTTTTGTATGCTCCTCTAGTTGCAGGTGGCTTGCCATCCAGCAGGCTACATACACTAACACAAATGGACATTGACTTAGCCTTGTCTACTGGCCATCTCTTGTTGTGCAGCCAGTTATCACCATAGTGCATCATTAGCAGCTTAAAACCACAAATGTTTAACGTCATGCCCATAGTCGAAGAATCAAGGGTGTAGGAACAGCTCAACTGGGTGGATTGAGCCTTTCATAAAGGTTCAGGCAAGCTGCCAGCCAGTTGTTGCCAGACTTCACTGGGCTGCAAAATCTTCTCGTAAGCTCATTCATATGATTTGAAACTTTCCCAGTCACCTTCTGCATAGGCTCTTCCACAGAGCCACTCGGGATGTAGGGGCCAGCTTCCCCTCTTGGGCACCCAAGAGAAAGAGAGATAAAAGATTACTTGGGGTAGGAACAGAATCCTTTTATAACCTAATATAACAGGCAATCTATTCTGCCCTTTGCTGTTCATCACACACACACCAACCCTGGTAGGTTGGACAGGGAAGGAATTGCCCACACAAGGATGTGGGGATCAGTCAGTGTGGTCTTAGGGGAGACACTGCTGGTACAGTCTTACCCTCCATCAGTCACGTGCTATGGACACACAACCATTGTCTTAGTTTTATTTCCATTGCTGGAATAAAAACCTACAACTGTTGGTCTGATGCATTTTGATGCTAATTAATAAAAGGCCATCACACCTGGGCAGGGCAAGTGAGATAGGTATGGCTAAGGCTCCTGGGCATGGGGAGACAGAGAGGATCTTGGGAAGAAGAGAGACCAGACCAGAGGAGAAGAGAAGGTTGCACCATCATGGGTTAGATGGAGGAGAAGCACATGGCCGGCGTGGATGGAGACTTGGCCCAGATGATAATAATTAGCAAATATTTGGGATTATGGATGGGAGGTAGCTTGACAGAAATTATTAGAAGCAGATGGCATGGGATTGAGGCAAGGATCCCTTACCTGTCCCACTATGGAAAGTAGCTTAGAAGATTAATATCTGCCCTGCCCCAGGTTAACTAAGGCTATTTTAAAATATAACAGGTCTTGATTGATTGCTGGTGGGTTATACTCTTATAATAATAATTATAGGCCTGATAATAAACATTATTAGGGCACACTGGTAAATTAACAACATACAACTACACAGTCAAACTAGTGCAACAGGAACCATGATGGGTGCTGCCTGCAGGCTTAATACCCAGCTTATACTCAACCAGCTTTCCAATACATATAGTCCGTGACCACCTACCTAGGGATGGCGCCACCCACAGTGGGCTAGGCCACCCTACATCAGTTGCCAATCAAGACAATTCCCCAGACAAGCCCACCAGTCAATCTGACCTAAGCAATTCCTCACTTGAGGCTTTCCTCTCAGTTTACTCTAGGCTGTGTCAAGTTGATGGTTCAAACTAACCCACCAGTTACACACCTCATAATAACTATCCCATAAGCAGTGAGTCACCTGTAAGACAGAAGACACGTAAGAGAACAGCCAAGCAGGCATGTATTATCATGCTGTGTCTCAGTACATTCCATGATGTTTGTACAATGGCCAAACACCTAATGATGCTCTCTCAAAACTCATCGTGTCATTGAAACACACACACACACACACACACACACACACACACACACACACACACACATGAATGGTGAATGGTACCTTTAAAAAAAAAAAAAAAGGAGAGACTTAGATTTAGAAACCTTAATCTCTGGGCTGGATTCCCCAAGCTAAAGAGTTGATGCCTTCTCAAGTTCCTCAAGCCCAACATTTATTTTGCATGCAACATGAAAGACTCCGGTTATTTTAAGCAGATGGCAAGGACAATTTACAAAAGCTCCAGCGTGGCTGCAATGTGGATTCAAAGGTTACACATGCAGGCGGAATGCGCAAGTTCTGCCCTGAGAGTACAACCAGTGAGGACATCACAGTTTGGGCCCCCAACACCACCAACACTGGGCCATGGGTTTTAATCTGCTGTACCATAGGACAGTGAAGTGACTGCTGCCTCTGCTGTCAGCACCGATCCTGCAGGGTCCTCCTTTGGGGGAAGTTTCTCGTTCAATTCTGGGTTGGGAGTATTTGATTGGCGGAGCCATTTAAGCAGTCATTTGTGGGTCAGTGCCCTAGCGGCAAGGATCACTGAGCCTACAGGCGCAGGTTGTATGGAGAAAACAGCATTCCACAAACAGGACTTCGGGCCTCAAGGCTACATCTGCAAAATGTGGCCTGTTGGAAACACAACGTGTAAGGAGCCTAGAAATTCGGCACTGCTGACACCAATTGCTTAGAGGAATGTGGGAGATGAATGGCCACCGGCAAGACTCTGACTCTTAGCTCCCCAGCTCCCCTTTACTTTTCTCATCCTTGTGACTAAAAAATCTGGGAGAAATTACTGGGAGGGAGGGCTTATTTTCACTCGCCATTTCGGGAAATGAAGCCTCAGTGAAGGCAAGGCCATCCGTTCTGATGGGAACCTGCGGCGTCGTTTGTGACCTCAGGGAAAGCTGAGCTTGTCTTCAAAGGCCCCACCCCTGGTGACACACCTTCCCCAGACCCCACAACCTCCAGAGACAGCGCCACCCACTGGGGACCTTGAGTTGTAGCATGTGAGCCTGTTGGGAGAATCTCACATCCAAACCATAGTGGCTCCCAAGAAGCAGCATCTTCAGGAGTGCAGATGCTTTCCGGCAATTTTGTGAAGACCCTGAACTCTTTCTCAGTATAGTAATTTTTTTAGTGGGTAAAGTAGGATATATTGTATCACAATGGAATTGGCTTGTATTGAAATATAGTTACAGAGGTGTTATACAAGCAGTGTATACGCAATAAACATTGTCCTTAATTAACACTCCAAAGATAAAAATGTAGCAATAGATCTAACAACTACTATAATCTCAACAATGTGATGAAAATAAAGGATATTGGAGGCGCTGCAGCAACTGTAATGAAATATGGAAATAGCTCTGTAGTTTCTATTGGTGACATCTGTGGGGACTAGACAGGGCTGTGCTGGCCACACAGTCATTTGCTGTCTACATTTGCAATTGAAGGAGTTCTGAAAATCAGAGGGCAATGGAAAAAATGTTTCCTATGAAAAAAAAATTCCTTTATATTCTCTCCGGAGAGCTGCGGGGCCTGGCATGTTCATCACGGGTTGGGAGCCCCGGAACTGGACAGCGAATATGCCCTACACCCCACCACTCTGCTTAGAGACGGGAACACAAAGTGTACAGAACAAGCAATGACACAAAAATTCGCTACAAATGAGGGCTGACAGCCCTACATGTGACTACGAGTATGCCTACACACACACACGCATGTCCCCCATTACTAGACAGCCCTATATGTACATGGGAGCAGCATGGAGGCTGGAGAGATGGCTCAGCTGTTAAGACTACTTACTGCCCTTGTAGAGGACCCAGGTTCAGTTTCCAGCACCCATGTCAGGTGACTCACGACTGTTCCCGGTTATTGAATGACATCTGGCCTCCTCAAATACATGCATATACACACAATGCACATATCATACAGGTACACACACATACAAGTAAATAAAAATAAATAAAACCCTTCAAAAATGAAAGGCAGCATGCTGAATTCTAGCAGAGGAACATTAACATTAGACAGAGCTCCAGGCGTTTCAGGAGCCCCTAGCAGATGTCTCATGTCCCCCTCCAGTGCTGACAGAGCAATGTGTACTATTTCCATAGGTGAGCTCATCGGAATGTGGAAAGACAAAGTATGGAATGAATGAAACAACTTGCCCAAGGTCACCAGGCTCCCAAGCACAGGAGCTGGCGCGAGCAGACTGCCTGCTCTAAGGCCTGCGCTCAGGTCTCTTCATTTCTATAATGAAAATGTCTTAAACTCCACATGTAAGCTTGCGTGAGTATCTGTATGTCAAGAGAAAGCTGGAAGAATGTTCTTGCTAAACCACTGACTTATCTCAGATGAAAATATCTAGGAAAGATACTGAAAAGGTAGAAAAGACCCATTAGAAAAAGCAAAACAGACTGAAACTATTTGAAAGTCAGTGAGTAAATGTTCTGGGTGAATCTCACAAGTGTGAATGCACACTCGCGCACACATGTGTGCACATACACAGATATATATATATATATAGATATAGATAGATAGATAGATATTGACATATCAAACTCAGAGAGGGGATAATGGATCAGGAAATAGGCCAAAGAAGTTTTGGTTATATTGATTGTCTTATTTATTAGGCACTATGAGAGTAAACAACAGCTCCATGCCCCTGTCCTCAAACTGTCTTAGGAGAACCTTAACAGAGAAAATTTTGCTGAGAAGAACTGCCCACATATACTAGACCTTCACACTGAACTTTGAAATTGTGTACATTTTGACAATGTCACTTTTCATATTGAAAAAAGAAAAGGAAAAGTTAGAGGGAAGAGGGACCTTCTAGTGGGAGGGGCATGGGAAGGCTTCTGGGTACCAGAAATATTCTATTTTATGAGTGTGATGGTCTTGTTCGATGTTCTGCCTATGGGTGATCTTTCTCTGAATATGTGTTATACATCAACATTATAGCTGTGTGAAGATGTATGAAGATGTCATCTTGTGAATATCCAAAATGGGCAGAGCACCTAAAACCAAGCTATCTGGGACCCAGGGGTCACCTGGTTGGTTGACACTCCTATTCAGAGGCAACAGGCACCAGACAAAGGCATTAGCACTCACTTCAACCTTTAAACACAACTCTTTGGGAAACCTCAGCTTGCAGCATCCTCCATGGGATAGATTTCCTCAAACAGCTGTTGGGATCATAGAAGCCAAGAAAAAAACACTGCCTTATGGACAGGCTCTCAAGGCACAAAGAAAGAAAGTCATCAGAAGTATCTTTAGTTTTTCTACCAGCCTCTCCCCAAGATTTTGGGGGAGGGTGGATTTATAAAGCTGAAGACACTGTTTCTATAACTATAAAAGAAAGAATTTAAATATAGGGGAAAGAACTAGAAATCAGGAAGCTTGGTCCATCAGCTAGTTAGTACTGCATAACAAACAGCCCCAGATCTCAGCATCTCACAGTTAGAGCATTTCTCATTTCCTACAAGTCAGCTAGGGGGTTGGGCTAACCTGGTCAAGTCTCAGCTGACCTTGGTTGTCATTTCATAGTCATCATCGGGATAGGTTGCCTGGGGCTGACTGGTTGCGAGCCAGAGTCACGTGTCTGTCATCAATCATCCTGCAGGTTGGCCCGGGGTTTTATTAGAATGCTTGGGGAAAACTCCAAGGCAAGAAAAGGAGAAGTATACAAAGCATCTTGAGGTGGTGATGCTTAACTGTCATACTGTCACCTCTGCCAGGTTCTATTGGCTAATGCAATTCACAAACTGAGCCAGGGTCAAGGGCAAAGAAAGCAGATGCCGTGTCTTGGTGGATGCTGGGAAAGAGAGACTCAAAGCCACTTTTACAATTGGCACTTCACACCCGCAGTACAGTTCAAACTTTGTTATAATAACTAGCTTTGTGGCCTAGAAGTGCTTCCTCTCAGCATTTCCTTCTCTTTAGCTGTGAACTCAGAACACTGAGGTATTGGGAGGGGCGTCAGACCTGTAAGAGACAGAGCCTTTTAGAAGGTCCTTAAGTCGCTGGAGATAGGAACCCTTGAAAGGAATTCTCCCTCTTCTCCTCCCTCACCCTCTTCTTTTCTCTCCCTCTCTGCCCCTACTCTGAGCTGCCTCAAGAGTAGCTGCTTGCCTCAGCATGCACGCATGGCAGGATGCACAGCCCGCAGTGGGAGCCCAAATGATGGAGCTGCCTAGTGCTGAACTTGAGTCAATAGAAACAAGCATGGCCAACAGAAATGGCTTATACCATCTGTAGCCCATGTTGGTTTCCTGTTGCTGTGGAAGTGACAGGAAAGTGGCAGAGTACGCAGTTGGCACACTATGACCAGTCAGTCACCTGGTTGGCCAATCAGCTTTTATTGGACGCCTGTTTGCTATCACCTTGCCTGCAGCTGCGTTTGTGCTAATAGGACAGAGTTGAGTAGCTGTGACAGGGACCATATGACCAGCAGGGCTCAAGTTATTTTTTGACCTTTCACATAAGTTTTGGACTTAGAAGCAAAAGAGTCTTTGGGTTTCCTTTGACTACTGGTGTCATCTGCTCCCATGAGCTTCCCATGCTTAGAAGTCACAGGAACACTGTGGTTTGCAGCAGTCCCACTAAATGCCTCAGGCTCTGTGATAGGAGGCAAAACCCACACACAGTACTAGCATTTTAACAACTCGGGTACAGTAATATGTATATATACTTCCAGAGTGATTCAGGGAGCAGAGGCAGCAGAGGGGCTCATGGACCAGCCAGTCTAGCTGACTGGTGGGTTCCAGGTTCAATGAGGGAGAGAGAGAGAGAGAGAGGGGGAGAGAGAGAGAGAGAGAGAGAGAGAGAGAGAGGAGAAAAGGGGGGACAGAGTGACTGAAGAAGATAATCAACTTTTGACCTCCACACTACATATATGTGTGGGCACACACACACACACACACACACACACACACACACACACACACACACACACACACACAGTGTGTGTGCACTTGCCAAGAGAGCATCCATCACTCCGTCACTAAGGGAGGAGAAAAGAAACATGACCAGGTAAAAAGGTAAACATTTTCCCCGCTGGCCAAGAGGCTGAGCAGGACCTTAGGCGATCCAGGAAGTCCTCAGGTATTAAAGAGAAGAAAGGAACAGGGAGAAAAATGAAACAGTCAGGTGCCTGCTATCAAGGCAGCCTACTTCCTTCTGGATCCTTACCGGGTCTCTTACACTCGCAAATAGGGCTGGAATGAGAGGGGACTCTCCCTGGGAGCTGAGCAGGATGGTAAGTGTCCATGACCCAGCCTCCTCCCACAACGCCTGGAGGGAGTCTCATCAGAGTGAGATCTCAACTTTATTATGGCAGGTTTTTCTTATACAGAATATAGGGAGTGGGCAGGGCATAAGGTGTCAGGAGATATGACGTCTCCCAGGATGTAAAGTGGCCTGATACTGGGGGACCAATTGGTTTGTGTTACATGGCTGTTGGCAGGCAGGGCTAGCTAGCACCAGGATGTGCCTGGATGGACCATGCTGAGTCATTCCTGTGCAGAAGTATTTACTAGAGACTGTTGCTGAAACTCGAGCCAGGCTTGGTTCTGTCCTCAAGGCCTCAGAGGGCTGACAGATTTGGCCATGGGGCCCAACAGATCCTGCCACTGCAAGCAAAGACATTCTGGTTTGTATGGGGAGGAGGAGGTAGGAACTGAGAGCCAAGACTCCATTGGGATAGGTAAAGGACTTCTTTAACCCATTAGGGTAGAATCGATGAGGATACCCCTTGGGTGGTCCTGTTGAGTCAGTTATGCTCCTAAAAATATTTCCACACATCTCATGGCCTCCTGGTCTCCAGGAAGCCAGCTCTAGCTCCCTTCCAGGCAGGGTCAGCCTCCTAGCAGACACACAGATGGCTCGAACTTCCCAGCCAAAATTACTTTTCCAGGAAAATGCTTCCACCTTCAGCAAAGGACACAGTGTACAAAGAAGAAGACTGTGAACTTTTTTTGGTCCCTAAGTTAATACTCATCAGTTCATCTTTCTGAAAAAGCACTTGAATGGCTGATGAGGAAGGTACCTTGTAGCCCCACACTACAGAGGCAAAAGCAGGCAAATCTCTGTAAGCTTTAGATTACATATTGAATTCTAGGGCAATCAGGGATACATAGTGAGACCAGAGAGAGAGAGAGAGAGAGAGAGAGAGAGAGAGAGAACATTTGAATGGAACATAGTGGGGACACAAAAATTATTTTTTACTGGATACATACATATAAACAAATCAATGCAGACTATTCTGATGAAGGTTGCAGGACAGGGACCATGCCCCCACCATGACTGAAGAGCTATGGCCAAAGAGGACACTGAGCTGGCTCACGTTTCTGGGAAAGTGGGGGGAGGCTTTGGACTCCTCAGGATATGAGGCCTAACTGGCAAAACTAGCTCTAGTAATTTCTTCCAGAAGGAATTTAAGCTGAGAAAGATTCATTGCAGCTCATGGTTTAGTTTAGCACTTACAGGGTCACTAGGGCTCAGCCTTTGAAGGGCACAACTGAGCCACTGGCTGTCATCCCACTCTCTGCTGCTCTGTGGCCAGCCTCTGCTGTACGCCCCCATGACCATGGGCTGAGCTGCTGTACCTGCCTGCCTTCCTCACCGTGATGCAATGAAGTGCCTTCAATAGTGGTAGCCATCAGGGCATAAAGGCCTGGAGTCCCAGTGTTTGGGAGGTGAAGCCAAGAGCATCAGGAGTTCAAGGTCATCATCAGCTACCTAGCCAGCTAGGGGCCAGGCTACATGATGTGAGGCCTTGTCTCAACCAAGCCAAACCTAAAGTAAGATCTAAAAGAAAAAGCCCCTAAGCTGCAATCAATCTTCCCGTGCTTAAGGTTTTTCTGGAAGGTATCCTGGACACAACACTGCTAGAGAAACTTATGGGACAGGTCTAAAGTAAAGTCGTCTGTACACAAAAACAAGATCTAGACTAAAGAGCAGAGACTAAGACCTGAAACCTTCATAACCGAGTTGGGCTAGGGAGATAGCTCAGTAGTTGAGGTGCTCACCCCGCAACCTGAGGAGCCCCCTGTGAAAAACCAGCCCATGGCAGTGCATGCTTGTAATGCCGTGCTAGGGAAGCAGGCCCAGGAGGAGCCCTGGGCTCACCCACCGGCCCACATAGCTTCATTGTAGCCAATGAGAAACTGCTCTCAAAAGAGATGCATGGCATCCTTGAAGCACACGCCTGCATACACACACACACACACACACACACACACACACACACACACACACGCCTTAGAAATAGCTACACCTTACATTCTCTTGAATCTTCCTGGATTCTTTGGCTGGTTGCACTTTGCCGTTCTATGCTGCTGGGTAACAATCTAGTGCAGATTCAGAACACTAAGCATTAATTTCATTCACCATTCTTCTGCACCTGGGAGACTTGATTGACCTCAAATGTGATTCACGCGTGTGTCTGTGATCAATTAGTAGTTGACTGAGGCCTCCTGGAGATGACCTCACTCCTTCGGCTAATAGCTGTCTGTAGTGGGAGTAATGAGGGTCTATGAGCACATGTCTATGAGCACATGTCTATGAGCACATGTCTATGAGCACATGTCTGTCTCCATCACCACTTATGCTGCCCTGGGCATCTTTACATGGTGGTAGACAATTCCAGACAACAGAGGACTGCAGCTCAGAACTGATGCCGTGACTCTCATTTCTTCCTATGGGTTAATTTATGACAGAAAAGACAGACAAATAATTCCACTTGAGTGGTGGGGAGACGGCCAGTCTCTCACTCTACTTCAGAGACACAGAGCCACTTTCCAGATGTGGTGAGAGAGTTTATTTTGGAATTCTCAACTGACTAGTAAGCAATAGGGCCACTGTTGCCCACTGATTTTTGTGCCCACAAGGCTGGAAGATAAGACCTTTGTATATCCAGGTCCCCACTCTTTTTGGACACACTCCATAAAGACGTGTGGCACAATATTCTGACTTCTCCACTTCTTGCCATCCCTGCGGAACCACAAGAAAACCCACAGAATTCTTCTACCAAAGCCCTGGTCCACTCCCAGCATTCCCCGGGTTATGGTCCTTGTCTGAATACAAAGTAGAAAGTAACCTGAGTTCAACCCTTTATCTTGCTCAGCTGCCCTAGCTCCTGCCACATGAGCCCCTGCATGATGGCTGGTGAACTGAACTGAGGACAGATAAACCCTTTTCCTCCTTTACTTGCTTCTGTTATTTTATTACAGCAACAAAAACGGAGCTGAGATGCTGACTCATTTAATCACTAGAATGACTCTATGAGGGAGGCACTGGTTTTACGCTTATTTCCACAGGAGGCAAAGTAAATTCCTAGGCCAGTGCCTCAGCCAGTGTTGAAGCCTGGATCCAAGCCTGGATATTCTGGCTCTCAAATGTGTGCTACAGCCACCATACTTAATTCATATCTGATAGATAGTTTCCCCAGTGTAGGGATCCCAGGGGCAACGTCTGGGGGTGCTGTGAAGTGTGGTCTTTGTTTAATGAAGAAAGTGCATTCATTAGCAACACCTGCTGTGGACATGGGGCAGGAGACCAGTGGAAGGGACCTCTATGACCTCTGTTGTCTTCATCAGTCTTCTTCCAGGTCATGTCAGATCAGATGAAATACACAATTGCAAAAAAAAAATCTCTACCAGGGTTATCATTGTGTATTTATGAATTGAAGACACCATCTTGCCTCTGCTTTCCCTGCCCTTGACTTCTATAGCTGATGCTTCTGCACAAGCCCCACCCCTCACCACTTAGTCTGACCTTAAAGAGGACTTAAATCCACACCCACCTGAGGAAATGGGCTTGTTACCAGACACATTACAGAACAGAGAATCATTAAGTGCCCTGGTTTTTATATATGAGAGTGTTTTATATATGAGAATAAGATAATGATAGATTCAAAGTAGCAGATATTATGTTATATGAGGTTTATTAAATGAGCATGGGGAGAGAAGGAAAGGAGGGAGGGGTACCCCAGAGGGAGTCAGAGACAGAGACAGGAAGGAGAAGAAGAGAGAGAGAGAGAGAGAGAGAGAGAGAGAGAGAGAGAGAGAGAGAGAGAGAGAGAGAGAGAGAGAGAAGGGGGAGAGTAGAGGGGGGCAGAAGCAGACAGAGACCTCCTGGAGGGCCTGTTCCTTTATATGGCCCTGGGCAGGGCCATGCCCCCATGACAGGTAAGCAATGACATCACAAGTTGGTGGACTGAAGCAGAATCCTAACACTGGTGTTTCCTGGCCACAAGGAACAAATGCTTACAGTCTATGAGAACAACTTTGAAAATAAGCAAGAGATTTCTCTCACATCTCAACTCTTATCCAAAAAACCACACATGATCTTTTTTAAAAAATTTCTACATGTTACGTTGTACTAGCTGTTTCCTGTGTTCTTTTATTTTCCTCATACAATACATCCAGAGAGTAGTTTCCTTCTCTCCATTTCTCCTGATCCCTCCCTGGTCCTGTCCTCCCCCTTCTGCTCCTCCTCTATTTTCCTTCTTTTCATCACTTTTCAGCGAGAATAAGGGCTGTCCTTGGAAGATGGGTCATATTTATCTCAACCTGGCCTCATCTCTTCCACTGCAAACTTTAGCCTGCACATCCTGCCATATTGAAAAGGCTTTTAAGGTTCATGAGCCAGGCAGACCTGGGTTGGGTCTAGCTCTCCTGTTGGCAGGCTATATGGAGGACTCTGGATAAATTCCTCAACCCTTTATATCCTCCTATGCAAAAGAGGGGGTCTTATAAGAATTGAAGAAAGTAGCACTGCGAGCCCTGTACCTGAAGAATTTTTTTAATGTTCCTTTCTTTCCTGTTCTTTCAAACCCTGCAGGCTATTTCAAGCTCTCTCAGCAAGCATGGCTGTGTGTCATGAACCTCCCCACTGATGGATTAATGGTAAGGGGATCCAAGACTTCTCTCTGCACGGTCCCCTTGGGCCCTCCTCCTCTCCATTTTGATTCAGCTCAAAATAACTGAACTTGGAATGAACCATTTGGAATCGCTCTTTGAATCCAGCAGCTCCACAAAGAAGATTAAAACCTTAAACCCCACAGCTGTGGAACAGTCAAAGCCAAATTCTGCCTGGCTACCTTGGGCACTGTGTATCTATTCTTTTTAAATCTTAAAAGCGTGTGATTTAATGATTTCTAATTTTAAATTGTTTTAAGCCATACACACAAGTCTTTTTCTGGTTAAATAGAATGAAAGAATTTGAAATGAGCAATTCTCATTTCTGTTTCCTTAGCCAGCTTTTATCAAAACAACAAGAATACTAACTAGATTCCTTAAAGTGTGTTTATTAATTCTTTGAGACCTTTGTACAAATGTATTTTCAGCAACATTCAGCCACAACTCCTTCACCAAGTCCAATGCCATATATGCTTGGGAACACATTCAAATTCAAACCCCAGAACCTGCTGTAGGAGGGGAGAGAGAGAGAGAGAGAGAGAGAGAGAGAGAGAGAGAGAGAGAGAGAGAGAAACAGTCTGGTTGGGGCAGGGTAGAGCTTAGTGCTGGGCCTACAGATACTGCCTGCTCAAAAAATAAATGTTTTGCCCACACCTGTCAGAAAACCAAGTAGATGCTCATAGAACCTGGTTCTCTCACTTCCCCAACAGCAAGCCCCTCAATCTTATCCCTAGCACTGCAGAAAAACCCTAGCCATACCTTCCATTTCCCTCTCCTACATCCTGTGGGTCCCACAGACCACTCCCCCCTAGCCCTCTCCCACATCCTGTGGGTCGCCCAGACCATCCCTCCTTTCCTACCCACACATCCTGTGGATCCCACAGACCACTCTCCCCATCTTCCTTCTTCCACCAGTCCCAGCCTCCAACAGCCTCCGCAGGTTTTACCTATGAACACACCAGCTGAGCAGGCCACTAAAACAAGCAACACACAGCCATCACACTCTCCAAAAATGTAGAAAGGAAACAGAAAACATGAAACAAAACAACCACCCAATGAAGACAAACCCCAAAATCAGCACCTAGACTTATAATAATCACAAACCAAGATGCCTAGATGTCAGTGTAAGAACACAATCAATAAGATTGATCAGTCTCCACTAGAGGCCAGCTACCCTGCCACAGCAGGCCTCGAATATTCCAACATATCTGAAACAGAAGAAAAAGACCATAAGCTCAACTATATGAAGTAATTAACAGAGGTCCTTAAAGAGGAAATTAATAAATCATTTATAGAAAGAAGGGAAAAACAATTGGAGGAAAAGAATAAATCCCTTAAAGGAAACACAAACAGAGTTAAAGGAAATGAATGAAACTGTTCAAGACCTAGAAAGAGAAATAGAAGCAATAAAGAAAAAGCAAACTGAGGGATTCTGGGAATGAAAATGTAGATATTCAAACAGAAACTACAGAAGTGAGCTTCACCAACAGAACACAAGAAATGGAAGAATCTCAGCTATTGAAGATACAATAGAAGAAATGCGTAAACCCATCAAAGAACATGTTCAATCTAAAAATGTCCTGACATAAAACATCCAGGAAATATGGGACACTAGGAAAAGACCAAACCGGTCAAAGGCCCACAAAATATTTTCAACAAAATCAGAGAAGTTTTTCCAAACCTAAAAAAGGAGATGCCTATACACTAGGTACAAGAACTTACAGTATACAAAATAAATTGGAACAGAAAAGAAATCCCCTTTGCCACATAACAATCCAAACACTAAACATATAGAACAAAGAAAGGATCTTGAAAGCTGAAAGGGAAAAAGACCAAGTAACATATAAAAATAGACTTATTAGAATTACAACTGAGTTCTCAATAGAGACTGTAAAAGCCTAAAGGCCTGGACAGATGTGCTGCAGACTCTAAGAGACCACAGATGCCAGACAGACTACTATACCTAGAAAAACTTTTCAATTACCATCCACAGAGAAAAGGAGACAGCCCATGATAAAAATCAAATTTAAACAGTATCTATAACTTCAATGCTACAGAAGGAGCTAGAAGGAAAATTTCAACCTAAAGAGGCTAGTCTTCCACAAAAAAGGAAACAGAAATATTACAAGACAAGCAAAACACACACACACACACACACACACCACTAACAACAACAACAACAACAATAACAACAACATAATAGGAATCAACAATCATTGGTCATTGATATCTTTCAAGATCAATAGTCTCAATTTCCAAATAAAAAGCATAGACTAGCAGAATATATATATAAACAGGATCCATCCCTGCTGCTGTATTCAAGAAACACAGCTCAACATCAAGGGTAGATATCACCTAAGGGTAAATGGTTGTAAAACAAACAAACAAAAAAATACATATATATATATTCAAGCAAGTGGACCTAAGAAGCAAGGTAGTATGGTAGTATAGCCATTTTAATATCTAACAAAATAGACTTTAAACCAGAACTAATTTTAAAAATGGGGAAGGACACTACATGTTCATCAAAGGAAAAATATACAAAAATGACATCTCTCTCTTTTTTTCTTCTTGTTTTTCAAGACAGGGTTTCTCTGTGCAGCCTTGGCTGTCCAGACTCACTTTGTAGCCCAGGCTGGCCTCGAACTCACAGAGATCTGCCTGCCTCTGCTCCCGAGTGCTGGGATTATAGGCATGTACCACAGCATCCAGCACCAAGATGACATTTCAATTCTTAAGATCTATGTTTGAAACACAAGGGCACCCAAGTTTGTAAAAGAAGCATTACTATAGCTTAAATCGCACATAAACCCTCACACACTGAGAGGGGGAGACTTCAATATACAACTCTTATCAACAGACAAGTCATCAGGACAAAAACTAAACAGAGAAACATTGGAGCTAACAAATGGTACAAACCAAATGGATACAACAGATATTTGCTGAACATTCCACCAACCCAAACCAAAAAGAGTATACCTTATTCTCAGCACCTCACAGAACTTTCTCCAAAACTGAGTCTCAACAGATACAAGGATATTAAAATAACCCTCTGCACATTACCAGATCACCATGGATTAAAGCTGGACTTCAACAACAGAAACACAACAGAAAGCCAACAAACTCATGGAAACTGAACAACTCTCCATTCAATGACTACTGGGCCAGGGAGGAAATAAAGAAATAAATTAAAGACTTCTAGAATTCAATGAAAATGAAGACAAAACATACCCCAACTTATGGAACACATGAAAGTGGTGCCAAGAGGAAAGTTCATACCACTAAGTGCCTTCATAAAGAAATTGTAGAAATCTCATACTAGCAATTTAAAAGCACACCTGGAATCTCTAGAGCAAAAAGAAGTAAGCACACCCAAGAGGAGTAAATGGCAATAAATAAATAAATAAATAAATAAATAAATAAATAAATAAAATTGAGAGCTGAAATCAATAAAATAAAAACAAAGAAAACAATACAAAGAATCGATAAAACAAAAAGTTAGCTCTTTGAGAAATAACAACACAAATAAACTCTTTATTCAAACTAACAAAAAGACAGAGAGATAGTATCCAAATTAACAAATTCAGAGACAAACAAGTGGACGTAGCAACCAACTCCAAGGAAATCCACAGACTCATAAGGACACATGTTAAAACCCTGTACTCAACCAAACTGGAAAATCTAAATGAAATGGATGATTTTCTTGATAGGTACCACTTTCCAAAGTTAAAGCAAAATCAGATAAACAATTTAAGTAGATCTATAGCCCTTAATGAAATAGAGGCAGTCATTAAAAGACTCTCAACCAAAAGAGGCCCAGGGCCAGATGGCTTTAGCACAAAATTCTATCAGACTCTCAAAGAAGAGGAAATGGCACTACTCCTCAAATAATTTCACAAAATAGAAACAGAAATAATATGGCCTAACTCATTTTATGATGCCACAGTTACCCTAATACCAAAACCACATAAAGACTCAACAAAAAAAATTGCAAATCAATTTCCTTCATAAACATTGACACAAAAATACTCAACAAAATATTTGCAAACCGAATCCAAAAACACATCAAAAACATCATCCACCATGATAAAGTAGGATTCATCCCAGAGAAGCAAGGATGGTCCAACATACAAAAATCAATCAATGCAATCCACCATATAAACAAATAGAAAGAAATAAAGAGTGTGATCATCTCCACACACCTATGAACACCAGATTTCTTAAAAGGAATCCAGAAATATACACTGGGGGGGGGGGGGAGACAGCATCTTAAACAAACAGTGTCAGTCAAACTGGATGACTGCATGTAGAAGACTGTAAATAGGTCTATATCTATCACCCTGAACAAAACTCAACTTCAAATAGACCAAAAATCTTAACATAAAACCAGATGCACTGAACATGATAGAAGAAAATGGGGAATAGAGTTGAACTTGTTAGCACAGGAGAGGACTTTTTGAGTATACAGAACACAAGTAACACAGGCACCAAGATCAACAGTTAATAAGCGGGACCTCATAAAACTAAAGAGCTTCTGCACAGCAAAGGGCACCATCAATCAAAGCTGCAGCCTACAGAATGGGAAAAGACTTTTATCAAGTCCACACCCAATAGATGACTAATATCAAAATATATAAAGAACTCAGGAAACTAGACATCAAAAAACTCCTTTCTCATTTTAAAATAGGGTACAGAACTAATTACATAATTCTCAATAGAGGAACCTCAAACGGCTGAGAAACACTTAAAGAAAGCTCTCAAGAAAATGCAAATCAGAATGAGATTCCTTTTTACACCTGTCAGAGTGGCTAAGATCAATAACACAGGTGACAGCTCATGCTGGCAAGGATGTAGAACAAGGGAACACTCCTCCATTATTGGTGGGAATGCTAATGTATAGCCATTATGGAAATCAATATGACAGTTTCTCAGAAAATTGAAATTTCATCTACCCCAAGACCTAAGTATACCCTCCTGGGCATACACCCAAAGAATTCCCCATTTTACCGCAAGGACATTTGTTCAACCATGTTCATTACAGCTTTATTCATAACAGCCAGAAACAGGAAACAATTGAGATGTCGCTAGACTTAAGAATGGATAAACAGCTGTCACATGTAAAAGACTACCTCATAGCAGACATCCTGGTCCTCTGTCCCTTACAATCTTCCTCCTCTTTCTTCGACAGTGTTCCCTAAGAGTGTAAGGACTGCATTGTACATGTATTATCTGGAGTTAAGCACCCCATGATCTGTTGTTCTCTGTATTTTAACCAACAAACCATCTGTTTTTTAAAAAATTCTTTTTTGGATTTGGAGAATCCAAGATGGCAGTTCTGAACACGCAGGGTATCTAATCTGCAGGACAGAGACTCAGGACCAGTCTGGGAGCTACAGACCTCAAGACCTCCAGAGCCCTAGGTGAAAGGGGTCTACAAAATGCAGAGCACAGGTGGGTCTGACCTTGGGCCACCCAACCAGCCCCTGGAAGACACATGCCCAGTCCTCAGAGTCTGGACCCATACACACCTGGGAGCTGCTGCTGTGCACTATATCAGGTACTCAGTATCTAAAACTTAACTGTGGGCAGTGAAACAACAGCCTGGGGCTGCAGGCCTGGGAAAAACACAGGAAAATGGGTGGTTCTGACCGCAGAATAACTGTGAGACCTGAGAAAGCCCCAGGGGCTGGTGGACACACTGGGACAAAATCCAAATCCCAATGCAGCCGAGTGTGCACTCTGTCTCTCTCTCTGACCGATCTGTGTGGACTACACAATAACAGCATTAGAGCAGGCTGTTGCAGGGGGCCCCGAGAGTGTGTATCTGGACTGGCCGGCCCACAGAGGAACCCAGAGCTCACATGGGGCTGGGAGATTGGAGGGGGAAAAAGGCTGTTGTGGGCACACCCTCCAGCTACAGCACACTCGGGTTGACTGATCTAAGGTGGCAAGGTCTGAAGGGATCAGGTGGAAACCCCCATCCCAGCAGACTGTTTCCACACACTTGGGCAGAACTGATCTGGCCTGAATGGAGTGGGCAGGTGCCTAGCTAGCCACCAAAGTTCAGAAGGGACTCCCACTCTCTCAGGAGTGTCGGAACCATCCTGAGGAGATCATTCAGAAAACTAGCCACCCAGGCCAAACCAGGGAGCCATTCCCGCAAGCTCTGGCAGAGCCTGACCAGCTGCTATAATCCAGCGGGAGTGCCCACGTGCATTGAGACAGGACTGAACCCACCTGAAGGGATCCGATGGAAGCCCAGACAACTCCCACAGTTCAGAGGGCAGTATCTGCTTGCTCAAGCAATACTGAACCGGGACGCACAGCCTGGACTGATCAGGCAGATTCCTAGCCAGCCCCCACAAGCCAGCAGGGGTTCTGGCATTCTAGGGTCGACTGAGCCTAAGCCTACAAAGCCCCAGTACCCTGAGGGCAGGGCTTTCAAAGCCCATCCAAAGGCAGGATAACCAGTTTTACCTACACCACCTGAAACTAATCCTTGGGCTGCAGAACACCAGCACTAGCCTCTGCTGACCCAGTGGGGAGCCCAGGATGTGGAGTAAAGTGCCCTGGAGCTAAAACCAGGTCACCTGCCTGATCTAGGGAAGGACACAAGAAACTACCTCCCAATGTCATAGACAGCAAGATGACTAAAGGCCAGTGTAAAACCATGAACAACAAAAACCAAAACAATATGGCATCTTCAGATCCCCGCTATCCCAAAGAAATCAACTCTGAGAATTCAAATACAATTGAAACACAAGAAAATGACCTCAAATCCTTAGTAATAAAGATGATAATGGAAGAAACTAATAAAATCCATAAACAGATGCAGAAAGATGCAGCCAAGCAGGTTGAAGACATTAAAGAAGGCTATAGAGAGGCACTGGAAGAAAGTCAGGAAAATGCCAACAATCAGATGAAGGAAACCAATAAAACAGTACAATATCTGAAGATGAAAATGGAAACAATGATAAAAGCACAGACAGAAAAAAGCCGCAAACTAGAGAACTTAGAGAAGAAAGTAAGTAATGCAGAGGCAAGCTTCTCTAACAGAATTCAAGAGATGGAGGAACGAATCTCAGGAGTAGATGACACAATGGTAAAACTTGAAACAACCATCAAAGAAAATGGTAAATCTGAAAAATTCCTGACACAAAACATCCAAGAAATCAAGGACACCATGAAAAGATGAAAACTGAGGATAATAAGTATTGAGGAAAGAGAAGATACCCAGCTCCAAGGTGCAGAAAATATTTCCAACAAAATCATAGAAGAAAATTCCCCGATTTAAAGAAGGAGATGCATATAAACATACAAGAGGCCTACAGGACACCAAATAGAATAGACCAAAAAAGAAAATCCTCCTGCCACATAATAATCAAAACACAAAATGTACAAAACAAAGAAAAAATATTAAAAGCAGCAACGGGAAAGGGCCACATAACATACAATGGAAAACCTGTCAGAATTACATCTTCCTTCTCAGCAGAGACCATAAAAGCCATAAGAGCCTGGTCAGAGGTCCTGCAAACCCTAAGAGACCACACATGCCAGGCCAGACTACTATACCCAGTGAAACTATCAATAACCATTGATGGAGAAAACAAAATATTCCATGACAAAAACAAATTCAAACAGTACCTAACCACAAATCCAGCCCTACAGAAGTTGCTAGAAGGAAAACTCGAAGCCAAAGTGACAAGTTACAACCAAAATTACTCAGGAAATAGATAACTACACTGTTGCAAAAACATAACTACACAAATACTCTACTGCAACCAACATCAAAATCAAGGGACTTAAGAGTCACTGGTCATTAATATCTCTCAAAATCAATGGTCTCAATTCTTCAATAAAAAGACACAGACTAACTGAACAGATGCATAAAAAAGACCCAAAATTCTTCTGCATTCAAGAAATACATTTCAGCCACAAGGATAGACATTACCTCAGGATAAAAGACTGGAAAAGGGGTATTCCAAGCAAACTGAAACAGGAAAAAAGCTTGTATAGCCATTTTAATATCTAATAAAATAGACAAATCAATCAAAAGAGATGAGAAAGGACACTTCATACACATCAAAGGTAAAAATCAACCAAGATGACATCACAATTATGAATATCTATGTCCCCAATACAAGGGCACCCACCTTTGTAAAAGAAATATTAACAAAGCTTAAAACACACAATAATCCCCACACATTAATAGTACGAGACTTCAACATATCACTTTCACCAAAGGATAGGCCAACAAAACAGAAACTAAACCAAGAAATAATGACACTAACCAATGTCATGAATCAAATGGAACTAACAGATGTCTACAGAACTTTTTACCCAAACACAAAACATTAAACCTTCTTCTCAGCACCCAGTAAAATGTTCTCCAAAACTGATCATATAGTAGGTCACAAAGCAAGTCTCAACAGATACAAAAAGATTGAAATAATACCTTGTATCCTATCAGATCACCATGGACTAAAACTGGACTTCAACAACAATAGAAGTTTTTAAAATCCTACACATACATGGAAACTAAACAACTCCCTACTTAATGACAACTGGGTCAGGGAAGAAATAAAGAAATTAAGGACTTCCTAAAATTCAATGAAAATGATGGAACAACATACCCAAATTTATGGGACACATTGAAAGCAGTGCTAAGAGGAAAATTCATAGCACTAGCGCTTTCATAAAGAAATTGGAAACATGTCATATAGGCAACTTAACAACACATCTGGAAGTCCTAGAAAAAAAAAAGAAGCAGAAACACCCAAGAGGAGAAGATGGATAAAAATAATCAAACTCAGGGCTGAAATCAATAAATTAGAAACAAACAGAACAATGAGAAAATCAACAAGAAAGACAAACCATTAGCCAAACTAACTAAAAGACAGAGAGACACTATCCAAATCAACAAAATCAGAAATGAAAAAGGAGACATAACAACAGACACTGAAGAAATAAAAAAAAATCATAGGGTCCTACTTCAAAGGTGTATATGCCACAAATTTAAAAAATCTAAGGGAAATGGACAATTTTCTTGATCATTTCCACTTGCCACAGTTGAATCAAGATCAGATAAACAAATTAAATAGTCCTATTTCTCCTACAAAAATAGAAGCTGTCATTAAAAATCTCCCAACCAAAAAAAGCCCAGGACCAGATATTTCCAGCACAGAATTCTACCAGACCTTCAAAGAAGAGTTAATATCAATACTTTTCAATCTACTCCACAAAATAGAAATGGATGGAATATTACCAAACTCTTTCTATGAGGCTACAGTCACCTTCATACCTAAACCTCACAAAGTCCCAACAAAGAAAGAATTTCAGACTAATTTCTCTTATGGACAATGATGCAAAAATACTCAATAAAATACTCACAGACCGAATCCAAGAGCACATCAAAGATATCATTCACCATGATCAAGTAGGCTTCATTCCAGGCATGCAAGAATGGTTCAATATATGGAAATCCATCAATGTAATTCACCATATAAACAAACTGAAAGAGAAAAACACATGATCATCTCCTTAGATGCCAAAAAAGCATTTGACAAAATCCAACACCCATTCATGTCTAAAGTTTTGGAGAGATCAGGGATACAAGGCACATACCTAAACACAATAAAGACTATATACAGCAAGCCAATAGCCAACATCAAATTAAATAGAGAGAAACTCAAGGAAATTCCTCTAAAATCAGGGACCAGACAAGGCTGCCCATTTTCTCCATATCTCTTCAATATAGATCTTGAAGTCCTAGCCAGAGAAATAAGACAACAAAAGGAGATCAAGGGGATCCAAATCAGAAAGGAGGAAGTCAAATTATTCCTATTCAGAGATGATATGATAGTGTACATAAGTGACCTCCAAAATTCCACCAAAGAACTCCTACAGCTGATAAACACCTTCAACAAAGTGGCTGAATACAAAATTAACTCAAAATATCAGTAGCCTTCCTGTGTACAAATGACAATCATGATGAGAAAGAAAGTGGGGAAACTATACCCTTCACCATAGCCAAAAGCAAGATAAAGTATCTAAGAATAACTCTAACCAAGCAAGTGAAAGACTTGTTTTTAAAAACTTCAAATCTCTGAAGAAAGAGATTGAAGATGACATCAGAAGATGGAAAGATCTCCCTTGTTCAAGGATCAGGATAATTAACATAGTAAAAATGGCCTTCTTACCAAAAGCAATTTACAGATTCAATGCAATCCCTATCAAAATATCTACACAATTTTTTAAAGAAATTGAAAGATCAATTCTCAATTTCATATGGGAAAAAACCAGAATAGCTAAAACAATCCTGAACAATAAAAGATCCTCCTGAGGAATCTCCATACCCAATCTCAAGCTGTAGTATAGTGCAACAGTAATTAAAACAGCATGTACTGTTATAGAAATGGTCTGGTTGACCAGTGAATTCAATTGAAGACCCAAAAATAAATCCACATACATATGGACACTTGATTTTTGACAAAGAAGTAAATCCATTCAATGAAAAAGAATAGCATCTTCAACATATGGTGCTGATCTAACTAGATGTCTACAAGTAGAAAGATGCAAGTAGATCCATATTTATCACCATGCACAAAACTCAAGTCCAAGTGGATTAAATACCTCAACATAAAACCCGAGACACTAAATCAGCTAGAAGAAAAAGTAGGAAAAGCCTGGAACTCATTGGCATAGGAGACAATCTCCTGAATAGAATTCTAACAGCCTAGGCTCTAAGGTCAACAATTAATAAATAGGACGTCATGAGGCTGAAAAGCTTCTGTAAGGTGGGAGACACTGTCAACAGAACAAAGCGACAGCCTACAGACTGGGAAAAGATCTTCACCAACCCTACATCTGGCAAAGGTCTAATATCCAAAATATATAAAGAACTTAAGAAATTAAATACCACCAAATCAAATAACCCAATTGAAAAATGGGGCTCAGTACTAAACAGAGAATTCTCAACAGAAGAATATCCAATGGCTGAGAAACTCTTAAAGTAATGCTCAACATCCTTAGCTATCAGAGAAATGCAAATCAAAATGACCCTGAGATTCCAGCTTGCACCCATCAGAATGGCTAAGATCAAAAACTCAAGTGACAGTACATGCTGATAAGGATGTGGAGAAAAGAGAACACTCCTTTTTTTTTTTTTTTTTTTTTTTTTTGGTGAAAATGCAAACTTGTATAACTACTTTGGAAATCAATCTGGTGCTTTCTCAGAAAACTAGGAATAGGGCTACCTCAAAACCCAGCTATTCCACTCCTTGGAATATACTCAAAAGATGTTCCACCACACAACAAGGACATATGCTCAACCATGTTCATAGCATCCTTATTCATAATAGCTAGAACCTGGAAACAACCTAGACATCCCTCATTTGAAGAATGGATAAAGAAACTGTGGTACATTTTATGCTATGGAATACTACTCAGCTATTAAAACACAGATCCAGAAAGATACACATGGCATATATTCACTTATAATTGGATACTAGGCCAACAGAGATGTCTGCTGAAAGGCTTCACTTAACAGGAGATTTGGACAGATACTGGGACTTCCTATTGGGATGCTAGGTGAGAGAGGTAAGAAAGAATGGGAAAATAGAAGGATCCAGAGGGTACTAGAAACCTACAAGAATACTATTAAGGCTGGTGGATCTGGACCCAGAGGGTCAGCTCAAATTATAGTATCAACAAAGGACAATGCATGCAGTAAAACTAGAACCCCTATTCAGATCTAGCCAATGGACAGGACATTCTCCACAATTGTGTGGAGAGCAGGGACTAACTCTGACATGAACTCTGGTGCCCCCTATTTGACCACTTCCCCTTGGTGAGGAGACCTGGTGACATGCAGAGGCTACCAAGAAGAGACCTGATAGGCTGTGATCTTATAGTGGTGGACAAGGTACCCTTCTATCAGACCTAGGGGAGGGGAATAGGATGAACAGGAAGATACAAGTGAGGGGATAACAATTGAGATGTAACTTGAATAAGTTACTTAAATAAAATTTTTAAAAAGAATGGATAAAGAAAATGTGGTACATTTATACAGAGGAGTATTACTCAGTGGTTTAAAAAATGGCATCATGAAATTTGCACACAAATAGATGGAACTAGAAAAAAAATCATCCTGTAATGACAACCTGACTTCCATCCCAAAGACATTATAAAAGGAGAAAAACAGTTCCTACAAGTTATCCTTTTATCACCACATGTGATCCATGGCTCCTGTGCTATGGCATACAAGCACACACACACACACACACACACACACACACACACACACACACACACATCAATCAATCAATCAGGAAAATGAAGTGAAAAAAAATTTTTAAATGAACACCATTTAAGAAAGTTTATGAGTGGGTGTTGCCTAGGTAAAGTCCTGCAGGCTTCCAAAGATACCTCCTTTTCTTTTTCTTTCCATATATAGAAAAGCTTAACATCTGAATGAAAGAAAACTTGTCAGTGAGGTCTGTTCTAAGAATATGCCTTTTTTTCTTACTTAGACTTTAGGCGAGAGTAGCATGGAAGAATGGGGAAATAGTAGGATCCACAGGGTCCTGGAAACCTACAAGAAGAACTTTATGACAGGCAGATCTGGGTCCTGGGGTCCTCCTCAAAATAAGGCACTAGCCAAGGAGAATATAGGCAGTAAACTTCGAAATCCTACCAAGACCTAGCCGACGAACATGATATTCTCCACCGTTGAGTGGGGAGTGAGCTCTGACTCTCACACGAACTCTGGTGCCCCTTTTCTGACCACATCTCCTGGATGGGGAGGCCTGGCGGCACTCAGAGGAAGGATAGCAAGTTACCAAGAAGAGACTAAGAGCATATATAGGGGGAGGAGATGTCCCTCAATCACAGACATAGGGGAGGGGAGAAGGGGGGGAGTGGGAGGGAGAGAAGAATGGGAGGAAACAGGGGAAGGGCTAACAATCGAGATGTAATATGAATAAATTAATAAAAAATAAAAATATCAAGAATAATGGCTCAATTAATAAGGTGTTTGCCATACAAGAATAAAAACCTGAGTTCAAAACACAACACCCACATTTTTTAAAAAGATAAGCAAGAGAGCACACATCTGTAATGGCAGTGCTGTGGAGACAGAGACAGGAGGCTCAGTGGCACTCCATAGCCAGTGGCCAGCCGGCCAAATCAGCAAGCTCTCAGAGAGAGAAAGAGAGCCTGACTCAAAAAACAAGGTGGCTGAGGAAAACCCCCTTCATTGACCTCTTGCCTTCACATACATGGAACACATAGATACATATGCACATCAAGATAACACACACACACACACACACACACACACACACACACACACATACACACACACACACACACGCATTCAGGCACAAACACATGCACACACACCAGGCTGGTGGTAGTGCACACCTTTAATCACAGCACTTGGGAGGCAGATGCAGGCTGATCTCTGAATCTGAGGCTAGCCTGGTCTAAAGAGTGAGTTCCAGGGTAGCCAGAACTACAAAGAGAAATCCCACCTGAAAACAAAAACAACAACAACAGAGACTTCCCACTGGAGAGCAATAAGACCCTCTCATAAAAATATAAAAACCCACACCTATTTGACTCTGCAGACAAGTTCCTAAACAACATGGTCACTCTGAAAAGGTCAGTATCAGCTTCCTCAGTCCACACGTGCAGCTCAGTCTGTCTCCCCACGTCAAGCTTATGGAGATTTGGCTCTAGGTGAGACTTCTTGTTTGCAGAGGTCCCTGCCCCAGGCCCTTGAAACAAAAGGAAGGCTCTTGGAGAGCAGGCATGTGCCCTGTTGCCCAGCAGAGTGCCTAGCTAATAGGGGACACTCAGAATGTCCCTGATAAGTGAATGAATGCCACCCTGCTTCTAGGTAAGTCATCATGGCACCTCCCTCTCAAGCCAGAGGCCTGAACTCTCTCTGGATGTACCAACAGAGTAAGGTAGATGCTTGCTTGGTGGGAACCAGTAGGACTGAGGTTTCATTAGCACTCAGACAGAGCTAAGTTGGATTCTGGGAGAATGGAACAAATTTTAGTTTTCTAGAATAATCCATCAGAGGCTTAGCCCTTTCCTCAAACTAATGCCAGCCCATGGAAATCTGCTGATGATGAAGGTCACCACTCTGTTTATTGTCAAGTTGGATTTACCTCCAGGTTCTGATAAAATTTCAGAGGGCCCTGGCTAACATGGTTTAGAGTGTGGTACTGTCAAGGCACCCCTAAGTTAATGGGCAGCACTGAGAGGAAGCGTGAGTCTGAAGGGAATGGGACACTACACTGCGTGTCCCCTAGGATTTGCACCTGATGTGGTCTCTGTCCTCATCACTCAAGCCTTACCCCTGGCTAGCACTTTCTCGTCGTTTTTCAGCCCCAGGACCATTTCTTTCTGAGGTCTCTCCTCCTCGTCATCCTGTTAACATTGTCCTCACGTGCAAACCTCGAGTCACCTCATCCTACATGGTGCATGTACCTGTGCATACATGGGGAAGCTAAATGACAATGCCAGGTGTCCCACTCTCTCACTGTCTTACTCTCTTACCAAACCTGGAGCGGGGGTGGCAGCCAAGAGTTCCAGAATCTTCCTGACTCCATCACTGTCCCCACACAAGATTGGGAGTTACAGATTACTCATGGCCACACCCAGCTTTTTACATGGGTGCTGAGAACTGAAACTCAGGTCTTCATACTCGGCAATAAGTGTCCCTTCCTGCTGGGCATCCTTCCCGCCCCATGTCTTATCTTCCAGACAATGTTTGCCTGAATCTAAGGTTGCCTGTTCAATTGATCACTTGTTCATACTTTCCTCCCGTCTTCCTGACTGGTGTAAGTTCTCACATGCTTCCTCCATGCCCAGACCTCCAGCTGGCACACTGCTGAAACACCATGAATATTCATGGGAAGAAGGAATACCCAGATGTCCTCCGCAGTAGGCAGAGCTAGCTGGCAAGCACCTTCAGCAGTGAGCAGTCTATTTCAGCCCAGGGTCCTGTATCCCGAACTTCCATGACTTGTGTACTTCCTCAGTGGGAAACGCATATCACAGAGCTCTAGTCACTTTCCCTTTCCGGCTGGGAGAACGACCAGCAAAAATAGTGCATGGAGGAGAACTCAGCTTATAAGAGAAAAAAACAGATTTCGGTTCAGGACTGTCCCAGGCCAAAGCTAACTCTCTTGGGGCTTCTGCTAGTCACATAAGCCTCCTAAACAAAATGACAGCAGCACCAAGAACCACAGCCAAGAGGCACTCGGTGCCTAACTGTTGTGCTACGTGGTATGCCGTGCTGTGCCACGGTTGCTTAAAGGGACATCTGCAAGGAGAGGAGATGCTCACTGCCAGCAAGAAGAGGGTATCCCAGTTGACTCTTTACCTAGCAGTGTTTCTGGGCAGAATGAATCAAAGAGCCAATGGGTAGCACAGGGCGGCACATGATGGAGATTCGTGCTCACATTCCCCCATGCTCTCCTCTCCCTACTTTGAAAGACAGGCATCTAGATGGAACTTTCAGCAGCTCAAAGCATATACTGTGCTGTATGTCCGATAAATCCCTACCCCAGACCTTTGGGGAGGACAGAGGAGGTGTTTGGGGTAGATGGTGAAATGCCACATAGTCATCTTCAAAAATAGCCAGAACACAGATGGGTGCATATCAAATGTGCCTCCAGCACATGACTCGGCCACCTCCTTTCTCAACAAGCCAAATACCCATCTTTTGAAAGCTGCCAAATGCAATTGTCCCTGCAGGCTTTCCATTGCCCAGGCGGGGAGAGAGTCTTGGAGGCCATCTGAATGTTGGCACACTTCTGGAATGACACCATGAACTGTCTGGTCAAGGCCAGTCCTGTCTATTTGGGGGCAGGGTAGAGATGTGGACAAAAGTAGTATACAGGGATAGAGGATATGTAGTCACAGTGTCCGATCAGAACAGCTCAGCACACATACAGGGATGAGGAGGAGGAGGAGGAGGAGGAGGAGGGGGAGGAGGAGGATTAAAGGGACAAAAGCAAGAGGAGGAAGAAGAAAATAGGAGAAAAAGAGGATGGAGAAAGGAGGGAAGAAGGAGGAGTGTGTGCTTGTGGGTGCATATTGAAAGAGTGGGGCTGAAATATCATCTCCCCTCTTTACCATGAACTGAAAAAAAACATAAGTTCCTAATTACCAGCCCCCTACCTGCTGCTCACACCAAGCTAGTAAAGCGTTCTAGCTCAGATACTCACTGCAGCCCTTCCTGGCCCCTCCTGGACCACTTGAGAACAACACGTTCTCAACAGGCCCCGCCCTCCAGGAACAGTCTTCTAGGAACTCCGCGGGGCCCCACGCTAGGAGGGAAGAGCTTCCCTTCGGGTAAATGAGGTGCCCACACACAGGCAACACAGCCCTCAGTGCTGAGATTCTACCAGGCTTTGTAATTAAATCCTCCCTTGAATCCAAAAGCACTTCAGAATTTTTCAGAACCTGGACAGTAGACAAAAATCTAATTTTGAATGTCTAGAAGCAGAAGCAGTCAAGCTGGCTGGAGTGCGTTCACTACCCGCCTCCGAGAGAGGAGCTCTGTGAGAGCAGCCCAGGGGAAGCGGGACCTAGCAACTGCTGTCCATATAAATAGGCCAAATACAGAGTGTGCTAATTTGAAATCCAGGTTATTTACTCTCTTTATTTAAGACAAAGGCATTTACAAGGAAGTGATTACACAAAAAATAGAAATACAAATTTTTAGCTAGGATTTAAGTTAGTATACCTACATTTCTCTTTGTGTGGTGTGTGTGTGTATGTGTGTGTGTGTGTGTGTGTGTGTGTGTGTGTGTGTGTGTGTGTGTTCATGGGAAAAGGCACATATGTCTGCATGTTTGGAGACCGTAGGAGTTGCTCTTAGGCACACTTTTTTAAATTTAATTTTATTTTATTTTATTTTGAGACAAGGTCTCACTATGTAGCCTCAGCTGGCCTGAACTTGCTTTGTAGACAGACAGTTCTTAACTCAGAGATCCGTTTGCCTCTGCCTCCCGAGTGCTAGGACTAAAGGCATGTGCCACCAGGCCCAATTGTCATCTTGTTTCTTGATCTATGGTTTCTCACTGGCCTGGTCTGCCTGACCAGAAGCCCCAGGGACCTGCCTGTCCCTACCATCCTGCACCCTAGTACCAGGAATACAAGCACACATGCACCGTGCCGGGCTCTGCACTGTGCCGGGCTCTGTTTCATGTGGGTTCTATAGATGAATTCAGACCCTCAAGCTTGTAGAGGAAGCCCTTTACCGAATGAGCCATCTCCCAAACCTAACTTTTCTATTTATATCATCTTTTAAAACCTTTTTCCAAACTTTCTACAATAAACAGATGTTTACTATTATAACTTTATAGATCGATTTTTTTTATCTTAGACTCCAGTTATTTGAACTTTTCTACATCAGAGTTACATGTTAGGCAAATATTTATGAAACACCCACTGTGAGCTGCATCTGAGTTGGCCAACTACATACACTCTGATCACTGCCGGCCCATCTTATAAATAAAGTTTTATTGGAATACAGCCGAATCGTTTGCCTATGTGTCATCAATGGCTATGTCTGCACAACCAGAGCTAAGTAATTACAACAGACACACTGCGAACCACAAAACTCTGGCCAGTTATTTTTTTTACTGGTCCCTGTGTTGGATGGAAGACTTGCCAAGTGACAGAAATAAGCAAAACCAAGAATGGAGTGTATAACCTGGGGGAGGGGGAACACGCATCTTTGGGGTTCCATACTCCTAATGTAACTGTGCTGTAGTTGTAGGGAGTGTAAGCTTACTTGTCGTAATCATGGTTTTGTTTACTGCCTAGAATGGATCCTTGATGCTCCAAGGATGGGGAGACCCAAGTCTGTCTTGTTCCCTTTCCCAGCACATCACCTCACTCATGGTCCGTCACTCAGAGACTTGTGGCACCAAGCATGGCTGTGTTCCAATAAAGCTTTATTTATAAAATGGGGCCATGCCCTACAGGCTATAGTCTCAGGGTTCTCCCAATCAATTAGCATTCCTTGCACAGGACTCAAAACTCAAGCTGCATTTAGGAAGCCAGCATCTCTTACATAAAGCCAACAGAACCTAGAGGTCTGGAGAATTTAATACACTTCTCTACATTTACCTGAAATCCCTAATTTTGAACCGTTGGAACCTGAGAGTTTCAGATATGTGCCACCAAAGGCCCATAACTCCTTCTTAACCTCAAGCATCATCTGGTTTCACAACAAAGGATGAATAAAAAGAGTTTGCAGACCCAAGCTCAGCAAATAAGAAGACTCCCTGTTTCCAGACAATACTCAACAAATTGCCTCTTGCCTCCCCATCTCCTTGGAAACATCATAACGAGCATATCAAAGGCCCAAGAGGTCTTAGGAGGTCTGCTCTTCTGTTCTGCAATTGGGATGTGCTGAGTGTCCTATTAAAGAAGCGAGCAGAGGGCGGGGCTCCAAGTTAATCTGCTAGGCATAAGGAAACACACTAGAAACAGGTGGGAGAGAGGCAGGGCTCAGAGCCTCCCAGGCAAAGAGAAGTCTGTGGGCAAATGTTCTAATTAGGGATCTGGAGTTTGTTCCACATTCAATAGGATCCTTCCACATCTGTCTCTCTTTATTCAATTAAGGAGATGGTAGGAGCCTTCAATTTTCTTGACGATTGGAATAAAAATAAATGATCAGGTAGGGTTTTTTTTTTTTTAAAGAATATTTCTAAAAGAAACTTCTGCTAAATTTAATCACAAAGCTTCTGGAAGACAGTCAAGTGATTGTCAGTTCAGATCTATCACACACACACACACACACACACACACACACACACACGCACATGCACACACACACACACAAACACCACATACCACATACATATACCCGACAAATACACCACATCCACACCACATACACACACATACATAACATATATATACACACACATACCACATATGTACACACCACACGCACATACCATATACATACATATACATCACACACACACAGACCCCACAGAGAAATACAGGCACACAAACACACACAGTACACTAATAATAATAGCACAGCTAATTAAGTCCAGAGAGAGTCGACATGAACCAGGCCAATGGACCAATTCAAAGAACTAACGAGAGAAGAAAGAAGACCACAGCAGCAGGCCCACTGTGGCAGACACACCAAGAGGGAGGTCTCCACCAGCAGGAGGCGCCCTGCGCTCTGAGGGCCGGTTTTCATCCTCTTTCCTCCGCCATCTTAATTGCGATTCCTATGTTGGAACTTGTCTTTTGAATCTCATATGAAGTGTTCTCTACTGCTCGGGCTCCACTCTGCGAGATTTTCACTTTGCCTTTAATTTATTTAATCTGGGGATCTGTTTCACTACATGTGGAGTAAGGGAAATTAGGTGAAATCCTTATCACATCTGGGGGCTTGAAAATATTTCGGGCACGATTAACCAGACAATCTAGGTTTAAGCAAGTCTCCTCGGATAGATGAATCTGAGGCGGGACCTAGCCAACTTCTTGAGGCTTGCTTTATTACTGTTGTAATAAGAACTGTGTGTCCAGAGTGGTGGTGGTCTGATAGCCAAAGCATTCACCACACAAACGTGAAGGCCTGCAGTGGGATCCCCGGAATCCACATAAAGCCACAAACAGCAACAGGAATCTGTCACCCCAGGGCCCCCATGGTGAGATAGGAGCGCATAGAATATGGGGCAGAGACCGGAGAGTCCCCACAAGATGGACAGACAACTATCCTAGCTTTGATACCAATGAACAAAGAGACTCAAACATGAGGGAGAACAAGTCCTGGTGCTTGAGGCTGTTCTCTGAGCTACGCCTGCCAGTCATGGCACACAGACACCTACATGCAAGCACATGCATCGTCTCTGCATAGAGTGCTTTTTCTTCAAGAGTGACGTGGCCTCTTGGGATTCGTGTGTGAATCCGATGATACCGAAGGCTCAGCAGCGGTCACGGTGCTCAGCAAACAGTCACCTCACAAAGCACTGTCATTACACGCGATTCTAGAACCACTCCATCCCCAAGACTAACGCTTGAAACCCCTTGAGAACATCATGCCAAAGAGTTGAACCTCGAAAGTCATACTAGCCCTCAGAAACCTCCTTCGTGTATTCAGCTGAAATTCCTCCCACAGTGGCTCTCTGACCCCTTGGCCATAGTCCTTTGCCTTGGAAACCTCAAAGGAATGAGACAACATATCTTGTACTTTGTACCAGTAAAGGTTTGCTTTTGTCACCGAAATATAGGGAGAGAGAAAAAAAAAAGCTAAGGGAAAAATACCATTTCTCCCATAGTTCCTGGGACATTGACTAGAGGAGAAAGGTGTGTACACTGAGGAACAAGCGCCAGGGGATGCAGACTGGGCCCCTTCTCGTCTGGAGTCATGGAACCTATTGCTGGCACACTGCCAATCTCATGATTGGAGAGCTTATGTACCACGCCATGAATTTGATGCTCGCCTGACTTGAGTGGCTGATCCCAGGCCACTCCCTCAACCTAGAGCCCTGAAGCAGAGACACTGACTGTGCACAGCACAGATCTGGGAGCCCACCTGTGCTCAGGGGACTCAGAGGGCGTGACATAAATAGACAAGCCATTGTGAGCTCTAGCCATGCCATGAGGAACTCCAGCCCCATGGGGGAATCATAACATGATCCTTTCCACAGTTGGCTAAGCCACTCACCCAAACATCCTGTTATTTCAGCCTCTGAGGTTGAATTAGCTGTTTACGTGTTCATTTTCTCCCTGGAAAGTTGAACTCTAGGACTTGTTCACTAACATCCCGCATAGCCCTCAGCCTGGTGCAGGTACTCGGGACTTTATTGGGTTTTTTTTTGAACATTTTGGCTATGGCTCTTTTCCTTCCATTCAGTTCCCATTTGTGGTAACAAATCCTGGTCTGGGCATCTGATCTCTCTTGTGAAATAAGAAGGGAAGTTAACCCCCAGGGTTCTATTTGACCATCTGTTTTGGTTGTCTATTCCATCAAACTACACTCCAAAGTACAGTGACACAACAATCATCAGTGACAGGGTGTGTGGGATGGCCCGTCTCTGCTCCATGTGGCACCCACTGGAATAGCTTAGCTGGGGAACAGACTCGAGATCCAAGGGAGCTGCCAAGTGGGTGCTGGCAGCTGGAAGCTCAGCGGAGAATGTGAGCCATAATTCCTCTCCACGGATACCTCTCATGGGCGGTCCGGGCATGCTCACAGCATGGAGGCTGGGTTCTAAGAGTGAGCATCCCAAGACAGCAATTCAAGAAGAAGTGTGCATATACCCATGATCCAATGTCAGAACTCATTCAGTATTACTTCCACCACACGCCAAATGGCTTCAAAGATCTTCCTATTTCAAGTGCAAGGCATAGCACCTCGTCAAGCTGTGGGAGAAATCGGCACTAAAAGCAGCACTTCTGTAGCTGTGTTTGAAAACTACAGTTGGTCACACCATCTTTTTTCTCTGGGGTTGGGCAGGATGAACAGCAGCATCACATGTATACGCATTGCTGACTTGCCTTCCATTCCATTGCATGTGTGCGTGTGTGTGCATGTGCTTGTATGTACACATGTGCATGCATGCATGCGTGTCTGTGTGCATGCATGTGTTGTACATGTGCATGTATGCATGACTGTGTGCACACGTCTGTGCACATGTGCTTGCATGTGTGCCTGTGTGTGTACACGCATGTAGATGTGTGTGCACATGTGTGTGTATGTGTGCCTGCATGCATGTGTGTGTGTGTCTTTGTGCATCCACACATGTATGTCCATGTCTGTGTGTACACGTGTGTGCAGGTGTGCATGTGTGTGCACAAGTGCATGTACATTATGCAAGCACACATTTGCTGTCCAGGATCAACACCAAGTGTCTTCCTAACCCTTCCCACCTTTACTTTTGAGACAGGGCTTCTTCCTGAGCCTAGCTAGAGCTCCCTGACTCATCGGGTGCCAGGAATCCTCCTGTTTCTGCCTTTCCAACACTGCAACAGGAGACACAAATAATGGAAATTCCAGCATGCAGAGTAGCACAGCCCAGGTGTGCACATGGCAGTGTGGGCAGAGAGAGAAGTGACTCATCTTCTGATGCAGGAGCTGACTCTGACTTGTCCCCCATGCTACTAGGCCACCTACCTTCAGAGCTGGCATGCATTCCCTGAGGTGGGGCGTGTGCTGCCCATGTTTTACTGTGTGGTAGCCACACCAGACACAGCCAAAATGAACGAGGCTCCTTAGCTGACCAAGGAAAGCTGCCAGTGAGACTGACATCATAGTAGGCCCGCCTGGGTGTTGAACTTTCCTAGGTGAGATCACCCAAGAGACACAATCATTGCTATTAATAGCTATTTAATTGATTTCAATTTTGAGAACATTTTAGACTTACAGAGAATTTGAGAAGACAGAGAAAATAATTCCCATGTACCCTTTTCTCATTTCTCTTATAATTAGCATCATAATCCAGTATATTTGATGCAATTAACAAACCAATTTTAATACATCGTTATTAACAAAAAGACCAGACTTTGTTTGGATTGCTTTAAATTCCTCTACGGTACATTCTCATATGAGAGTGCATATGCACACGTATGTACGTGTGTGTGGAGGCCAGGGCATAGCCTCACGTGTCATCTCCTGCCTTGAGGCCCATCAGCCTTTTATGTTTTTAAGACAGTCTCTCTCACTGTCCTGGAACGTGCCAAGTAGGTGAGGCTGACTGGCCAATGAGCTCCGGGGATCTGCGGGATCTGCCTGTCTCCACTTTCCACCCTCCTCCCGCCATGCTGGGATGACAAGTGTGCACCACTGCACCTGGCTCTTTACCTGGGCTCTAAAATCAATTTCGGGTCGTGTGCTTACATACAAGCCGTTTACCCATGGAGCCATCTCCAGGCACTGGATTGATTTATTATTTATGTATTTATTTAACCTCACATTCCCTCTTTGGTCCCAGGATCCCACTAGGGGTTCTACCTCCCATGCAGCACACAGCTCCTCTTGGCTCTAACAGTTTCTCAGACTCAGTGACCCTGACAACTGCTCAAGAGTACTAGACACATGCTTTGGAAACCTCCTTTACATTAAGATTTTTTTGATATTTGTTCATGACTAGACAGAACTTATGGATCTTTAGAAAGAAGATCACAGATAAACTGACATTTTTTACATCATGTCAAGGCACATAGTACCCACACAATTTATCACAGCGGACCATGGCCTGTTGACAGGCTTCTCCACTGTGTACTTTCTCTTTTCCTTTCCTTTTTGAAATTTTTTATTATTATATTTGTTTAGCACACACATGCACTTGCTTCACAGTGTGTGTGTGAGTGTGTGTGAGTGTGTGTGTATATGAGTGTGTGAGTGTGAGTGTGTGTGAGTATGTGAGTGTATGTGTAAGTGTGTGTGTATGTGAGTATGTGTGTGTGTGCATGAGAGTGTGTATGTGAGTGTGTGTGTGTGCGTGTGCGTGTACACGTGTGTGTGTGTGTGTGTGTGTGTGTGTGTGTGTGTGTGTAAGAATCAGAGGACAACCATTCCCTCCTTTCATCCTATGGGTTCCAGGTGGTGAGGTTAGAGGCAAGCCCTGTTACCTGCTGAGCCCTGACTTTAACAGTGGATCACTCCAAGAGACTCACACTTAAGTCTATAAAGCTACCATGAAGCCCTCCTCCTGCCACAGAAGGCCTTTCAGGCACAGTCATTTGAAGGAGGAATTTCCACATCCCTGGAAGTAACCCCCCACTTGTGCCTGGAAGGAAGGAAGCCCTGGGAATTCACTGGCTGTCTGGGATGAACTTTGTGGGAGTTGTCCCAGTGTGTCACTGGGACCTCAGGAGGAGAGAGGGCCTGCCTTTGTTTACCTCTCCCCCTGAGGGATACGTTAGCAACACGGAGCTACCAAAGGAATCCAGGCTGTGTCCGGTCCCCCTTGGTTTGAACACCCCTCATGTAATCCTCCAACCTGATAGAACACACACACTGGGTTTGCAAATGTGGGTGTGTGATCTGAGTGCCACAATGAAAGGGGCATACGAGACAACTTAAGGCACTTCCGGTGGCTCAGCACGGTTGCAGCCATTTTTCCATATCTTCCAGCTCCCACCCTTCAAAAGACCACCTGATTTGGACAGTCAAGAGAGGGAAGAGGAAGAAAGAAAGAAAGAAAGAAAGAAAGAAAGAAAGAAAGAAAGAAAGAAAGAAAGAAAGAAAGAAAGAAAATAGGAAAAACAAAACAAAACACCCAAGTTGCAGTTTATCTGCTGCCCCCTGGAGGGAAGTCGGGGAAAGTCAGAGCAGATGCCAACACTGACTGCACCACCTAAAGGGGACGGGGGGCAGGCCTCTATTTTGGAGCCTGAGTGGGTCTCCCTTACATTACACTGCATGAGCTCACTCCACCCACTGCAGAGCAAGCTCTGGGCACAGCACACTCTTTCAAACCTTGGAACTCAATTCCGTCCATATTCCCCTCCAACCCTCCAAAGGTCAAGACGACTTCAAGGACACCTGATAAGAATTGCTAATCATTTTTACACTCGGCCGAATAAAGCTCAGAGCAGAAAAGAAAACAAAACAACAACAAAAAACCCCACATCTCCTCTGAAAGCCCCACAGTGCCCAAAGATCTAGCCAAAGACAGTCTCCAGTGTCTCTGTGCGGGCGTATGCCCAGAGCATTGAACTCACAGGCAGGCTAGCTTCCGGTTCCACGTCTTTGGAACTTTGAAGGCAGATCATTGGCTTTGCCCCCAGGCTGGGCACCAAAGGTCTTGCCTCCTCTGAGTCCTGCCACCTTCTCCCCACGTTCTCTTGTTTCAGACAGTAGCATCCTACACAATAAAACTGCATATTCTAGCAGTCTCTCGACTGCCTCGGAGAAGGGAGGAAACACTCTCAGTTAGTGGGCTGCTTTCTGCTATTGGTCTCTGCTTTTGGAAAATGACACCATCATCCTTTAGATTTCTTGAAGAAATGGAGCAGAACCAAAGTAGGCTGCGGCACCCAGCTGGGGTCCAAGACCTCGTCCATAACGCCTAAGGAGCTTCAAAAGCTTACAAGGACAATTGCCCGGTGTTCTGTGCTCGCTGGCGTCTAGAGGGCCTGGGGAAACTAGGCCACGGGTATAATGAGAGGCACAAATCCTGATAAATGGAAAGGGAGAAACGCCCAGGTGTCCCTGGGAGCCTCTGCTTCCTACTTCCAGAACAAAATTGGATGGGAGAAGCGGCTTTCGGGAGACGTCAAAACTGCCTTGCCAACTTTGTTTTCTAAATTTAAAGACATCACAGCTTCTATAATCTGTCTCCCATGAAGCAAGGCTCTCTTTTCTTAAGTCTTAACTTTGTTAATAACTCACTGTGCCTACACAGTTACTCACCCTCTTTGAGAAAATTCAGTTCAGTCTGTAAAACAGGGACACTGTCATACATCCATAAGATTTTTTTCCTACCTGAAACACTCCCCCAGTGGGGTCCCTGAGTGACATATATATAGACAACGCTCTGAGAGCTCTCTGAGACAGACCAGAGGTTATTCCTGCCCCTCTCCCGAAATTCAATAAATACCAGAGAAAGTAAAATTTATATTGAATTCACAATGAAAAAAAATAGCAAAAGAGTCATGCACACACTACACACACCAAAAAATGCCATCCCTAGTGCTCCTGGCAATTCACCACATCCCAATCTTCCTGAAGGAAAAGAGCAGCTCAGTCATTTCAAAGGCAAAATGCAGCTATTTTCATGCACCTCCCTCCTTGCATTAGCTCAAAGTTCCTGACCCTTGGCTATCCTCTTCTGTGTACGCTCTTCCTTGGGGACCTTGGGGGCCTCACCGCCATGACAGGAAACAGGGATGCGCAGAAAGGAGAGAACACAAGAGAACTGTCTTCCAATGCAGCAGCTATGTGCAAAGTTCTCATTGGTCACTCAAACATTCATTCATTTGGCAAAAAGTTACTGAACTGTCAGTATTAAAACATGCACTTGAACCAGCCAGGTACTGTTCATGTAGGCACTAAGAATGCAACAGTGGCTGGGTGTGGTGGCGCACACCTTTAATCCCAGCACTTGGAAGGCAGAGGCAGGTGGATCACTGTGAGTTTGAGGCCAGCCTGGTCTACAGAGTGAGTCCAGGACAGCCTAGGCTACACAGAGGAACCCTGTCTCAGAACCCACCCACCCCCCAAAAAAAGAATGCAACAGTGAGCAAGATATAACCGAGAGAGAGAGAGAGAGAGAGAGAGAGAGAGAGAGAGAGAGAGAGAGAGGAGTGAATGTTGAAGGCTCTTATAAAACATTACCACAAGCTTCTAGATGGGGGAATCACGGGCACCGTAGGAGAACAGATTGCAGGCACCTTCTCCTGACCCCCAGGGCCACTCAGGGGAGACTTCCTGGGATGACATTAAGATGAGTGCAATGGAGGCGAGCTGAGGTAGTGTGGTAAGCAGGCTTGGAACAGAGTAGGGGGAAGGTGAGCAGGTGGTGGGAGTCAACAGAAAGAAGGCTTGAGATATGAGTTGGCAGAGCGCTCGCCTAATGGACACAAAGCCCTGGATGCCATCCATGCAGCACACAGTAGGCTTGGTTGGGTATAAGAGGATCAGAAGATCGAAGCTATCCTCCGCCACATAGAGTTTTTTTGTGTGTTTGTTTGTTTGTTTGTTTTTCGAGACAGGGTCTCTCTGTGTAGCCTTGGCTGTCCTGGACTTGCTTTTTAGACCAGGCTGGCCTTGAACTCACAGAGATCCTCCTGCCTCCGCCTCCCAAGTGCTGGGATTAAAAGCCGTGCGCCACCACGCCCGGCTGCCACATAGAGTTTTAAGGCCCACCCTGGGCTACAAGAGACTATCTCAAAAACAAACAAGCAAGCAAAAAAAAAAAAAACAGCTTGGATACATCATGGAAGCCAAAGGACAGGCAGAAACAGATGTGGAAAGAGGCAGCGGGTTTACAGTCAGCAGGTTGGGATGAGCTCTTGTGTGTGCTGAATAAATTAGGAAGGACAGTGGGAGTGGAGAAGACACAGAGGGCAAGACCACCCAGGAAAGTGCTGTCCACTTTATAAACCATCCTCCATACACTGTCACCATGCACGGGCACTGCAGGTGGAAGAGGCACAGCACCCGTGTTCCCTGTTCACACAGAAGAGCTGGTGAGCTAAGGCAGGGCCTCCTGACCTCAGCCTGGTTGCAGGTTTTTGGCTCAGATTATTCCTTGCACTATATCTGAGCCCACCGCCCAAAGATTGTGCTAATCCGCTATCTCCAGATGTTTCCAGATAGGCCCTCAGAGAACGCGGTCTGCCCTGGTTGAAAACCATTATTCTAATTCTAAATTCTTCTGTGTGCACATGTGGCATGCATGGCATGTGTACGCAGGTGCACATGTAGGGGAGGCTGAGGACATCCTCTGGTGTTGTTCCTTGGACACCATTCACCTTTTTTTTTTTTTTTTGAGGCAGGGTCTCTCACTGACCTGGAACTCACCAGAAAGCTAAGATGGCTGGAGAGGAAATCCCAGGTACCCACCTGTCCCTGTCTCCCCAGTGCTGGGATCACAGGCACACGCTGCTATCTGTGGTGCTTTATACATGAACTCAGGAGATCAGATCCAGTCCCCCTGCTTGTTTGACAAGCTCTTTACCAACCGAGCTAGCTCTCTAATGCTGAGCACCATTATTCTGTTGTTGTTTTTTTTTTAATTTTTGGGTCATAAGTGTGTGCCCTCAAGAGGGAGTTGCATCCCCTAGACCTGGCGTCACCAGCAGCTGGGAGCCCACTGAGCTGGATGCTGGGGTCTGAACTGGATCCTCTGGAGAAGCATGGCACTGTGTCATCTCTCCAGCTCCAAACCATCAGAGGCTCAAACTCCCCAAGCTCACATGAGGACGGCAAGGGCTGTGCGCCCAGGGTCCACACTTCGAATCATCCTCCGTTCCTTAGTCCATTCCCTTTGTCATAAACTAAAGCAAAGATGACTTTTTTCTTGTTAACTAAAAATGTTACTGTCCTGAAAGCAAAAGAACTTCTCTCTTGTCACGTGTACAGTGCTGTATGCTTCCTTTCAAACTGGCAGGTCACTGGTACCCAAGTGATCATGATTTGCTGTGTGATCCTAGTCTCTTTCTGCCGATTCTACGGGTATTTTTGCCCCTCTTGGGAATCTTCCACCTACTCAATGATTTGAAGTTTCTCCCTAAAATGGACATTACAAGCTGGGTGGCACATGCCTTTAATCCCAGCACTCCAGAGGCAGAGGCAGGTGAGTCTCTGTGAGCTCAAAGCCAGCCTGGTCTACAAGGGAAGTCTAGGACAGCTAGGGCTACACAGAGAAACCCTGTCTCAAAAAATCTAAAATAATAATAATTTAAAAATTTTTAATGGGCATTACAACAATTAAATCAGAGATGGCACAGCACATAATATCACTTGGGGACCCAAGTTTGACCTCATGCTAAGAAGCTCAAAACTGCCTGTAACTCCAGAGAATCTGATGCCCTCTTCTGGCCTCTGAGTGTACCTGCACCCATGCACATGTATCCACAAAAACATAGACACACACACTCACACACGCATGCACGCACACATGCACACACACACACACACCACAGTTAGAAATAAAGTCAAGCCCAGGGAGAAGGCTGGGCGGTGAAGAGCACTGGCTGCTCCTCCAGAGGACCCAGTGCCCACATGGCAGCTCGTAACTGTCTGTAACTTGTCCAGTAGATCTGACGCCCTCTCCTGACATCTAATCTTTCTATTAAAAAAAAAAACTAAATCATTTATCTCATGAATCTGCCCTCTGTACTTTGTTCTGTGGCTAATCTGTAGAAAGACTTAATTAAAAGAAGAACAAAGAAAGAGAGACAAAGACAGATGGGGTGGCACAGAGGGGAAGGGAGGGGGCACAGAGGGGAAGGGAGGGGGCACAGAGGAGAGGGGAGGGGGCACAGAGGAGAGGGGAGGGGGAACACAGGGGAGGGGAGGAGGCTTTCCATGAGTAGCTATGTACAGCCAGAGAACAGCAGAGCCTATTTCCTTTGCTCCTTTTCTGTGAAAGTGTGGTGGCCAAGAGATTGTCTTCCCTCACTCAAATTACCCTGCCAGACAAAAGCAGTTTGTAGAAAAGCCCTGAGCATGTAATTTTATTACCTTAGCTCTGATTTTAATATAATTCATGCAATTTCTTCTGCAGGGGAAAAGTGATTTTCCTAAACACCTGGTAAATGAGAGCTGATGGGTTTTGACTCCCACCAGCCCCCCCTCTTTCTAAGAGAAGCAGCGATGGAGGGGTGCCCTGCTCATGAAACCTCCCCCACAGCACTTTCCCCCAGACATCACTCCTCAGGCTGCCTCTCAGCATAGACCAGACATATTTCTGAAAACTCCATTTTTTGTAAAGAGAGAGCCCAGGCAGGACTCAGGAATTCTGTCAACCCCTACATGCAGACATTTGGGGCTGGAAAACTGCCACTGGGGGCTGCCTGGGTGTCAGCAGATTAGTGGTACACTGTCCCAAATCTCCACCCCTCAGGACCAGTTGCATATCACTGCCAAATGTGACAATGAAAATGCCTACATTTTTAAAAAATGTGACATTTATTTATTGACTTGTGGGTGGGGGGTGTGCACATATGGAGGTCATAGGATACCATGGTGTTGGTGCTCTCCTCCCACTGTGACTCAGTTTACCAAACTTGGCAGCATGTTCCTGTAGCTGCTGAACAGTGTCACCTGCCCTGCCTCCACATTTTTTATAAAACAAGAAAATTAGCCAATTTATTCTTTTGTTCTCCCTCGTTTACTCCTGAGAGCCATCTAAGTTACAGAGGCCTAACAGCTGCAGGCCCTGCTCAGCGTTAGCTCATGAGCAGCAAAGAGCAGACGCTGCCAACAGGTAAGCAAGAAGAGTCAAAAGTCTGCAAGATGTCTCCCACAGTCACAGCCGGAGTTCAGACTAAGACATTATATAGTCAGGGCTCTTAGAAGGGTTGTGTGTGTGTGTGTGTGTGTGTGTGTGGTGTGTGTGTGTGTGTGTGTGTGTGTGTGTGTGTGTGTGTGCATGTGTACCTGTGCATGTGCCTGTGCATGTGCCTGTGTGTATTGTTGTACTTGACAGAATTGAATTTGGACTCAGTTCTGCCTGGTCTCCTTTCCTGTCTACGTTGCTTAGCAACTGGCGAACATGAGTAAGTTCCCTGATGCCTCTGAGCCTTACCCAGTTACACACAAAATGGGGACCATTGTTCCTACGTTAAAGGACTACAGAGTGTTTCGGTAACCAGCCGTGTGATGCTCTTCACCTTCTGTTTCAGAACTCAGTCTCCTTAGAGTACAAACAGAAGCACTAGAGTGGCCCAGGCCACCATCATCTCTCTCTCCCAAAGTTGAATGGGCTCTCTACCCATCCTCATGCCTTGGCAGTGGGTTCTTACCATAGTGTCTGTCATTATAATCCTCCCTGAATTACATTCTCTGGCCATGTGACTTAGTATTTTCCCCCAGGAAGTAGACTATATTTCCTTGTGCCTTGGGTCTGGTCTAACCTTCAGCTGGTGTAGGCGTGTAGTAGAAGTGGGGTGAGCACGTGCCCTTCTTTCTGACCCCCTTGCTGGCCATCCTTCTAACATGCTGATGTCATGATTTTGCTCCCAGCACACAAGTCCTCTCTGTCTGTGCCTTGGCCATCTGCCTGGAAGACTTTCTCCTCCTTGCCTTGAAATGCCTGGAGTCTCTTTGCCATGGAAGTCTCAACCCAGGACAGCCCAAAGCCCCCCTTGGTAAAAGACACTCTCAGTGCACACTCACTTTCTTTTCCTAAAAGCATGAAGCCACACTTGGCATTGCACACTTACGATCCCAACACTTTGGAGGCTGTTCCTTCCAGACCAGCCTAGGTGTGGTAGTCAAGGTCACTGTCAGGTTGAGTGAATTTAGTATTGTGGAAACGAACCTCTGGCAGCTCTATGAGAGACTATCGAATGAGGTTAAATGAGGTAGGAAGAACCACCCTGAATGTGGGGTGGGGGTGGGGGTGGGGCTCCATTTCCTGGGCAGAGGTGCTGGACAGGAGCACACTCACCCATCTTTGCTTCCGGTTTGTGGATGCAGTGTGCCCAGGCACCTTGTGCTGCCGCCTCCGTCATGCCCCACCATGACAGCTGCGTTCCTTTAGATAAACCTTTCCTCCTTTTAAGTCACTACTTGTCAGGTCTTTTATAAGAGAAATGAAAAGGAACTAAGCACTGAGCTGCACAGCCAGACCCCATCTCAAGCTGTTCCACAAAGAGTGGCAGCCCTCTGAGGACAGCAGCAGGCCTCCTGAAGCCATTACCACGTCTCCTGCGCCTGCCTCCACCGGACCCAGTGCAGCCCGGGACTCATTAAACAACTGCCTAATGAGTCAGAAAGGCAGTTTCTGCTTCCGGCCTCCCCTCTACCACATCTCCTATTCACCACAGCTCTTTCAGCCTGCGAGGCCCAGTGGCTCCTAAAATAGGAAGAGAAGAATGCACACGGTCATTCCAATCATGAGTGTAAAGCTCAACAGCAAAGTGGAATTGAAGTTGAAGATTGCATCACAGGCAAGGCAAATTCCTGCTGTGAGGCCTCAGCAAGACTAAAGGGGGCTGATTGTAGCGGCCTCCTAACCCCATTAACATCATCACTGCAAAGAGAAAATCAAACTCCACTTCCTTGGGGACTGTCAGTGGGGGAGGTTGAAGAGATGTTGCCTCTTCTCAACTCTGGAAACCTCAGCTATCAACCCTAGGATGCTTTCATAAACAGGAAGAAGAAATGAGCAAAGGGGCAAGATGGGATCACTTTGAAAACTCACTAGCAAGATGCCTGAGAGGGTAAAGGTGCTTGTCAGGAAAGCCTGATGGCCTGAACTTGATCCCCAGTTGAGGACAAGAATTCATTGCTAAAAGCTGCCCCCTGACCACTGCACTGCCACCACGGTACAGGTGCACCTACACTCACCGTGGTACGTGCACACCTACACTCACACAGCCTCATACTCACACCGTGGTACGTGCACACCTACACTCACACAGCCTCATACTCACACCGTGGTACGTGCACACCTACACTCACACAGCCTCATACTCACACCGTGGTACATGCACACCTACACTCACACAGCCTCATACTAACACACAGACAAAATAATAGTGAGTCTTTCTAAAGAAAAGCAAGATATGGTGACTTCTCCTATCATCCCAGCATAACAAGGCTAAGGCAAGAAGACCATGGGTTCTAGGTCTGCCTGGGCAACTCAGCAATACCCTGTCTCAAAATATTAAAAGACAGACGTATTAGTTACTTTTTTTTATTATTGTGATAAACACTATGAGCAAAGGCAACTTACAAAAGGAAGTTTTTAATTTGGCTTATGGACTGAGAGCTCACCTCTTGATCCATAACTATGAGGGAAGGAGGGAGGGAGGGAGGGGGAGGGAGGGGGCAAAGGAAGGAGGGGGAGAGGAAGGAGGAGGGGGGGAGAGAGAGAGAGAATCTGGAAGTGGCAAAGTCTTCTGAAACCTCAAAACCCATCCCCAGTCCCCAGAGACACATCTCCTCCAATAAAGCCTCACTTCCTAATCCTACCTAAACAGTTCTGCCACCTAGGGACCAATTATTCAAATGCATGAGCCTATGGAGACCGTTCTCATCAAACCATCACGGTGGCGGCGTCTTGGGATGTGGCTCACTGGCAGAGTACTCACTCCCATGCTTGGGGGCCCAGGCTTAGTCACTAGAAGGAAGAGAGGAAAGAAAGGAGACCAAGAAGGGAAAAAAATGAATACATCCAGAGTTTCTTGGAAAATTAGACAACCTAACAGTGAGACTGTGGTGCTATTCTCATCTGTCCGTTTGACAGCATCTGGAATTAACTAAAACCCAAACATCCCAGAGAGTATACTGGTGATAGACTTTTGCTTAATTTGAAATGAGATAATCTACTTCTAATCCCGATCTTGGGGGTGGGAGGACTCACCGCTAATCCAAGTCTTTTGAGGTGGGAAGGCGCACCTCTAGTCTGGGCCACGCCTATATAAAAGGCAAGGAAGACGGACGCGTTTGCTCTTTGCCTGTACACCCTCACTCTAGATGGCAAGCCTATTCCTTCATTGGCATTAGAGCCTTCTTCAGGATTCTAGCATATACTGAAGACCAGCGGAGACATCCAACCTTGTAAACTGAAAAACACTTCTAGATTCTTGGAACCATTGTTGGACTAGCTAGACCACAGCCTGTAAGTCGTTCTAATAAATCCCCTTTCCATATGTATTTATAGAAAAATTCATTCTATACGTTTTGTTACTGTGGTGGTTTGAATAAGAATGACCCCAGAGGCTCATATATGTGAATGCTTGGTCATCAGGAAGTGGTACTAGTTGAGAAGGATTAGTAGGCGTGGCCTTGTTGGAGTAGGTGTGGCTTGTTGGAGAAAGTGTGTCACTAAGGATAAGCTTTGAGGTTTCAAAACCCCAAGCTATCATAGTTGACCATGTCCCCTGGATGAGGAGACCTGGTGGCGATCAGAGGAAGGATAGCAGGCTACCAAGAAGAGACTTGATACCCTATGAGCATATACAGGGGGAGGAGGTCCCCCTCAGTCACAGTCATAGGGGAGGGGAGTAAGGGGGAAATGGGAGGGAGGGAGGAATGGGAGGATACAAGGGATGGGATAACCATTGAGATGTAATATGAATAAATTAATAAAATTAAATTAAAAAATAAAAAACCCCGAGCTATCCCTCTTCCTGCTGCCTATGGATCCAGATGTAGAACTCTCATCTGCTTCTCCTGCACCATGTCATTGCCGTGAAGATAGCAGACTAAACCTCTGAAACTGTAAACAAGCTACAATTAAGTCTTTTTAAATGAAGGGTAGCAGTGGTCATAGTGTCTCTTCACAGCTATAGATCACTGCCTAAGACAGTCGCTCTAAGAACCCTGACTAAGACAGAAACAGTATAGCGTTCCCTCAGATGCAAACGTCTGAGACTGAGAAACAGCTGGCCACTGTCAGTGGTGCATAGCGCGGCTCACCAAGCTCACTTCACTCTCTGCAGTTCCTATCCCAGAGCCCTCACCACCCTTTCCCCCCTTCTGACTCACAAACCCTTTCACAAACATACATACACACACAAACAGTAGTGATATTGATGGACACTGATGCCTTTTACCTAGACAACAGCACGCATGCAATAAGTAAGCACCATTGTTTGACTGCTGTCTGGCATCAGATGGGAAGGGACCTCATCCACCTCTACAGACTCTGGCAAACCGCTTGGCATTCCTCTCCAAGTCTGTAAAATGGGTATACTCATGTGTGACTCTCCAGTGGTGTTAGGGAATAACAGATGTGGAGTTCTCTGACTGGGTGTTAAGACAACAGCTGGGGCGGACACACGTGAGAGATGAACATGAAGGAGCATAAACACAGGAGAGATGGTCACCGAGGGAAAGTAGGGGAGGGACCCAGCAGACATGTGGAAATCGGTATTTATCTCATTTCTCCACATCCCATCATCCCCTGCCATTTCCAGCCACTGGGGTAAACCTCCTGCTAGGAATCCTCAGGAGAGAATGTCACATCATGGTTCCAGAATCTGAGCACAAAATACTACAGACTCAAAGGAAAACCATATAGCATGTATGTCACAAGGCTGAGTGTCTCCAAGAAGCAGGGTGATTAAGGGAAAGGAGAGAGAGATCCGCACTCTGAAGCAATGTACAAAACACTAAATGAATAGCTTCCATGGCACGGGGAGCCCTCAACAGCCCTCAGCCAGGAAGAACACAGTGCACACAGGCATCCACACAAAAAGGCTGCCCGGGGCACTGGAGGGGGCTGCTCTGGAAAATCCTGCCTATGCTAATTATAGATAACAAGCTTATTTATGACATTTTCATGCATATAAATATCATGTATTTTGGTTACCCACCCCCCTTTACCCTCTCTGGTCCCTTCCCACTGCTGCTGAACCCCTTTCTCTTCCCAGATAGTCTCCCTTCTACTTCCACACCGTTTTTGTAACCCAGAGATTTTAATTATGGCTGCTTACACGAGTATAGGTCAAGGGTTGTCCGCAGAAGCAACTTACCAGTAGCAATACTATTGAAGAAAATGGCTCTCCTTCCCCAGTCAGCATTAAGTGCCTATAGATCCTCAGGGAGGGGTTAAGACACATGAGCCCTTCTTCCCAGCTACAGTTAAAAGCCATTAAGTTCTCATGGTGGTGGGGGGAGCCTTGTGAGCACCCCCCTCCAGCCACCCACCCCAAGACGGAATGTTAACAGGCCCAATTCTGTGCTGTAGGAATTCAGTTCTCTGTGTTGGTTCACTTCCCTTGCTCTAAACCCAGGATCGCAGGTCTGTGTGGCCTTAAGAGAGAATTAGAAGTGTGAGGGCAGACTTACCTGGAGAGGCAGCCCCTCCCCTAATTAGCTAGTCACCTCTCTGCAAGCAAACAGCTACTCTGAAGTTGCACCACTTATAGGCAAACCAGCCAATCAGCCCAGACCTTTTGTAATACTTAGTTTTTGTTGATTCCCACTGCTCCCCACCCCCACCCCTTCTTACACACACACACACACACACACTTGCACTCCTACCCTTTCTACTTTTTTTTTTTCTTCAAGACATCGTTTCTCTGCTTATCCTTGGCTGTCCTGGACTCGCTCTGTAGTCCAGGCTGGCCTTGAACTCACAGCGATCTTCTTGCCTCTGCCTCCCGAGTGCTGGGATTAAAGGCGTGCGCCACCACACCCGACTACCCTTTCTACTTTCAGGTCTCGTGTTTTATTACCCTCCAACCCTTTCTTCTCTCCTATCACAGAGGCTGTATTTTTGCCTGATCCCTGCTGACACTCACTCCCACACAAATGCAGGGATAACAATCAGGTGCTAGGCTCCACATGTGAGAGTGTAAACATAATTTTATTCTCCTGGCTCAGTTGTAGTATGGGAGGCTGACTGACTCCTTCTGCCAATGTTGGCCTAGTTCTGGAAGCTTCTACCCTCTGTACAATCTAACCTAGGTACAGAAGGTTTTCAGCCTCTGAGAGTTACTGCTGAATAAGCTCACCCTTGTGGGCTGGCTGGTTCAACTCAGCTGTTCTGACTCAAACTCCTCTCCCTGTTAACTTATTTAATCTGGCTTCTTTCTTGGCCCAGGATTGCTGTTTGGCCTCAGACTAACTCAGCAATCTGCTCTAATCTTCTGGCTTCTTCTCATTTTCTGGCTCATTTTGTCTTCATCTGAGTTCTCTCTCTGAAACCCATCTGTCTATTACTGTCCTGGTAAAACTGCCTCCTCTCTCTGAAAAGCTGCCTGGTAAGTAGTTTCCTTTTCTCTCTCTTCTTGTGAGAGTTGGGAGTATCCTGTTCTGTCAAATCTTCTCTGATTCATCACCTTTCTGCCACTCAATTAAACATCATTTTCAAACATGGGTGCTTCCTTCTACAAACTAACTTTGCCTTTGTTTGGGGTTGAGGCATGTGCTACGCTGGTTCTGTCTTGTTCCTCTTTCGCCAAGGAAAACATAACAAAGCTTTGCTCACCTTTCCTCCTCACTCTCCCTCCTCTTGGCCAACTCTGACGATTTCCTTAATGTAATGCCCATTGGGGTAGTGAATGGTCCTTCTTTTAGGATAGGTCTGTAACCTAAGACTCTGCGACTCTTCTTAGATACAAAGTTTAGAATAGATAAATTCATAGAGACAAGAGGTTGCTGGGGAATGGTTCCGAGGGAACCAAAGTACTCACTTAATGGGCTTAGTGTTTCCTCTTGGAGTCTTGAGAGAAGAGTGGGTAGCTGCCCAACTTTGGATGACCTGTACCACTGAACTTGAAAGCAATTACTGGCTGCTTTGTATAAGCCCACACCCTTCCCCCCTAGTCAGTCTCTCTGCACCCTGCAGATGCTGTTTTTCCCTTCCCTGTTTTTGTATCCTCTCTCTTTCCATAACCTGCTGGACCCTGCTGTTAAGGTCCAAGTCTGGCATTACTGGAAAGCCCCTGAGCTCTGTGCTAAATGGCAGACTCCCTTCCTCAGCCTGAGCTGGGGAAACTGCAGACCCTCTAAGGAGTGTCACACAGCCCTTATGGAGGTTGCAGGCCCAACTCTTTCCTGATAAGAAACTCATACAGTGTGCATCTAGGGATTCCTGGAAATACCTTCCCACGTGCTAGTGAGATGTCTTGGTACCTTAGCTTTCAACCAATGACCTTTTTCTATACCTGCAGTTTTTCCTCAACCCCCCACTACCCCCCACCCCTCCCCACTGCCCATAGGATAATTGTTTGTTATAATATATAAAGATGCCACACAACAGATCTGGTATGAAAGGAGATTTATTAAATGTAGGAAAGAGGGAAGAGGGGAGAAAAGGGAAGAGTGCCCATGACAGAGAGAAACAGAGACAGACAGACAGAAACTGGCAGAGACCAGAGAACTTGGGATCAAGGATGGGTCCTTTTTATCCACCACACCCTTGGCAGGACACCTGGCAGTGGTGGCAGATGATAAAGTCAGAGGCTGCTAGGCCCCTGAAAGACAGGCTAGCGGAATCATCTGTGAACTCACAGTGTCCCCTTCGTGTGATAGGACTGTGCTGTTGCATGTGAAAAGACTAACAACCCAGACCTCATCTTAGGCCTGTTCGCCATCTTAACACACACAGGCCTTCTGTTCTGGGGAAGCAGAGAGACCATCTATTAGTCAAGGACAGACAGATGTTCCCAGTCCCAAGATAGATTGCTGACTCCACACATTACTGGCTCCCTGGTCCTTATCACAGCCTGCCCACTCCTGCCTTGTTAAAAATAATGAGTCCATCTGGTACTGACTAGACCAGATAAGATTGCCCTCCCCACTTCTTGTACACGCCTTTCTGCTTACAATTTTAGCTATTAAAGGGTTGTAGCGAGCTTACCCTTTGTCTCAGTTCTCAACTCTGATATTGAAACCTTGTCCCTGGCGGCCAGTAACAGTTGCCTGGAAAAATAAATTTGTTGTTCTACTACAGGGTGTCCTCGGTGTTTCGTTTGTGTGATTCCAGACCCAGCACATGTAAATGAAGTACCCTGGCACCCCTAACCCCAGCAAATCAAACACACTCACCCTCAAAAGCCCTCCCACTGCCCAAGGATTATAAGTCCCTATTTCACAGGAAATAAAGGGGCCAAGCACCATCTGTTTTGCCAAAGATCATCTGAGACTCGCCATTTATTCTGGGGAAGGAAGGGCTCCCTCTCTTCCCTGAAGAATTCACCTCCTGACCCCCAATCACCACCACCAGGGGTAACTGCCAGTCAGGCAGCCACAGGCGGCTAGTCGCCACCAGCTCCTGCCATTTACCTGCCTGGATCACTGCTGCCATCTTTTTTGTGCTGCTCCCATCCACAGCAGTGCCCATCTGCAAAGGCAAGCAGCCATTCCGTGTGCCTGAACCAAACCAGGCTCCTGCCGCTGTCTCTCGGTTTTGGAGCTCCGAGCCTCTGTCACCTGCTATTCTCAAAGCAGCCACTGACTTGCCCGAGTCAGGCTGAGACCCTTGTTGACGCTTGGCTCAGGTATCAGAGCCCTGAGTCCCTTTCACATCCTGCTTCACCCTTTTCCACCCAGAAACTGACATAGCCTGACCTTCCAGTAGAAGAGTGTGCACGTCCAGTTTGGTGCCCTTCTGGACAGCATTGGACAAGGACAAGGCCCAGGCCCAGGCTCCCGACAGACACAGAACAACAATAACCCTCATGAATTCAAGCAATAAATAGTGTAAATAATGCAAGCACCAGCTCACTCAAAAGACCAGCACTCTCTCTCAAAGGCTGACCAGTGTTCAAATAAAACCAGGGCAGGCAGAAAGGGGAAGGCTGCCTTGACCACAAGCAGACCAGGGCTCTTATCACTGCACTGCACTGTCATCTCAGGACCAGGGCTCTTATCACTGCACTGCACTGCACTGTCATCTCAGGACCAGGGATCTTATCACTGCACTGCACTATCATCTCAGGACCAGGGCTCTTATCACTGCACTGCACTATCATCTCAGGACCAGGGCTCTTATCACTGCACTGCACTGTCATCTCAGGACCAGGGCTCTTATCACTGCACTGCACTATCATCTCAGGACCAGGGCTCTTATCACTGCACTGCACTGTCATCTCAGGACCAGGGATCTTATCACTGCACTGCACTATCATCTCAGGACCAGGGCTCTTATCACTACATTGCACTATCATCTCAGGATCAGGGCTCTTATCACTGCACTGCACTATCATCTCAGGACCAGGGCTCTTATCACTGCACTGCACTATCATCTCAGGACCAGGGCTCTTATCACTACATTGCACTATCATCTCAGGACCAGGGCTCTTATCACTACACTGCACTATCATCTCAGGACCAGGGCTCTTATCACTGCACTGCACTATCTCAGGACCATTTCTCAGTTCTTCAAAACCTGTCTGTCTGACCCTCACCATCAGCTGGACCTGACACCTTCCTGCTTTGTACTCTTTTCTAAATAGATCCTTCGTGCTTAGATCTGAGGAAAAAAATAGGGAAGGTGTTATGTGGAGGACAAAGGTGAGAGATTGACATCAACTACTTTTTTGAGGCAGGGTATCTCACTGAACTAGAACTTCTCTAAGTTGGCTAGACTGACCAGGCAAGCCCCCAACATGGTCTGATATCCACCTCCCCCTGACATTGGGATCAAAGCACACGCCATGGCACCTGCCTCTGTCCTGGACGCTGTAGCTCACACTCAGGCCAGCACCTCACACACTGCGCTATGCCTCCTGAAAGAGCATTAACAGAACTGTGCTTTCTACACACAGACACCAGAGGCTCTGGCTGCTAACGCGCCAATTCTGGTTCCAGCAGATGTGGCCACTGCAGGATGGAGCCAGCCCTGTCCTGTGTGGTTCCAGCCCCAGTGCTAGACTCTTTCACGTTTCTTCCTTTATTGCTTATCCTGTTGCTGCCAGAGATTTCTGCCCATTTTTTCCTTTCTTACCCAAACCATCTCATCCTTGTAGACCTAGTCCTAAAGAGTCCCATCACTCATATACTGATGCTCAGAGTTACCCTCCCTCTTCTCTTTCCAGAAGCAGAATTGGCCTGATGTGTTCATGGTAAAGATAAGAACACCTCAGGAAGTTTTACACACGTACACAGATTAAGGGAGGGCTCATGCATTGGGTGTTGTGTCTCCAGCTATTGGCATTATTAAATAAGGTTCTGGAAAATGTAGGAGGTGGGACCTCACTAGAAGAAGCAGGTGTTGGAGCGAGTATCTATCTCTGCTTCCCATTTTCCATGGTGAACAGTTCTCCTCTGCCACATACTCCTGCCACCGTGATGACCTAAGTGACCTCTGAAGCTATGCGCCAACATCTATTTCTTCCTCCATTAAGTGATGCCTGTCAGTTACAGAAAGGGACTAATTCATTCAGGTATACGAAAGCTGACTTGGCATGGTCTTGCCACCCAACACAACGACCAGCAGATCGGTACCAAGACTTTAGTTTGCTGAGATAAATTAGATTGAAAGTTCTCAAGGACACCGAGGATTTGGGGCAGCGTGTCATAAACTTTCTGAGCCTCATCACTTCCATAGAAACAAGCTCTTCAGAGAGACTTTGGGAACTAATTAAGCATTCGGACATTTTTGTGCTCAGACACGGGCACCCATACACTTCAGTAGCACACCCACAGAACAGCACCACCAGCCCACCCTCTCCTCTAACTCATTAATATTTGACTTCTCTGCCTCTCAGAGGTCTTGAATATTTTAATTACAGAATCTTATTACATGCTCAGGGATTCTTAAGAGAAACAGACATAATTTTCATAAAAGTTTTATGAATCTGACTCAGTGTATGAATATATAGTACAATCCAATAAGTATTAATAACAATTAAAATGTATGGGACACTCACTTGCTGCCAAGCGGTATCTCATTGAACCAGGACTACTGTCTTAATGAGGTTCAGCGGCGTGAAGGGCTGGACCAAGGTCACAAGGAGACTGACTCAATCAATGTACATTGCCAGTTCCCAGAGTTGACAAGCTTCTTACACTTTTATTAATGTCTAATAATATGCACAGAGCCCTCAGTACGTGGTAGAGAATATGCCTATCCCTAAAATGCCAGAGAGCTAATGCTGATCTTTCCCCCCAGAGAAGCACCCAGCCAGAGACTGCTGAGCCCAAGGAGAAGCCCCCAAAGGCTGTGCTCTGCACTCACCACCATGACTCCCTGAAGGAATCACAACCCATTGGCCGGTCTGCACAACATCCCTTACTAACTGCCTTCTTCCCTCCAAATTATGTTGCAGCCGTATTTCATAATCATTCCCCAAATAGGCCGCAAACTCTTTTCTCAAAGCCTTTCTTCCTGGGGCACCCCAACTCAAAGTCATACTTTACAGGAGAATTAGTAAAGGTCACTAACAGGTCAGCGAGAAAAATCCCTGCAGCTAATGAGGGGTGCAGAGATGGCTCAGAAGCTAAGAGTTCTGACGCTCCCTCAGAGGACCAGCACCCAGATCTACACCAGGCTGCTCACAGCCACCTGTTAACTCCAGCTCCAGGGGATCTAATGTCCTCTTCTGGTCTGCAGGCACTGACGCACAGGTGACATATTCACATATAGCCACACGTATATACACATGAAGAAAAACAAAAACATATTTATTTTCTAAAATGTCTTCAGCTTTGAAAGCCAAACATTCTCTCTCACACTCACCTCTGCCATTGCCACAGGAAGATCCCTTTATATATCACACACAATATGTAAAGAGTGAGTGTGCTGGTGTTTTCATAGACTCTCACATATGGACACTGGATTTAGTATGTTATTAGTTCATGAAATAATTCTCTCTCTCTCTCTCTCTCTCTCTCTCTCTCTCTCTCTCTCTCTCTCTCTCACACACACACACACACACACACACACATACACACAAATAAATGAATGTAGATGTTTTATTTTACCCTTATACACATACATATAGGTAGGACTAACTGCATTTAATGATTTACCCAAAATAAAAGATATCAGGTTGGGAGAGAGCTGTGTGGCACGTTGGTAGGGGTATGAAGTGAGATACAGGTAAATGGGAGCACCGTTGTGTGGTGGCCTGCCTTCTGGTACTCAAGTGGAAGGGTATCCACAACTCCAAGACCTGGGAAGGTATCCCAGCCCTGAGGTGGGACAGTGTCCCAAGTGTGTCCCGAGGCACAGAAGCCCAGGAACCAACCTCACAGCTCCTCAGCAGAGACAATGCAGCTCCCAGGGGAGGGTTGCCCCAAACGCTGAGGAACTGAGGGGCCTTGGAGCCTGATCCCCATTCCTTTTTCATTTCTCCTCCTTCTCTTCCTCCCCTGAGAAGAGAGTCACAGCAGGCAGTAACTCTCTTAAAAGAGATTTATTGGAGGGACAAATCCAGGAGAGGAGGGATGAAGGCAGGAGTGGCTGCCTCTGCTGCTGGGAGAAGACAGCAGGGAACTGGGCAGACACAGCCTTTATATAAAGTTTCTTAGGAGGCCGGAGCTTTCTGGGACAAGGATTTCCAGAGTGTGGATTGGTGGGTTTTCAAGTCTGAGCTGGGGGAAGCTCAGGGATTGGTGGGTTTTGTCCAGACTTCTCATCCCAAACTAGGATAATTTGGGATGAGTCTTACTGAGGGGCTGGAGATGGTAGTTACAGAGGACTCAGAGGGAGGCGAGGGAGGCTGGGCTGCTGGAGCTTTCTCAGGCAGAAGTGTGGCCACTTCTCTGCCTTGAGAGGTAATAAAGTTTACAATGTGTCCAATATTTACAGAGTCCACTGTGAAGGCAGAAGGCTGAAGCAGGAAAGGTTGTCGTCATCGTAGACAGCTCCAAAGGCAGCAGCTACAGGCATTCTGAGATAGGAAAGGTTTCATAGAGCCGGCTGCTGAAGCAGGAATAGTCACCATGGACAGCTCCCATAAAGGCCGAAGGAAAGATGCAGTCAGCTAACGCGGGCATAGCTACCATGGACAGCTCCTGCCGAGGCGCTCACAGGAGCCGCCGCCATTTTGTCTCCTAGCTCCACAGCCCCAGGGCTGGAAGGAGGACTGGCAGTTAGCCACTTTAAATTTTAGTGGCCCCCTGCTCAAGAGCTAGACATAGCGGGCCGAAGGACTCGGAGGCAGGGAGTATAGTGGGCTCCCCTAAGCTTGGGGCAGGCATCCTGTCACAGGGATGGCATGGGGAGCAGTGGATAGCAGCAGGTCACCACAGCTTGGAGGTGGATGCTGTGACTTGGGCATGGAGACTACTATTGCTTCCCCAGGCGGCACCTCGGCTTTCTCCTTGGCTGGCTGGAGAGTGGTGGTGGTGGCATCTCAGGACCGCTGAGTGCCAAGGCTCCGGCCTTATCTCCACTGCAGTGGTGGCAATGGCCTCCGTCCAGCAACGGTTTCTGTCTGGCCGTGACCACATAGCGGCCCTGAGGTCCTCAGAGGCCATGGCAGAGAAATCCTTACAGCTAAAAATATTTACATTTCGCTGTTTCATATAGCCATAAGAAATTTTCAAAAAAAGAGAAAAAATGTTAAGAGGACTTTTTTTTTTTAAGATGAAGACTTAATGGTCTTAAAAGAAACACATGCCTAAGACCCAGCCAGTAACAGTGGCCAACGGTGGCCATGAACAGTCCACTAGGGCCTGATCAGAAGCTCCCAGACGTAGCTCGTGTGGTATGAGTGTGAACTGTCCTCCAAAGGCTCACGTGCTAAGGACTTGGTTACCAACTGATGGGATTCTTGGGATGTGAATAGCCCATGAGGGCCCCACTGATGGGGTCATAATGTGGTGACACTGGGAGGTAGAGACACGAGTGAGCCTTGTTGGAGAAAACAGGTCACTTAAATTTGCTGTTGGGGTACTAATCCTTCTCTCAATGTGCCCTGCCATCCTTGAGGGAAGGCCCAGCGCTCCACTGCGCCCACCTTAACTCTAGCTCCAGAGGATCCAGGGGCCGCCTTCTGGTCTTCAGGTACCTCTGCACAGGGACGGGGCCAAGGAACCATGGACGGACATCTCTGAAACCACGAACCGAAACAAATCTGTCCTCCCCTTATGTTGCTTTTCTCAGTCCTTTTAATCACAGTAACGGAAAAGCTAGTGCCCTGCCACTTCAGAGAATGAAGGAGTAACTTCCTCTGCCGAGCTGGTACCTCCCTCTCTCCACACTCAGCTAGTTCATCATGCTGACAGACCAACGCGGTGGCGCAGTAGTCAGGACTGCCAGCAGCTGTATGAAGAGGGCATGTGAAAGCGGCTTGCTGGTCCTCTCCTTGGTAACAGCTGCTGCCACTTCCTTTGAAAGGAAACCAAGAGGAGCTCGGGAGGATCAGCGACAGCCAAGTGGCAGCGAGGATAAACCTTACTTCACCTGCTGTTTCGCTGGTCACACGCCAGCCTGGATTTCTCTATAGCATCTCTGTTCTTTTACACATCCACCTCTACCTGAGATTGAGAACTCGGTACATTGTGCACCTGGGACCAAGCAACCCTGAAGCTTGAAGCAAGCATGCCAACACTCAAGAAGCTTAGGCCTGGGTCTTCCCACCTGCACAGCGGCCAGGTGGAGAAATGAGGCTACTCACATCATCCTTGCTGTGTGCCAGGCACTGGCTTGAAGCTCCATATTTAAGAACTTATATAATCCCAAGAGGCAAGTGCTAGTAAAAACTCCATTTTGCAGATGAGGATTCTGAGAGCCAAAGTCATTTTCCCAAAGTCACTTGGCCAGTGAGTCGCTGAGCAATATCTCACACCCAAGTGGACTGGCGCAGGAACATGCCACAACCAACAGGCTGGGGAACACATTCAGTCTCCTAGACAGTAAAGACTTACCAGCCATGTAGCATCTCCTTTACAAACTCTGTTTTCTAATTTCTTAACAGTGCTTTTAAAAATGTATGTACAAACTGGACTGCAGAGAGGGCTCAGTAGGTAAAGTGTTTGCCTCACAAACACAAAGATCTAAATTCTATCCCTAGAGTCCACTATAGAAATACTGATTTGCCCTTGTAATACAAATATGAGGAGGAGACGCGTGGACTCTTGGTGCTCATCGGCTAGCCTGCCTTGCTCATCGATAAGGCCAGGGCCCAGTGGGCAACCATACCACAGAGAAACACCAAGTAGCAAAGTAGAAAGTGTCTCCAGAACAAGAGTTGGTGTTCAGTGTCTCCTTATACATGTATGACCATGTGGATCTACACACACACACACACACACACACACACACACATACACAGCCAGTCTTAACTCATAGGCTGTTCAACCACAGAACTCCTCAAACTGTCATCCACGGTGTCAAGGAGTTGCCACAACTTGAACATCCCAAGCCAGTTCAGTCCCCCAAATGAATTCCTTTTTAAGTCACTATGGCAGCTAACTCCTACAATCCCACCACTTTGAAGACTCAAGGCAAGAAGCTTGGCACCAGCCCAAGGCCAGCCAGGGCTGCAGTGTGAGATCTTAGAAAGAAAGGTAGACAAACAGAAAGACATTAAAGAAAGGAGACAGGTGAGGAAGGAGAGACAAATGAGAAAGGGAAAAAAAAGAAGAAAAAAGAAATAATAAGAGAGAGGAACAGGGGAGAAAAGAGGGGAAGAAAGGAGAGAAAAGGAGGGGGGAAGGAAGAGAAAGAAAGAGTAGGGTTATGAATCAAATTCCTGAATATAGGTTTTGCATGGGGGCACAGGTAACATTTAGACGGAAAACAAAAATCAGTGTATCTAAAAAGACAAGCCACCAAGAGACTTAGCTCCAGGCCTGATCAGGCAGGAGGCCTCAGCACAGTTCGTTTCATGGAGCCTCCCAAGACACAGAGCAAGGACCACCGTGTTTTACAAAGTGCTGGCCGAGTGTCAGAGTCCATCCCGGGGCAAAGCAGAGGCCAGCTGTGCTGACTCTTGGACCTGTGCATCAACACTCAATCTGTCAACACCTCACCAAAAGACCAGAGAGAAAAAGCTGAGATGAAAACAGCTCAGATTATTTGAACTTCAGCATCTGAGCTCCCTTGCCTGACAGAGAGCTTTCAAGCCTTCAGAAGAAACTAGTTCAGCTGACATGCCTTTGTCTGTTCACCCGTGTCCCTCCAATTCATGCAGCAATATCTCTCCCATAGTTCCTACAACAGCAAGAAACAGGCAAAAGCATCATTAAGTTACATTCTAGGATACAGCAGTTATCTGTTGCTAAAATAACAGCACGTTAAGAAGCCACTTGCAAGCTTTAAAACAATAGGTCTATTTTAGTTGAGGTATCTTGGGCTTGGTTTTGCTTCAACTGTCATCTTTTCCCAGGTACCAGTAGTCTCACCTGGTAGTTAATTTTCTGTTGCTGCGACAAACACCACAATCAAAAGCATCTTAAAGATGGAAATTTGCCTTTGTTTACAGTTCCGCGGGGAGAGTCCATAATGGCAGTGAAAGCTTGGCAGCAGGAGATGGAGAAAAAAAATTGCTGCTATCTTTATCTGTATGCAGGAAGCAGAGAGCCAGCAGGAATAGAGGGAAGCTATAAACCCCCAAAGCCTAGCCCCAGTGGCATACTTCCTCCAGTAAGGCTGCACCTCCTAGAGGTTCCAGAACCTTCCCGAACATCATCACCAACTGGGGACCAAGTGTTCAAATACATGAGCTTGTGGGGGAGATGTCTCATTTAAGTCTCCATAGCCAAGAATGTGCTTTTCACAGCAATGACAGAGGTCCAGAGCAGACAGGACTAAACAGGAAGTGTGTTCATATCTGCCAGCATCCCACTGTCCAAATCCTAGGTCTGTCCAGGGTCAGGGTCGGGGGAGCACTGCATGGCTCTCAAGAGCAATGGGCTGGTGCTGAGGCTGTAACTATGAGACCCAGAGATGAAGATGCTGAAGGCAATCAGGTCTGATTCTCTAGCAGTTAGGCCATACAGTTTGGCTAAGACAACTTGAACAACATAGGGTGGCAGATGTATTCCTCCAGTGGATTCATATTTCCTCCGTTTGTCGGAAGCAGTCTAGATTTGCATGAGGAATGGAAGTAGAAGCTTCCTCTGGACTTGAAGGTCAAGTAGGAAAGATCTGGAAACCCTAGGAAATGAAGAAAGACAGGTAAGAGTATAACATCAATGTCTGGACTCTCCCCGTCTGAGAAAGGGCTTGTGGGAAAAGCCTCTTCTCAGACTCACTTTGTGGTAACGTCACCAAGGATGACCTTGAACTCCTGGTCCTCCCCCTGTGCCAGCATTAGAGGCATGTATCCTCACGCTGTTTGTGCGTTATAAGTTGCTGGGCATCAAACCCAGGGCTTAATACCCTCTAGGCAAGCACCTTACTAACTGAGCCACACCCCCAGCCCCTGACTCCAAATTCTGCTGAGAAATCTTCAGGGTGACTCCTCTACCAGGGTAACTCAGAATGTGGGGAGGGAGGGGCAGAATCTCATTAAGACGTGTGAGAAGAGAGAGAGAGCCATCTGAGGTTCACAGACACTCACCAAAAAAAAAACAAAAAACTCAAAGTTGAACCTAAAATTAGGAAATTAAAACTAAACAAGGGAATTTGGGCAGACGCATTGCCACCAAAAGCAGCAAGCATATGGGCTGTGCTGTTGAGTGAAGACTGTCAAAGCGAGACGCGTAAATGAATCTTGAAGATTAGAGGGATCGCCCAGAAGAGAAGGAAAACATGTCTTTTGAAAGCCCAGATCCGAGTTTAATGCAGCCACAGCAAGGCGGCCCTGCCCTGCACTGCCTTCCAGCCTTTGGTGACAATGCATGCAATACAACTTTGTTGTGGGCCTTGAAAAAAAAAAGAAACTTTCTACAGAAGAAAAGAAAGAGGTGAGACACAGACACCCACCCCAGAATATTACTCAGAAAGCAGCTTTTGAAAGTGTTTCTAACGACCTTTTGTGCTTTAATGAGCTGGAATGCCTGCCCCCTTTGGCTGGGATTTTCAAGATGGCCTTCCTGCAGCTCCCTCTGGGTTCCAGTAGTTCCTGTTTGGGTCTGCATATTCATAAAATGCTCTGCCGGACACACCGGCAGTTCAAACACTCGCTTTCAGCTTTGAGGGCATCAGTAAGCCTGCCCTCTCCACTCTGCGGTTAATTCCCTGGGCTCAGAGGACACTCCGACGGAGCATTTTGAGCTGCAAGTTGGCAGAGCAAGGTGGAGGATTTGAAGAGCTAGGAAAGACCTTAGTTGTGGACAGGGAAGAAAGGTTTGCCAGAGGGACTCAGGCCCCTCCTGATTGTCGCAGGAATGAGACACCCTCCCCTCAGCTCAGTTTGCAAAAATAGCTCTGTTTTATCTTCCCCTTCTTCCTTCTGCACTGGAAAGCTCCTTAAAGGAAGGAAGCAGCTGCAAAAGCAGAGGGAGAAAGGCTTAAGCAGTGATGCCTTAAGAAGGGGCTGGAGAGATGGCTCAGCAGTTAAGAGCACTGTCTGTTCTTCCAGGGGTCCTGAGTTCAATTCCCAGCAACCGCATGGTGGCTCACAGCCATCTATAATGAGATCTGGTGCCCTCTTCTGGTGTGCAGGTGTATATGAAGGCAGAACACTGTGTATGTAATAAATAGATAAATAAATATTTTTTTAAAAAAAAAGATGAAGCTCCCTATTTCCTCCGCAGAACTCCAGGCTGCGGGGCACCTTGAGGTCATCCAGGGCCTCCACTACAAAGTCACCCTAGCATGAAGTTTAAGACCAGGGTGTCTTCCCAATTGCTTTCTGGAGTGAACCTTATCCTGGTGTCCCTGAGTCCCCCAAGGCCGTGTCTTCTCTAACATATGAGCAGGATGGCATTTCCAGAGCACAACTCTAATTCATGGCCCCTCGAGTGCACACAGAAAGCAGATTTGGTCATCCACTGTGTGCCAGGCAGTTGGGCTCAAGGTAGATGATGGTAAGTGTTTTAGTCAAGGTTTTGTTGCTGTGAAGAGACACCATGACCAAGGCAACTCTTATAAAGGGAAACATTTAATTGGGGCTGGCTTACAGTTCAGAGGTTTAGTCCGTTACCCTCATGGCAGGAAACTTGGCAGCGTGCAGGCAGACACGGTGCTGGAGAAGGAGCTGAAGAGGTCTACATCTTGACTGCCAGGCAGCAGGAGACTGTGTGCCACACTGGGGACAGCTTGAGTATATATAACCTGAAAGGCCACCCCTACAGTGACACACTTGCTCCAACAAGGACATACCTCCTAATGGTGCCACACCCTGTGGCCAAGCAAACATGTGACTCAGCATGTTAAACAGAGAGTGGTAATGAGTTGGGCTGGGGTAGTGTGAGAATTAAAGTTATGTTTCAAGTTTCAATTTCTTTCTTTCTTTCTTTTTTTTTGTTGTTGTTGTTTTTTTGTTTGTTTTGTTTTTTTGTTTTGGTTTTTTGTGAGATAAGGTTTCTCTGCGTAGCCTTGGCTGTCCTGGACTCTCTTTGTTGACCAGGCTGGCCTCGAACTCACAGTGATCTGCCTGCCTCTGCCTCCCGGGTGCTGGGATTAAAGGCGTGCGCCACCACGCCCGGCTTCAAATTTCAATTTCTGTGCCTAAGAGATCCATAGAACAAAAATGTCTCTAACCTGTAATCCCCTTATGAAAGGGCTGATACCTCCTGAGATGCTGTAAGCTGTTGTTTATGTAAGACAACAGGCCACATGTTTTCACTCCCCTAAACAAGTTTGCTTGGTCACTTGTAGGTGGGAGGGAGGAAGGAAAGAAATACATCAAGATATATGCTTGTTCCCGATTGGACTTGGTGGAAAAATATGATTGGTTGCCATTTTCTGGGAATCCCCCTCCCCCCCAAAGGACCTGGCCAGAATCCATCGTCCTGGCCAATGTTTCATTAAAGCTTGCTTCAAATCCAGCTCCAATTTGTGGTGGTGGTGGTTTATTCTCACCTGGCAGGATTAACATTTTCTGGAGGTCCCAGAAAGATTCAGACCACCCACCCAAATTCTAAAGCAAGACCTTCCCTCTGGAACTCCAGGCTGCGGGGCACCTTGAGGCATTCTGAGTCTCAGGGTGTGCCTCTGGTTTCCTGGATTATCAGAGTAAACTGTCATGCTGAGAAAAACAGCATGCATCTATGGAGACCTCCTGGTGAGTCACGGTCTGGTTCTGTTCAGTGGGATCCTGATTGGGGACAAGGAGGGGTTGGACGGGACAGCAATTCTCCTGTTCAGGCCAAAAAGGGAGACATCACTGGTTGTCTGCAAACTTTTGTCTCTTTCATGTGGAAAGTTTTGTTGTTGGAAAGTTTTGTCTGTCTGTTTTGTGGGGTCTTTTGTTCTGTTTTGTGTTGGAGGTTGGTCTGACATATTTTGATGCTAATTACTACCTGCCCTCTCTGCACCACCTGTACTTTGCCTAAGACCAATAAAACGCCATCACACCTGGGCAGGGCAAATGGGATAGCCATGGCTAAGGTTCCAGGGCTTAGGGAGACAGAGAGAAGCTTGGGAGGAGGGGAGAGTGGAGGAGAGGAGAGGAAGGAGGAGTCTGCGCCATCATGGCTGAGGTGGAGGAAAAGCATGGGGCCAGCGTGGTTGGAGACTTGGCCCAGATGAAGAACATTAGCAAGTATTTGGGATTATGCATGGGAGGTAGCTTGATATAAATTATTAGAAGCAGGTGGCATAGAATTGGAGCAGGTATCCCATACCTGCCCCACTATGGGAAGTAGTTTAGGGGATTAATATTTGCCCTTCCCCAGGTTAACTAAGACTATTTTAAAATATAACAGGTGTCTGTGTCTTGATTGATTGCTAGATGGTTAAAAAATACTGCTACAGTAATAATTATAGGCCTAATAATAAACATTATTAGGCCATATTGGTAAATTAACTACAACAGTTTTGTTTTGTTTATTGTTTGTTTGTATTTTGACATGTCTATACATCAAACATGAAGCTGAGATAGAACCGGGTCAGGCTCAGTTGAATGTATGAATCTATGGTAGACACTACATTTCATGTTTAATAAAAGAAATGAGATAAGAAGATGCCAAATATTAAGATGTCAGATCATATGAGGTTTATTAAATGAGCATGGGGAAGAAGGAAAGGGGGGAGGGGTACCCCAGAGAGAGAGGGGGCAGCTAGAGACAGAGACAGAGGAAGAGAGGGGAAGAGAGGGGGTAAGAGGTAAGAGAGGAAGGGGTGAGGTTCGCCTGTCCTTTTATATACTGGGCAGGGCCATGCCACCATGGGATGATATCACAGGTAGGCAGACTGAAACAGAATTCTAACATTCCTCCCTTTTCCTTTAATTAAAAATGAAGGGATACGTCCCATGAAAAACTTTACTTACCAAGAAAGTGGGTCAGAGGAGAGGACATCCTATTGAGACTTTAGGTGAGAGTAGCATGGAAGAATGGGGAAATAGTAGGACCCACAGGGTCCTGGAAACCTACAAGAAGAACTTTATGACAGGCAGATCTGGGCAGTAAACTTCGAACCCCTACCAAGACCTAGCCGACGAACACGATATTCTCCACCGTTGAGTGGAGAGTGAGATCTGACTCTCACACGAACTCTGGTGCCCCTTTTCTGACCACGTCCCCTGGATGGGGAGGCCTGGCGGCACTCAGAGGAAGGATAGCAAGTTACCAAGAAGAGACTCAATAATCTTAGAGCATATATAGGGGGAGGAGGTCTCCCTCAATCACAGACATAGGGGAGGGGAGAAGGGGGGAAGTGGGAGGAAGGGAAGAATGGGAGGAAACAGGGGAAGGGCTAACAATCAAGATGTAGTATGAACAAATTAATAAAAAAATGGTAAAAAAAATAAAAATAAGGAGCATTGGATTGTTTTTTCATATAAGGTAAGTTAAAGTATATAAATGTAGGTTCATTGGAAGCTGAGAGAAAAGAGAAAAGCAGAGGGAAGAGAGAGAGAGAGAGAGAGAGAGAGAGAGAGAGAGAGAGAGAGAGAGAGAAAGCAATAGCAACAAAATGCCCAGATTATATAGTGAAGGGGAAGGAAACGCTCTTTCCTGAAAGGTTGGGGCAGAGGGCAGGGTATGTCAGCCATGTCCTTCAGCAGATAGGAAACAAGGAATGCTGGGAGAAGCTGAAGCTGTTTTTCCCAGGCATGGAGCACAGCATTTTGGCCTTTTATAAATGGGTAAGAGAGAAGTAATCATCTTAACTACTTCCTGATGACAGTAGGGCGGCGATAGGGGGTTTAAAAAGCTGAAATGTTGGCCAGGTTCCAGAAGAACAGGATGCTTTATTTGCTGTCCGGGGGATGGGAACATTGGCAGCTGAGAAGGGCAATGCAGGTCCAGCTAGCACAGTCTGTGAGGTTGGACTTGTGGGTAGCTGCCTTGACGATGTCCTGGATGCAGGCTCTGGAAGGATACTGGAACATATATGTGGGCAGAAGACAAAGTTAGTAGGTTAGGGAGAAAATTCCCTTTAGGTGTACATTTGAAACTCTTGGGAAAACAAAGAGAAAAGGCTTGAAAATAAGGAAGGGGGCAATATTTGAAATCTTTGGGAGAGCAAAGGAAAGTTTTGAACGTGGGGAACTTCCATTTTACATGATTGTTGGCAATAACTAAAACAGTTTAGTTTTGGATCTGTCCAAGTTTGGCTATAGAGGTGTGTAAGCTTGGAAGCCCTTAATGTGGGCGTAGGGATCTGAAATTCTTCAAAAGACATCCCAAAGACATGTGAGGAGGAACAGGCGTCTGAACATTTTCCATGGGGAGGTGAAGCCAGTAATCTGTTAGGGCACCCCCAGAATGGATAGTGACTTAAAAAAAAAACCAGGTACACAGACTGTTCTAGCTACTTCTCAGTATTGGACAGCGACCAAAAGAGCATATCCCTGTGGCTGAGCTGGCCCTGGGACACAGCCACCTACCTGGTGCACTAGGAATTTCTGGAGGCCAAACAGCAGTGGGGGCAACTGTGTCCTAGTTGTAGGTCAGTGAGAAGGGCCAGCCTCAGTCATGCAGACCAGGCTTGGGTACCTCTGATCCCAGTGGACCAGAGAGGTGGCTCTCAGAGACAGTCTCTCGGACAAAGGGAAGCATTTATGCAACTAGGATCAGAGAATTCAGTTGGTGTCGGATGCAGAAAGGTGGTAATCAGGTAATTAGGTTAGGGGAGTCCCAAAACCAGTGAACAGGAGAAGGAATCCCACCCTCAGCGACAGGCGATGGGTGAGACACTTAGGCTGTTGATTGGCAGCACTTATCTGGATTCCATTTGACCTGAGAGATGGATTTTTTTTTTTTTGTAGCTTACAAGAATTCTTTTAAATTCATAAGGAAGAATAAATTTTAGACATGTTAGCATCATCATTGTTTGAAATCTGCAATGAAATACACATTGCTAGACATGAACACATTGTAGGAAAAAACAGAAGCCTTGACATCTGTGGGACAGTAACATGAGGAGAACGGGTATCTCCTGTAGAGCAGAAGGGAAAAGGCTTAGCGTAAGTACACATCATGAAAGATGTCTGTCCAGAGGACTAGATGTATATAATTTAAGCACAATGAGAAACCTTTTGAGAAAAAGACAAACAAAAGTAAATTTAAAATCTTGAGCTTAGAACTATGATAGGATTGTATAATGGAATGTTTTTTATAGTTAGATTAACAAACCAGAGCGCCGTTGATCTCTGTCAACGCTCTGAACATTAATACAACAAATAGCAGTGCAACAGGATGAATAAAACATCTTTTTATACATGCTGACCTTCACACCTTGTATTTACCAACTTAAAACACATTCTTAGACCTTCTAATATTCATTGCTTGCATGTATCAACCTTAAAACACCTTAGACCCTCCAACATTCACAAAACACCTTCTTGGAAGCTTTAAGACATGGGTGAAATTGCAGTAGGTAGTCAACTATCCTTTAGCTAAAAGAATGGTAACAGAGTAGACTGTATCCAGACCTGACAGTTAAAGTTTGGTCTCCTGCATATGAAGAAGGCTGGGAAGGTATCTGAAGTCTCCCATGACAGAAGCTGGCCATGTGACTATGTAGCCTGAGTATAAGGTTAAAATATACCTGTAGCTTTACCCTGGGTTTGGCGAGGTTGCTGAATCTAAGAGCCATCTGTCTTCCACCAGGCCAAGGAACTTGAAGGCTAGAACTGTCTAAAGCTCTTGTGCTGGTTGAACCTCCAGAGGCTGGGCATAGAGGATAAGCCTGCATGTGAGCATTCTGACATCCGTAGGCCAATTTGCCAACAGGCTAGGCTGTGGGACCAGTGTCCCTTTCTGGCTATAGCAGCTGTGAGACCAGTGTCTCCTTTTTGTCTCCATCTGAAACAGGTCCCTGGCAGAGCTGGCTCAGGCTGGACTCCAGGGGAAGGGGATTGCAGACCTCAGGGGCAGTGGCTAAGGCCTGGAGTATAGATTTTGCTATAGTTGAGCCTGTCAGGAAGGCTTCTCTTGGGTTTTAAAGGTTTACCAGTTCCTACGTGGGGGTTGAGGAAACATCCTCAGCCTTTTAGTTAAGATGGCAGCGAGTCTATCTTAAGAATATTTAGATAATAAGGCTAAACATATTTATAAGGCATGATTTAAGTTTTAACACCATAAATAAATGAATGTTTATACAGCAGAACATTATAGAATAATTTAAAAACCATATCAAGCCCATCAGCCAGGAAGCCTGTAGTTGAATCCAGGGTAGCTGGTGACAGGAGAAGCAGAATTTATTTACTTGTCTAGGAATTAGAAAAGACATAAATTGAAAACAACAACATTTTGGATGAGGGTAAAAACAATCTTGAAAATGTGAAAGGCAAAATTAGGTAACCGTGTAAAACACAGAAGCTGTATTAGGAGTTTAGAACAGGGTAGGTGAGAGTATCCAAGATATCTTGAAAACAAAGATGGAGGGGGGGGGGTTTAGTCATGTGGTTGCCCTTAACAAAAATGGTGGCTATGTGGCTGCCCTCAAAGATGGCATGGAGGCCAAGGAGGGCAAACACTCTACCTCTTCATTCCTGAACCAACATGGCGACTGCCGCGTGTTGTGAGGAACCAGTGGCAGACAGATTTTTAAATGTTATCAGGATGCAGTGACTCAGGGTGACTGAGCACAATGTTCTAGGAATAACCCAAATCAGGAGGATTCCCAAGACGTACATGAGGTGGGGGTGGGGGTGAGCTGGTGCTGGTGAAGCTTAGCAATAGTGGTGGAGACTGTACCTGAACGCAGCTAACGAAACATAGTTAGCCCAGTGATCTGGACCACTGAAGATGGTGGGTGAGGATCCATGGGGACCTCTAGGGGACCACCAATTGACCCTAGGTGGGATTGAGCCGTGATTGGCCTCCCCGGGAATCAAGGTAGACCATCTGCAGCAGTTCTAGGCTGTCAGCACATGCATTTTGGAGCATTTGGTAAGCCAGCCCAAGCAGGGGACGAGCTGAGCCTGGTACCCCTAGAGGAGCCCATGTCTGATGGAGAAAGGAAGGGTAGGGGCTGAGATTTACAAGTAGCTTACCTAGCCTTGGATGAAATGATGCACACAGGGAGAGCCACTTTTAGAATGTAGCAGCGGAAGTTTACCTCCGGTTAGGATCGTGGTCTCAGGGGCAGTCTTGAAAAGCTGGTCAAGAAGACTTCTTCATAGGTGGCTCTGGGCAGTCAGCAGGAAGTGGGAGAGCAGCAAAAGTACTTAGAGAGAGGAATGTGGCCCTTTGGATTCAGTATCCTGGGTTTCAGCACCAATTTTATGTTTAATATGATGATAAGATACAAGGTACCAGGTATGATTTTAGATTATATGGGGTTTATTAAATAAGCATGGGGGAGAAGGAAAGGGGGGAGAGGTACCCCAGGGAGAAAGAGAGAAAGAGAGGGATAGAGACAGAGACAGAGGAAGACAGGAAGAGAGGGGGTAAGAAGTAAGAGAGAAAGAGAGAAGGTAAATGAGGGAGGGGCAAGGTAGGTCTGTCCTTTTATATACTGGGCAGTACCACACCCCATGGCAGGTAGGCAGTGACATCATAGGTAGGCAGACTGAAGCAGAATTCTAAAACTACATGTTTTTGGTTTTTGGTTTGGGGAGGTTGGTTTGTTTGGTTGGTTTGTTTGTTTGTTTGTTTGTTTGTTTGTTTGTTTGAGCAGGGTTTCTCTGTGTAGCCCTGACTGTCCTGGACTCACTTTGTAGACCAGACTGGCCTTGAACTCATAAAGATCTCTTAGATCCTGCTGTAGGGTGTGGCTGGCATGCCCTGCCCTCTACCTAGGGGCGGGGCTTCCCCATCCCAGAGACTCACTATATAAACCAGACATTTTCATTCCATGGCATCTTTTGCCCTTCCTTGCTCTTTTCCCACCTCCCTGCCCTCTCGCTTTCCCTTCCCCTGACCCCCAGTGTGCACTCTTCCTTCCCTTGCCCCTCCCATGCCACCTCCAATAAACCTGCATACTTTACATCTTCATCACCAATTACCTCACACTGATTAATCAATCAAGATCCACCTGCCTCTGCCTCCTAAGTGCTGGGATTACAGGTGTGTGCCACCACACTCAGCCTAACAAGTAATCTTAAAAAAGAACCACGTGGCATGACTCCATCTTGGGGTATAAGCAACATGTGGCTTGCCACCGTCTTAGCTGCTGTCTTTCAACAGGATGAAGACAGCCATGTTCCTGTCAGCCATCTTTGCTAGGGTTGGAGAGGAATTGACACCGTGTGACTTTACCACCATCTTGATTAAAAGTGTGGGTCACATGCAATGGGCCAACCAAGGAGGCAGCAGCAGGTCTCAGAGATATTTTGGATTGATGCCAATTTTTGTATGATAATTGCTGTCCTGAAAACAAGGCTTATGAAATATAGGATTTAAAACACAATGCTTGATTAATAAGGCTTAAAGCTGCACCTCCATGGATTCATATGCAAGAACATACCTTGTGCTGGTTGCTGAACTTTGTAACATACAAGTCACCCGGGTGGTATTGATTTTAAAGATATGAAAGGGTCCTGGAGAGCAGCTGAGGCTTGCAGCTGTGTGGTAGGGCAAGAGTTTCTAAAGACAGCCCACTTGCAATGAGGGTCCTTGCTGGAGGTTGGCCTGATGTATTTTGATGCTAATTACTGATAGCTGTCTCTGTGCCCCACCTGTACCTTGCCTAAGACCCTGAGCTATTTGACCAATAAAAGACCATCACACCTGGGCAGGGCAAATGTTAGAGGCACGGCTAAGGTTCCAGGGCTTGGAGAGACAGGAGAATCTTGGGAGGAAGAGAGACCAGAGGAGAGGAGAGGAAGAAGTTTGCGCCATCATAGGTTAGGTGGAGGAGAAGCACATGGCCAGTGTGGATGGATGATAATTAGCAACTATTTGAGATTATGGATGGGTGGTAGCTTGATAGAAATTATTAGAAGCAAATGGCATGGGATTGAGGCAGGTATGGGATACCTGCCTCACTATGGAAAGTAGTTTAGGGGATTAGTATCTACCCTGCCCGAGGTTAACTAAAGCTAGTTTAAAATATAACAGGTGTCTGTGTCTTGATTGATTGCTAGTGGGTTAGAAAATACTGCTGTAATAATAATTATAGTCCTAATAATAAACATTATTAGGCCTTACTGGTAAAATAACTGCATCAGGTCCTGGCACTCTGGGAAGTGTCAATGCCATATAATGGCCACTATAAACACCAGCCCCAATGAAATGCAGCCTTCTAGGGTATAGAAGCCAAGCTGTGTACACTGCCAAGGGCAGAGCCAGAGAAGAGACCTGAGCCCCCAGGGAAGCCCACAGAATTGGGAGTGAATCCCAGATAGTGAGCATTGAACTGTTTGCACTGTAGGAGTTTGGTTTTGCCTTTTCCAGATTATGGTTGCGCTGTTTCATCTCTCTTGAAACAAAATAGGTACTTTATTTATTTGTTTTTTGACATTGCAGAAACATACAGTTGAGAGATTTTAAACTTTTTAAAGAGGAAATTTTAGAATTTTATAGAAATTTTAAATTTAAAAAACTGGATTTTTAAAAAAGAACAGCTTTTAAAACATTTAAATTTGTAAGGCTATGGAACATTTTAAGTTTATAAAACGTTTTCTATTATTAATATGTGATCTTTTAAAAAATAAATGAAAAGCTAAAGAATTAAAGGAATAGCTATGAGTACCAAACACTAAACACCAGAAACTAGGATATTCCTATCTTATGAATGCTCAAGACAATGTGCTAAGTAGCCTGGCAAAGAGCTTGAAGCAATGGCCCTCAACCGTGGGTCATGACCCTTTGAGGATCGAAAGACCCTTTCACAGGGGTAGTCTGGAACACTCTGTATGTCAGATGTTCACATTGTAATTCATAACAGTAGCAAAATGCAGTTGTGAAATTGCAGTGTCAAAGATTTCCTGGTTGCGGGTCACTATAGCATGGGTCTCAGCATCAGGAAAGTTGAGAACAACTGGCTTGGGAAATGTCTCTCCTTACCTAAGGTCTATTCAGGCTTAAGAATGTATGTCTAGCCTCCTTGTCTTTGCTAACTGTGTTAAGCTTTAGCGATTTTTATAAACTGAGTCATATAAGAAGCTGTACTCTTCTGTAGTGGTGTGCTATAAAAGGATCAGGAGAGTTCTCAGTCTCTCTGCAGTTATGAGTTAAAGTTTTATTTGGACACTAAAAGAGCTCAAATTCAGAAATTGTAATGTTTTAAAGGCTAAACCTAACAGAGATAAAGCTATAAAATCCTAATCTTTTTTTTTTTTTTTTTTTTTTGGTTTTTCGAGACAGGGTTTCTCTGTGTAGCCTTGACTGTCCTGGACTCACTTTGTAGACCAGGTTGGCCTCGAACTCACAGCAATCCGCCTGCCTCTGCCTCCCGAGTGCTGGGATTAAAGGCGTGCGCCACCACACCCGGCCCTAGAATCCTAATCTTATAACATCTACTAACTTATTGTAAACTATTAAAGATAATTAAGTCATACTAGCTAATGGTCAAGCTAATGGTCAGTCACCCCATAAGGGTCATATTTTTTAATCTGTTCAGATGTATACTTGTAGCCATGGCAAGTATTAAAGTAATCAATTACGTAGCCTCCTGTGTGTGCTTTCAATGTTACACCTAAAACAAGTAACGAAACCAAGCAAAGTTTGCTTAGCTCATGTATACTTACTAGATCACGATCCTCCAAACTCTTCAAAGATCTGCTGAACATGACATTTAAAATGATCGACAGAAAAAGCTTACTAAGACAGACAGAGACTCCAGATGCTCGTGGTGACCCCAAAGTCTCCACAAAAGATGGCGGACGGGGACACGATGACTCCACCTGGACTGTGGTAAAGCTAACCACTGTGAGAAACTCCCAATGCCTCGCCTGGCGCCAGGACCCTGCCCAAACTGGAGAGATGGTTGCCCACTTTGCCTAGACAAAGTAAGGTCAACCCTCCAGTTTCCTCATCCACAGGAAAGCCTCTCAGATCTTCTGGGCCCAGCGCCGCATGCTGCTCTTGGACCTTTGCCCACAACAAAGCCAAAGAGACCATGGGGGCCTAGGGTAACCATCTAGGTAATGAATGGGTCTTTGTCCTTTTAATTGATACATACACCCCTTGGATTATATTTCCTACTGGATTTTCCCCCTTCTTAGATCTCTGATGGCACTGATGGCTAGGCCATCTGCAGCTTTGACAGTTTAACAGTAGCAAGTAACTCCTCCCCAAAAGGCTGTATCCACCTTGTTCGGTCATTTCATACGTAAAAATCAGGCCTTGCTTTTTCTAGAGCTTCTAGAGCTCCTGCTGAGAAAGGCACACAGGTTTGCCTTGCTAACTGGCTTCATACTAAAGGATAAACAGGTTTCAGCTATAATTTTTACTGTTCTTTTATTTAAAAGAACTTGATTTGCAGTGACTGCTCTCAGTAATAACTGCTCATGTCTCTGGTAAATGATTAGATGGAAAGAAAAAGGTTTAAAAATCTGTGCAGATTCTGAGGATCTAAGAAAATATTCTAAGGTATATAAAGGCCTGGGAATATGAAAGCTTAAGTAAGTTCTGAAGGTCTAAGAAAATGGTATGTAAACGCAAACTGTAAAGGTATAAGAAAATGATTTAAGATACCTAGAAAATGGAAAATGTTTCAAATTTCTTTCCCCTGTTATGCTATTATTGTATAAGATTCCAAAGGTCAGAGTCCTAGCGTTGATCAATGGAGTTCTGGTAGGCTGGTAGAGCACTGACTATTTACTATTCAGTCACAAGCTCAAGGTTTTACATATCCTTTGGCTGTCTTCTAAGTATAAATTTAAAAGTGCTTCTAGTCAGGCTAAAGATGCCTCTGTGCAATCTATATATCTGACTCTAGACAGAAGAAAAAATGTTGGTACTTTTGAACCCCAAACCATAGTGTTTTCTATGACTTGAAGGCATGAGTCTACTGCAGTTGTTTTACATACAGCTGTTAGCTACCTTTTCTACAATGTGGATTCCATTGCAGAATACAAACAACAGTAATACTAATATGTGTAACACTTTAATCCTTTTTTATTTTGTAAAGTAAAATTCATGTAAGTGGGAGGGACTTAGACCCACCTTTCACAGGCCAAACGGACCCCAGATAAGTCTAATCTGTTTCCCCACTTGCCTCTTCCTGAGAGTGGGATCTCTCTCTCTCTCTCTCTCTCTCTCTCTCTCTCTCTCTCTCTCTCTCTCTCTCTGGATCTTGGGACACCTCCATTCCCCCAACTGTCAGGAATCAGGACCATTGGTCTGAAAGTTCCAAATATAAGATTTTCCTTTAAGTTCCTAAACTTTAACTTCTGACCCTAGTCTATATCTGTCTTACCAGATTTCTATTTGCGGACAGACAAATCCAAGAATCAGTTGCAAATTTCAAACTGTTCTGAATAACTGCAAGCCCTGGACGTGCTGGAAGGTGATGTTGGCAAGTCCAGCTGAAGTGGTCATTCCCTGTCTCTTCAGGTGAGTCAGCTAACCAGATTCTTCGGATGGGTCCCCCTTTGCCTGAATCCTGATAGAGCTGGGATTCAAACCAGTAAGTCTGATGCTGGAAACTTAACTGGTGTTGTATAGCTTGTTTCTGTTAGAAGTGTGTGGCAGAGGGTAGAGGTGAACAGTGGAGCTGTACAGAGGGATAGACTCACACCGCGCAACAGATCCATCTCTGGAGACACACGTGGAGAGAGAGAGAGAGAGAGAGAGAGAGAGAGAGAGAGAGAGAGAGAGAGAGAGAGAAGTAGAGAGAGAGCCATGTGGAGGGTCTGCCTTTTATATGATGATCCTGGGCATGGCCACACCCCCATGGCAGGTAAGCAGTGACATCACAGGTAGGCAGACTGAAGCAGAATCCTATAACAGCCTCTAATGTGGCAGCAACCATGAATAGGAAACGGATGAGGTCTTAAGAAGAGTTGGTCCACTGGTAAAGGTTGTCCCATCTAAGTTCATAGAAAAGCTGAGATTGATTAGTCATGTCTGCCATGAGTGCAAACAAGAAGATGAAGTTCATGTGCTATATATTTTTAATCCCTGAACCAACTAAGTATGCACTGTAGATTCCTCCCTTGGCCCAGAGTGTGGAGCCTAGTTCCTTCTCCATAAGACTTCCTAAGCTTCCTTGGTCACTCCAAGGCTCCAGTGCCATGTCTGATCATGTCCCAAAGTCCACACTCCATTGCCGATAAAGTCAAAGATGAACTTAGCCAGGGTCAGCTGTGTCTCCGGCCACATTTCTTCCCACTAGGCTTTTCCTTCCTGTCAGTCCCACAGCCCTAACCTCCAATGCAAGGAAACTAAACCTGCCTGTTGTTTCCCACCATACATGAAAACCATTCTTAGGTCGGGAATTCATCTCGGATCCCTCGAAAGAGCAGTACCAGCTCATAAACACAATATCTCCAGCCCTCATATTTGAATTTAAAAACCACTCTTTAAAAACAATGACAGTAAATTAAAACGTTTTAAGGGCTCCCCATGACCCTGTCACACTCACAAAATCCAAGTGAAAAGTGTGAAATCTCCGACTTTCAACCACGGGTAGCAAGAATTCCAGCTCCAGTGTCTGTCCTCGGTCACCCTTCTGCTGTTCTGACGTCATTCCTGCCAAGAAAACCCCGACTGAAAACTAGGAACTTGAGACCACCAGACTCTATGGCCAGCCTTCCCCAACAGAGGCCTGCTGTTCTCAGAGGCCACCCCGCTCCCACAAACTCTTGAATTTGAAAACTCCAAGGTCAGTTATCCTATCAACCTGTTACAGTACATGCCCACCAACCCAACAAGTTGCACCAACAAGTTTTGATCACGCCATCTGTGCGGAGGGGTGGGGGGGAGGAGGAGGGAGGTCACCACAGATGAGACGGAAGTACTCATATTCCTTTCCTCCTCGCTCCCCTCCCCTGTCTTTGTCGGTCAATCCTTAAGAATGCTTTTGAGGACTAGAAATGCATTCAGCTGTGTCTGCCCTTTTTTTAAAAGGAAGCCTCCAAAATCACCTCTCTGGGTCTAATTATCTTTTATGGGAATACTAATACCTCATTCCTCTGTGTTCTCTGGCTTAAGCAGTCATCTTCTCTGTCTACAATAATCACAAAACCCTTGGAGGCTGGGGCTTCCCAGAGCCAGGGGTGTTGTTACCTGACACAGAGAACGCCAGATCCTTCCCAGCTTGCCCAGGTTTAAATGTGGGCAGAACTGGGTCGCGGTGGCATTCTTTTTCTGATCCGTTTTGAGGACAGCTCTGTATTTAACAGAAGGCAAAGCCTTCCCTGCCTTTCTTGCTGAGGCAGGGGAAATGGAGGCTTAGAGCACTCACCCTGGAATCAGCTTTCCTGGGTTGAAGTCTGCCTACAGTTTTCATTGCCTGCACCGTACTACACAGGCTGTGTAAACCCCCAGGCCTCAGCTAATGCCTCTGTAGCATGACCCCACGCACGCGAGGCAGCTGCTCACACATCAGGGCCAGATAGGAAGCAGAAAAGTCAGGCCAGAACTGGGCCAGGTGTAGCCTCCAAAGCTCACCCCTCGTATCCTAGGTTCAGCAGCTATACCCCATATCCTAAAAGATTCAAAACAGCGTCCCTATCTGGGCACCAAGTGGGCAAACAGATGAGCCTGTAGGGAACATCTGAGGCCTCCTTATCTGTGGAGAGCGGCTACTTGTGCTTAGAATAGGCAGTCTCTTAGACAGCGATGCATCCATGTTTGCTCAACAAAATAAATACTTTGGTTATAAAACAATTCTTCGTCTTGACATCTGCTCACCCTCTGTCAGGTCCAAAGAAAACTCCAGTTCCCCAGACACTAAAAGGCAGTCCTAATGTCCAGAAATGAGCTCAGCATGGACCAGCTGAAGGGTTTCTGGCGGTGGGAGAAAAGCCAGCATTCCTCAGGAACTTGTGTACCTGGTTTTCCTCTACCAAAAAGAGTCATTTCCCTCACCAAAGGGATACAGGGCTGGCTGGCTGGCTACCTGTGGTGTCTGTTAGCTATCAAAGCTCTTACTGTTCTCCTGGCTCCCTGAGTACAACAGAGTCCGTTGTAGTATAGGAGCCTATATTGGGCTCCCAGGCTTTCTTAGCTCCTCTACCATAAACTCCCTCCAGGTCATGTGCTAACCTCCCTATAGCTACTCATTCTCCCTGTAGCCTGCTAATCTCACTATGCGCTCTCTCTCTCTCTCTCTCTCTCTCTCTCTCTCTCTCTCTCTCTCTCTCTCTCTCTCTCTCTCTCTCTCAAACACACACACACACACACACACACACACACACTTTCTCTCTCTTCCCCCTCTGCTCCCTCTCTCTCCCTCCCTCTGCCTTGCTCCTGCTTCTTTCAACATGATTTCTCTATTCTTTATCCCCTTATGCCCTGACCCCCTCCCCTTCACAGCCCTGGCCATGTCTAGTCTGCTGGCCATGATCAGTCTACTTCTTTTTCTCTCTGTTCTGCACTCTTTTAGATCCTCTGGCTGTATTCTCTCTCTGTGTTTGTCTCTGTCTGTCTGTCTGTCTGTCTGTCTGTCTGTCTGTCTGTCTGTCTGTCTCTCTCTCTCTCTCTCTCTCTCTCTCTTGTATCTACAATGAAAACCTTCCCCTTAATACCATGGAGCAGCTATGCTATCTGTTTATACACCAACAAGCAGCTGAGTGTGCCTCAGAACAGAAGAAGGATGGGTGAGGACAGACAGACAGACACTGGTGAGGCTGCTGCCACAAGCCTACCGAGCTGAATACTCTTGTCATCCCTGTCATGGCAAATGGGCAAAGCCTGAGGGAACTCAGGAATTCTCAGTTTTCTTCTGGATTGTTTTAGGGGGTTTACATGTGAAAGGATCATGGGATACCCTTCAAAATGTTTGATTTGCTCTCATTTATAGGCATCATATTAAATGCAAATATGGGAGCTGGAGAGAGGGCTCTGTGGTTAAGAGCCAGTCCTGTGTTGGACCCTGCTGTGAAGGTTGAAGTCTGGTGACACAGGAAAGTCACTGAGCTCGGTGCCAAATGATGGTCTCCCCTCCTCTGCTGGGTTCCCTCCCCTCTGCCTGATCCAGGGAATGGAGTGTCACACAGCCCTCAGGGAGATTACAGGCCCAACCCTTTCCAAATAAGAAACTTGTTCAGTGTGCACCTGGGATTGCTGAAAATATCCTCCATGCTAATGAGACTTGGCGTCCTTCTGTCACCCCAACCCCCATCCCCATTGCCCACGGGATAAATAAGTACTTCATTCCTCTTATTATGATAGGACTGTGCTGCCACATGTAAATGAAGTACCCTGGCACCCCTAGCCCCAGCAAATCAAACACATTCACCCCGAAAACCCCTCCCACTGCCCAAGGTGTATAAGTCCCTGTCTCACACAAAATAAAGGGGGGCTGCCATCATCTCCTTTACCATGACCTGCTGAGACTCATCATTTTTTCTGGGGAAGGAAGGCCTTCCCTCCTCCCTGAAGGATCTGCTCCAGGTTTGGCTGTCAGTCAGGCAGCCACGGTGCTGCTGGCTACTGCTGGCTTCCACCATTCACCTGCGTGTCACCGTGGATGGCTTTGCTCTTTCTCGTGCCACTCTGGGTTCCTCAGTGCCCGTCTTCAAAGAGGAGCAGCCCGTTGTTCCCGAAGCAGCTGTTCTGTCCGCTGGAACAAATCTGGGCTCCCATCACGACCTCTTGGTTTCGGAGCTCGGAGCTGTAAGACCCCCTCCCCTGTGCACCCGCCATAGCAAGCATAGCAGCAGTAACGCTATCTTGCAAGGCAAGACTAGAATAATAGGTTCCCGGGATAAGATAAGGCCTGGGGCCCAGAGGAGAAAGTTAAAAGCGTGCTGAGATAACAGAAACAGTTTGTCCTTGTCAAACAAGATATTTATGGTTGGCCATCTGGCCCAGGGAACGGGTAAACTCCCCTGTTCCCATCTGATGACCGGACCATAACCTCGCCTCATTTAAATTTACCAATCAGAGCCCTGTAACTATGCTTCTCGCTTCTGTAACTGCGCTTCCCGCTAAAATCCCTATAAAAGGCCCCCAAAAAGACTCGCTCGGCGCGCCAGCCTCTCCAGAGACTGAGACGCCCGGGTACCCATCCCCCTACAATAAAGCCTCTTGCGTGTTGCAACCGAAACCTTGGTCTCGCTGGTTCTTGGTGGGGGTCTCCACGTTAAGACCACCGTGCTGGGGGTCTTACAGAGCCTCCGTTACCAGCTGTTCTGGAAGCAGCCACCGACTCATTCAAGTCAAGCCAGGTCTTCCTCATTGCCACTTGGTTCAGGTTTCGGGGCCATGAGCTCCTTTGACCCTGAGCTTCGTTCACCCTTTTCTGCCTGGAGCATACACTTCTGGTTTGGTGCTCGACCTGCCCAAGTTTTCTGGGAGAGTACCCGACAAAGCCCAGGCTGCCACCGAACACAGGACAGAGTCCTGTTCTTGTGAAGGACCTGAGGTCCACTGCCAATGGCCCACAATTGCCTAGGCCTCCAGCGTCAGGCGACCACATGCCTATCACTTCCACAGGTGCTTGCATTCATATGCGCACACCCATACTCTGACGTATGCGTGCAATTAACAACGAAAAGAAATTTTTAAATAAATATGCAGTTGTATGACTTTTCATGGCAGGGGGAAATGTCATAAAGTCTATCTTACTGAGTTCACCTCCCCCACACTGCAGCCATCAGATGAAGGGGAGCTCCTTCGGGTCTCCAGGTCTCTGGGCTCTCCTCCCCTGCCTGCCCATTGGTCTTACCTGCCTGATCCTAGTAGATACCTGAGGTTATTACCTTCACACTCTGCTGTGGTTGAGAAAAATTTGTTTCCCCAGGCCCAAGTATTAATATGTTGGTTTCTTCCACCCATGGCACTCTTAGGAGGGTATAAAACTTTTAAAAGGTGGGGCGCTGTGGGAGGTCAATCAGGGTCAAGTCCTTAGTAATGTCCCTGGGTGAGACACTGGGTTCCTTCTTTCCCTTCTTTTTTCACATCTCATTGTAAGGTGAGCATCATCTCACTGTAAGGTGAGCATCATCTCACTGTAAGGTGAGCATCTCACTGTAAGGTGAGCATCTTTGCTCTACTGTGCTGCTCCCCATCATGGTGTATACCACCCTATCACAAGCCAAAAGCAATGGGGCCATGAGTCAAAGCTTCTAAACATAACAAGTATTCTTAGTACAAGCTGAGTTCCCTCAAGTATTGTTTACAGAATCAGACAGCTGACTGACACAACCTTTTTCCCAGGAAGAAAGAAGCCCAAGTTCAGCCCCATGCAGGCGAATTGGTGTTGCTCTCCATTTGATGAAGATTGGACTAGACTTCAGCCCAGAAGTGTGCATATTAACTTGGAGGTTGCATATGAGATTTCATCTGGACAAATTACCATAAATATCCTGTGCTTCCAAAATGGTCTTTCTGAAGGGGGCAGGTATTTGAAGAATGTACTTGTTTCCTAGGGTTGCCTTATCAATGTACTACACACTGAGTGTATACACAAACTCAAGGTGTGCTTGCTCCTTTGAAGTGCAAGAGGTTTTCTCACTGCTTGATGCTCAGAGAGAGAGAATGCTCCATGCTTATCCTAGCACCAGGTAGATGTGAAGACTTCTCCCTCAGCTGTGGCAGCTTTGCTCCCGTCTCTCTCCATCATCTTTCATACCTCTGTGCCCCCGTGTGTCTTCTTGTGAGAGCACCAGTGTTTGGATCAGCCAGGTATTAACGGCTATGGCAGCAAAACCTTTCCCAATAAAGTCACACTTTGAGCATGGGAATGACGTGAATTCTGGAGTGAAACTGTTCAGTGTAAAACAGGCTAGCTGGGATCATTCTAATGAAATGTAGCTGTTTCCTCATTAATAGCTGACAGTGTCTAAGAGTTATGCAGTCATTCGGGAGTCATTTGCTGATCACTAGCATCAGATTAAAGGTGTGGGCGCAGTGGGGGAATGACTCAGTCAGTAAAGTGCTTCATGCAAGCATGAGGACCGAGCTGGCTCCCCAAAACCCATGACAAAAAGCCTGGCATGGGTGCTATATATTCGGAAAGCAGAGTCAGATGGATCCTGACAGCCATCCTAAAACACTGAGGGAGTTCCAGGACAAAGAGAAATCCATTGTGTCAAAACTAATCATAGTGGGGTGGAGAGACGTCTCAGTAATTAAGATACGTGAGGCTCAGCCGGGCGTGGTGGCGCTCGCCTTTAATGCCAGCACTTGAGAGGCAGAGGCAGGTGGATCACTTTGAGTTCGAGGCCAGCCTGGTCTACAAAGTGAGTCCAGGACAGACAAGGCTACAAAGAGAAACCTTGTCTCAAAAAACAAAACAAAACAAAAAACAAAAAAACAAGAAGATACGTGAGGCTCTTCTGAGTTTGGCTGCCCAGCACCTATGTTAAGCTGCTTACGACTATCTACAACTCCAGCTCCAGGCAAGCTAGCACCCACTTCTGGCCTCTGAAGGCACCGGCACACATGTAACATACACTCACATAGGCACACACATATTCATAATTAAAATAAAATAATTTAAAAATAACCAAAGTGGACAGCCTGAAAACCAGTGGTTTAAGACATCGTCGGGCCTCCGTACACACACATAGGAATGCACACACTCACACATTTGGGGCACACATAAAGCAAAGGCCACAAAGACTTTACAGTCTTGCATATAAGCTATCTATCGGTTCCAGGGATGATTTCAAGATAACCCCTCCATAGCTCTATGTGGAAGGAATGTGACCTGGCCTTAGGCTGGTCCCAAGGTAAAAGCACTCTTGGGGGGCTTGACCCCACAGAGATAAAGATCTTAGATAGACTCAGAGAGAGAGGAAGTTTCAGGCCAAAACAAAAGACAGGCTCCTGCAACTCTGCCTGGGGTATGGGATTACAAAAAGGATCATCGATTAGGAGGAAGAGCACAGTGGGGATCGGAGTGAGAGAGATCAGAAGTTCCTGCCCAAGGCACAGGGAGTTGGAGAGGAGACCAGCACGTGGGAGAAAAGAAGGCTGGCATTCAGGTGAGGAGGTCGGACTTCCTCTGTCAGGCAAAGGATCTGCCAGATTCCTGAAGGCCAGATTATGCCAAGGGAGTCGCCCACGTGGAACAGATACCCAGAAGGTTCCATTCTTGTTCTCTTTACTCCCTTTTCCCTCCTGTTTAGGGTAGTCGGGTTGTAAGGAAGATACCTTTGTTTAATAAATTCATAATAAAGTTGAATTGTTAAGGAAACAGAGCCAACAGCTCTGAAATCCAGTAAGGATCAGCTGATCTGTGCTAACAGAAACACCTTTCTAGAGCAAAGTGATGAGCCTTCAAATATTTGTACATTTTTGAAGCTAAGGGACTAACTGATACATTATTTGGGGTAATTATCAGTAAGGACCTGCAACCATGACTCTTTTCCTTTGATTTTCTGAACAGAAGAAGCTGCCAATATCAAGGCATTCAGCCACATCTCTGCACACTGCTAGGTCCCTGCTTGCTTGGGAAGGGAGCAGCAATGCTTCAAAACAGCTCAGAATAATAGAATCACCCTAAGACCTGTGGGATGCCCAAGACGGGGAGTTTGCTCTCCTTGGAGAACATTCTTGAAATCAGATGAATAGAGAGAACCCGCTCTAATTACCCGGTAAGGCTGCATTAATATGAGGTTCGCTTTTTTTCCAGGAAATGAAGCCCTCAGAATGCCCTAAACAAGAAATAAAATGTTCTTGTTCCCTCTGAGATGGTAAAGCCTTGTCAGGCAGAGAAGACAAAGGGCCTCACGGTAGCAAGCAGCCTCCCACTCAGAGAATTCACCCAGGCTGCCCTGTAAAAGGAAGTTCCAGTTTGGACATGCAGCATCCAGCCTGGTCATCAGAGTTCACTAGGGAAGCATGTGTTGAAAGACCTGGTCAGTAGCTCATTGTAAGATTTCCAAGCCTGGGTCAGGAAGTTATTTCTTTAATTCAACTTTAGATTCTACCAGTGGTACTTGCTGGTGAACCTTTCAAAATATTAAAGATGGACTCTGTACTATACTCCTAAATAGAGTACTAGCTTCTAGATCTTTATAAAATGATGATGATAATAGTAATAGTAATAATAACTTATTCAGTGTTAAGAGCTTTCTCACCACAGCAACCCACAAGGGTCAGTTCTATGATTAACCCATTCATAGATGCATATGTCAAAGCTAGGGGCACGTATGGAGAAGACTTCTGGGATGACAAGGCAAAGAAATCTGAGTCTATATTATAGGAAAGAAAAATGTGATGTATTTGCTCAGGAAAGTGGGAAACATGATAGAATCTTCCAGAAAATGGAAGAGCTGTGTGGAAGTAGGAATCCAAGGCCAGTGATGGAGTCTAGCTTTCCCTTTCATCCTCTTTCTTTCTCATCTTCCCTGTGCCCATCATCGTTTATTCTTTCTCATTCTCATACTTCATGGCTGCACAGGACCCTCTGTGCATCATCATGCAAGGTTGACATTGCTCATTCCAGCTCACATTTCTTCATCATCGTTTCCTATGAGTACAAAGGCAAACTCAAAATGACTGCAGCTCTCCAGACGGAGACATCACCCCTGACCCATCTAAGGTTAGTCAGTGTGTAGACAGAAATGGGATGATATCAATAGCACTGGGACACTTGAGAGTGTGTTAAGGGCAGGCTTCTAAAATGAAGGAGATGGGAAAGCTTATTGGGCAGACAAGACCAATCATTGCAACACAGGTGACCCCTTCTTTGCTATATCACTTTCTCAATAAATAATGAGAAATTGATCTTCTGGTATACCCATTTTACATTTTCTGGCTTTCTATCTGCCACTGTCTCTGTCTCTGTCTCTATCTCTGTCTCTGCCTCTGCCTCTGCCTCTGCCTCTGCCTCTGCCTCTGTCTTGTTTGCTGTCTGATTCCTTGCTTACTGTCACCAATCTTTCTATCTCTCTTTCTGCTTGCTGTTACTCATCTTTCTATCTCTCTTCTTGCTTGTTGTTACCCATCTTTCTTTCTGTTACTTGCTTTCCATTCTCTGTGAGGAGCCATGCTAAATTCAGCTATGTTAGAAATCCTGTGCTTAGGCTGCATGTTGTGACGTTCAAGTTGTTGACCTTTGCTGAAGGAGGCCTTGTGTTCAGGCTATCTTTGGATTGTTTACCTTTGAAAAGAAATAAGGAAGTTCTTACAGGGAACTACTCAGAGGATTGTATTCTTGCCTGGGCGCTAAAGGAAGTGAGATTGTAATAGAGCTTGTAGTGTCCTTACTGTATAAACCGTACTCCTTTTTTAATAAAAGGGGCCTTGATCAGGATCTGTCTTGGCCTCATACCCCATGTGCCTCTGTCTCTTCCAACTCACAGGCTCTCTTTTAGGTGAACCCTGGTTTGATATGTCCTTTGGACTGGGAAAATACTCCTTCGGCAAACTCCAGTATTTTATTAAAATGAAGTTCAATTTTTTTCATTACATATTACATCATGATTTTTCTCATCTTTTATAATCAATATGGCATTCAAAATCAACATAGTAAGAGAACAGTCCAACAAGGAAATACAAAAAGTTCTGTATAACCTACAATAAAGCATACAAGAAAAATCAATCAATTTCAGGCAATGGTCAGCATAATCTGATTATTACTATTTCCTAAACAATACTTGGGAGACTTTATTCATAATTTCCCTGAGCTAAAGCCATTGTGTTTACAAGATTGTCATAGCAACATAGCTTGAGCTAAATGTTCTCTAATAAAGAAAAAACTTGATTTACTCCCAGTCCCAAACCAACAGGTGTGCTCTCCAAGCCTAGGCTAACTACCAAGGGGTCCTTTATTGTAAAGTATCTGCAAAGCATGATGTTCTAAGCCCACCTTCTATTGCTCTCAAAGCAGATTCTAAAGAAACTTTTCTACAGGTAAAAGTATCTAGCCAAGTACTGTTATGTCAAGGTTTTAACTTTCTTTCAGGCAGTTTCTAGTTGGGTGTTCACAATCATAGTAAAAACCTCTACCATTGTCTCAAGCCTTTGGCCAGATTCCCTCTTTCAACATTCTCCGTGGGAAGAGTTTTCCCTGTATAAATTTTCTTAGGGCTGAGAAATAAAGAGAAAAAGACAGTTTTAGGAGAAAAAGCAGATTTCTAGACAAAATTACACCTGTATCATACATAATATTTAAGGGAGGTGGTGATCAGCCAGAGATCTTTGGAACTTTGGCAAGTAAAGCTTCAACAGCTATTCTGAGTGTCTAGAGATTGATCATGCTGGATAGTCAGTGGTCTCTGGAACTTTGTCAAGCAAATTCTGTATGACTTATCCTCATGACTATGACAATGTCTCAATCCTGAACATTTATACCCCAAATGCAGGAGCACCTACATTCATAAAAGAAACATTACTGAAGTTTAAATCACACATTAGTAGCAAGAGACTTCAATACCCTACTCTCACCAATAGACAGAGCATTGAGACAGAAACAAAATGGAGAAATAATGAAACTATTCACGAGTCAAATGGACCCAACAGATATCTATATAAAATTTCACTCCAAAACAAAAGAATAAACCTTCTTGTCAGCATCTCATGGAACCTTCTCCAAAATTGACCATGTACTTGGTCACAAAGCAAACCTCAACAGATATGAGATCAAAAGAACCCTTTACATCCTATCACACCAACATGGGTTAAAGATGGAACTCAGCAACAACAGAAAGAACAGAATGCCTACAAACTGACGGAAACTGACTAACTCCCTACTCAGGGATATAATATAAAAAGAAATTAAAGACTTCCTAAAACTCAATGAAAATGAAGGCATAACACACCCAGACTTATGGGATACGATGAAAGCAGTGCTAAGAAGAAAGTTCATAGCACTAAGCGCCTTCATAAAGAAATTGGAAATATCTCACACAAGCAACTTAACAACAAACCTGAAAGCTCTAGAACAAAAAGAAGCAAACACACCAAAGAGGAGTAGATAACAGGAAATAATCTAACTCAGGGCTGAAATTAAAAAATTAGAAACAAAGAAAACAGTTCAAAGAAACAACAAAATCAAGAGCTGGTTCTTTGAGAAAATCAACAAGATAGACAACAGACAAGTGGATCATTGGAGTAGAATAAAAGAACCAGAAACAAACCTACACACCTATGGGCTCTTGATTTTTAATAAAAAAGCTAAAACCATATAATGAGAAAAAAAGATAAAATCTTCAAAAATGATACTGGTCTAACTACATGTCTACTTGTAGAAAAATGAAAAGACCTTTATTTATAAGCCTGCACAAAACTAAAGTCCAAGTGAACTAAAGACCTCAACATAAAACCAAATACATTAAATTTGTTAGAAGAAGAAGTGGGGAAGAGCCTTGAGCTCATTGGCACAGAAGACAACTTCCTGAACAGAACACCAACATTTCAGGCTCTAAGATCAACAATTAGCAAATGGGACCTCATGAAACTGAAAATCTTCTGTAAGGCAAAGGACACTGTCAATAGAACAAAACAACAAGCTATAGACTAGGAAAATATCTTCACCAAACATACAATTGACAGAGGGCTAATATCGAAAATATGTAAAGAACTCAAGAAATTAAACACCACCAAACCAAATAACCCAATTTAAAAAATGGAGGGCAAAACTAAACAGAGGAATATGGAATGGCTGAGAAACACCTAAAGAAATGCTTAACATCCCTAGTCATCAGGGAAATGCAAATCAATGACTCTGAATTTCCATCTTACAACTATCAGAATGGCTAAGATCAAACACTCAAGTGACAGCACATGCTGGAGAGAATGTGGAGAAAGGAGAACATTCTTCCATTGCTGCTGGGAGTGCAACCTTGCACAATCACTTTGGAAATCAACCTGGCACTTCCTCAGAAAATTGGGATAGTGCTACCTCAAGACCCAGCAATTCCACTCTGGGCATACACTACAATCCACAGTCCTAAAGAAGCAAAATAACAAGGAGAAGCGTAAGGAGGACGCTTAATTCTCATTCAGAAGGGCAAGTAGAATAGACACCTGAAGAGGTTGAAGAGAAGGAACAGGATATCAGCATACATAGAGGTTCTCTAAAAGACTCTGCCCAGCCGGGGATTGAAGCAGATGCTGAGACTCACAGATAAACTTTGGGGTGGAGCTCAAGGAGTCTTATAGGAGAGTTGGGGAATAGAAGGGCCTGTAGGGGACAGGAGCTCTACAAGGAGACCAGTGGAGCCAACTAAGCTGGGGAGAGGTGGAAGGGCAGGGGATGCTGCAGAGAGGGACCTACTCAGATGTAGTAAATAGCACAGAGTCCTTGTGGGTCCCATGATATGGGTCATAGGGGCTACCTCTGACATGGTCTCTTCCCCTTGGCAGGGTGGCCTTTCCAGGCCACAGAGGAGGAGGATGCAGGCAGTCCAGATGAGACTTGATCGGTTGAGGTCAGATGATAGAGGAGGAGGGCTCCCCCTTCCTGAGGACTAGGGGAGAAGGGGAGTTGAGGGACAGAGGGTGGGATAAGGAGGCAATGAGGTAGGGGGGCTACAGTTGGGAGTAGAGTGGACAAATTAAAAAACATATCAAAAATAATATACAATGTATATAATATGTTAATTAGGGACAGAAGATACAGGCTAGGACAAACTTTTTCTTAGGTGTACATTTGAAACTTTTAGGCCCATGGTCCTGCTAGTTGGATGAGGAGAATCCAAGATCAGAGGAAAGGGGGAAAGATCCCACCCTCAGAAACAAGCAGGTGGGGACACAGGCTGTTGATTGACAGTCCTTATCTGGAGTCCGTTTGACCTCGGAGAGGTGGATGCAAGTAGATTCCCTGAAGCTAACAAGAAGTTTTTTAAGTTTACAAAAGAGATAAATGTCAGACATATTAGCGTACTGTTTGTATTATGTACTGAAATCCATATTGTAAAAAGAACAGTAGACTCACACCTTTGAGTCACAGTAAAAGCTATCGTAAAATGATTTTAGTTAAAAGCATTAGCACTCTTTCCTATATCCAGAAGACTAGACTAGGTGTATATAGATTAAATAGATGTTTTTAGCCAATGAGAAGCATTTTTTAGTCTATGTCATAATAATAGCATAGTGAAGGAAAGAAATATGAAGCACTTTAAATTCTTTTTTGTATACCTTAAATCACTTTCTTATGCCCCCTTAAGCTTTCACTCCCTCCAACCTTCACAACTTGCATTACCAACATTGAAACATCTTTTTAGAGCCTAAAACAGCATTTTCAGACCTTACATCAATTTTACACCTTTTTAAAAAAAATATTTTATTTAATTTTAATTGATGTCTGTTGGTGTGGGAGTGTCAGATCTTGGAGTTACAGACAGTTGTGAGCTGCCATGTGGGTGCTGAGAATTGAACCCGGGTCCTTTGGGAAGAGCAGGCAGTGCTCTTAACCACTGAGCCATCTCTCCAGCCCAATTTTACACCTTTTTTCTATTCAATTATTCATCACAAGACACAGGAGGCTGATTACTGAGCATAGTCATTTAAGCGAAGGGATAGTGAAAAGGTCCAGTGAAGTCTGTTTTGTGAGTTCATCTCTTTTCTGAATCTAAGAAGGTAAACTGCATTTAGGCAGACATGCAGCTCTCAAAGACAGCCTGTGGCCTGGTTTTTACACATGAAGAAAATTGAGAAAGAAGCTGAAGCCGTGGTTTCTGCTCTTAAACTGATAAAACTATAACTAGCTTAGTCTTCAACCACATCCAAGACCTGAGAGGGTGAATTTCACCTGAGTAAGCAGGAAGTGCAGGCCAAGCAGCTTCCAAATCTATTAAAAATGACAGAGACTTACCGGCTGCCTGGACAGTCATTCTAGCTTCCTCCACGTTGTTAGAGCAACAGTCTTTGGCCACCAGGCCCAGATCTGAGACTTTCCTGTGGGGTAGGAATTTAGGGGACTGTCATACTTTGTCTAGGCAAAGCAGAGCAATCAAGTTCCCAGTTTTCTGCTTGTCTAGAGTTTGGATTGACAGCTTACTGTCAGCTGTCAAGGTAAAGGGCAGTTTATAGCTCAGTGACCAGCTTTGCAACATTTTAAAACAAGCTCCAGGTAGAAGTTCTTCTGTATTCATCGTCTTCTTTGGAGATTAAGGGTACTGCCAGGAGCTGGCTGGTCTCTCTACCATGAAAAGCTTTTTATTAAACATTTTAAATGCTACATTCTGCAGACCTCTGAAGTGCTTGAAGACCATCTATCTATTAAAAGTATATCTAAATAGACAAACTCTGCTTGTTTCTAGTTACTTATTTTCTGCTTAACTTTGAAAACATATACAAGAAGCTAAATACAGCTTATTCCTATAATTACTTACATTAGTATTTAGCATGACAAGTACATGTTTGAACACATTTAAAAAAATGATAATTTATAAGGTAACTGACCATTAACTTGCATGTCTTAATTATCCTTAACAGCTAGTTAGTAGTGTACATAAGGTTAGGATTTTTACAGCTTTATCTCTGTTTAGTTTGAGCCTTTAAAATAACAATTTTTTAATTAAAGCTCCTTTAGTATCAAAACAAAACTTTCAATAATAGATAAGGTCTATAGAGAGACTGGCAATTTCACTGATCCTGAAAATAATGGGCACAGAAAAGAAATCAAAATAGCCATTCCTTGGGTAAAAAGGGTAAAATTTTATTCTTCACTGCCAAGGTTGTCCAGGAGAAAAGGTGCTGGTGATCTGGGGTGGGGCTGGCGAGCAGGGACTGAGGGAGCCCAGACACCAGCATTGACCTTGACAGGTTAACAGGCACAAAAGTCATATGTTAATGGAAGGCCCACAAGTTCCTCTTGCCAGATGTAAGGAGAATTATTCCCTTTTTATCAAGCAAGAACTTTCTTCAAGCCCCTGAGGGAATGAGGGCTTTTGTCTAAATGCATAACCCTGGGAAAAGCACTTTCTTGGAGGATGAGACACACCAGTACAGAATATTGCAGGCTTTTTGAATGGCTTAATATAACTAACTAAATAAGTAAATAACTAAAGCTTAAAGTGAACTGTTACAGGGGTTTTACCTGCTGTCCCCAAGCTCCCAGAATAAAGGCCTGTGAGACTGACAATATATTTACAAATACCTAAGCCATGTAGCTAGGCTCTTTTCTGACTAATGTTATGCCCAGATCACTAAATCCCCAGAAGACAATCAGGAGTCCAAAAGCCATATGCAAAAGCAAGGGGTCTTTATTTCAGCAGAAGTCCAGCATGCAGGGATCACCACTGAGACAAAATGGCGCTCCTGAGGTGAGTTCGCAGGCTCTTTTAAAAGGCATTCCAGGTAATTCCAAGGGAGAGGTTTGTGACCTTTAATATGATTGAAGCATTCAAACTGAAAAAGTGCAGGCAGACTGGAAAGGTGCAGGCAACCTTAGTTAGCAGTCATGAGTGAATCATAAGACAAGAGATTTCTAGACCAGCAGTAAAGTTACTTGAGAAACCCTGTCTCCCTCAGGCCAGGTGGCTAGGCCATCCCTGATTGGCTCTCCTTTATCTGTGGTATTCCTGTGACCACTGAGCTCATTTCTGAAGAATGGAGGCTCACACCTGCTCCAAGCTAACAAGAAACTGAAGCCTACCATGGAGTTGGCTAGACTTATTTAACCAGGCCTCCTATCCTCCTATAACTTAAGTGTGTGTGTGTGTGTGTGTGTGTGTGTGTGTGTGTGTGTGTGTGTGTGTAGATTTATTATAATCTACATTCTGCCCCTGGTAGCTAATTAACTTTCTTCAGGAACATGTGTCTGTGTTCCTCACTTCTTTCTGGATGAATCTCCCATGCCTGACTCTATCCCAGAATCCTTTCTGCCTGCTGGATGTCCCACTTTCTACTCTACCTATCCTATAGTGTTGTAGTATATTTGATCCCATTGTGAGCCCTGAGATTGTGAACTGTAAAACTGTGCTTCTTGTTTAATATGGTTGAGCGCTAGCACACACCTGTAGTGCAAGAACTTTCTGTTTATTGTGAACAGGTGATTATGGTATGGTTTATCCAGCCCTAGCACATATCTTTAATCCAAGCTTTCTGGTCACAGGATTTAATAAAGTTAACCTAGATCAAGAGGCAAAGAAAGAAATCAACTTACAGGGATTAAAGAGTAGGAGGGACTTTGAGTTGAAGGGTATTTAACACAGTGTGGATAAGAAAAAGGAGCTTTTTGAGTTTTGAGCTAGCAAGCTCTTTGGCTTTTAGTTTTTTTGGCTTTTCCTCCTGGGATGTCAGCTGAGCTAGCAGGCTTTGGGCTTTTGAGCTTTTCCTCTGGGACCTGACCTGAGTAGGAAGGTCAGCTAGGTACTTTCTCTGCCTCTCTGAGATAGCAGGTTTTCACCCCAGCATCTAGCTCCTAAGTCTTTATTGAGTGACTGGGATTTTTAAAAAATAACAATATTATAGGCCATAGGCTTTTTTAATTGACAGGAGATTCATCCATACAATATGCAATATATTCTCTCAACAGTGAGCAAAGACAGAGAAGCTAGCAAGTATTACTGTAAACCTGAGTAGGCCTTAGGAATTTAAATATCTTGATTATCAAATATACCTTATTTATCAAACAAATCTTATTTATCAAATATGTTGTTACTTATCTAAATTGTCTAGTAGTTTGGTGTTAAACAGCCAGCAAAGACATAAGTAGTTAGACATATATCTTAAATCAGCTTTTGTTAATCTGACTATATCTACATGGCCTTAGTAGTTTATCACCATTGTGGAGTATATCATAAACTGGAGTTGAATCACATATATAATATGTTGTAGCAAATATAACCTTAAATTTTTATCTTTTTTTTTTTGAGACAGGGTTTCTCTGTGTAGCCTTGGCTGTCTTGTACTCTCTTTATAGACCAGGCTGGCCTCAAACTCACATCAATCCACCTACATGTGGATTAAAGGCATGTGCCACCACGCCCAGCTCTTAAACTTTTATCATTATACAAAAATCCATTTGAGATTTGTTGTTGCTTCTGTAGTCTAAAATGATATATAAAAACAAACTAAGGGCTCAATAGGACTAAGAAGTCTTATAATTGTTGCTTTATACCACATGGTCATCTTAACATGCTGAAGTCACACAGCATGTACCCTTTAACCTTAGTAAAGATGACTGCCAGTCATGTGACTGCCCACATCTTGAAGGTCATCAGAGCCACATGGTTGATATTTAAAACACCAGTTTTCCTAAGCAAGAGTTGAATCTTAGGTACATATACATATATTCTAGATAGGAGTTGAATCACATATATAGGATGTTGCAGCAAATTAAAGTTCCTATGTATAGGTTTTAATTATAAGCCCTTTGTTATAAGTTTAAAGCCAACATTTGTTACAGAGTTTACAGATTCTTTAACCACACCCAATGAATTTACAAATCAATCCTGAGATAAAGACTGTTTATACAATAGGCTTAAAAGATTTTCTGAGGGCAAAGCAGAGAAATCATGGAGATAAAAGATTTAAAAGTGAAAGTTGTAGAGCCTTAGAGATCAGATACTTTGGAGTCATTTGCTTGTCCAGTGGCAAAAGTTGTTACAATTTGGGAGAATTTGGGACTTGAATGTGCCATCTTTAGACACTGAGCTATACTAAGGCCAAGTCATTTTCAGTAAGACCTTGAGGCTTTAAAACAGAAATCTGAGTCCAAAAAAGAAATTGAGTGCAAGGAATAAAGGAGGAAAGGTGGTGAAAGGAACCCTGCCGTCAGAAGGGTTGGGTAGCTAAGAGACAGAGAGCAGTGCAGCCATGAGGGACAGGAAGAAACAAGCAGGCACCCCACCCAAGGGACAGTCCCAGGATCTTAGAAGCCATGGGGGCATAGAGAAGCTGCTGGATTTACTAAACAGCTCTTAGTGGCAGGCAAGGAAATTTGCAATGTATGGGCTCAGGAAGGCACAACAGAGGCAGTGCAGGTAGCTCCGAAAGAAGGGGAAGGGAGCAAGAAAAGGTTGCAAATCCTGCATCATGTAGGCAGCTCCTAGGGGAAGGTGAGGAAGTTCCAGGAAGAAGCTGGGAGGAGCCATGAGGGATCAGAAGTCATTAACTGTCATGGCAACGAGAATTTTAATGCAGGGCATCCTTAAATGGACTGAGAGACTTGTCAGAGAGAAATGTTTCAAATCACAGAAGAGAGGTGTCCCTTTCCACATGATGGGACCTGGAAGGGCAAGAAAGCCTTCTGGTATACTGGTATGGCTTTCATAATAAACATAGACAAGGCAGGGAACTCCATTGTGGCATTTAACCAGTAGAAAGGGAGCGACAAGTGGTTAGAGCACACATAGGAGAAAACAGATGGAGAGGTGCAAGTGTCTTAGTAGGTGGAATTATCCATGTGGCAGACTGCTCAGAAGGGTGTAGCACAGATATGCCCATGTGGCTGGCAGCCCAAAAGGCCATAACAGGAAGATGTCCTCGTGGTGGGCAGCTCAGAAGAGAGTATCTGGGAGAGAGGACACTTACTAAGCAGGTGAGGAAATATGGGTGGTAAGATAGGTGGAGAGAAGAAGAGCCTGAAGAAGTGGACTCTAAAATCAAACTTGGTTGTTGGAAAAGCCAGTGGAAATAAATGGTCTGTACCCACCTTAGGGAAGCTACATCAGCAACTTGGCCCAGAGCAGCCAAGTTCCTTGGAGAGGGAACTTATTTAAGCCACCCTGGGTTTCAGGGGCAGATAATAGGTTTGTCTGCTGACATAATAAGCCAATTCAAGCCGAATTAAAAGTATAAAGGCAGGTTTATTTGGGACCAGCTCCCTGACGAGCTCGCCAGTCTCAGTGGGTGAGGCCAAAGAAGTCACCATGCTGACATGCTGAGAGGGAGAAGAGAGAGAGAGAAGAGAAGGGGGAGAAAGAGAGAGAGAGGACAGGGGAGAGGGAGAGAAGAGAGGAGAAAGAGGGGGAGAGAGAGATGAGAGAACAGAGAAAGAAAGAGGGGGGAGAGGGAGAGGAAGAGAGAGGGGGGAGAGAGAGGGAGAGAAGAGAGAGAGAGAAGAGAGTGCAAGAAAAAATGCAGAGAGATGGGCACAGAGAAGAAGAGAGAGGTAACCAAAATGTCTGGATTATGTAGGGAAGCGCCTCTGGGGACCGTTCAGGGTAGGTGGCAGAATATGCCAGCCACACCCTGTAACAGGTAGGGACTGAGGGACGCTGGGAGAACCTGGAGACCACGTGTGTTCTGATATGTTGAACAGGCACCTCAGCCACTTGACCCAAGTGTTAAACTCAACATCTCTCATATGCTATTGAGCAATAACATCTCTAGGGATGTGAACTTTTTCTTCAGGACCCTGCATCTGCAGCCAAAGAGGTCTGAGTGGTAGGGAAACTTAGTACAAAGCTGCATTTTACCAGAAAATAAATAGTTAATATGGACTCTGTTTAGTGAATATGACTAAGCTTTGGGTGCTATTGCTGCCTTTAGCACTGAGAAAATGTGATTCAAAGGCAATTTTTTTTTTAATCCAAAATTGACCTTCATTTTCTGCCAGTTGCTCAGTGAGAGCATTTGGCAATGAATGTGTTAGCAGCTATCACACACACACACACACACACACACACACACACACACACATGGACACACACACATGCACTCACACATGTGCACACACACACACCATCCATATTCTAAGTCATGAAAAACACTCCAGTGCCATGAACTGTGCTATGATATGTTACTCAGGCAGAAGCCAGAGAATGTTGGGAGATAAATGACATACCCTCAAAGTCACCACGAATGCCAAACACAAGAGCCTTTCCCCCTAAAATTATCACTAGTAAAGAGTAACCACAATAAATTTAGGTGGGGTGACTTAACTGCTATGTAAGCTAAAAACTGTACAAAATCCTGATACAGGAGAAACAGGTGCCCTCGATTTCACCATGTATATACAATGTGCCCCTCTTGGGCCTCCTGCGTTCCAGTTCATCTTTGAATGTGACCTTACATATGTGTAGATGACAATACCTTGTCACAGTATAAAACTGTTGGAAACCCCTGATTTACGTAGGCGAGATCACTAAAAGAGGCATATTCACACTGCCTCCCTTGGACTTAGGCCTAAGGGAGAGAAATCGGGATTTCATAAGTGGCAAAACTATTTACTTCATTGTCTTCTCATCACAAAATAATTAAAATTTGAGAAAACTATAAAAAAGCAGTTTAGGAAAGACGCATCTTGTAAAATAGTAACTAGCAAGTTAAGAGAGTGTGTAGAAAACCTGAGACCTGAGACCCAAGGCCAGATGATAAAATGATCAGAGGATAAAATGGTGTGGTGGATCAACAGTTAAGAGCACTTCCTGCTCCTGCAGATGACCTGGGTTCAGGGTCTAGCACCCACAAAGCAGCTCATAATTACTTGTAACTCTAGTGCCAGCAGGTCCAACACCCTCCTCTAGTCTACGTAGACACTGCATCCCTCAGACTAAACACTAAACATTAAAAATAGCAAACAGATAAATAAATAAACCTTTTTATTGAAAAAAAAATCAGCCAAGTTCACCAACAAAGGCAGACTATACTTATAAAGTCTAATTTTATGGACTTGCAGAGGCACTTCTGTGTGTTCAGTCCCACTCTGCAGAGCTGGCGTATTTGAGCCAACAGCTGGATTTCTGTCTTCAGTGGGCAAGAGCTATGTTGGACTCACTGATACCATCTTTCTGCTTCATTGTAGATTTCCTCCTTGTTTTAGCTCCCTACCACAAGCTCTTTCTCCCCCAACTTGTCTTGGAGGCTCTGATGAATTGTGTCCCCAAGACAGAGCTGACTGGAAGACTGCAGGTGTAAGAGGGTTGGCTCTGTGTCTGCTCTGAAGCTGAAGTGCTACCTCAGACAGCCTGGCAGAGGCCAACCACAGCTGAAGCTCAGATGTCAAAGGAAACTTGCAGACTGCACTGTCAACAGGACTGTCATTCAGAGCAGTGATCTTTGCAAAAGAGTGGTCCCACCTTCATCAAACGCTCCGCAGCACTTCTGACACCTCCTCACTATATATTCAGTTAGTAACCCTTACTCAGTCCATGTTCTGACAAAGGGTCTCTAGACAGTACCAAATCAAAACGGACCTAGTGGAAACTACATGTAGGAATAACTAAGGCAACATTAGAGAAAACAGTGTTAAGTTCAAGGAGCAGTGCTAATGTGTAATTAGGTTCTGTGTCATCAGGGGCCAAAATAGGAGGAGGAGGAGGAGGAGGAGGAGGAGGAGAAGGAGGAGGAGGAGAACAAGAAGAGGAAAAGGAGGAGGGAAAACAAGAGGAGGAGGAGGAAGAAAACCAGAAGAGGAAGAGGAGGAGGAAGAGGAAGTAAACAAGAAGAGGAGGAGGAAAACAAGAGGAAGAGGAAGAGGAGGAGGAGGGAAAACAAGAGGAGGAAGAGGAGGGAAAACAAGAGGAAGAGGAGGAAGAGGAGATGGTAAAGTGCTTGATGGGTCCCTGAGCTCAAGCCCAGCACCCATGTACAGACCGAGGCACGTCGTCTGTGCCTGTCATTGAAGAGCTGAGAGGGCAGACAGCAGAGTCCCTAGGGTTTCCTGGCCAGTCAATCCAGCCAAATTGGTTTGACAGACTGTCTCAAAAACTTAGGCGAAGAGTAATTGAAGACGATAATCAGCGTTGACCTCTAGCCTCCCCACACACATGTGCACACATGAACACACATGCACATATCACAGAAACATGAAATTCTATCTTCCAAACAAACTTCTTTCCCTCTTCTTATTGAAAAACAGACTCTTTTTCTCACATAATATGTCCTCCCAATTCCTTCCCACCACCCCTCCCATCCTGGTCCACCTCCTTTCTACCTCTCATTAGAAGGCAAGCAGGCGTCTATGGGATAATAACATTATATAATGAGACAAAACAAAAGCTAACACATTGGAGTTGGAAGAAACAGAAAGAGTAACGCGCCCTGACACACCTCCACACACCCTAGTCCCTTACCTCACATACTTACCCTCTCCGGGTCTACAGATTGTAGCTTGATTATCATTTACTTTATGGCTAATACCCACTTATAAGTAAGTAGATGCCATATTTGTTGTTCTGGGTCTCAGATACCTCACACAGGATAGTTTTTTTTTTCCTGGTTCCATCCATTTACCCATGAATTTCATGACTTCATTTTTTAAATAATTAAGTAATAATCCATTGTGCAATGTGCCATATTTTCTTTATCCGTCCTTCGATTTAGGGACACCTTGGTTAAAAGGGCTCTAGAAGGCCTGAGCATGGCAAACATAACTCTTGCAGGCCTTGCCATTCCGTTATTCCCTCTTCCTTGCTAAAACCTGTTGGACTGGGCTAGAGAGACGGCTCAGAGGTTAAAAGCTATGGCTGCTCTTCCAGAGGATCTTGGTTCAATTCCCAGCACTCACATGCTCAAAACTGCCTGTAACTCCAGTTTCACATAGACATACATGCAGGCAAAACATCAATATACATGAAATAAAGATCATTTAAAAACCCTATTAGATTACCTTTTTTTTTTTTTTTTTTTTGAGACTGGGTTTCTCTGTGTAGACTTAGCTGTCCCGGCTCACTTTGTAGACCAGACTGGCCTCAAAATCACAGCAATCCACCTTCTCTGAGTGCTGGGATTATAGGTGTGTGCCACCATATCAGTTTAGATTACACTCTTAAAGCTAGCCACAAAAATCTATTCCCTAAAAAAAAAAAAATAATCTATTCCCTTATCTGGCCACTCCCTCCTCCTGAGGCTGACTACCAAGCTTCAGCTATCAAAGTATTAAAGTCCAGCAATCAAAAGCCTCCTTTTGGTTACCCTAATTTGTGCCCAAACAAAATTAACCAATGAATCCTAACACAAGGTTTCCTTTGTTCCTCTTATAAACTGCCATTTGCCTAAGGCCAACATCTGTCTTTTCTCTGTTCAGACTCAGTCCTTTGTCCACCTAGGACAAATATTCCATTACCCTTTCCCTTTTCCTTCATCCTCTGTCTCTTGTCTTTGTCTCCTATTACCTGCTCTTGGTCCTACTGGGGCCAATACATCTCCTTCGTGGTGAGCACTTGTCCCAACCTTGAGGTCCTTGCCTTGGTCATTTCTATGGAAGAAAGGACCTATTATGAATAGAGCAGCAATGAGCATAGTTGAGCAAGTCTCTGTGGACAGATGAGGTAACCTTTGGATCTATGCCCAAGAGGGGTATAGATGAGGCTTAAGGTAGATCAATTCCCATCTTCTCCAGGAACCACCATACTGATTTTCACAGTGGCTGTAAAGTTTGCACTCCCACAAGCAATAGAGAAGTGTTGCTCCACATCCTTGCCAGCATGAACTGTCACTTGTTTTATTGATCTTAGCCATTCTAATGGATGTAAGATGAAATAACAAAGTAGTTTTGATCTTCAGTTCCCTGATAGCTAAGGATGTTAAACATTTCTTTAAGTGTTCCTCAGCCATTTGTGTTTCCTCTTCTTCTTCTTCTTTTTCTCATCATTACTACTACTACTATTACTACTACTACTACTACTACTCTTCATCTTCTTCTTCATCATCATCATCATCATCATCTGATAATTCTCTATTCAGATCTGTACCACATTTTTAATTTGGATTATTTGTTTTTTGTTTTCTTGATATTTAGCTTTTATATATTTTGGATATTAGGCCTCTATCAGATATGTAGTTTGTAAAAATCTTTTCCCATTCTGTAGACTTCACTTTATTTCTTCAACTCCTTAAAGTTATTATCATACAAGTCTTTCATTTGCTTGATCAGAGTTGCTCCAAAATATTTTATATTATTTGGGGCTATTGTGAAAGATGGTGTTTCCCTTCTTTCTCAGGCCATTTGCCGTTTGTATATAAGAGGGCTACTGACTTTTGTCAGTTAGTTTCGTATTTAGTACTTTGATGAAAGTGTTTATTAGCTGTATGAGTTTCACAGTGGAATTTTAGGGTCACTCATGTATAGTAACATATCATCTACAAATAAAGATACTTTGACTTTTTCCTTTCCAATTTGTATCTCCTTGATTTTTTCATTGTCTTATTGTTCTAGCTTAAACCTCAAGTAGTGTATTGAATAGATAGAGAGGCCAGATAACCCTGTCTTGTTGCTGATTTTAGTGGAATGGTTTTTAATTTCTTTCCATTTAAGTTGATGTTGGTTATGGGCTTGCTATAAACTGCCGCCTTCTAGAATTTTAATCATGAAGTGATGCTGGATTTTGTCAAAGGCCTTTTCTAATAAAAGGTTCACAATTTGTGTCTTTCAGTTTGTTTATATGGTAAATTATATTTATTGATTTACATATGCAACCTATGCATGTCTGGGATGGAATCTACTTGATCACGGTGGTGGATAATCTTTTTGGTGCATTCCTAGATTCAATTTGCAAGTATTTTATTGAGAACATCTGCATCCATGTTCACAAGCAAAATGTGCTTGTAATTCTCTTCCTTTGTTGAGTCTTTATGTGTTTTGAGTACTTCATAAGATGAATTTTGGAATGATCTTTCTGTTTTATTTTATGGAGTAACTTGAGGAGTATTGGCATAAACTCATCTTTGAAAGCCTGGTAGAATACTAAAACCACCCTCCCTGGAAGGGGGTGGGGTGGAACTATTTAACGACTGCTTTTATTTCACTGTGGTTTATAATTCTGTTTAGAATGCGTATCTGATATTGATTTAACCTTTGCAATTGGTACCCATTGAAAAAATTGTCCACTTCTTTTAGATTTTCCAGTTTGGTGGCATACATATTTTTTAAGTATGAGCTTATGACGCTCTGGATTTCTTTGGTATCTGTTGTTAGCCCCTTTCCCCCACCCCCACCCCCAGTGCCTTTCATTTCTAATTTTGCTGATTTTGATATTCTCTCCCTGCCTTTTAGTTAATTTGGATAAGATTTGTCAGTCTTATGGATTTTCTCAAAGAACCAACTATTTGTTTCATTGATTTTTGTATTGTTTTGTTGTTGTTTCTAATTTATTTCTTTCAGGCTTGAGTTTGATTATTTCTTGCTGTATGATCCTCTTGGATGTGACTACTTCTTTTTCTTCTAGAAATTTCACATGTGCTATAAAGTTACTAGTATGAAATCTCTTCAGCTTTTTAATGTAGATACATAGTACTATGAACTTGGCTCTTAGAGCTGCCTTCATTGTGTCCCGTAAGTTTGGGTTATGTTATGTATTCATTTTCATTCAATTCTAGAAAGTTTTTCATTTCTTAATTTCTGTCATTCAGTAGTGAAATATTCAGTTTCTATGAGTTTGTAAACTTTGTTGTATCTCTTGCTGATATAGCTTTAATCCAGAGTGGCCAGATAGAAGGCAGGGTATTATTTTAATATTAATGTATCTGTTGAGACTAACTTTGTGTCTATGTGGTCAGTTTTAAAGAATGCTACATAATGTCCTGAGGAAAAAGGCATATTCTTTTCTTTTGGAGTGGAATGTTCTATAAGTGTGTTACACCCATTTGATTTATAATGTCAGTAGGTTCCAGAATTTCTGTTTAGTTTTGTCTAAATAATCTGTCTACTGTCAAGAATGGAGTGTTGAAGTTGCCCATTATCAGCGTGTGAGGGTCAATATGTGGTTTAAGTTTTGATAGCGTTTCTTTTATGAACTTGGGTGAACTTGGTGGTGATGGGACCTCAGAGCAGCTCCAGGGAGACTGAGAGACTCATGGAGGCTCCAATGGGAAAATGTGGTGGGAGAGGATGAGTCCACAGAGCTAGCAGTATGTCCAAAACAAAAAATTTCTAAGTCTTATGGTAAAATGTGGTCTCAGAAACTTGGAAGAAAAGATGGCAGAGCAGAGCATATAGAAGGCTGGACACTCTGTTGTGGTTGAGACAGGTATGAGAGTGGTATGGGAGAGCATCTGCATGGACAAAGGAACAGTATTGCTCCTGGGTAGAGATGGCCCTTCATCTACCAGGAGACATGACCCAGCTGGCCCCACCGGCAGCATGTTGCAGCTTACACTGCTGGACAGATGGCACTGAGGACAGAAGTGTGCAGTGGCCTAAGGCTCTCTCAGGTCCTGCCCCTGGACTCCCTGACCAGCCCCAAGATTACCCTGATTCTGGGCAACAACAGGATAATGTGGGAAGGATTATAAACTTTGTCACAGGTGAAAGCAGTCTTGGCAGGCTTTGCCCTTGGACACACCATGGATACTCCCTGAGATTAACCTTGAGATAGACTGGGTGGAGCCATCCTGGGCTTGGAATTCAGGAAGGGGATCTGGGGACTCCACCTGGACTATTGTGTTTCTAATCAGCCCTCAATGGGAGAGGGAGACTGCCCCTTGCATGTGAGAGACAGGCAGGAGGAGAGGACAAAGAGGAGCAGCAGGTTCAGACTGGGCTTGAGCACATATGGATCGGGAAGAGGATCAGCAGACAGGCTGGACCAGCGTGCAGGCCAGAGACCGAGGGACCCATCCCATGGAATGGATACCGGAAGGTTCACTCTTGTTTCCCTTTAATCTTTTTTCCCTTTTGTGTAAGCTAGTTGGGTTGTATAATAAAGTTTAATTGATAAGAAACAGAGCCAACAGGATAACCTAAATGAGTCCCAGCTATATAGTCCAGTATTTACGATGCTTCAGAAACCAGAAACCTTGAACCAGACCAATGAGTCACTGCAACAAGTATTTGCATGTAAAGCTGTCTGCTTCTTGGACCTTGATAGGCATCTTCATCTTTAGGTTAGGGAATTTTTTTGCCTATGGTCTTGTTGACAACATTTTCAGTTCTTTTGACCTGGGTTTCTTCTCCTTCCTCTAGTCCTATTACTCTTAGATTTGGTCTTTGAATTGCATCCCAGATTTCCTGGATGTTTTCTTCTATCGTTTCATCAATGCCTGAGATTCTTTCTTCTATTTTGTGTATTCTCTTGATGAGGCTTACCTCTGAGGTCCTGTTTGGTTCCTAAATTTTTCATTTTCAGATTTTCCTTGATTTGGGTTTTCTTTTTTTAAATTCTATTCCTACTTTCATGTCTTGAACTGTTTTATTCATTTCTTTGTGTTTTTTTTTTTTCATAGATTTCTTTAAGGAATTTACTAATTTACTTTTTAAGGCCCTCTATATTATCCGCAAATGCTATTTTAGGGTCTTTGTCTTGTCCTTCAGCTATGTTGTAATACTCAGGGCCTACTTTGGTAGGGTTGCTAGGTTCTAGTGGAGACATATTAATTGTATTTTTACTCTTGCATCTAGGCATCTAGATGGAAGACATGGACTTGGAAAGATTGTAATTCTAGGTGCTGATATCTGGTCTTGTGTTTATTGGATGAGTGTTTTGTCCTTGGTTTCTGTTGCCCTCTGTGGTTCTTAGGAGAGTATGTGGCTATGTGTTGCCTAGCAGGAAATTCTTCTGGTGTGGCCTGATAGGTGTGGCCACTGGGGGTAAAATGTGTCCCTAGGTATTGGGTGCTAGCTGTTATAAATGGGGACAGACTAGAAGGGAGCGCCTAAGGGAATCCACAAAAGGAGGACAGAAGGGTGTCCCTCCGGGATCTGCTTAGTTCCCAGAAAACGAGGAGAGGCAGCAGCTAGTAGTCTGCTACAGAGCAAGAGCTGAGACTAGGGGACTGTGCGTGGAGGATAGGAGGGAGAAGGCAGATCTGCAGCTCCCCTACCTGCATCAATGGTCTATTGGCTTCTCAGAGAGAACTTGTTGAAGTTTGGGGGAAGGGGTAAAGCAATGGGGGTGGGGCTGGAGGCGAAGTAATTTTCTGTGTGGTCCACTGGTGATGAGGCTGGGGGAAGGGAGGCGGCAGCTGGTGCTCTTCCACAGAGCTGGAAAAGAGAGGTGAGGATACACAGTTAGCCTATCTGCTTCCCTGACTGGAGTGGCCTCTTGTATCCTCTAGAAGAACTTTGTAAAGATAATGAAAAAAAGAAAAAGAAAACAAATCTTGGCTTCTATGCTGCTTCTCCTCCACCCTGTGCCCGTGGCAGACATCATTAGTTGATCATAAGTTAGCTTCAGAACACCAGGTTTGGCAGTGGGCTTCAATTGAAAACTACCCAACTGTTGCTTGTTCTAGTTAGTTTGTTAGTTTGTTGTTTGTTGTCAACTTGATATAAGCTAGAGTCATCTGGGAAGAGAGAATGCCAGTTGTCCGGGAGTCAGGTTGTCCAGGAGTCAAATATATGTGACATTTTGTTAACTGATGAATGGTATGGGAAGACCCAACCCATTGTAGATGGTACCACAAATGGACGGGTGTTCTTAGGTTGTATAAAAAAGAACAATGCAGGGTCTTCTGAGGAGAGGGGGTATCAATTGAGAAAATGCCTATATCAGGCTGACCTCAAGAGCATTTTCTTGGTTAATGATTATTAATATAAGAGGAAACCCAGCCCACTGACGTTAGTGTTATCCCTAAGCAGATACCCCTTATACCCCTGGCTAGTATAAGACTAAGCAAATCATAGGGAGTAAGGCAGTAAGCAGCACTCCTACATCCATGGCCTCTATATCACTTCTTGGCTCCAGGATCCTGGCTCCAGGTTCCTGCCTCCAGGTTCCTGCCTCCAGGTTCCTGCCTCCAGGTTCCTGCCTCCAGGTTCCTGCCTCCAGGATCCTGCCTCCAGGTTCCTGCCTCCAGGTTCCTGCCTCCAGGTTCCTGCCTCCAGGTTCCTGCCTCCAGGATCCTGGCTCCAGGATCTTGCTCTCATTTCCTTCAGTGATGAAATATGATAGGGACATGTAAACTATATGAACCTTTTCCTTTCCAGTGCTTTCAGTCATGGTGCTCAGCGATAGAACAGAGACATAGCTAGCACACACCTAATCTAGAGTTATCCTCACATTTCACAAGTCAAAAAGTTTAGTCTTTTGAGTTTTGAGGTTAAATATATGACCCAAACTCACAGGAACTAGGAAAAAAAAAACCTATGATCCTAAACCTCTCTGTTAGTCATTTCTATACCATGTCATCCTAAACTTTAATAAAACATGATTTAACAAGCTTATTCTTTTGTTCTAAAACAAAGTTTTAAAAAAACTGTGTGGAATGAAATATAGGTCAAGCTGACACACAGAAAATCTAATTTCCTTTGCACTTCAGCAGAAATAGTTCCTCAAATGGCACTTGAAGCCGAATCTTACAAGAAGGAAAATAATGAGGTGACTTTGGGCCCCGAGTTGGATGTTTTTATGAACTGGAGAATCCCAAACCAGCTGTTACTCATTATCAACTCAGGCAGCAGGGCCAGGTCCTCTCAACTTCCGAAAGTCTCCCTGAGAAAGACCTGCTGAATACCACCTCACTCCACCCCCTCCCCACACAAGAACTTTACATAAGACTCAGCAGTAAGTCTTTAATAGAAATGAATGCCTGTGCCTGTGTTAATATGAGTTACTACTGAGCTCTAAAAAATAATTAGAATTTACTAGTATCACTGTCCATGATGGCTTATCTGTTTGGCCCCAGAATCTACAAAATAAAAAAAAGCTCTTATCTCATGAAAGGGTTTGTAAGAAGATAATTATAGGAGCCAAGAGACAGGAGAGATTGTAAATTTTACTTAAAGCCAAAGGATTCTTTTTATGACACTTGAGCTAAGAGATTCTCTAAGACACAATTGAAGAATTCTGATGGCCAATTAAAGAAAGCAGAGAGGCTGAGAGACCAGGTAAGGAACACAATAAAGCCTAGACTAGTTATTCACCAGCACGGGGAAGAGCTGTAAGGTGGGACAGGCAAACACAGAAGCTATAGCTGACGCAGCTTTAATTGGCTATGACAAGAATAGGAGGAGACTGAGAAGTTCTACAAGGCTGCTGGGTCCAGAGCTTCCGGTAGCACAATCACTTGCCCAGTAGAGTGGTAAAGAGCTATGAAATAGCCCCGTTACCACAGCCTGCCTTCCCAGAACGTTATCTTCATTGCTGTCCCCCAGGAATGACTAGAGAGGACTGATTGGGCCACCTCTAATCTCACTGAAGGTTGTCACTGGGTTTGTTTCCATCTTGATAAAGGTTATGCACCCTGACTGGGGAACAGGTCCACAGTCCTCAAAAGTGGGTGCTGACATCATAAAGCTTCCTCAGCCTCTAGGCTCCTTGTTTGTCTGGAGATATCTCCAGGATTTGGAGAAATTTTGTAGTGACAAGACTCCAATCAAATGTCAGAGAGAAGAAGAGACAGAGACAGACACAGAGACAGAGACTGAGAGAGATTTATTGGAGCCGGAGCTGTGGCTCAGCAGTTAAGATCACTTACGACTCTTCCAGAAGACCTAGGTGTGGCTCCCAACACCCACATGGTGGTAAACAAACAGAGAGGGATCAGCAACAGGTGGCCACTAATGCAGCGATTCATGGCAGGTTAATGTGTTAAGAAGAAATGACAATTAAAAGCCCAACTGGACATGGGACACATACACTGTCCACTCTATGTTCCAGGGAACCTCACAGAAGGGGCGGGGTGACAGGATGGAATGCTGTGAGCTGCTCTCTGAACAGGACAGGAACATTGCACTCACGAGCCCACAGCAGCTGTGGTTGCCGGCATTGGCTGAGCCCATCAGCGTTTCATCATGATTTCTGTGTCCCCCTTGAGCAGCTGTTTGCAGTCCATGGTCACTAAGGAGAAGGAGCATCATTTTCTTCAGTGCCGTGCCACTGGTAAATTGCCCATGCTCCTGTAGATAGCCTACCCAAGCTCATGCAAGCAACATTAAGTGAACTCAATGGGGTCACACAAAAGGAGACATAAAAATAGAAGAACACATGGGGGGACGGGATTCATCAGGAGTGCCGGAGGATAGGGGGACAATGGGACAAAATGATCCCAAAACATGATTTACACGTATGAAATTGCTAAAAGAAACACCAAACAAGGCAGCAATCACTGTTCACTGGAGAGTCTTTATATTCCTGTCATCATCACCAGAGTGCAGATCCACGTGCAAAGAGGTTGGGAAGGGCCAGAGGAGAGGCTCAGTGCAGAAATGCATGCCCGTAAGGGGTGGAGAGAGAAGCCATTATGAAACTCTGTTCTTTTTAATATGATCTGCCCTCAGAAGACCTTCTTAATCAGAACTTCACCTTCCTAGGTTTAATAGGAGCCTAATTGGCCCGAAGGAAATGGAATGCTCAACTCCAGCCAGCTCAGCCCATTCTGTCTCACCAAGGAGGAAAGGGGACACTGGGGAGCAAAGTTCACAGCCTCAGACCTCACATCTGAAAATGGGACCACCTAGTTCCCACTTAGTAATTCACACTGGCACACAGAATCCTGCGCATCTGCCTGTGTGTCCTCCAGAGCGCCCCAGCAGGCTCTAACCTTACTTTTCTCTATATTATTCATGACAAATGGCTCGAGCCCTCTTCTCATTCTGGGTGTTCACCTTGTGAGCATCCTTCAGTTATTCCAAGGATTCTCAAGATACAGGGACCACTGTATCTGATCACTTCCTGTGTGATTTTACTGCCTCTGAAACTCTCTTTAAGGGATGTGCGTAGTCTTTGCTCTTGTCTCCAAATCACAATGAATTTTCTTCTCCATTCTCTCATTGCTCTCTCAAAGTACCTCAAACACAAGAAGAGGAAGTTGGCTGTATAATTTCACTGAAGGTCTAGGATTGTGGGGTAGAGGTACAATCCAGCACAGAGTCACAGAGTGACAGCATTCCATACCAATGATGTGGCATTTGTGGCCCACATCTCATCCTAAAAGCTCTCTGCACCCACGTCTCTGGGGCCCTTTCTTACCACCTGCCCCCTTAGGTATCTCATTCCTTAGACCTCCTTTAAAGCTGCCTCCCTTTCTCTGAACCCTTTCCCTCTTCCCCGTGGTTTGTGAAATGAAAGATTCTATTGCACTTTAATATGCTGTACAAAGAAACCCAACCCTTTCCTATTTGATAATCATTCAGCCAGACACTGCAAGGGAATAAAGGGCTGGCCCCATACTGTAGTCAGACTCCATAAATATATTTTTGTAAACAATAAAACCACTGAATCCCTGAGGGTAATCATGCCATTTTTCTAGAGAGTAAAATATACACCCAGCAGATAGATAGATGGATGGGTAGATAGATAGATAGATAGATAGATAGATAGATAGATAGATAGATAGATAGATAGATAGATGATATAGAATTTTTATGCTCATTGGTGTTTTGCCCACATGTGCATCTGTGTGATGGTATCAGAGGCCCTGGAATTGGAGTTACAGACAGGTGTGAGCTGCCATGTGGGTACTGGGAATTGTAGCCAGTGCTCTTAACCACTAAGCCATCTCTCCAGCCCCACATACAGCTTTGTAAAATAAAAATAAAAATAAACAACATTCCTTCCGCTCTATTGGGCCCCTGTCAAAGCATTTAATAAAATCTTTTACTTGTGTTCTCTCCTACCAAAGGCAGTGACAAGGTACCTAGACCTCCAGAGTGGCATAGCAGGAGAACACATAAGAGGATCTCTGAGATGTTCCTTTCTTCATCTGTGGGGAAGCTAGGGCTCAAAAGGAGAAACTGAATAGCCCCATCTAGCTCAGAAACAGAGTGACAAAGCAAGGACCAAAACATGATCCTGTGACAGGCAGCTTGCTCAGGGCAGTCTGTCTCCACTGCGGTTTGCTCATCTGAGTGTGAGGCAGCACAGCCTGGGGCAAGCTCATCAGCAGAGGCTGCCGATCAGTGGATCTGTACTGGTCACGAAAACACAAACCATGAACACATAGCGGGGGTCCTGCTAGGGAGGCAGAACTTGGTGCAGGTGGATCCAGCCACTCCACGATGACGTTTAGATGTTCCTCTCTGCTCCTCCAGTCTCTCTGTGTGTGTTTCTTAGTGTTGGCTTGATGTTCAAGTAGGTCACAAATGCCACCAGCAGCCACTCCAGGTGTAAGATCCCAATTCAACAGAAATGAGGCTGTCTTTTCCTGTGCTGCTTTATTACAGGAAGATGTGCTGGAGTTTTGAATGGCTTCTATTTACCTCTCTCCTAAACACAACCGAGTCAGACATCCATTCCTGAAACGGTCACTGTCAGAAAGAAAATTTAAAAATAGCAACCCCTCAGAGAAAATCAGGCTATTCTTAAGATGAGCTTTACCAGAGTTTTATACCAAAATTTCAGCTGTACACCTGAACTGCAAAGGCTTAATCCTTTTACGAAACGGCAAGTGGGAGGGGCACCAAGGTGGGTGCTAGACACATCACAAGCGTGTCCACCTCTAGCACTCTAAGGCAAGCCTTAGGGATGTGCAAGACACTTCTAGATGATCCTGAACACATAGTCTGTGAACTTCACGCCGAAAATCCCAGCCTTGCCCCTCCACATATGGAAGCAAGCATTCACACATAGGCCTTGGCCTCACGTGAGTTGGACAAAGTAATTTCAGAAACTACCAAATGCCAGGTATGGAGTTTTTTACCTCCCGGACTCATGTCAAGCCAATTCCTGGTCACGTCTCATTTTCCTTAAATGATCTCTTCTCCCAGCTTCCTTTTCCATAATTTGAGGTCATAGCAACTATGAAGCGTTTCCCGCCTCTTCTCTAAGTCCGAGAACAATCACACAGGGATCTCAGCATCATTTATGCGCCTCCGTTCTGCTCCTGCCCTACAAAGGGCTTCAGTTCTTATGTCAGCTGCTGGGAGACCTGCAAAATGCTGGCTTTCCAGCTCTTGGGGGTGGCCCTTCAGCGCGTTTGCTTTCTTCACTCGTTCCATGTCATTTCTGTTCCTCTCGCTCGCTAGTTTCAAGTGTTCTGTCCCGGCTTGTTCTCTCTTCTGTCACTTCTCTCCTTGTCCTCTTCAGCACCAGAATGTCTTCTCAGTTATACTTTGTGGTGATTTATCTATTTATGTAGTATTTATTTATGTGTGAAGGGGTGGGGCCGGGGACAGGTAGGCATGTGTGCATGGCCGGGGAGGAGGTGATGCATGGTTCATAAGTACACGAAAAGGCCAGAAGTCAGCAGTAGGTGTCTTCCTGAGTTGGTCTCCACCTTGTTGCTTGAGGCATGCTGCTGGCTAAGGCGGTAGGCCAGTGAGCCCCAGGGATCCCCAGCACTGGATTACAAGCATGTGCCAACATGAACTGCTTTAAATTTTTTCTCTTTTGCCTTAGTGCTGGGACTCAACTGAAGGTGCCTCATCCCTGCTCAGCAAACACTCTACCAGCTAAGCTACCTCCTGGCTCTACTTCTTTCTTAATCAGCACTTTCTGCTCGTGCACTGTTTTCCTGCTTTGGTTCCCTTGTGGACCTGGGTTTCCTTACATCTTAGTATGTTTATTTTAAAGTTCTTTTTTCAGGAAGTTCCTAGATCACTTCTTTATTAGAGTGGGAACTGTAGATAGTGACCATGCTCTAACTAATTTGTTTGTGCTGATCATTAAACAAGACACACACACACACAAACACACATTTTCATTGTGATGTGTATGTTAGCAGGATTCTCTAGAGAAACAAAGCCAATGGGAAAAATATATATATTCAACTTTAACATAGTAAGAACACCTGAAGGTTGAGGACCTGGCAGTTACTCAGTCCTTGGGTTGCAGTCAGAGAACCCACACTGACTGCATAGGCAATAACTCACTCACTTGGCACCAGGCAGGGTGCCTCAGTGGTCCCGATCTGGCACTGGAAACCCAGAAGGTTCCTAGAGAGCAGCTGGCACCTTGTCCACAACAGGAAGCTTGCAAATGCTCTTCCAATATCAGCAATGGAAGCAGTGGCAACAGGGAAAATCACCTCAGTGGCAAGAGGAGGCCAGGAGACAAAAAGCCAAGGACGCTGCCCTCCGTCGGCTCTCTCTATTTGGCTCTCTCTACCGGAACACGCCATCCACAGTTGAGGGGGGTCTCCCACACCAATCAAGGTAACCAGGGGTCAAGGTAATGTTGGGGTCAGGCTCCCTACTCAGGTGATTCTAACTTATGGCAAGCTGACTTTAATGCCAACCCTAATAATTTAGAACCTGTTTATAATTTTGTTTTCCAATTCTTTTTTCTCCTTTATTAATTTATTCTTGTTACATCTCAATGGTTATCCCATCCCTTGTATCTTCCCATTCTTCCCTCCCTCCCATTTTCCCCTTATTCCCCTCCCCTATGACTGTTCCTGAGGGGGACCTCCTCCCCCTGTATATGCTCATAGGGTATCAAGTCTCTTCTTGGTATTGTTTTCCAATTCTTTAATTTTCTAACAAGACAGTGATGTTGGGCACTGAGGCAAAGAGCCCATCTATTGTCTCTGACTTAATGTGAGTAAGACACTAGGACGACTCCACTGGAAAATACGGTCTTGGTTAAGTTTTCTCCAACCTCAGCACTTCCCCAGGCTGGGAATGTCTCTGTCATGACATTTAGCACAGCATTTTAAAGTTGCCTTGTGGCTTGTCTACATGTGAGGCTTTGTGAAGGTGAGAACTGTACCACCGTGTGTGTGTGTGTGTATGTGTGTGTGTGTGTGTGTGTGTGTGTGTGTGTGTGTGTATGTGTATGTGTGTATGTGTGTGTGTGTGTATGTGTGTGTGTGTGTATGTGTGTGTGTGTGTGTGTGTATGTGTGTGTGTGTGTGTGTATGTGTGTGTGTGTGTGTGTATGTGTGTGTGTGTGTGTGTGTGTATGTGTGTGTGTGTGTGTATGTGTGTGTGTGTGTGTGTGTGTGTATGTGTGTGTGTATGTGTGTGTGTGTATGTGTGTGTGTGTGTATGTGTGTGTGTGTGTGTATGTGTGTATGTGTGTGTGTGTGTGTGTGTATGTGTGTGTGTGTGTGTGTATGTGTGTGTGTGTGTGTGTGTGTGTGTGTGTGTGTGTGTCCACCATCATATCAGATCCCTCATCCTACGGTGCTCTTCCTAACCATCTCATTCCAGCACCAGGCCAATTTCCGAAAATTTTACAGCACTGACTTGGGGCTGGCTTTATCCTGAATTCTTCTTAAACCCTCAGACCACTACTAAGCTTGTTTAGTGCCTCTAATGCGTTCTGCACTGGTGTCTAACTGCGCATCTCACAAAAGCATCATTTTCTGGGCCCCTGGGCTCTTCTGAGACATTGGAATTCAGCTTCAACTGAGTTACGCCAACCAGCCGAGATGTCCCTGAGAGGCCACAACTTTCTCTTGTTTCTCTCTACCTCTGTGTCCTCATTCTCGCCTGCTGTGTCTAGTCCACCCTCGAGGACCATAGGTCAGAGAAAGCGCAGAACTTCTAGCATACCCCTTGTCCTCAGAAATCCTGGGAGTCCTGACTTCGTCCTGATTTCTGGTTCCATTTCCATACTGAGACATCTCTAGGGAACAAACTCAGGGTCCCAGGAAACAATGCCAAAATATCTTTCTTACCTCAATGCCACACACACCTGCAAAAAAAGACCATTACATTTAATACACTTAAAACAAGAGACGTGTTTTTTAAAAGGATGTGCTCAAATGAACAGTAAATTATGCATGTAGGTCTCACTGTAACCACTGGGTTTTCAAAGCCATACTCTGTGATCAACATCAGATCAACCTAAATGTCCACCAATAGGGGCCCAGTTAAACAGAATACATTTTAACCACACAGTGGAATTTTAAGCAGCCATTAAAATTGATGAGATATTTCTAAATGTGTTGACCCAGAAAGAAGACCATGGCAGAATGTTGAGTGAAAAAGCAGGTTAGCCAATAGTCACGATGTGATCTCATTTACATAGCAGCATGTATGGGTGTGAATGTGGGTGTGAGGATACACGTGTGAGTGTGTGTGAATGTGTGAAAATCCTGTAAGTGTGGGTCCATGGGAGTGTGTATAAGTGTGTGTGTGTGTGTGTGTGTGTGAGAGAGAGAGAGAGAGAGAGAGAGAGAGAGAGAGAGAGAGAGAGAGAAAGAAACAGAGGAGGATGGAGAACAGGCTTGGTTCTGGGTAGTAGGAGTTTCAAAGGCTTTATACACACACACACACACACACACACACATACACACACACACACACATACACACACACACATACACACACACATACACACACACACACATACACACACACACACACACATACACACACACACACACACACACACACACACACATAGGCTATGGACCATGCCTTTATAATGTGCACATATACTTTTGCAGGGTTGCGGGGGCTTTTTCTCAGTTTCGTTACTTTCAAGGGAGGTCTGAAGCAGCCCCAGTAAGACTTCCCTTTCTCGCCTCCATGTTGGGAAAGGAAAAGGATCAGGGGCTAGCCAGCTTGCCTTCTCTTTGTAAACATTCTGTGCCTGCAGCAAACAGTCTTTCTGCTTAGAAGAATCAGCAACAGCAGCTCCCCTCCCCTTCAAAGTTCCCAGCTGGACAGAGCTCCACTCCTGGTCCCCAACTGGACAGACACCCCAAACCCCCATCCACCATCCCCGTCCTCGGCTGGGGCATTTTCTACTCCCTAGAAGCTTCTTTGCCTCTATAAAGATGTTGAAAAACATTCAGAAACTTCTAGAAGGATCTGTGGTCAGTTCAGTATTTGGCCCCTGAATCATCTGCCAGACCATAGCAGCTCTTATAAAGGGAACTGGCTTACAGTGAAAAGGTTTAGTCCATTATCATCATGGTGGGAAGCATGGCAGCGCGCAGGCAGACATGGTCCTGCAGAAGGAGCTGAGAGTTCTACACCCTGATCCTCGGGCAGCTGGAAGTAAACTGGCTTAAGCTTCTGAAACCTCAAATCCCACCCCCCTCGTGACACACTTCCTCCAACAAGGCCACCCCTCCTAATCGTGCCATTCTCTATGGCCAAGCATTCAAACACATGGGGGCGCTGTTCCTATTCACACCACCACAGGGTGGCACATCTTACCTCCTCACACCTCAATGGAGCAGGAAGCGCAAAAAAGACAGCTAATGGGGTCAAACTCCCATTAACAGGGCAAGACACGGTCACCACGAGCGATAGAAGAAAAACAGAACCGTAGGCGCATCCTAGTTTGGTTTGGGCATGACTCACCTTTTACAAAGAGCAATTGCCTCACCAGCTTCATTTCCCTTTGTTAGTGTGCTTCTTTGTGTAACACCGAGAATGTTCTTTCCCAACACCGACTATTTCACATTCTCTTGGACGCTTCCCACGTGACTGCCGCCAGCTGATCGGCTATGCATGTTCATTTCTGGGAAAAGTTATTACCACCTCTTTCCGCTGTCCTTTCTGGCTTCGGTCAGCACAATGGCCTCAAGTTCCACCAGTGACACAGAGCAGGTGGCTCAATCTGCGTGACATTTGGGGAAATAAACCTTCTTTATTTAACTCTTCAGATTTCCTGGAAAAAGAAATGGCCGACTGGGTGGTTGAGCAGCATATGTGCATCTGCACAGACACCAGGCAGAGAGCCGCCCAGAGGCCCAGCGCCCCACACAGAAGTTGGGGTAAAGCTTTCTTCTGTTTTGTGAATTTACCTCAGAGACCTCCATATTTGCTGCTGCCTATTTCTTCATATTCGATGGCTGGAATTCCTAACTTTTAATTGAAGCTTCTCCACTTATTGTTCCCTATCTCCTCCTTTGGAGCAGCTAATGACCAGTAAATAACTCCACAAGGGCCCAGCCTAACTGTGGTTTACACAACCCTTTATTGAAATGCTGAAGGAGCCCAGCTCCTGAGAGACTGCAGTTCCTGTGTTTGCCTTGTTGATTTACTGCCTCCCACCACTGCACATGGGCTCTTCTTCTGCTTTCAACTGTGCTGAGAACCCGCTACTTGGAGCTGCTTAGTGAGAGGGCTGTTTCAACCTCCTCCCTCCCACCACCCCCCAGAACTTGCTTCAAATACAGCCTCGGAGCTCTCTAGCAGCCTGCACCTAAAGTCCATTTATTCTCAGCCACGTAAAACCAGCTTCAGCACCCTCTATGGGAGCTTTAACCAAGGGACAGGGCTAATTAATTTCAGGTTTAATAAAATTTAATTAATTTTAAATTTCAAACCCTTCATGTTTCTCTTTGGGAGTCTGTTGCTGTTTTGGAACTTTTTTTTTTTTTTTTACTCAATGTCTTTTTCCAAAGCAATTCCAGAAATGTTCAGTGGGATCAGAGAAAAGAGAAGCTACACCCGTAAGAAGTCAAGTCCCAGACCAGGATCTAAGAAAACATTTTCAACCTCAAGCACAGAGCAAGGGGAGCTGTTGCATTGTCCCTCACGCCAGTGAAATGGAAGGGAGGCTCAGGCAGCTGGAAGGCTGGGACACACAACGGATCTGAATGAAATTGTGCTGGGCCGAGGGTGGGGTGGGCATACATTTTCAGTCTGAGACTGTGAAAAGGCAATGGTGCTTGAGCTAGATCTGAGCTCAGATTCCAGATCTGTATCTTACCTCAGTTTCCTCTTCTGTGAAATGGGTGACTGCACCCTCCCCTTTCCTGATGGGAAGGACTCAGACGTTGATGCTGCTGTCAAGTGCGGTCCCTTCTTCTCTGCTTCCCTTCCTTTGCTTTTGTTCTCCAAGAGAAAATCTGAAGAGTCAGCACTACAAATCCCTGTCCTGGGATCTGCCTCTGGGAGAACTCAGACCAGCATCGCCACTCTGTTTCCCCTGTTCCCTGTGTAACCTAAAAAGATGACCAGATAAGCAAAATGTGACTTGTCCATTTACTTTTCAGTAATTAAAAAAGGGAGGAGGAGGAAGAGGACAAGGAGGAGGAAGGGGGAGAGGGGAAATGGCAGAACATTGATATAGGCTACAATATGAACGTCCTTTGAAAGAGTTCAAATACCAAAGGTCACTTATGGTATGGTTTTATTTATGTGAAATATATCATAATGAAAAAGTAAGTGGTGGGTGACAGGGCTGACAGTCAGGACTAAGGTACAGAAATTGTATGTACTGATCAGGTTTTCATTACTGTAACAAATACCTCTGAAAATAAACAGCTTATAAAGAGGAAAGGTTCCAGGCTTGCAGTTTTAAAGCTTCCTGGCCTCGTTGCTCTGATGGGAGTGTATGGCATATGAAGACTGCTTACCACATGCAGGCTAGGAAGCAAAGAGGGAGGAGGGAGAGGAGACGGGCTCCAACATTCCTTCCCACACTCCCAGGAGCCTGAATCCTAAGTCAGTTCCAATTCTTAGGGGTCCTACAGCAGTGCTTCTCAACCTGTGGGTCGTGACCCCCTTGGAGGTTAAACAACCCTTTCGTAGGGGTTGTGTATCAGATAGCCTGCATGTCCAATTTTTGCATTACAAATCATGACAGTAGCAAAATTATAATTATGAAGTAGCAACAATATGAGGAACTACATACAACATGAGGAACTGTATTAAGGGGTCACCGTGTCAGGAAGGTTGAGAACCACTGCCCTACATCCTCCCAGTAGCACCACACACTGACAACGAAACCACCAAACACAGGTCTCTGGGGGACACTCCAGACCTGACTTATAGCCCTGTCAATGGCACAGGCTTTTGTTTTGGATTGGTGGCATGTTTTGAAAATAGAAGCCATTGCTGCATAGAACTGAGATAGGCCAGTGTGAGTCCAATGGTCGTGTTATTTGACTTACGCGTCAATAGTTTTTTATTGTGTACACTTAACTCAACAATTCCACTTTTACATGTTTCTTTAAAACCAAAGGAAGGGCTAAGGAGATTTCTCAGTCAGCAAAGTGCCTGCCACCCAAGCATAAAAACCGAAATCCACATCCTCAAAACCCAAATGAAACGTTAGGTGCAGCATACACGCCAGCAGTCCCAACGACACCAGAGAGGAGCAGGAACCTCTGGGGCCCATTGGCCAGCCTAGCTTAATTAATGAGCACCAGGTTTAGCAAGAGTCCTTATCTCAAAAAATAAGGTGAGAGGCAACAGAGGAAGCCCCCCAACACTGAGCCCTGGCCCCTACACAAATACACACTTGTGCTTACTTGCAACACATGTGCATATGCACATGAACAAATATTTATGCATACCTTACATAGACCCAGACAAAAGGTGCAAGGACACCGGGAAACATCATTGCTAACAGAACACACAGCAGAAGTGTTTATGATCAGGAGTGGTCATAAACAAATTACAAACATAAAAAAAAAATCAATTTAAAAAAGGCAGTTAGAGTATGCACATCAGGTGACTATGAGATGGCTCCGTGCGTAAATGTTTGAAAGGCAAGCTTGAGGGCCTGAGTTTAGATGCCAAGAGCCATGTTTTTTTAAAAAAAAATGGGGTGTGGCAGAGAATGCCTAAAATTCCAGCACTGGGAGGCAGAAACAAGAGGGTCCCTGAGGTTGGGTAGCCAGCTAGGCCAGCCAAATCCTTGAGCTTCAGGTTTTGTGAGAAATCCTGACTCAAAATATAAGGTGGAGAGCACTTTAAAAAGACCCTCAATATTGACAGCAGGGAGAGAGAGACACGGGGCCTGGCTTGAGCCTCAGAAACCTCAAAGCCCACCCCTTAGTGACGCACTTCCTCCAACAAGGCCACGCCTCCTAACAGTGCCACTCGCTATAGGCCTACGGGGGCCATTCTCATTCAAACCACAACAGCTGCTTTAAATAACGCTGCAATGCACATGGCAGTAAGTAACATTTGCATCCCTGTTTCCAGCTCCTTGGCTGCTCCCTAAGTCTGTAACTGCCAAGTCTTTGGTGCCTCCACATTTCATTTTGTAAGGAACTTCCATTTTTCATAGCGTTTGCCCCATTTTGCAATCTTACCAGCAACATATGAGGGCTGTAATTTCTCCCCCCCCCCCTTTTACCACCCCTACTTTTTTGCTTTTAGTTATAATCATTTCCGTAGACATGACGTGGTGCAGTAGCGGCTTATATCTATCTCACTGTGACTTTTGTTTTATTGCCCTAACAAAGATGCTGAATATCAGTTCACTTGGGTATGGCCCATTTGTATATCTTCCATGAGCAAATGCCTATTCAAGCTTTCTCTGTTTTTAAAGCTTCTCAAAAATAAAATGTAAGGCCCTGTCTCTTGCAGTAGACCCTGTGTCTTGAATATAATGTTGTCCTTGGCCAGAGATGTTACTCTCTTGACTTTTCTGACAGTGAGGTTTTGTTCAACCTCATCTCTCAGCAAATTCCAGTTTCAACCACATCACTCATTCCTTCAGTCAGCAAGTTTGCTGAGAGCTTTTGCAAATCTTTCCGGCAACATCCAAAGTGACAAGCAAACCCAGTGTTGGGCAAAGGTCCCAAATATCACACTTCAGGAGGCAGAACAAGGGGGAATCAACTTGTCATCATTGTCAGCTTGTCTCTCTTCCTGGGGCAAGGGCCTCGGGAGTTCTTCTTCTGGTTTTAAACAGGAAACCAGCTCTTCCCTGATCATAAAAGAAGGAATGGGAGAGGGAGGGAGGAGATGTTTTAAAAGGGAAAGGTGTTTCCTCAAAGAAAGCTACAAAAGCATCATTTTTAATTCAGGTCAAAATGCAAGTCTTGTGAAGTTCATCGGTGTTTATGCTGTCTACAGCTGTTCCTCTGCGCACACGTCTACACCAAGCCAAGCCTCAGCTGGCATGTCTGCTGTCTTCTGCTCTATGCCCTGCATTCAGTGTCCCAAACACCTTGCCCCCCTACTTGTAAGGCATTTCTATGCTTCCTCTTGCTTTTTTCAAGGTCCTAGGCACATTCCACATTCTATTTGATGGTTGATACTTTGAGCTGGGGCTCAGGAGCCCAGGGTACAGGATGCAGGGTGCAGAGTGCTGGGTGCAGAGTCAGCTATCAAAGCCAGAATCTGGGCTTTGTCCTTTAATACCCTGCCTCTTGCTGTTACAACTGCTGCTGTTATTAACTTCTCTCCAGTGTCTTTAATGTATTTTTTAAAAAGAAATATTGCCATAAATTACCACAACACCAACTTTATCTCACTCTGTCAAAACAACAGCATATTAGCTACTTGACTTGTTGCAACAAAACACCTGACAATAGTAACTTAAGGGAGAATGGCTTATTTTGGCTCACAGTAGAAAACGCAGTCAGGCCATCGTGGCTGGAGACAGCACCTACAGTCAGAAAGCAGAAAGAGGTGATTGCCAGTGGTCAACTCTGTGATGGTCAGCATTGACTGTCAGTGTGACAGGCCCTGGCATCACCATGAAACAAGTACACACCTATGAGGGACACACCCAGGGACACACTTGGGAGAGATTTTCTTGATTAGGTTAACTGAGTGGAATGGTGTATCCTTAACGTAGGCGCACCATTCTCCTGTTGGAGGATTCCTGGGATGCAAGTGAAGGAGAAAGCAGGCTGGGCACAGGTAGTCATCACTGTCGGCCTCCCCCTGTGGAGGCAAAGGGAACCACTGCCTTGGGTCCTTGCTGCTGTGATTTCTCTATTACAAGGGCTGTAACCACCTACTGTAAGCCAGAACAAACCTGCGCTTCCTCTCTTATGATATTTTTTTTTAACCAGGATACTTTATCACAGCAACAGAAAAGTAACTAAAATAGCACCTTCCTCCTTTTTATTCAAGCAGGCACTGAGGGGCCGGGAGGGGTGTCTTTTCACCTCAATGAAATCAGTCTAGAAAATATCTCACGGGCACACGCAGAGATTCCACAGCTAGTCAAACTGACAGTCGAAATAAACGGTCCGAGACACTCAGTCTACCTCGTTAAGACAGGAAGCCCAGAGCGAGAGTGAGATTTTGAGCTGATGAATTCAGCCATACAAAATTTTCAAATAAATTAAGAGGTACTCTATCTTCATGGATAAGAAAACTCAATGTTGGCAAGATGCCAGTCTTCCAGATTTTAGTGGTCCAATACAACCTCAGTCAAAAGCACAGTAAACACTCTGTGGATACCGACAACATGGTTCTCCAGTTTCTCAGAGATGCAAAGGCCTAGACACATAACATTGAAAAGGAAGACATGGAAAGTTGACATCACCTAATATTGGCAGTAGAATCCTGGTTACCAGGGGCAGGAGAAATGGGAAGGTCAGTCACTGGGCACTCAGTTACAGTTCGATAAGAGAAGTAGGTTCTTACTTGAGTTTTGGGATCTTTTTGTTTGTTTGTTTTTGGTTGTTATTGTTGTTGCACAACAGAGTAACTATACATATTATATGGTTCAAGAAAAGTAAAGGGTTGCTTTGATTCTCAGTGCCGGATCTCCAGCTTCACGCACGCTAGGCAAGTGCTTGGCCACCCAGATGCACCCTCAGCTCTGGAAGAAAGGATGTTAATGCTTTCACCGCAAAGAAATGATCAGTGTGTGAGGAAATAGACAGGCTCGTCCCAACCTGAGCACACAATAGGCACACTCAACAGAACACTGTATAATAGTAATGGTATGTAATAACATCTTAGGAGTAACTCAGTGGTGGAGCACTTGTCTACCATGAATAAAATGCTGGGTTCCATCCCCACTGCACATAAACTGGGCATCCATCCCAGTGGACTGTAATTCAAGCAGCCAGCAGGGAGAGGTGGGAGGATCAGTCCCAGCTACATAGCCTGCTTGGGTTGCATGAGAAGCTGTCTTTAAAAAAAAATATTATACCAGTACCATGCCGTTTTCATTACTGTTGCTCTCTAGTACAGCTTGAGATCAGGAATGGAGGTTCCTCTGGAAGATCTTTTATTGTACAGTATTGAGAATTGCTCTTGCAATGTCTGTAAAGAATTGTGTAGGTATTTTGATAGGGATTGCATTGAATCTGTAGATTGCTTTTGGCAAGATGGCCATTTTTACTATGTTGATTCTCCCAATCCATGAGCATGGGAGATCTTTCCACTTTCTGATATCTTCTTCAATTTCTTTCTTCAGAGACTTGAAGCTTTTTTCACACAAGTCTTTTACTTCCTTGGTTAGAGTTACACTAAGACGCTTTATATTATTTGTGTCTATTGTGAAGGGTGTGGTTTCCCTAATTTCTTTCTCAGCCTGTTTGTCATTTGTATACAGGATGGCTATTGATTTATTTAAGTTGATTTTTGCATCCAGACATTTTACAGAAAGTGTTTATCAGTTGTAGGATTTGCTTGGTAGAATTTTGGGGGTCACTTATCAATGGAATCAAACCAAAGAACCAGAATAAACCCACACACCTATGGACATTTGATTTTTAACAAAGAAGCCAAAACCTACAATGGAAAAAAAGGACAGCATCTTCAACAAATGGTGCTGGTCTAACTTGATGTCTACATGGTTTTTTTTTAAGTGCAAATAGACCCTTATTTATCACCATGCACAAAACTAAAGTCCAGATGCATTAAAGACCTCAACATAAAGCCAGATACACTAAATCAGTTAGAAGAAAAAGTGGAAAAGAGCCTTGAGCTCATTGGCACAGGAGACAGCTTCCTGAACAGAACGCCAATATCTCAGGTCTAAGATCAACAATTAATAGCTGGGACCTCATGAAACTGAAAGGTTTCTGTAAGGCAAAGGGCACTCAGTAGAACAAAACAACAACCTACAGACTGGGAAAATATCTTCACTGACCCTAATCCAACAAAGGACTAATATCCAAATGTATATAAAGAACTCAAAAAATTAAATCAGGGAAATGCAAATCAACACAACTCTGAGATTCCATTTTACACTCATCAGAATAGCTAAGATCAAAAACTCAAGTGATAACACTTGCTAGTGAGGATGTGGAGCAAGAAGAACACTACTCCATTGTTGGTGGGAGTGCAAACTTGTACAACTTTGGAAATCAATCTGCCATGTTCTCAGAAAATTGGGAATAGTGCTACCTCAAGACCCAGCTAGTCCACTCCTGGGCATATACCAGAAAGATACTCCACTATACAACTAGCACATTTGCTCAACTATGTTCACAGCAGCTTTATTTGTAATAGCCAGAATCTGGAAACAACCTAGATGCCCCTCAACTGAAGAAGGGATAAAGAAATTGTAGTACATTTACACAGTGGAAAGTATTCTATTCAGCTATGAAAAACAAGGAAATCTTGAAAGTTATAGGCAAATGGATAGACTAGAAAAGATCATCCTGAGTGCGGTAACCCAGACCCAGAAAGGCTCACGTGGTATATACTCATTTATAAGTGGATATTACTCCAATATAGATGTCCTCTGAGAGACTCCACCCAGTGGGGAATCAGGACAGATACTGGGACTCAGAGCTAGACTGAGAGTTGTATGGAAGAGATGGGGAATGGAAGGGCCCGGAGAAGTCAGGAGCTCCACAAGGAGACCATCAAGCCTGGGGCATCTAGACCCATGGGTTCTGCACAAACAGATGCACCAAACAAGGACATTGCAAGCAGAGAACCCAGAGCCCCTGCTCATATGTAGCTAATGGACAGCTCATTCTCCACATGAGGTGGGGGAAATGGGGACAGCCTCTGACATGAACTCTGGGATTTGCTCACTGTCCCTTGGCGGGGTGGCCGGTGGGCACACAGAGGAAGGGGGTGCAGGGTATCCTGATGACATCTGATAGGCAGAGGTCAGATGGTGGGAGAGGAGGGCCCCCTCCCATCAGAGGTCTAGGGGAGGGGAAGAGGGTGGAAGAGGGAGGGAGGGTGGAAACAGAAAGATAAGAGGGAGGGGATGACAATTGAGATGTCGTGTGAAAAAATATAATAACATTTTTAAAAATTACGAAATGCTCTATATATACAAATTCATGTGTCAATCAAATTTTGAGAAAATTATTATAAAATTAAAATAATCAAAGGGGTATATTACAGAGAAAAGAGTAGGCAAAAAGTCAATGGAATAGATAAAGAACTCAGGAATAGGACTACATAAATAAAGTCAACTAATTGCCAGGCATGGTGGCACACACTTGTAACCTAGCATTCAGGAGGCAGAGGTAGGAGGACTGACCATTCAAGGCCATCCTAGACTACATAACAACATTCTTGCTAGCCTAGCTCCATAGCTAAATCCTATGCAAAAACAAAAAACAAAAACAAAAAGGAAAATTACTGTCTGATACAGGAGGAAAGTCAGTGTGATAAGGAAAAATAGACACAACTTTCTGGCAAAGAGTTCTGGCATAACACTTGGCAACTTTGCGCCCAAAGAGCTGAGCTGTTACATAGCTCTTACAATCACCACAAAAAAAGCCACTCAGAGTAGATTACAGGCCTATTGTAAAAGATAAAACTAGAAAAGTCTGGATGGTCTTGGGTTTCCCAGTGACTTGTGAGACTTTACAAAAGCATGGCCTGTGCTGCTCTTCTACGCCTGTTAAGTCACCTCCATCACCTGCACCAAGGTGATCTCTTAGCAAACCTGGATAGCAGAAGTTCCTGATCCAAAGATGCTGTCATCCATGGGTACTTACCCAAGGCTAATGTAACGGGGACCCTCCCAACCCCCAGCTGATGGAAAATTCACCGCCTTGGGGCCACTGAGCAAGTAGACAAGGTGTCTGGGATGACTATAGTGACTGGACACATAGAGAAGATCCTAGTGGAATCAAGCTATAGAGAGAAAACAAATGCAAATGGCAGCACACCATCAGACTTGAGACCTCCCACAACATCCTCAGTCCCACAGGCACCAATAAGACTCCGCCTGAAGGAAGAGGACAGTCAGTCAAAGGAGCAGGGAAAACGGGAGAAAGCAAATCACAGCCTGAGCATTGCCTCTCAGCCTCTGAGAGAATCCCTCATCCTAGCCTCAGGACAAACAGTTCCCACTGTCAGAGCCTGGCGTCTGTGTGAACCATCAAAACCCATATTACAGAAGGACCAAATGCAAATATAACAGAAAAAAAAAAAAACAGAATCAGTCCTGCTCAGCTTCTCCCTCCCCTGCTAGTCCTGAGCATCAGCCCTTGGCAATGCAATGATATTTACACATTAGGGATAAAATGACAGCATCTCATTAGCACAGACTGTAAGGCAACTGTGGATGACAGCGGTAATGGAGCCCTATCACCAGCCACCCCAGTGCCAAGTTTCCAACACAGACATTGGAGTGCCATCTTGTGGTTATATGTAAGGACGAGGTGGAAGCACTCCAAGGTCTCCACCTGTGATGGCCCCGGAAGAGAAGCAAGCACTTATGGCTACAGTGCCTTAGAAATTCCCATCGCAGCCACCTAGCCCAGAGCCCCCAGGGCTCACCCTGCTCCGGCATGGGCTTACCCCGCGCAGCTACCTGAAACCGTGGAGAGTTCAGAAAATCCCCTTTCTATGTACTCAGCAAACCTGGAGACATGGTCTGTTGATTTTGACCCAGATTTATTTTTAACATTTTTAAATTTTTTTTGAAAATTCCATACAATATATTTTGGTTTTATCTATTTCCTAACTACCATCATCCAAACTCCTCTGGAACCTCACAGCGTGTCCCCCTCTTAATTTCATGTGTTGCTGTTGTTGTTGTTGCTCCTGCTGCTGCTGCTGCTGCTGCTGCTGCTGCTGCTGCTGCTGCTGTTTGTGGTAGCCTATGAACAAGTAGTGATGACCACGTATACATGGATATGGGGCCATCTACTGAGACCCAGACTTTTTATTCCAAAATTGAAATGCATTGGTCAAGCTCTGCTACTGCCTGGACTCTGCCCTCTAACATGACAGCCATCCTAGGGTAGAGGGCACATGGTGAACAAAACTATATCTGGGGTGTAGGTTTTGGATAATTTTCCTTCCCATCCTGTGCATGTCACTTTAGGGCACTGCGTACTTCCCTTATGCAAGTCTGGAGCGAGCCTTTGCAAAATCTCTCAAGATAAAAAACCATTCCCCTTTGAAATGTGGATGCAAATCTTCTCCAGATTCGAGCCCCTTCTTCCACTGTCTCAGTTAGTACAAGCAGCAGCGATGGTGCTAAAGAGAGCAGGAAAGACGGGTATTCACCTCATTGCGTTGTCACTACATTGAGTTCCCCACAGGTAAAGCTCTCAAAAGTGTTCCTACAAGAGCTACACATGTGCACTGCTATCATTCCAATGCTACTGTTGTTCCACAAAACTGAGTGCCCACACCAGGGATCCCAACCCCTTCAAAGCCTGAATATACAACGAACTATGCTTAATGCTTGAGAGCCTCAGCAACTGCCACTACGAATGGGCTGATGTTGCTGGTCACCGTGGCACACCCCTTTAATGAGACACTTAGGAGGCAGAAGCATGAGGATCTCAGTGAATTTGAAACCAGCCTGGTCTACATTTTGTGTTCCAAGACAGCTAGGGCTATATAGAGAGACACTTTCTTTTCTCTCTCTCTCTCTCTCTCTCTCTCTCTCTCTCTCTCTCTCTCTCTCTCTCTCTCTTTCTCTCTCTTTAAAGATTTATTTATTATGTGTACAGTATGCATCAGATCACATTATAGATGGTTGTGAGCCCCCATGTGGTTGCTGGGAATTAAACTCAGGACCTCTGGAAGAGCAGTCAGTGCTCTTAACTACTGAGCCATCTCTCCAGCCCCCCTCCTTCTCTTTTTCAGAACATGTAATGTGTAGCAGTTTCTTCCTAAATAATGATCCACCTTGGAAGGAGGCTCTGAAGATACAGGGGGTATCTAAAGGGATGTAAAACATTTCATCTTGCAGGGAAGTATGTTTAGCTCAGGGAGTAAACAACTGAGAAGCTTTAGGATGTCCCTGAAACTCACCAGATTCACTATATTCCTCCCTTCCTGTGCATATTTACATGTGTATGCATATGCACATTATATACATGCATATATGCGTGTGTGCAATAGGATTGCAAAGAGACACTTTCAGACAAGCTAAGCTGCCTAAAAGAAACTCAGACCCACCTGGCCTGGGGGAAAAAAAGATTTCATGAACTGTTACCACCTCTGTGGTGGGCTTTGGTGACAGAGCTGCCTTTGAGTCATCTCTGCTCCTGTAAATAAGCACTCACCAATATTCCTTTAAACAACTCCAACAAAACTCATTGGTTCACAAAGGGGGACTTTGGTGCTACCCTTACTTTGATCTGTTGTCAGTCCTCTATCTGGGTAATCAAATGTTTATTTGTGTCAAATAATTTATTTGAGGAAAATTTTATTATTGTTATAACACAATAATGTGAAAAACAAATTTACAACAGAAATCAGTGCCATAGTTGTTTCTGAAAGGAGAGGCTCTGAGGTATGAGAGATCTTTTCAGATGGTGAACATGCTCAGTGTCTTAACAGGAGTTTGGGAGACAGGGCCATGATCATTGACTGCATTCAGCACAACTATACACTCACATGTGTGGTTTACTCTCTGCAAGCACACCAGTTAAAATTCATAAAACTCAAGATCTGAGTTCAGTAAGAGAGTAAGAGCCATAGAGAGGAGCAAAGGGAAGCTCTTTCCTGGGCAAACACAGTAGGCATTGACAAGTGTGTTGTGGGGAAGCTATATCTATGGGAATACAGTTAACCAAGTGCCCCCACGAGAGGCTGGAGAGATGAGATGGCTCAGTGGGCCAAGTGCTTGCTGGGCAAGCATGAGGACCCGATGCTGTATCTCCCCACTCAACATAAAAAGTCAGGCATGGCAGCTCATGCTTGTAATACCAGCACTGGGAGGTGGGGACAGGTTTCCCCAGGGCTAGCTCACCAGCCAGCCTAGCCAGTCACTGATCTCCAACTTCAGTGAAAGATCCTGTCTCAAAAAAATAGGCTAGAGAAGATAGAGGAAGATCCCCAAATATGGACCTCTTACCTACACAGACACACACCTACATACCCTCATGCCCACACTGAACATGCACACACCGCATACACACACAGTGCTCGTGCACATACAGAAAAAAAAATCAAAAGAAAAGGAAAAAAAAAGAAAAGAAAGAAGTCATCCTTGTTAGAAGTCTGAGGTTTGAAAAGCAAACACAAAGCACTATCTCAGGAGAGACGAGAGCCCAAGAACAGTGGGTGGAAAGCACGTAAGCTGTGGTGAGCTGGTCACCCCTCCATGCTCAAGGCCTGGGGTTCACTCTTGCTCCTCTTTTCCCACTCAGTAACTTTGGGTATGCTCTTGACACCACACCACCTCTGTGCATGTGATCTGTAGATCACGGACTCAGTGCTAATAATCGCTCTGGCGTGGAGCGAGATGAAACGGATTCCTGCAGGGTGAGTCCTCAGCACGGTGGATCCCAGCAGCACGGTGGATCCCAGCAGCACGGTGGATCCCAGCAGCACGGCGGATCCCAGCAGCCCGTGGGATGGCTACCTTTCAGTTCTGTTGAACTTAGAACCCAGTGAAGATGGCATTAAGATTAGTCAAGAGTGACTGAACGCACCTGACGGGAGGAGGACGTGATAAAGCCTGCTGTGGAATTAGTCCAGGCAAATATTTACAATTATCACAAGAGAAATCACAGAGGGATAACTAAGACAATAGTCTGAGGGGGAGCAGGGCGTTTCCCTGAGTTGGCCTGGAGCTTGCTCTCTGCATCCCACACTCCGCTGGCAACCCTCCACACGGCTGCCACCCAACCACTAAAAACTAAGAAAGACCCTGGAACCAGGACCTCTGGGGAAAACTGGGTGACCAGTGAGGAAGGAGGAAGCAGTACAGCTGATAAAATCCTCTTCACTAGTGACTGGGGAGGTGCCATGAGGAAAAGGACGACCCGACCACTGGTCATCAGTACCCACATAAAAACCCAGCCATGGCAGCACACACCAGTGATCCCAGCACTAAAAAACAAGGTGAAGAACAAAAAAGAAAGGCATACGCCAATACCCAAGTACACTGACTTTCATTTTATCCTGTTTCAAATTCAGCAATATGATAGCCTTTGATGACCTTCCTCCTGTATTAATTTGACATCACTTTCTGGTTTCATATCTTAAAGGGTAAGTTATTCTGTTGTCATCTCTCTCTCTCTCTCTCTCTCTCTCTCTCTCTCTCTCTCTCTCTCTCTGTGTGTGTGTGTGTGTGTGTGTGTGTGTCTGTGTGTCTGTGTGTCTGTGTGTCTGTGTATGTCTGTGTGTGTCTGGGTGTGTGCGTGTGTGTGTCTGGGTGTGTGTGTGTGTGTGTGTGTGTGTGTGTATGTGTGTGTGTGTGTATCCGTGAAGGTACATATGCACATCAGAGGGTGCTGTTCCTCAGGACTACTTTTTGAGACAGGGTCTGTCAGTGGCCTGGTGCTCACCTCACCAAGGAGGCAAGACTGCATGGCTAGTGAGCCCCAGAGATTCACCTTTCTGGCTCTTCTCTTCTGCCGAGATCACAAGCGTTCACCACCCTACCCAGCTTTTTGACATGGGTTCTGAGACCAAACACCTGTCCTCATGCTTGTACAATAAATGTTTTACTAGCTGAACTACCTCAGCCTGACTGCCGTGTACACTGCTCCTGGCTAACTTTAGAGCCATAAGCTCCCATATTAAACATATGTTTTATGGGGGTGGGGGAACCCTACCATGTGTTAGAAAGCCAAAAGCTATGCTGCCACATTTTACAATACTCTACTCCAAAATACAGAAAGCTGTCATGTAAAAGGCACCATCCATTTCAACAGTGGAGGTGGGCAGAGATGACTGAGCAGTTAAGAGTGCTTTGTGTTCTTGTAGAGGACCCACCAGCCATACCAGTCATTTCACAGCTACCTGTAACTCCAGCTCCAAAGGACCTCATGCCCTCTTCTGGCCTTCTTGGGCACCTCCTCTCACATGCACATCGTGACCACACACACATAACACATACATGTATACACATACGTGTCTAAATCCTAAAACCTCAAATGAAATGCTTATGCGACATGTATTTGTTTAAGTCTAGAAACTCAAATGTAGTGCCTGTGCACATAAACACACACACACACTGTCTAGAGGGGCAGCCTGTGCTGAGGGGGGGGGGGGGAGGGGGTGGAATATGGAAAAGGGCTGAGTTCTCAGACCTGCTCAGGAGGCCACCTCTTCTCCTACGGTGTCTTGTGGCTTTGTGATTACCTTGTAATGTAGAAACTGACCATCCATCAACGTTGCCCAAGCAACAATCTTAGAATAATAAATCAGGACAGGGATTCTCGGCAACAAAGCTCCAGGAGGCTGCTGGGACATTAACATTGACCGATGGCTGAGACACTGCTCTCCTGGCCTACAGGGGGACACAGAATGGATGACAGCAGGACGCAAAAGCCTATATTACAGGACGAGCCGACCTGACAGGACCATACAGTAATGCAGAATTAATGCCATAGCACAACAGAATCAGAGACCAAAACAGAGGAAGCGGGGGCTAAACACACACACACACACACACACACACACACACACACACACACACGCATGCACGCACGCACTCACTCATGCACCAGGGCACACATGTGGAAGGCTGAGAATCTGTAGGACTCTGCTCTCCCTTCCATTCTGTAGGTTCCTGGGATTGATCAGCTCATCTGGCTCAGGAGCTGATGCCTTCTCCCACTGAGCCATGTCGCTGGCCTGATGCATTAGGGCTTTGAGCATCCTGAATTCTGGTGCCCATTGTAGCAGGTGAGAGTATCCTGGAATCAGTGTTCAGAGATACTAAGCAATGATTTCAGTTCTTACAACGATAAACGCATAATGTTATCAACAAACGTATGTGAAATTATCATGTAAACTGGCACAAAAATCAGGCGTTTGGGCTTGAAATGTGTTTCTCTACCTGAAATTCTGACCCAACTAGGAAGCATGAAGTAGGAAGTGTCAGAAAGCCAGGTACATGGCAGCTTGGCCCTGTCTCTTTGCTCGGCCAGTGTTTCTGCCTCTTCTTACCTTTGCCTAAGCAGAACTGCCAGACATGGTCAGGAGCCATAGCAGAAGAAAGGAAGGGAAACATGCCAGCCAGTGAGAGCAAAGAAGCTGCCCATCAGCAAGGAAGCACCTTCCCCTCACTCCTGGCAGCCAGGTAAACCACTGCTTCATCCCCACTCCAGGGAAGCAGCTGCACCAGAGACAGAGGGAAACCACCCCTGAGCGGTTTAAGGGTTCTAAAGCATTGGAGAAAGTTCCAGTTTTTACAGTGGATTGAGCAGCCTTATTGATTTTTCTCTGTTCATGTCTGTAAAGATTTTCCTTATGTGAATGAGTGGTTCTGCCTGCACATGTGTCTGTGCAACAGATGCCCTGTAACTATAGTTACAGACAGTGGGGAGCTGCCATTTTGGTCGCTGGGAATCAAACCTTGGGGCACTCTTTAATAGAAGCAAGTACCCTTGACTGATGAGCCAGCCATCTCTCCAAAGTACTACTCAGTCCATTTATTACTCTTTCCATCTTCCATGATTGAAGCCAGATATTTGACTTCCAAGACTCTCTTGCAGCTAGAGATGTAGGCACAAGACAAAACACAAATAGCAGAACAATGCTGAGCAGATATTCTGAGAAATGTCTTATTTCAGTGATTAAAGGCATAAACAGGTAGCTCTGAGACAGAAACTATTATAAGGATAGAGTCGCCTTGTCATCATAGAGCCAAGAGAAAAACAGACACACTAAGTCTGACTCAGCTGAGGCTCCAAAGCGCACCAGCTACCATTACCCAGAAACTAAGATGGATGAGTCTCATCCTCTTCTTCCTTCTTGCTCAAATTTTCAATGAGTCAAAAAAGAAATATGAATTCTAAGAGGTGGGGTTTTCTTATCATTTAAAAAACAATATATTGTATTTTAAACCATAAGTTTGCCTGCTACCTTTGATGATATTAAATATTTGGTGATATTTAAATAGGCTTGTTTGAGACATTCAGACCACCAGTTCTATGAACTGAAAAGGCAAAAAAAAAAAAAAAAAGCTTACAAAAATGTTGGAAGACACTGTCTGTGTCCACAAACAATACTACCTTCCATGCTGTGTTTTCAACCTGAACTTCCCTAGTATTTTTATTTAACAGGCCCAAAATTGAGGTCTATTTAAGCTTAAGTTGGTTATATGTGGTTTCTACCCTTTTCCACCAGTCCGCTTCAGGCGCTGGAGTGCCGGACTTACTCACCTCCAGAATTGATCTGATTTGACTCTCTGTTAGCTTCTGCCTCGGGTCATAACAATCCTTAAGTGTACGGTGGGTTAAATATGTCCTTGCAGCTCCCTCTGCCTTCACTGTCCTGGGTGTGTCTCAGCACCTTCTGATGGGAAGTTCTCCCCTGGAGCAGGTAGAGCATCCTTCCCCACCCCGGAAACTGGGCTGGACCCTACGACCTGACTAGAACAATACAACTGAACCTCAATGGCAAAGCACAGGTCCCCACAATGGTGAACAAGAGGTATTTTTTGCTAAACTCTATTCTACATCTGGCACTCTCAATGAAACGGTCATGACCCAGGCACCCACCGGTCAGCAACTACGAGGCACACAAAATAAATCTAAACTCAAACCCTCTTCTAAACAATCCAAGTTTTGATTATGACTCTGCTCTAGCTTTTGTGTCACGGATTGCAGAGCAATGTGGGCCATTCACAGATCATCCCCTGTGGACTCAAGCCACAAGGCACAATTCCCAAGATGCCCCAGAAGATATCAGCATCTGGAACCCCAAATCCGCAATTATCATTTCATCACTTAGCCAAAGTTATGTCTAGGCTGGGGATGTAAGTTAGTGTTTTACAGCTTGTTTAGCACAGTGTGGCTCTGGGCACAGTCCACAGCACTACACACACACACTCCACTGTACTGTAGTGTGTATATGTGTGTGTGTTAGCATAGTGTGGCTCTGGGCACAGTCCACAGCACTGCACACACACACACGCACACACACACACACACACTCCACTGTACTGTAGTGTGTATATGTGCGTGTGTGTGTTAGCACAGTGTGGTTCTGGGTACAATCCACAGCACTACACACACTCACACACACACACTTCACTGTAGTGTGTATGTGTGTGTGTGTAAGTGAAGGAGAAGCACTAACTATATGAACAAATGCGATAAATGTAAAAGCATATCTATATCTATGCTCTGCAGAAAAACCGAAAGAGCGTCAGAGGACAAAGAAGTACCACCAGATGCAGTCATGGACCCCCTTCCCTTCCAACGAGCAGACATTAGAGCAAAGAGCAAGTAGAAGCCACAGGAGACAGCCATGAGACAGCTAGGCGAAGAGCTTTCACATGGGATAGTCAGTGCACAGGTCTGAGGAAACTCAAGGTCTTTGGAGCCAGAGTCAAAGGAAAAAGGGAAAGGCGGAAAAGTGGAGCTGAAACAGAGGGGCAACTGATACAGGCCTGCTGGAAACTAGTGTGAGCTTTGGAACTGAAAATGCTGTTTGTGTGTGTGTGTGTATGTGTGTGTGTGTGTGTGTGTGTGTGTGTGTATGTGTGTGTGTATGTGTGTGTGTATGTGTGTGTGTGTATGTGTATGTGTGTGTGTGTGTATGTGTGTGTGTGTGTATGTGTGTATGTGTGCGTGTGTGTGTGTGTTGCAGACCTGGTCTATGTCTGCACTGTGTTAGATAGAGATGCCCTCTCTGTATATGTTTGATCATACAAGCTGTGAGGTGAGGAGCTGACTGTCAGTAAAGCACTTGCCTTGTGAGTGTGAGGACCTGAGACTGGATCCCTAGAACCCACCGTGAGCAAGGTGGGGTGGTGTGCATTGTCATCCCAGTGATGGTGAGGTGGGAAGCAGAGAGGCAGATCTCTGGAAGCCGAAAGCCATGAAGCTCCAGGCCAGTGAGAGACTCTGTCTCAGACAAAAAGTTGAAAGCGGCTGAGCACTGACACCGAGGGCGACCTCTGACCCCTCGGTGCTCCATGCACACTCTCACTTGCATCCAAACATGCAGGTACATATGATTAAAATAAACACAGGCTGCTTACTAAGTGTCAGGCATAATCAGCGTTTCTAGAAACCAAGGCCCACTTTACATTCTAAATCAACAGCCATGTGGGAGGGGGTGCATGTTTAAATCTCTGACCTTTTCTTTCTTAGTTCACGATGAAATAAAGTCCTGATTGCATGTGACGCCCATGGAGACTATGCAAACAGCACATTAAACTCAATCACTCTCACGGGGGCCTGCTTTCTATCCTACCTGGGAGGTTGAAAAATACAACTTTTAATTTCTAAAATGGTATCTCCCACAATCATGGCAATTATCATCCTATTCAACTCCAGAGGTAATTTAAAACATGGGTCAGTTCTCCAGCAAACAATCTATTTGTAATATGCAATTTGGGCTTGGATTGCGAGGATAAATATTATTCTCCAAACAAATTCAAGTTAAAAGTAATTCACAAATAATGGTGTAAAAAGAACATAAACAGTGTGCAGGCAACATCATTGAAGAAAGGAAATCCACTGAAGAAAGGAGAATCAGTAACAGTTCTGAAAGACGTGAATTGAGTGAGGAGGAGGCTCGGTGGTCAAGAGCGCTTGCTGCTCTTACAGAGGTTCTGGGTTTGGGTGCCAGCACTCACCCCAGGCAGCGCCAGGGGGATCAGACAGTCCCCGGGGCCACTGAGGACACTGCACACATGTGACACACAAACCGAAAGATTTAAATCTAAACAGAAGATTGTGGGGCATAGGATAAATATCCAGAAATCATATGTATGGCCTAGAACACGTGTAAGCATGTGCTTGTTTGTTTCCAGGATGCATGTCATGGGAGGAGTGTCTAAGAACAAGTGTCACCAAAATGGTTGGGTTTTACATGAAAGAATCACAGACACTTAAATACAAAATAGCAGCCTGTATGGATATGATCCTCCTCCCCCCCAAAAAAATATCACTTTTATCTATAAATGATACAACATGCTAGAGAAGTATTTCACAGATTTTGAATTCAAAGTACATAATATGCATTATTTTTCTGTAACGTACAAGTGTGGCTGGGTGTAGTAGCCCACACTTTTTAATCCATGAATTCAGGAGGCAGAAACAGGCCGATCTCTCTGAGTTCAAGGCCAGCCTGTTCTGCAGAGTGAGTTCCAGTCCAACCCAGGTAGCATAGTGAGACCCTATCTAAAATATGTTTCTGATATATCTTATATGTATAAGTATTTACACACAGAGATAGATAGGTAGACAGACAGACAGACAGACAGATGATAGAGAAACTGAAGCAAAGACGGAAAGGGTAGTTTTCCCATGATGAGGAAGTCAGTATGCGCTCATCTCGTCCTAAAGTAAGATTGTGTCCATGCCTAGCTGACCCTTTCCCTGGCCTCTGCTTTTCAAATGGAATCAAGTTTTGCCTGAGATTCACACTCTCCCTGCTTGGCTTATTTCAAGCCCCTCATTCACTTTTTTTTCTTTTTTCCCCCTCGTTCACTTCTTTAACAAAGATGGAACCCAAGCTCTAGGAGATCACCCTTGTCAGAAGAGGAAATCAGTCTTCAGGAGGTGTATCTCCAAATTTATTTTCATCTTTAGTATGGATGAAATAGTTTTCAAAAAGAAAAGGAAGTGCTTTGTGCATTTCTTCTGATCTGTACTCTTTTTTCAATTTTTATTATTATAATTTAATGATCTATTTAAATAAAAAGTGATGTTTGTTCATAGATGTTTGTTTTCATTTACACACATATTATTTTCCCCAGATGGCTGGCTTCCTAAAAACAAGCAACATATGTCAATAACAAAGAAAAAAACATATATTGTTATAGCCTATATGCAAGGAAAGCTCACTATAGCCAAAGGAGATTTTTTCCACTTAGGCCACATCACATTGAACACGTCAGATCTTGTCTAATCTTGGAGGCTAAGCAGGATTGAGCCTGGTTAACACTTGGCTGGGAGATCTGAACTCTTTCTTTAAAAATGCATTATTTGTTATTATTGGTGAAAAGGGCATGTGCATTCCATGGTCTACATGTGGAGGCCGGAGGACAGCTGTGTGGGCCTGGGTCTCTTTTCCAAACTGTCCAAGGGTACAGGAGATCACATTTATACCGTCAGACTTCCACAGTCTGCTGAGGTATCTCACCTGCTGGCCCTTGTATATATTTTCCTGAAATTGAGACAAATAACACGGGGTGAAAGAAAACGGATCATTTTCTTTCCCATGCAAAAAGTCCTATGTAAAATACCAGCAATACAGAATCAGCTAGTAGCTACACACTGTGGCCATGGTGAGGTTCCTGAAATGATACCCAAGGCACACTCTTAATGCTGTGGACATAAAATGTCCCCTCCAGGCTCCCGTCATGAAGGCTTGGTTGACACTGGAGAAAGTGACTGGATCTTGAGACTCTGAGTGAATGCATCGGTTAACCGCTTGATGACAGCAGTACTGGGAGGTGGTGAGAAGCATGGCATGGAAGGGGGGAGGCTGGCGGGGGGCATGAGTAGGTCATGGGTCAGGGGCTGGGGGGGGCACAAGTAGGTCATGGGTCGGGGTAGGAAGACACTTCTTAGCCCTTATTCTCTGCTTCCTGTGCACCATGAGCTGAGCAGCCTGGCACCACCACACTCAGTAGTAGCGATAGAACCACCTGACCAGGGGCTAAAACCATGAGCCAAAAATTAGTCTTTCCTCCTTTAAATGACTTCTTTCAACTAGGTCAGCCACCAAAAGTCTAAGAAGCACACTTTGCTCACCATAGGGAGGTTTAAAGAAGGAAAAAAAAAATATTATTGACATGGATAATAAAAAAAGCATTCAACACCATCTTTATCTTTAGAACAAAAAAGTATTTGTGAAAGTAAATCCTTTCTTATCATGACACAGTATTTTTTACCGTGTACTAGAAATGCGCGCTCTGGGTGCACAGAGCCCGGCTGTCTGCCATGCCCCGCCCACTTAGACTCTTACCACGCACCACATGGATTCTTCTTATCCCACCATCATCCTTCTGCCCCTGCCTACCACCCAGTCTCCATCCGCGAGCACCTCCTCCATCTTCTGCTTAAATGTTTCCAAAAGAAGGCATTGGTCTGAAAGTCAACTGTCAAGGGCAGGAACAGGAGGTCAAGGCCACTGATCACTCTCCTGCCTTCCTGTCTGTCTGTGGTTAGCAACAGTGACACATCCCTAAGGCACAGCTCTCAGCAGACACTCCTGCACTGATGTGGCTGGGGCAGCCCTTTAGGAAGGGCCATGGGAACCCCGCCCCGCCGCAGTGTTTCTACCTCTGCTAGCTTCAGCATCATAGGGCGGGGGCATCCCTTAGCTCTGCATCCCCCTGAAAACCGTTCCTGCATCCATGTGCGCTGTTTCCTGCCCTCAGCTTCAGCATCATAGGGCGGGGGCATCCCTTAGCTCTGCATCCCCCTGAAAACCGTTCCTGCATCCATGTGCGCTGTTTCCTGCCCTCAGCTTCAGCATCATAGGGCGGGGGGCATCCCTTAGCTCTGCATCCCCCTGAAAACCGTTCCTGTACCCATGTGCGCTGTTTCCTGCCCGCAGCTTCAGCATCATAGGGCGGGGGGCATCCCTTAGCTCTGCATCCCCCTGAAAACCATCCCTGCATCCATGTGCGCTGTTTCCTGACCTCAGCTTCAGCATCATAGGGTGGGAGCATCTCTTAACCTCTGCATCGCCCTGAAAACCGTTCCTGCACCCATGTGCGCTATTTCCTGCCCTCAGCTTCAGCATCATAGGGTGGGGGCATCCCTTAGCTCTGCATCGCCCTGAAAACCGTTCCTGTACCCATGTGCGCTGTTTCCTGCCCTCAGCTTCAGCATCATAGGGTGGGGGCATCCCTTAGCTCTGCATCGCCCTGAAAACCGTTCCTGCACCCATGTGCGCTGTTTCCTGCCCTCATCCTAACCAGGGTTGGTTTGTCTCCACTATGGTTTAACAGATCAGCAAATGTGGCTGATGAAGTGAGACAAGGAGAAATTAACAAAATTGTTACACTGTGTTAAAGGAAAATAGACCCTGTTAAGCAAATTACACAGAGAAGGCCAGTTAAGATTATTGCAATGAAGGTGACCACAGCTGAGGAGTTACTATTCCATTGGTCAGAGAACCAAGGGGATGGGGGAGCCAGCCTGGAGTAAGAGTGAGGTCGAGGTTTGCCCAAACCCTGGAAATCCCATCCCAAGACCAGCAGAAGTAGGATCACTACCACCCCCGCCCCCTGCCCCAACCTGCGTGTCCTGGCTCACACAGCCCTGCATCCCCACCTTTGCCCGCCACAGGAGGTCACATAGCCTGGTAGCTAAGTTAAACTTCCTCTCCCCTTATAAGGTCATGTACAGAAGCACCTCATGAAAGTGAGGCATCCCCAGCACCCTGGCCCTGGCCAATAATGTCCACTCACCCCCAAAACCCCTACTCATCCCCACAAAGGTTTAAGTAGCCATTGTTCCCCCAATTAAACAAACTGTCTCCCTGAAGCTGTCTTTGAGAGTTCACTCTAGCCACACTCACCACCACCAGAGGTCTCTTTAACCCCTGGCTGCTCCCACCACATTTCCCGTCTCAGGATCCGCTGGGATAGTGGCCACGGTTGTGGGTTGATAGTGCTATAACGAGAGGGGAAACAGCCTGGACAGCAGCTGTCACTCAATGCGGGGCACAGAGACTGCCAGGATTCACAGGAGGAAGGTGAGTGATGCCCCCACCAGGGGACATTGATGGACCCCTCCACCTTGCCTTCCCATGAAAAGGGCTGTCAGTCTGTTTTTCTCCTCTTTCAGTTTACTCCGTCAAGCAAGCAGGTCGATTCCATTCACACACACACACACACACACACACACACACACACACACACACACACAATAAAATAAAATAAAAAGGGCCCCACGCCTATTTCCCCCACATCCCTCTTGCTCAACTTCAAAGGATAATAAAAGCATGCTCCTCTTGTGCAACCCTTATTACCACTCCAACTTTACAAACTATGGGTACCAACTCCCAAGCTTTCAAATCCAGTGCCCACTGGCAAATTGATGTCACCAACATTCCCCAATTTGGCCGAGGAACTACATCTAAACAGGTCCACAACCCCCTTTTCCTAATTAGCACTCTTTCCCCTCTTCCTCTGGTTGCTGGGTCAGAAGTGAGGTTGAAGTCTTTAAGAGCCCAGATAAAGTAGGTTTTGAAAAAAATCTAAGCCTACATACAGTCACCTTCACCTGTTTACCATATCAGCAAGCAAACAGGGATAAATCCTGTCTCTAAGACCTTGACACCTATGGGAGCTACTGCTATTGGAATTGCAGAACAGGGGGGATGGCTGGGTCGGATATACTCAGAGCAACAACCAAACACCCAGAGGTATACATCCCAGAGCCCTGGAATGAGTGTGGGGGATGGGAGCGGTGGCAAGTTTTACTCCCATCAGTTTGTTCAATACCCTGCTGCTGGCTTTCACATTTCTCAACAACTTGCTCTGGCTCCACAACCAGCCCTAGTCTACTGGTGTATCGTGAACCAGGAAATCAAAGTCACCCCTTCCTGGTTACAACACATCCGCATCCGGTACAGGGCTGATCTCCTCCCTCTAATAATTCACCCTAACTCCTCCCAGTGCTTTTTCTGTGTCTCTTTTTAATGGCCATTATTGGCAGCTGTTCCCAGTAACATCTCCTTCTTGAACCCCGTGGCCTCACCCACACAGAAGTTACAAATAATCTTCCCTCTTTGCCTCCAAGGACCCTCTTCTGGGTCTCATCCTGGATGTTTCCGGAATCTCGCTGTCACCAAGCCAGTATTGTTAACCCCACCCATGCTTTTCTTTACACTAAATGTCATCAGTCCCTGCACTACTACCTCCATCCAAGGTTGTTGTATCCCCATAATGATTACCCCACAGGTCTGCCTGTACAAGTCTGAAGAAATTGCCTGGTGATTAACAGGGGACTGGAGAAAGAGAGAAATCTTCACCCCCTGTGTGTCGAACTTGGCCTGGCTGTCTAAGCAGGAGCAACAGGACTCGATGGGGTGGCCCTGCTACAGGCACAACACCTGGCTGGCAATTTCCAGGACAAGCTGAACCAGGCCATGGCCTCCACCGCAGACAACCTCAGAGTCCCTCCAGTAGCAGATAACCTCCCCCAGGGGCTTACAAAACAAGAGAGCTCTCACCTGCTGACCGCTGAGCAGGGAGAGACTTGTGCTGTACACAAGGCATGGATGCTGTGCTGTACACAAGGGATGGACACTGTTTATGTTAATGAATCTGGGCTAGCAGAACAACACATACAGGAAATTTTTGGGGGTTTTGGTGGTTTTGTTTGTTTGTTTGTTTTTTGGTTTCTCTGTATAGCTTTGGCTGTCTTAAATTTGCTTTGCAAATCAGGCTGGCCCCGAACTCACAGAGATCCACCTGCCTCTGCCTCCTGAGTGCTGGGATTAAAGGTGTATGCCACCACCATGCAGGAAAACTTTTTTCTTAATCATTACTTTTATTTTATGTACACTGGTGTTTTGACTGCATTTATGTCCGTGTGAGGGTGTCAGATCCCCTGGAACAGCAGTTACAGATGGTTGTGAGCTGCCATTTGGTGGCTGGGAATTGAACCAGGGTCTTCTGGAAGAGCAGTCAGTGCTCTTAACTGCTGAGCCAGCTCTCCAGCCCCAATATACAGGTTCTGGAAAGATCTTTGAGGATGCTATGCCCCAGGTACCTCCACACCATGGTACTCAAACCCTCTGGTAGCTTGGCTTCTTCACCTCCTTGACCCCGTACTGGCCATTAGGACTTTTCGACCCCCGACCACCTGTTTCATCCAGTTTGTAAGACAGCAAGTAAGCAACAGTGCCACAGTCACCACCAAGCAGCTTCTGGTTCCTCTACCAAACCATCCCCAACCTAGACTCTGACAACTGTGATGACACCTCCCCTTTATAAAACAAAAAAGGGGGAGATGTGGGGCCAGAAAGCCATGAGATCGGGGAGTCAGCCTGGAGTAAAAGGGGGATAAAGGCATGTTCAAATCCCAGAAATCTTGTCCAGAGATCATCAGGAGTAGGATCACTGCCCACCCCCCACCATCACCACCCCGGCCTGCATGTCCTGGCTCACACAGCTCTGCACCCCTACCTTTGCCCTACCGCCCCCCCCCAGAGGAAATCACGTAGCCTGATAGCCAGATTAGGTTTCCTCTCCCCTATAAGGTCATGTCTAGCAGCACCTGGAATTCCCCCTGATGCAAATGAGGCACTCCCAGTGCCCTGACCCAACCCATAATGTACACTTACCCTGAGTGCCCCTATGTACCCCACTAAATGAGCTGTCTCTCTGAAGCTGCCCCCTGGCAGGTGTTCTCAATCAGCTCAGCACTGTCTGAGGTCTCCTTCTCTCCCCTTTGTGACCGTGGGCCTATCGTGGGCCAATCAGACCATTACAGGTGGGGAGGCGGAGCCTGAACAGCAGTTGGATAAAATATCTTGACCATAAAACTTAAGGAAGAGAGGTACGATTCAGGGTATAGTCTACTGTGGCAGGGAAGTCGGGGCAGCAAAGACTTGAAGAGCTGGTCCCATCACATCCACAATCCGGAAGCAGCGGATGCACAGGGCTGCTCAGCTCCCGTTTCTGTGTATGGATTCCAGGATCCCATCCATGGGAAGGGACTAACCCTAACCCTCCCATAATGTGCCTACCTTGACCCCTCAATTAACACTAAGCCCCCAGGCTTTCCCAGAGGCCCATCTCCCAGGTGAGTCTAGATTCTGCCAAGTGGACAATTAACTTCAGTGCTAACCTGAACTCAATCCCAAACAGGGGACAAATGGGGGTGAGGGGGGGCATATAATGAGCCGGAAGTGAATTTGTTCAGAGGAACTGAGCAATTAGGAATTAGGTGAGAAGAGGCTTGTTAGAATTCTTATCTCATTGGCCTCAGCAGGCTAGGGTGACTCACCAAGGGCAAGACAGAGAGGAGGAAGTCCTGATGAGCAGATGTGATTTGCATACCTGAAAATTCCAAGTTTTCAGAATCAACTAGAAAAAAAAAATATCACCAATGAAAGAGTGAAAAGCAACTGCCTAAAAGTTTAAGTTCAATGTGCCCAGACTCAGAGTATCTTTCTGTGGGAGAGCCCTCACTACTGGCCAGGGCCAGTTAAATCTGGCCTGCTGTCTGTTCTGTAAATAAAGTTTTATAGAGGCACAGCTGTGTCCAGCATCTCTTCTGTCTAGGTGCTAAAGCAGAATCTCAGTTATTCCCGCAAGTTCCTGCCTCTAAGTCCTCATCGCTACAACCCTAGTCTCTTTCCCAAGTTTATTTTTATTCAAATATTTTCATACAATACGTTATGGTCACGTTCTTTCCTCTCCCTAAGTCTCTTAATGAATTAAAGATTTTACAGGAGTGAAGAGAAACACTAAACCTTGCTTAAGGAAAAGAAAGAAGAGGAAGAGGAATACAGGGTGGAGGAGGAAGAAGAGGGAAAAGAGGAGCCAGCAGAGCACGGTGGCAGACACTGGAAAACCAGCCCTTGGGAGGCTGGGGAGGCTGAGGCAGGAGGATCCAGAGTTTGAATCCAGCCTGAGCTTCTCAGTGAGATCCAGTCTCAAAAGCAGCGCAAGTTGGAGGGGTGGCTCACGGGTAGGACAGTTGGCTAGCACGCAGGAGCCTCTGGGTTCAAGCACCACCGATAACATAGTTGTTTCTTTTTTTCCCTTTCTCCTTTTCAAAAATCTCTATGAGATGATCCCCCTGCAGAGAGCTGTGAGTTAGTTTCCTTCTTGTCCCTTGCCATCCTGGAAACTCGCAGCACACAGAAGTAACTCCGAGAGAGAGCCCTGAAGTCAGCCAGAGGGGGAGTGGTACCCAAGCCTCGTTGTGAAGAAAGATAGTTGTCAAGCCCCGCTTTGAAGGGAGGAAAATAATGAATGCAAGTGAGCGCTGGCTAAGAAAACTGAAACAGATTATCCTCCTGAAGTGGATGATTAAATACGCTAACACACTCGAGATTCCAGTCTCTGGCCCCAGGCCTTTGTGCGTAATGATTTGTTCTTTGTTTGAGAAAATGTGTGGTTGTTTGCCAGTGTTTTAAATGATTAAGAAGCAGAAATACAGGCCTGCAGAGGAGAGGGAGCGGAGTCATATTTTATTGCAAATCAGGCCTATCTTGAAAGTCAGACTGAGCTTCTAATCATAACATGGACTGGGGAGTGAGCTTGGAAATATTAATCATTAATAAAGAGTACTTAAGGTTATGAATTCTTCAAGGCTTCAGAGGAGCTTTGGAAACTCTGGGGTCACAGTGAAAGAGTGCATATTTTATTTATTGATGTGTGTGTGAAAGAAAGAAAGAAAGAAAGAAAGAAAGAAAGAAAGAAAGAAAGAAAGAAAGAAAGAGCAAGAGTGTGAGTGTGTGTGTCTGTGTGTCTGTGTGTCTGTCTGTGTGTGCGCGCTCGCGCACATGCCTCTGTGCACAACTGTGGAGGTCAGGGAGTCAATTCTCTCCTTCCACTATGTGGATTCTGGAGCTCGAACTCAGGTCATCAGGCTTGGCAGCAAGCACCTCTATCTGCTGAGCCATCTTTCCAGCCAGGGAAAGTCATTTTAAATATTTAAAATAGTCCCAGGGTCAAGACGTTGTAAAGGAAGGAACATGAGTTTAATGGATTCCTCTGTGACCAGCTCCGGAAAGAAGGCACATCACGTGTCACTTGTTTTGCATATGACAGCAACCTTAAAACTGTGGTTTCAGTCAACGCCAAGTCACTGGAAGCTGTAGTGTTGGGGCTCAAGTTTACTCTGACATTTAGTGGTTAAGTGTGGTTGGAGTCTGTCTTTTCTAGTAAGGTGCCATGGTCATGTCCCCAATGTAGCTTAAAGTATTTCAAATGAATAGTGCACCAAGTATCAACAGTTTTTAAAAGCTGAATCTGTGGCTGGCTAGTTTTATGTCAACTTGACACAAGCTAGAGTCATCAGAGAGGAGAGCGCCTCCATACCATTGGGCTACAGGCCAGCCTGTAGTGTTGTGGTGGCTTTTCCTTCTGGCCCTGAGCTCCCAGAATAAAGACTCATGACACCCAAAACATATTTACAAATACCTAGGCTTGGTGGGAACCACCTGACTGATAGCATTACACAATCCTGCAGCTGCTCTCCCATATTACCATGGCAAGTTTTTAATGGTTTGCACCAAGATTTACTGTCAGCAGCCGCGTAAGCAACAGCTGTTTGCACTTCTTCCCCTCTGCTGCTTCTTGAATGTCAAGGCTCTTAGCTGGCTATGCTTGTTTTAGGTATTATCCTTTTGTTTTGTTTTGTTTTGGGTTTTTTGTTGTTTTATTGTTTTGTTTTGTGTGGTTTTTGCACAGCATCATCTGTTCAGCTGCCCCTCCTCCCCTTCAGCCTTCCTTACAGGGAAGAGATAGCAGAGTGATGCCAGACGCAACTTAGCTCACATTTGATTGTCTGTAATATCAGTTCTGGGAGCACCCGTTGCTCCCTTCCTGGTGGCCTGTGGTCTCATTCTGTGGTCTCATATGTAGATACTGGAACTGAAAGTGTCTGGCTTTGCTGTGCTTTTGGAGCCTAGCTGGGGAAGCCAGCAACATCCGTCTATAGGCAGGATTTTTTCCTTCTGTGTGTTTTGTTCATCATCCCACCTTTGTTCCTCATTTGTAATCTTATGTAAGTGGACTTGCTGAATAAATTCAGTGCCCACAGGGACATATTCACCACTGGGAGGTGACAGCCGAAGCACCACTGCAGACAAGCATGGGCAGGAAGAAAGAGAGAAGGAAGAGCTAGGGCTCCTGTCCCCAGCGGAGCAGGAGCAATGGCAACCTTGGGGAATTTGGGATGGAGACAGAGGTCATAACAGACAGCAGATCCTTCTTCTGCTTCAGTTTTGGGGGTGTTGTTTTGTTGTTGTTTTGACATATCCCCATTTCTGTGCTCCCTTAAAGAAAAATGTATATTCCAAGCAGACACTAACAGACTTCTCGGTCATTGAGTATGATCTCTAGCTGCCAGCAAGATGGCTCAGTGTGGTTGAAAAAAGCACGTGCTGCCAAGTCTGACAACCTGAGTTCAATCCCCAGCACCCACACTGACGAACGAGAGAACCAACCACCCCATCTGGTTGCCATGACTCTACATTTGCATCATACACACACACACACACACACACACACACACACACACACACACACACATAAGGTTAGACTCAGGATTTGTCCCTGGCTTTTCCCTTTTATTTTAAATGGAATTTTTCTAAGCAAAATATTGTTTCTAGCTTTTATGACACTTCCTGCAAGAAACACAGCTCCATGCAGCTGAAGAGCGCATCTCTCCTGACTCCCCAGGGCAGAATGAATTTTTGAGGCCAGAAAAGGCTTCTTACAGCCAAACCTCCAGGGTTCATGAGACACAAGAACAGGACCAAAGGAAGGAAGGTACACTGAGCTGGAAAAGGTGTTGGCCTCAAGAGTCCTTAAGCCACAGAGCATGATTAGAGTGTCTCCGAGGATGAAGGCAGCCAGTAACCGCCTTCCTGAAATTGCTCCCACAGAAAGTGCTGGTGGGGTCACGGTGGGGGTGGGGGGTGGGGGGGACAGGGTGTGAACACCTGTGGGTTCAGACACTCTGCTGTCTGACTGTGGGTGAGTGTGACTCCTGCCTGCCTCCCCACCTTGATGGACAGTCTCCTTCGCAACCTGTGAGCCAAAATACCCTCTTCGCCTACTTTTCTCAGGTATTTTGTCACAGTGAGGGCAAAGGTAAAAAGCTCAGACACCAAAAGATAAAGTGTAGTAGCATTGATAGCTTTATTGTTATGTAAATATTATCAATATATTATGTTGGTAATGACTATTAAGATGATAAGTGAATTCTTAGGGCAGCCACACCCTCCCTCCTTCCCAGTTACTATTATACCCTTCTGTCTTCCCTCCCCTTAAATGTGGTTACGACCTTAAACTTGCTTCAACCAAAAGAATGTGATAAGGTGGCAATACACACCTGACTGGCCGATGGCATTACACAGTCCTGCTGGCATCTGTCTGCCCTGTGTTTACATCCACTGTGAACACAGAAAAGACATCCTGGAAATCCTGTGTTGGAAGGAGCTTTGAGCGGGCAGGAATGGAATCTGGGGCTGGAAGGATGGCTCAGCGGTGGAGAGGCCTCGCTACATGTAAGCATGAGAACCAGAGCTCAAACTGCAGCCCTCTGCTAACCAACCCAGAGACCCGCAAATGGCTGCAACTCCAGCTGCAGTGCCGCTGGGGGCACCTTCACTCACGTGAACACACCCACGTGCTCTTAATTTAAAATAATACTTTTCTTAAACGTGGCCCTAATTCTTTTTGTATTCTTAGACAGTCTCCTGGAACTCACAGAGATCCACCTGCCTCTGCCTCCCAAGTGCTAGGACCAAAGGTGCTTACTACCTCACCCCGCCCCCATCTTGCCCTTAACTCTTATTGTTTGCAACCAGCTGTCTAGCCAAAACCATAAAATAAGCCATTTTTCCCACTCTCAAGAACAATTTACCTTCTCAATGTTTCCACTACAAATACTATTTTTGATTGCTAAAAAAAAAAAAAAAAAAAAAAGGCTGCAGGAGAATTGCTCAAGGGATCCTAGCCAGGGCTCTCATGAAACCAGCACCGGGGCCTCATTTGCTGAGACCTGGGGTGGGGGTGGGGTGCATCTCTGGAGAGTGGGCGCCCATCTTGCAGCTGCTGCGGAACCGTGCTCAGGCATAACTGCAGAGATTAACAGCTTCTCACAGCCATAAATACATTTTTTTTTCTCTTCAATGAGCCCTGGGGGATGAGAAGCTGGTTATAATTGGATGTGTTGCAATATTGCCTTTCATTTACAATTACAGCACAACTGAGGAAATGAAGAGGAATGGCGGAAGGTTTAAGTGCAGCTGGGATTGGGGGCGGCGCTTGTCAATGGGGCAGTTCCTTCCTCCCCACCCCCCCCTCTTCTGCTCGGCACCTGCAATGCGGGGAAAGGTGCGAGCCCTGAAACATGGGCCTTCCTCTGGCTGCCCTTAAAAATCGGGCAGAATCGTTTAGCTTCTGGCCTGGGATTTAGCCATCTCCAACAGTTTTGGGCACAATTACACACACCCGGGAATGGAGAGGGGAAATGGTAGTGAGTGAGTAGAGTGCTTGCCCAGCGTGCACAAAGCCCCAGGTTCGATCCCACGCACTGCATAAAGCTAGGCATGGTGGTGCATACCTGTGATCCCACACCTGGGAGGGGAGGAGGACAACCAGAACGTCAGGGTCATTCTCTCTTACTCCGAGATGTAGGCAGCCTGGTGAGGTCATGTCTCCTGACTAAAGCTTCCCAGAAGCAGGCATGATGCCAACGCCTGTAATCCCGGCACAGGGGTGGATGAGGCAGGAAACTGGCTTGTTCAATTCCAACTTGAGCTACACAGCTAGAACTTTGTAGTGGATATAAAAATGGTTTTGTTTTGATTACCAAGTGTGGGATAGGGAACAGACTTATGAGAGATCAGATGATGTTTATCCACTAAAAGGCGAACCACCTCCTGCGGGGGCTTGGTTTTTACCAGCTGAGACACATCTTAGTACAGACTATGAGAGGATATATATATATATATATATATATGAGCCCAAAACAGGAGGGGGAGGTTGGGTCTTGGTATTGTTTGGTTGTTCATCACTCCACTTCTAGACGCTCCTAGAGAGACCACTCTCTGAGTTCGCTTCAGGGCTCTGAGTTCCCCATGTTGCTCTGTGCTCGGGCTGTGCTCCAAGGTTCCGGCTGCTGTTTGTTCCAGGTTCCAGCACCAACTTTGGTGGAATCGCTGGTCTGCTGAAATCCTGACAGCTACGCCATGGGAATCGCTCCAAAGAAATGAGTATAAAAATGGCCTACTTCGGGGCTGGAGAGATGGCTCAGAGGTTAAGAGCACTGCTTGCTCTTCCAAAGGTCCTGAGTTCAATTCCCAGCAACCACATGATGGCTCACAACCATCTACAATGAAATCTGGTGCCCTCTTCTGGCCTGCATACATAATAAATATGTATATGTAAATGTATATGTATATGTAAATGTATATGTATAAATATATGTGTATATATATGGTCTCAAATTTATATATGTCACACATAATATTATGTACATACTACGTGTACTATATACACATATATAGTATACACACACACATATGTTTAAGAGAGGTGGTAGCTTACTGCCCTGATTGTTATGTGTGCTACGCTTGTTTTATGAGGTGCTAATCCTATAGGGTCACTGGTCACTGACTCATCAGGGCTTGAACTTAAAGCTGACAAGCTACAGACACTGTCCTGCTAGATAAAAGGCCACTTTGATGTCTTCAAAAATAAAAATGTCTGCTACTTTGATTCAAGAGAAATATTCAGGAACGGGGCAAGGGGGGGGGCTGGGGGGGGGTTAGCTTCTCGGTGTGAAAGCCACCAGAAAGCAAACGTGTTTCAGTTCTCAGGTTCTGCCTTTCCCGATCACTCTTGGTCTCCATGACATCCTTGCTTCTGTGACTCCACACTGCTGTTACCAGAATGTAACTTGCTCTAAGTCACAGCTACTGGGACTATAAATTTAACTTAGACTTTCCTGTCATGCTATAATTGTCTTTAGAAGGGAATTCAAAAATCAATATATCACACTCTTGTGTTTTATTGGTTCAGGCTAAAATAAATGGATCCTCACTGATTGAATTTTCAATAAGATATTTTAATGATCATTTTCTTTTTGATCACAAAATATTTTAAAGCCATAAAGCCTTGTGACAAATAGTAGCTCCTGTAATGAGCCATTGCACCAGACATCCATGCAAGAACTGCTAGAAACTGACTGCAGTGTGGCAGGATATGGCTTCAAGGAGTAACAGCAAGACGCCTTGTCTACACTGAGCCTATCTCTGGGCAGTTGCATACATTTGAATACACACACTAAAATAAGAGTTCTGGCAAATGAATGGATTTCCACCTGATATTCTTTCCCACAGTAAGAAAAATAAAGAAGTTGAACCAGGCCTGAAAGCACATGTTTGCAAGCCCCAGGAGGCTGATACAGGAGGATGTCAAGTTAAGGGTTAGCCAGGGCAACTGGATGAGACTCTCTCCAAGCAGAAACGAAAAAGATGGTGAGGCTGGGAAAAGCCCTTTCTGTGCAGCCAAGAGGACCACAGTTCAGATCCTCAGGACCCGTGTTCAAATATGGCTGGGCACATCAGCCCACCTGTAATCCTGGCTTTGAAAGAGACAGACATGGTAAAACCCTAGAGCAAGTAGCCAGACCAGCCAAAGTAGTCTATCGAGGGTTGATGCCTCTGGATTTAACCACTCTCAACCTTGGGCCCCCCTACCCACATGGAAACAAATGCAAGGACCCTTATATACATGGAAATATGCAAGCGCACCTCCCCACACACAACACACACACACACACACACACACACACACACACACACAAGATCATTGTGGAAAGGATTACAAACTTTGTCACAGGTGAAAGCAGTCTTGGCAGGCTTTGCCCTTGGACACACTACGGATACTCCCTGAGATTAACCTTGGGATAGACTGGGTGGAGCCATTCTGGGCCTGGAATTCAGGAAGGGGACCGGGGGACTCCACCTGGACTATTGTGTTTCTAATCGACCCTCAATGGGAGAGGGAGACTGACCCTTGCATGTGAAAGACAGGCAGGAGGAGAGGACAGAGAAGAGCAGCAGGTTCAGACTGGGCTTGAATGCACGTGGATCAGGAAGAGGATCAGTGAACAGCCCGGACCAGCATGCAGGCTAGAGACACCTAGGGACCTGTCCCATGGAATGGATACCGGAGGGTTCACTCTTGTTTCCCTTTAATCTTTTTTCCCTTTTGTGTAAGCTAGTTGGGTTGTATAATAAAGTTTAATTGCTAAGAAACAGAGCCAACAGATCACCCTGTCTCAGAATAAAATATGGTATACACAAGAGTCAAGAGAACCCTCACCTACACTGAGGTGGCATGGCCTCTGAGCATCTGCAATTCAGGAGGTGAGGCAGCAGCAGACGCCATCCAGATATTGGACAGCCACAAATGTCATACCTTACTAAGACAGTGATAATTTAAAGCTTTCTTTACTGCATACAACAAATGCCTGGCATTGATATCACTATCTTAATGCTGCTGTTTAATTGTCCCTTAATAAAAAACTCTGTGATTTTTCCACATTAATTACAATAGTGATTAACAATTATTTGCCTACCAGCACATCATGGTTTAAATGGAGGAAAAATGTTTCTGCATTGACTTTTGCCTAATTTTTTTGTAATGTTTTTGGCAGTGTGTCCCTCCACATGTACCACCACAAGAGTCCTGCCTAATTTCTAATGTAGACTTTGCACCCTGGGAGTGAGCCATGCAATGAACACAAACATGCCATAGTAGGCACAGCATCTTGTCCATGCGCTGTTTCCCCTTGGTCATCATTGCCAGAATTTTCTCCAACAATAGCTCAAAATCACACTGTGCAAGTTCAGAGGATAGAGGGCTTTGGTTTTTCTGCATTTGAAGGGAGCACACAGATTCTCCCTTGCCCTCTATCACTTGATTCATTATCTCTACAGATTAGTTCACACTAAAGCCAATTTTTTCCCCTTCAATTCCAATCATCCCACATATTTTTCTCTAAAAGACACACAGCAATCTAATGTCACCGGATATCAACTATTTTTATAGTAGCATCATTTGTACTATGTTGTAACTACAGTGATCACCCTGGATCTAACTTGAAAATGGCCTCCCTCCACTCAGGCCCTAGATCTACATTTTTCTTGTATTGTTACCAAATACCAGAAGAAACACATGTGTGTGGGGGGGGGGGCAGGGAAGTAGTCCTTAAGTATTGCTGTGTAGAAGTTTCCTCTGAAGTGAAATATTCCTTCCTGGAGGAAAGTTCATTAAGAGGAAGTTCTAAGGAAGGCTTCTAAAGAATCAGGAAGTAAACAATTCACAAATCTCAGGAAGTCCCTGAAAATGACCACCACATGGGCAAGGTTCCTCCCTCCACAAGGTTATACAAGCTGTCAGGACTACTAAGAGGAGACTCTGCACCCTGTGGAGCTGCCTGTAAGTCCTACAAAGAGCTCTAGAGCTGCAGCCTTTGTGAGTCATCACTCATGCCAGAGTGACCTTGGGTGGCTATCTTTGATTTATCCCTGCTCTTATAAAACAAAACAAAACAAAACAAAACAAACCTATCACTCATACTCTTTAAGTAACCCCAGTGACCTCATGGATTCTCCAAGATGGACTCTGGTCTGTAGTTGGTTTCTATTTAAGATTTATAATCCATCTTCCTGTGGGAAGTAGCATACCACAAAGAAACAATCCATGGTGAAGGAGAAGGCAAGATGACCCATGGCTCCATGGTATTAAGAGCGTGCACTGGCAACTTCACTTTATATCATGATGGAAATGGAACAGGACGCAGAAAGTAGACAGGAAGTGGAGAGAGCCAAAAGAAATTGATTAAAATGTTCAAGGCTCACTGCCCAAGGCCACATGCTCTGGGGAGGCATCTCCTTCTGAACAGCACCAACTGGAGGCCAAGTTCAAACACATGAGGCAACAGAAGACAGATCACATCCAAACCATAGCACAACGCTGGGGACACACATGGTCACCCCAAGCCACAGTCAATCTCCTCACTGGGCTGAATTAGGTTTCCCAAAAAATTTTAAGCCCTTGAAGTGCTAACACAGAGGACTTCAGAAAGTGACCAGAGAATAATTGATTAAAGATTAATTTGAATATGAGGTCTTTAAGTAATCAATGAATAGGAAGTCATATTAGCCAGGACCTAATCCAATAGTTAATGTCTTCATTAAAATAGACAAAACTTTGGCATTTTCTTTTTGGTCATACCTATAATGCCAGGATTTGAGAGGCTGAGGAAGGAAGATCAAAAATTTGAGGCCAGCACAGTGACAGAACGAGACCCTGTCAAACAAAAGAAAAAAAAAAAAAGGAAAGAGAAGAGAAGGAAGGGCAGTGGACGGCCACAAGTATTCCCAAAGATGAATACATAAAGCCACAGCCAGAAGACAGCAGATGTCAGAAAAACACTGCTGATGCTCACAGGCCAGGTTTCTAGCCTTCATAACTGGGAGAAAATAAAAATCTCTTACCAAGTGCACTCAGTATGGGGCCTTTTATGTTCCGTTGGTCCCAGCTGACTAATGCAGACTTAAGAGCTCTTCTGAGGCTGGGATATATAGCTCAGTAGGTAGAGTGCTTGCCTGTCATTCACAAAGCCCTGGGCCCAGTGCCCACTGCTTAAAGCAGGTACAATAGCACATGTAAGACTTGAGAGCTAGAAGCAGAAGAATCAGAAGTTCAAGGCCAACCTCTGCCACATAGCAAGTTCAAGGATAGGACAGGCTATATGAGAGCCTGTCTGAGAAACAAACTGAGAGAGAGAGAGAGAGAGAGAGAGAGAGAGAGAGAGAGAGAGAGAAGGACAGAGACAGAGACAGAGACAGAGACAGAGAGAAAGAGAGAGAGAGACAGAAACAGACAGAGACAGACAGAGACAGAGAGACAGAGAGACAGAGAGACAGAGAGAGGGCACTCATCTGATCAATAAGTTCCCTGAATGTTTAAATGCTTACTTTCCAAGTAATTTAGGACATTTTCATGTAGCTCATTAATAAAAGTATTCAACATGGCTTCCTTGGCTAGATCAAATGAAGAGAAGTACAAGAGAATTTGAGTCTTACAGAATTCAAAACTGAAAACTGGCTATTGTTTTCTTCTCGAATGGAATTTTAACCTTCTGTAACCAATATTAATAACACCAGCAGCAGGCTAGGCAGGGTCAGAGAGACCTCAGGATGTCATTAGGCACAGCATGTCCAGGTGAGCTGCTGTAAGAAGTAATACCAACATTTCAGGGGCTCTATATAAATGTATGCCTTGCTCCTGCAAAGATCTCTGGGAGATGAGGCAGCTTTCGTGGATGCTGCCCTTGGTGCAGTGGCTACTCTAGTTCAACAAATTGTTTTCTACAAATTGGGGACTCAAATCAACCATTAAGCTCCAAAGTGCTTCCACCCAGGAATGACCAATAGCACTGATACTCCCAGCCCTTTGGCCAGAACCAGCCACATAGTTTCATCAACATAGGATGTTGAGAAATAAGAGCCCTTTAGGAGTCCAGGAAGAGAGAAAGAATGACTGTTGTGGTAGGAATTCACTCAAGAGGAAGGCCAGTGTAGCTCTTGCAAACCAATGGAGTAGAAGCAGAGAAGTGGGGTTAACCCCTTCAGAGAAGAAAAGGCTGAATGTAGTCGCTGCTGCTTGACTTTAGCTGATCTTCCAAATATGCATGGGGGTCTCATTCTGCCATGGTGACCATGACCCCGTACTTGGGAGGTAGAAAATGGGAATGCTGAAAGGGTCATTGGAGCCAAGTGAATGGCTCATTATTGAACTGACAAGAACAAATGGCCTTTGCAAGAATAAATGGCCATCTATCATTTGAGGTATTATATAAAATGTCAACTCTTATGAGATGATGGTCATCATACATGGGCATCGTCCCTCCAGTGTCCTGAATTAGCCAAGTAACAATTTAACAGCCACTCATAATTTTATTTGTTTTTAATTATGGTATAAAACCACTATAGCTAATGATTTTGCCTGCAGTTTGTCTCAGCTATATAAGGTAGCTGGCTTTTGAGAACGCCCACTTTGTGGTGTTGAATGTGTTTCCTCATTTCCTTCCCATAATATAAACATGTATTGGTTGGAGGCCACAGGTAAGCCATCACCCATGCAGAGTACAGACTTTTCAGTGCTCCTCTGGCGACCCCACCCACGAGCTCATCCATTTTCTGCTGGAGGAGTAGCAGGTGCCTCTGTTAACTTGATATTATTTCCTTTGGATACTATTAAGACAAGGCTGTAGAGCCCCCGAGGATTTAACAAGGTTGGTTGTTTTGTGGAATATATTCTGGTGTTCCTTCTGCAGATATGGGATCCTTGTCTAATGGACCCTGCACAGGCTGAGCATGCAGTGTTCTCTTGAGCTGTGTCAACTTCCCATCTCCCAGTCCCTGGTACGTGCTTCTAATGCTCAAAAGTAAACTAAGCCAACTAGCAAAAATTATATACAGCATGTATCTACAAAAGCATGGCCCTAGGGACTTCTTAAGTTCTGGTCTGCTGTGTTTTCTTTCACTTAATAATATGCGAAATGCTTGCTGCATGCCTACTCACCTTCACACTTCAGACCCATGAAGCACAAGCTGGCCACCTCTGCAGGAGAAGTGACGCACGCCACACCAGTCAAAAGGACAGAGACCCCCTGCTGGACCAGAGGTCATGCAAGTCACCAGAAATACAGACCACAAGGGCCAGAAACCGAGGAACAAAACACCCATCCAACAAGACAAAGTCAAAATATATTCATCCCAAACCCAATGCCTACATCCAGTGTAAGAACACAGTTAACAGCAGCCAGGACACTATGGCACCACCTAGTGCCCAGCTGAACACACTTGAATTCCAACACACTTGAATCACAAGAAAATGACTTTAAAACCAACATTATGAAGATGATAGAAGTTCTTAAAGAGGAAATAAATAAATCTCTTTTTAAAAAAAATCAAACAAAACACAAACAATGGGGGAAATTAACAAACCCCTTAAAGAAAGCCAAGGAAAAACAAACAGGTGAAGAAAATGAATAGAACAGTTCAAGACATGAAGATGGAAATAGAAGGGATAAAGAAAATACAAACTGAGAAAATCCTGGAGATGTAGACTCTAGTTAAACAAATACAAACTACAGATGCTAAGCATCACCAACAAAATACAAGAGATAGAAGAGATAATCCCAGGTGTAGAAGATATGACAGAAGAAATTGATACATCAGTCAAAGAAAATGTCAAAACCAAAATGCAAGATATCCTAAAAATTTGGAACACTATAAAAAGACCAAACCTAAGAATAATAGAAATAGAAGAAGGAAAAGAATTCCAAGCTGATAAAAGATTTCTAACAAAATTATAGAAAAAAAATGTAACCTTAAGAAGGACATGTCTATAAAGGTGCAAGATGCAAACAGAACATAGATTGAACCAGAAAAGAAGTTCTCCTACCATATAATAATTAGAACACTAAACATGTAGAATGAAGGAAAAAATATTAAAAACTGCAAGGCAGAAAGGCCAAGTAACATATAAAGGGAATTGCAGCCAACTTCTCATGAAGGCTCTAAAAGCCAGAATGGCCAAGACAGATGTCTTACAGACGCTAAGAGACCACAGATGCCAGACCAAACTACTATACCCCCCAAAATTGTAAATCACCATAGATGGAGAAAACAAGATATTCCATGGGAAAGTCAATTTTAAACAATATTATCCACAAATTCAGCCCTACAGAAAGTACTAAAAGTACTCCAACCCAAAGAGGTTATCTACACCCAGGAAAATACAGTAAATAATAATCTCACACAGCAAACGTAAAAGCAGGGACACACACACACACACAGTCCACACACCAACAAAAAAATAACAATCATTGGTCATTAATTTCTCTCAATATCAATGATCTCAGTTTCCCAATAAAAATCATAGGCTAACAGAATGTATGCAAAAACAGAATCTATCATTTTGCTGAATACAAAAAAACCACACCTCAACACCAAAGAGAGATATTACGTCAGAGTAAAAGGTTACAAAAAGATTTTCCAAGCAAACTGACCCAAGAAGCAAGCTGGTATAACTATTCTTCTAACAAAATATACGTCTAACCAAAATTAACCAAAAGAGAAAGGGAAGAATACTTCATACCCATCAAAGGAACAAACCCCCAAAGTGATGTTTCAATTCTTAATATCTGTGCCTCAAACATAAGGGTGCCCACATTTGTAAAAGAAACATTACTAAAATTTAAATTACATATTAATAGTAAGAGACTTCAATACCCCACTCTCACCAATGCAACTAATAGATGTTATGAACCTAATGGACCAACCATATCAGATAGCTAAAGAGCATTTCACCCAAACACAAAAGAAGATACTTTCTCAGTACCCCATGGGACTTTCTCCAAAATTGACCACACATACTCATCACAAAGCCAGTCTCAACAGATACAAGAAAATTAAAATAACCCCTTGTGTCCTATCAAATCACAACTGACTAAAGTTGAATTTTAACAACAGAAAGCCTACAAACTCATAGAAACTGAACAACTCACTACTGAATGACTACTGGGCAAATCAGAAATAAAGAAAGAAATTAAGGACTTCTTAGAATTCAAGGAAAATTAATACACCGCATACCCAAAACTTATGGGATACAATAATTAAGAGAAAAGTAGCACTAGTGCCTACATTTAAAAAAAAAATGGAGAGCTCTCATACTAGCAACTTAACAGCACACCTGAAAGCTGTAGGAAAAAAAAGAAGCAAGCATACCCAGAGGAGTAGATGGCAAGAAATAATAAAACTGAGAGCTGAAGTCAATAAAATACAAAAAAGAACAATATAAAGAATCAAAGGAGAGTTTGTTCTTTGAGAAAATCAAAAAGATAGACAAACGTCTATCCAAATTAACAAAATCAGAAATGAAAAATGGAATATAACAACAAACACTCAGGAAATCCAAAGAATTGTTAGGTCTTATTTCAAACAACTGTACTCCACAAAATTGGAAAATCTAAATGAGATGGACAATTTTCTTGGTAGATACCACTTACCAAACTTAAATAAAGATTAGATAAACAAGTTAAATATAGACACATAACCCCTAAGCAAATGGAAGCAGTAATTAAAAGGCTCCCAACCAAAAAAGAAAAAAGGAAAGGAAAGAAAAAGCTCAAGGCCAGACAGTTTTACCGAAGAATTCAATCAGACTTTCAAATACTCCTTAAATTATCCCCTGAAATAGAAACTGCCGAATTCATTTTGTGAAGCCAGTCACCCTGATACCCAAACCACACACAGATTAAACAAATAAAGAGATTTACAAGCCAATTTCTCCCACAAACATTATGCAGAAATAATCAATAAAATATTGTGACTAGAATCCAAGAACACATCCAAAAGATCAACCACCATGATCACATAGGCTTCATCTCAGAGATGCAGAGGTGGTTCAACATATGAAAAAATTTCAATGTAATACACAGTATAAAAGCACTCGGGAGGCAGAGGTAGGAGAATTGTTGTGAGTTCGAGGGCATCCTGGTCTACAAAGTGAGTCCAGGCCAGCCAAGGCTACACAGAGAAACCCTGTCTCAAAAAACTAAAAACAAAAAATAAATAAATAAATACAAACTAAAAGAAAAAACTCACATAATCAGGTCATTCGATGCTGAAAAAAAAAAGCCTTTGACAAAATCTAACACCCCTCCATGATAAAAGTCTTGGAGAGATCAGGGATACAAGAGACATAATAAACATAATAAAGGCAATTTACAGTGACCAACATCTAACTAAATGGAGAGAAACTCAAAGCAATTCCCCTAAAATCAGAAACAAGACAGAGCTGTCCATTCTTTCCATACCTATCCAATATAGTTCTTGACGTTCTAGATAGAGCAGTAAGATGCCTGAAGGAGATGAAGAGGATAAAAACGGGAAAGAAAGAAGTCAAGGTATTGCTATTTACAAATGATAAATATATTACCCAAAAAACTGTACTATGGGACTCCTATAGCTGATAAACACTTTCAGCAAAGTAGCTGGATACAAAATTAAGTAAAAACAAACAAGCAAACAAACAAAGACCAAAACAAAACCCAAAACAAAAATAACAATAGCACTCCTACATACAAATGACAAATGGACTGAGAAAGAAGTCAGAGAAACTACATTCTTCACAAGAGCCACAGAGGAACATCAAATGGCCTAGAAACACTTAAAAAATGCTCAACATTCTTAGTTATCATGGAAATCCAAATCAAAACAACTCTGAGATTACAATTTACACCCATCAGAATGGCTAAGATAAAAATCCAAATGACACCCAATTAAAAATGGGGTACAGAGTTAAACAGAGACTTCTCAACAGGAATATCGAATGGCCAGGAAACATTTAAAGAAATGCTCAATGCCCCTAGTCATCAGGGAAATGCAAATCAGAAGGCCTCTGAGATTCCATCTTACACCCATCAGAATGGCTAAGATCAAAAACTCAAATGACAGCACATGCTGGGGAAGATGTGGAGAAAGGGGAACACTCCTCCATTGCTGGTGGGAGTGCAGACTTGTACAACCACTTTGGAAATCAATCTGGCATTTTCTCAGAAAACTGGGAATAGCTCTACCTCAAGACCCAGCTATACTACTCCTGGGCATATACCCAAAAGATGCTCCACCATACAACAAGGACATTTGCTCAGCTATGCTCATAGCAGCTTTATTTGTAATATCCAGAATCTGGAAACAACCTAGATGTCCCTCAACTAAAATAAGGATAAAGAAAATCTGGTACATTTGCACAATGGAATACTGTTCAGCTATTAAAAACAAAGACATCTTGAAATTTGCAGGCAAATGGATGGAACTAGAAAAGTTCATAAGAGAGAGATAGAAAACAGACCACTCATACACACAAGCATCCAAGAGGAAAAGGTGCATGAAGTTAAAAACTTCAACCCCATTTATTGTCTGTTCACAATTTTTATACTTCTGAGACAAAGCTCTCTATGTCACACAAAAGAATTACTGTACAGTTAAAAAGGCAATTAATCACAAAAACAAGTGAATTAAAAAATACAACAGTTTACATATTCTTCATTAGAAACATTTCTTGGGCTGGAGAGATGGCTCAGAGGTGAAGCACACTGACTGCTCTTCCTGAGGTTCTGAGTTCAATTCCCAGCAACCACATGGTGGCTCCCAACCATCTATAATGTGATCTGGTGCCCTCTTCTGACCTGCAGGTTACATGCAGACAGCACTGTATACATAATAATAAATAAATAAATCTTTTTAAAAAATAAATAAATAAAAAATAAAAACATTTCTTATCTATATACCCATTACATAAGTTCATAGTGAGCTCAGAATGACAAGGATTGATAAGACCTAACGGTTAAAAGGGTCCAAGAGCTTACAACAAGACATATGCCTTTTCAAGTAGGACTGACTTCGCTGCACATTTTCTAGCTATCTCTTAGTTTATAGTGAACTCAAGATATTAATTTTATCTGTCTTTTATTCCAAGATACTAAGTGAATTTAGAATGACAGTATTTCATGCCATAAAGTGACAAGGTGTAAGGAAATACAATGAAATAGTTTGTGTATTTTTATATAAAGGTTTGTACTTAGTTAAGACATTTCTAGGTAGCCCCATTATACTTGGGGTTAGTGGGAAGTTTAAACAACTTGCCTACATTTGTAGTGCATATTGAGGGTGCCTTGCCTAGCGTGAAAGCCACAAACCTGTCTCAGGCCTGTGTCTATCCTATCTTGTCAGTGACAAGAGAAAAATCACAGAATTCCTAGCAGATTTCATTATTCTGCAGAAGTGGCTAAAAAAGCCACTGGAATCAATTTAGGAGTAATTATCAAAAATTATAAAACCATGCTCATAATGTCCTGCAAGAATCTGCCTGGCAGAGAAAAGCAGCTACATCACAGCATAGGCAATAAAGAATTGTTCAGAGCCAGATCGGGGTCATTCAAGGCTAAAAGTCTACTGGCTATGGAAAGATACTGATGCCCCGTTCCAAAGCTAAACTTCCCCCTTTCAGCCTCTGCATAACTTCCCCCTTTCAGCCTCTGCAGATGCTGTTTAGCAGGTTAGCTAGGGACTTTCTGAGAGATAGTTAGCTAATATAAGATAGGAATTGTTCCAAGATGAACCACAGGATGTTCCCCTGATGGCATCATCTGGAGGCATTCTCACCCCCCCCTCCCCCCCCCCCCCCCCCCCCCCCCCCCGCTTAGCCCCTGCCTCCATCCCATATAAGCTTTTGCTTTTGATTCAATAATCAGACCTTGATAGGAATGCTACTTGGTCTCGCCTCTCTCTTTTCCATCCCATCCCTCAGGTATGGCTCCCCTCGAGACCCTGTAATTACTGGTCCTGCTGGACAGGACAAAGAATGGCATCTTATGTATATGTGTATATACATACATATATACATATATATACAAACACATGTATGTATATACATATATACATATATGAAGGGCATAGCAAATACAAGCACAGAAAGGCAATCTTCAGCAAGAAGCAATCTAGAGTTGACCTCCCTAAGAACTTTGCCTACTAGGGCACACCCATCACAGATAGTGCAGTGGTAGTCACCTCCAGGAAACTCATTAGCTTGCCTCAAGTCCATTCCTTCATGAATGACTCCTGACAAAAATTTCAAGCCTTTGAAGAAAGAAAATGAAGAAAGTATCATAAGATAGAAAGACCTTCCGTGTTCATGAATGGGTCAGATTAACATTGTAAAAATGGCCATTTTACCAAAAGCAATCTACAGATTCAATGCAATCATCATCAAAATTCCAACACAATTCTTTACAGACTTTGAAAAAAATCAGTATTTGCCTTCATATAGAAAAAAAAACAGGATAGATTGTGTGGTATTGGCATTAAAAACAGACATATTGATCAATGGAATTAAACTGAATATCAAGACATCAATTCACATACCTATAGTGACCTGATTTTTTAATAAAGAAGCCACAAATATACAATGGAAAAAAAGAAATCATCTTTTACAAATGGTGCTGTTCTAACTGGATGGTGGAATGTGGAATATGCAAATAGATACATAACTATCCTCTTTCACAAAACTCAAGTCCAAGTGGATCAAAGACATCAACATAAAACCAGATGCACTGAACCTGAGAGAACAGAAAGTGAGGAAGAGTCTTGAATGCACTGGCACAGAAGACAACTTCCTGCACAGAAACCCAATAACAGAGGCACTAAAATCGATAATTAATAAATGCCTCATGAAACTGAAAAGCTTCTGTAAGGCAAAGAACACCATCAATAGGTCAAAGCAGCAGCCTAGAGAGTAGATTTTCACCAACTCCACATTTGAAAGAGATCGAATATCCAAAATAATTAACAAACTCAAAATATTAGAAAATAATAATAATTCATTAAACATGGGGTATATATATAAACAGAATTCTCAATAAAGGATTCACAAATGGTCACAAAACACTTAGAGAAATGTTCAACATTCTTAGCCGTTAGGGAAATGCAAATCAAACTACTTTGAGATTGCATCTTACACCTGTCAGAATGGCTAAATTCAAAGGCACAAGTAGCAGCTCATGCTGGTGAGGATGTGGAGCAAGGGGGACACCTCCTCCATTGCTGGTGGGAGTGCACACTTGTACAGCCAGTATGGAAATCAATTTGGCAGTTTCTCAGAAAATTGGGAATCAATCTACCTCAAGAACCAGCTATTCCATTCCTGGGCAAATGCCCGAAGGAAGCTCCATTCTACCACAAGAACATTTGCTCAACTATATTCATATCAGCTTTATTTGTAATAGCCAGAAACTGGAAACAGTCGACATTCCCTCAACTGAAGAATGGATAAAGAAAATGTGGTACATTTACACAATTGAGTGTCCCTTTGTCCCTTAGCTGCTAAAAAATAATAACAAGCCAGGCGTGGTGGCGCATGCCTTTAATCCCAGCACTTGGGAGGCAGAGGCATGCGGATTGCTGTGAGTTCAAGGCCAGCCTGGTCTACAAAGTGAGTCCAGGACAGCCAAGGCTACACAGAGAAACCCTGTCTTGAAAAACCAAAAAAAAAAAAAAACCAAAAAAAAAAAACTCAAAACCAAAAAAAAAACCAAAATAATAATAATAATAATAATAATAATAATAATAATAATAATAATAATAATAATAACAACAACAATAACATCATAAAATGCATGGGAATAGAAAAAAACATCCTGAGTGAGGTAACCCAGACCGGGGAAGACAAATACAGTATACACTCTCTTAGAAATGCATGTTGCCAGTGAAGCAAGGGATAACCGTGCTACCACCCACAGATTCAGAAAGGCTAAGCAACAAGCAGTGTAAGGGGGCGGGGATGCACGGATCTCCTTGGGAAAGGGAAATAGAATAGGTTCCTTGGCTGGACTGGGGGTGGGTGGGGATAGGAACAGGAATGGGCATGGTCGGGTAGGTAGTGGGGAGGAGGGAGAGCACTTGGGGAGACCACTAGAAGGGGCAGCACATTTAGTAGATGAGGTAGAAACCCAGTGCAGTGGAAACTCCCGGGAATCTACAAATGAGCCTGGCAAAGATTTCTAGTAATGGAGGATACACAGCCTGAACCAACCATCTTCTATAACCTAGCAAGGCTTCCAGTAGAGGAGCTGGGGCATCAATTTAGCCACAAAACCTGCAACCTATAATTTGTCCTGCCTGTAAGATGTGCTGGGATAAAGGTGATGCTGAACTTGTGGGAGCGGCCAACCAATGACTGTCCAACTTGAGACTCAGGCCACAAGAGGGAGCCGATGGCTAACACTGTCTGTAGGGCCAGGAACCAGAGGACGGATATCCCAGAGACCTAGCATGGAACCAACATGACTGGCAGAAGAAGAAAAAAAAGTCCATGAAATGATTCCCAACGATATTCTGCTATACAGAGCTATATCAGAGCCTAGCATACTTGTCCTCAGAGATGTTTCGTTCAGCAACTGATGGGAGCAGATGCAGAAGTGCATATCCGAACATTAAATGGAGCTTGAGGAGTCCTGTGGAAAAGGGAAAGGAAGGATGTGGGAGCCAGAGAGGTCAAGGACACAACACCAAAACACACACAGAATCAACTAACTGGGGCTCATGTGGGCTCAAATAGACTGAACGGACAGCCAGGGAGACTTCACGGGTCTGACCTAGGCTCTCTGCGTATATGTTATGGTTGTGTAGCCTTTTGTTCATTAGGATGCCTAACTGTGGGGGTAGGGTTGTCTCTGACCCTTTTTGCCTGTTTGGGGGACCCTTTCCTCCCACTGGATTATACTGTCCAGCCTTAATATGAAGGGGTGTGCCTAGTCTTATTACAACTTGGTATGTCACGTTTGGGGTGATCTCCCTGGGAGGCTTGTCCTTTTCTGAAGTGAAACAGGAAGAGCAGATGTGGGGGAGGGGAGAGGTAGGAAGAGAGACTGGGAGGAGAGGAGGGAGAGGAAACTGTGGTCAAAATTGGAGGCGAGGGGTGGGGAGAGTATGTATTTGTCTCAGTTTCTTTTCTTATTGCTGTGATAAAATATCCTGGAAAAAGAAAGAAAGAAAGAAAGAAACTTAGAGGTGAATGGGTTTTTTCTGGCTCACAGGTCTAGGTGACAGTGGCAGGAACTTCAGGAAATTGGTCACATTGCATCCACAGTCAGGAAGCAGAGCACAGTGAATGCTGTTGGCCTCGTTTGTCCACTTTCCACAGTCCAGGGTGCCCTGCCTGGGGAATGGACACATAATCATCATAACCCAACGAGGAAAGCTAAACTATCACATTAACAACCTCCACCCTTCACATACTCGAGAACTCACCCTCATGTCCCTCCACATTATGCCGCTGGCCCTACTTACTGCAAAACCAGAACTAATTTTAGGGTACATATGTAGGTATAGTTTTAAAAAAACCTTAGATTGTGAATCTAACAATAGAAGACTAAAACCCTCTTACTTACCAAGAAAGTATACAAGAACTGCTAATTCATGTAACCATACCTAAACATATGGCTTTCTTACTTTTATAGGATAATAGTAATCCATTGGTCTTAGGAACCAAAAACTTGGTGCAACTCCAAATAAAAGTAATAAATCTTACCACACCCCTAACACTCCTAATCCTATTAACACTACTACTAACCGCCCAGAGTTAAGGCGAACCTTCCTATATCCTGATTACTATAATCAGGATAGTCTGCCACAGACACACCAAAGAGCCAGTTTCCCAGGAGAGTCTAGATTCTTCCAAGCTGATGACGAACATTTACCATTTTTATTCCACAGTTGCAGACCCAGAGGAAGCTGGCCCTGGTTCTAATGTCTTCTGTCCCACTTTTCAGTGTTTTCCTGTATGGACTCACATCTAAAATGAACCTACCGATTTTCCCACCCAGCTCCCCCTCACATCCAAGCCAGGGCTTAACCTCCCTCAACCCTTAACCTCCCTAAGGGACCCTCCATCCCTACAGGTGCCTGATGTGGACCAACAGGTCATTTTCCAGTACCAGGTTCCTGAGGGACATGGAAATTGGGATCAAGATGTCTGCATGAGCTGATAACTCATGCCAGCAAGTTTATTAAGAAGTACAGAATCGTATATATACCATTTGCAGGGGACAAGTGGGACAGAGTCACATACACACACACACACACACAATCACAAAATGGGATGAAGTCAACAAAAGCTTCAAATGACGTTGCACAAAGAGAGCGCAGGGTATCTATGTCACCTGCGTCACAGACCAAGAGCACAGTAGCACTGGGATGGATTGCCCATAGTCCCTTAGATGGGAAGAGTTGAGTTCCCAGTGTCCTAAATCAAAGCTCCCCAGGGCCCCTGCCAAGCCTGTTCCTGGTTTTAGACAAAGAACTATGTTCCTTCTCCATACCTCAGGGACTCAGGGAAAGCCTTGGATCATCCTGGCTCTCAGCCAGAGATCTACACACATATCTAAGAATCATTCGTAACTGGTGGCACATTCTTTTAATCCCACACTCTGGGAGGCAGAGGCAGGCTGATCATTGTGAGTCTGAGGCCTGGACTGTGAGACCAAATTAGCCAAGGCTACACAGAGAAGCCCTGCCTCAAAAAAAAAAAAAAAAAAAAAAGCAAAAAGAATCATTCTTAATTCTCTCTTTTCTTTTCCTTCTATCACACCCAAATCCTTGGTACGCCTATTATTTTTTCCTATCATTTTCAAATTCATCCCTTTCTCCATGCCTCACAGGGCTGCATCTCTCAAGTTCACCAATCATTGTCCAGATGCATTATGTAGAAGCTTCCTGTTTGGTCTGGGGATTTCTAAGTTTGTCCCTCTAACCCACTCTCTGCCTGAATTCAAAATGACCCTTTTACAATCACAGCCACATGGTACATGCTTGTACTTCAGTGAGCAATGCACTGCATACACCATGACAGTCCCAGGAGGTGACAATGAAGTCAAAAACTTGTCAGAGTTTTGTAGCTTGTGATGTTCAGAGATGAGGTTTGGAAAGTGATTGGGCAATCATGGCTCTGATCTCATCAATTACTTAATCCACCTATGGCTGCATAATGGGCCACTGGGAGGGGGTGGCAAATGTGGAGGGTAGAGCCTGATTGTAGGACGCCAATCACTGAGGAGTACCCACAGAAAGAAATCTCTGAAACCGTGAGCCAAAATTCTTCCCTCCTTTGATTTTCTTGGGTGTGATTGTGAATCTGAATTCTCAACTTGATGAGGCCTAGAATCATCCAAGATATGAGCCTCTGGATATGCCTGCTGGGGATTATCTCAACTAAGTTAATGGAGGTGGGAAAATGTGCCCACTGTGGGTGGCATCATTCCCTGGGCTAGGATCACAGGCTGTAGAAAAAGGAGTAAGTGAGCTCTGATCCTAAAAAAATAAAAATAAAATAAAATAAAAACACTCTCTGCTTTTTAACAGGGATGCAGTGTGACCAACTGCCTCAAGCTCCATGTGGCTGTGAGTTCCCCACCATGATAGACCCACATTGTGAGCCAATAGAGCACCTTCCTGCATTAAGTTGCATTTCTTGGGTATTTTATTACAGCAAAAAGACAAGTAACTAAGACATCAGGTACTTTAATCAGTGTCAAAAAGTGACCAACTGTGGGGAGCCGTGTTAAATTCTGCCACGTCAGAAATACCATGCTTAGGCTGCACGCTGTGACCTTCCAGCTGCTGAGATCTGCTGGAGGAGGTCTTTGTGTTCCAGGCCATCCTTGGACTATTTACCTTTGAAAGAAGTAGGGAAATCCCTACTGAGGAAATACCTGGAGGGTTAAGGAATTCCTTTCAGAGAGCTACTCAGTAACAGGAAGTTCTTACAGGGAGCTATTCAGGTTACTGTGTTCTTGCCTTGGGAGCTAGGGAGAGAGAAATCAGAATAGATCCTGTTGACCTTACTATATAAAGTCTTACTCGTCCACATTAAAGGGGAATCTTGATCTGAAATTTCCTGACTTTATTCGTTATTTCTTGTGTCTCTGTATCCTACTTTCAATCCCTACTCCCTCTTTCAGGTGAACCCTGATTCCATTTTTCCTGTGGGCCGGGACCCAACAACCAACACATGCAGTACTGTGAAGTGTACCATATCCACTTAGTTTCCCAAAAGTTCCCATCCCTATGTCGGACACGTAAAGGACATCACACACAGTGTTTCAGACCGGTAAGAATGACAAGCCCTTCCTCTAGTCAGGCTCAGAGGAGTGAAGAAACAAGGTCCAGGTATGTGTTTTGACAATGTGTGCAGAAAATATCGAGCCACCCTCCAGGGTGACTGCTCCCTTACAGAGATGCCCCCTCCTGAGATTATCCCACCTTTGCCTCCTGCATCCAGCTGTCTTTAATAGATGGCTGGATTTCCCAACTGCTGAACTCCACGTGGGCAGGCACAACCTAGAATCACCTGAGAGATGCCTTTCAGTAAGGGAGTATCTACACTGAGCTGGCCTTCTTCGGGATGGCCTTTGGAGGGTGCTCTTCATCACTTAGTTGGTGGTGGAAACCCAGCCCACTATGTGTGACGTCATGCCCTAGGCAGAGAGGATCTTAAACTGTATGAGCAGAGAAACCAAGCTGAGCACAGGCAAGTGAGGATGGGTGAGTTCATCTCACTCTGCTCTTGACTGTGGGCGGGCTAGATGCTAGAGTCCCTCCTACAATGCTGGGCTGTAACCTGGAATTGTAAACTGAATAAGCACTTTCTCCCCTTAAGTTGACTTCTGTTAGGGTATTCCATCACAGCAACAGATATGAAACTGGGACAGAAATGAGAAACTGTAAAATTGTAAAATACAAGATGCTTGTTCGCTTGTCCAGCCTTGCTCACTTCTCCCAGTTCTCGTTAATGCTAACTTCAAAAGTTCCACCCTAGTTCCCAAAATAGTTACATGTAAGTTTCCAAATATCAGATGTCCCCATACGGCTTTCAGTAACCGCTCTAGAGACCCACACCCAAGCCCCCACAAAGAGCTTCCCAATGCCAGATGTCCTAATGTCCATATGGTCTAACTTGATAAGCAACCCCACCTGCTTTGCGGTTTTAGCCTTTAAAGCTAGCCTGTAACAGCTACTCGGGGCCCTTCACCTCCTGAGTGCTGAGGGACCCTGACACATCGACAATTGGGACTTCTGATGTGTCAGTAATAAATTTTACATATACCTCCAGCCTGTGTGACTTGAGTGGTCTCTCGCGGTGACCCCCTTCCCGAATTGGACTCCAGGGTCCAACAGAAACATCTTCACAGATCCTAGGAGGAACTCTTTTCCTTTGCAGCCATCTTCTCTCCCCTGTCAGACTTCAAGCCAGCGCCAGACACCGAAGCAACAACTGGAAGCTAGCCAACCACTTAGTTCTGGGTCACGAGCCCCAATCCTATTGTTCCATATGATGCAAAGCGTATCTGCTTCTCCAATGAAACCACATCTCGGAGTCTGTTTCTGGGGAAACCCATCCAAAGGCAAGTCACTGAATAGATGTTTTGTGATATATTATGGTGGTTAACACTGATTGTCTACCTAACCAAAATATGAAATGATCAAAGCAACTAGACTTGGGAATGTCAATCAAGATTACCTAGAATATGTTAAATTGTGATCGGGAAGAAACAGCTGGACTATGAGCGTCACTATTCCCTGGGCTGGGGTCTCCCTGAGCACTGGCATTCACAGCTCTCTGTTCTGTGCTTCCTAGCTGACTGTACATCACTACCGTTTCCCTGCCATGGCAGACTGTGTCCCTTAGAACGGTGATCCACAATAAAGGCTTCCCCCCCACCCCCACCCCTCCAGTGCTCTGCCAGGTATTTCATTGCAGCAGCAACAACAACAAAGTACCTGATGCAGCCACCAATGCAGCACAGCTGCAATGGCTCTCAACCCAGGCACATGAGATTAAAGGCTGTACTCGGTCTTCCCGGGCACACAGCCCCTGTGGGAGGGAAATGGCAGAATTCATCCAGGATGTGTAAAACTGGTGTACCCTGCAGGCACAAGGGACCAAGAGGGAGTCTCCACACAGAGCGTGTCACAGCAGGCAGTCTGAGGACAAAAACTGACTAATTCTCAGCACAGGTGTTCTCACTGGGTATTGAAACTTGGCCTGAAGTCAAAATAGAGTCTTTCTGGCTCTTCCTACACTGGCAGGTGTTCCTCGCTCCTAACCCTGAAATGTATGTGCCTTCTAAGACTATAAAAATAGGCGTCGCTGGTGTTTCTTTATCAGGGCACTTACAGACAAACAGCATTGGGAAAGCTGCATACATCATTTGTTTTATTTTTAATGTATATTTTATTTATTAGAATTTATTCACATTACATCCCCATTGTTATCTCCTCTCTCTTATCTTCCCATTCCCATCTTCCCTCCCTCTTCTGCCTATATCCGTCCCCTAGACCTCTAATGGGGCTGGGAGGGGGTGTTGTGGGGGGAGGGGCTCTTATCTCCCTGTCTGGTGACAGCCTATATTAGGCCTCATCAGGATAGCCTACATCCCCTTCCTCTGTGTGCCCACTAGGCTGTCTTGCCAAGGGGCAGTGACCAAGTCATGGGCACCAGAGGGCATGTCAGAGGTTCAGCAGCAGCTCCCTCCCCCACCCCCACATGTGGAGAGTCTGAGGTCTATCTGTTACATCTGAACAGAGGGTCTTGGTTCTCTGCATGTGTGGTTCTCTGCATCAGTTTGTGAGGCCCCTCTGTGTTCACATCCGCAGGCCTTGATGGTCTCCCTGTGGAGCTCCTGCTCCCTCCTGGACCTTTTACTCCCCCACTCTTCCCTACAGCTCTCAGCACTCCACCCAGAGTCCAGCTTTGAGTCCCAGTATCTGTCCCGAACCCTCGCTGGGTGGAGTCTCTCGGAAGACATCTATGTTGGGCTATATCCACTTATAAGTGAGTATATACCATGCATGGCTTTCTAGGTCTGGGTTGCCTCACTCAGTATGATCATTTCTAGTTCCACCCATTTGCCTGCAAATTTTAAGATTTCCTCGTTTTTTAATAGCTCAATAGCATTCCATTGTGTAAGTGTTTCTTTATCCATTCTTTGGTTGAGGGACATCTAGGTTGTTTCCAGATTCTGGCTATTACAAATAAAGCTGCTATGAACATAGTTGAGCAAATGTCATTGTGTGGTGGAGCATCTTTTGGGTATATGCCCAGGAGTGGTATAGCTAAGTCTTGAGAAAGGCTTATTCCCAACTTTTTAAAAAAGCACCAGATTGATTTCCAAAGTGGTTGTACAAGTTTGCACTCCCACGAACAATGAAAGACTATTTCCATTTCTCCACGTCCTCACCAGCATGGGCTGTCACTTGAGTTTTTGATCTTAGCCATTTTGATGGGTGTAAGATAGAATCTCAGAGTCATTTTGATTCTGATGACTAGGGGAATTGAGTATTCCTTTAAATGTTTCTTGGCCATTCGATATTCCTGTTGAGAATTCTGTTTAGCTCTGTATCCCGTTTTTAACTGGATTATTTGGTTTGATGCTGTTTAATTTCTTGAGTTCTTTATATATTTTAGATATTAAACCTTTGTTGGATGTAGGGTTGGTGAAGATCTTTTCCCAGTCTGTAGGCTGTCGCTTTGTTCTGTTGACAGTGACCTTTGCCTTACACAGGCTTTTGAGTTTCATGAGGTCCCATAGGCCAGTTGATCAATGGAATCAAGTTGAAGACTCGGAAATAAATCCACACACCTATGAACATTTGACTTTTGGCAAAGAAGCCAAAACCATACAATGGGGAAAAAAAAAAAAGACAGCATCTTCAACAAATGGTACTAACTAGATGTCTACATGTAGAAAAATGCAAATAGATCCATATTTATCAACATGTACAAAACTCAAGTCCAAGTATATTAAAGACCTCAGCATAAAACCGGACACACTAAATCTGTTAGAAGAAAAAGTGGGAAAGAGCCTAGAACTCATTGGCACAGGAGACAACTTCCTGAACAGAACACCAATAGCTCAAGCTCTAAGATCAACAATTAAACGGGACTCTGACATACACCATTTATAAAGTGTTCCGCTCCTGTACGAGGCTTGCTAGCTCTGACGTGTGAGTATAGAAGTTGTATATGCACAAATTCCTGGTGCTGGTGTGCTTCAGATTTGTGGCATCTGAGAGAAGCAGGGGGACAGGTCAGCTGTGAGGAAGCATTACTTTTCATTTGAAGAGTTGTTCACTAAACAAACTTGTGAATTTCTAAGTTGCTTCATGTTGCCAAAATATAGGAATTATGGATTAGGATTAAAAAGATCAAATTCTAAGTAGAATACTGGAAACCCTGCAAATAAACTTAATTTTCTAATTTAATAAATAATTTATACCCCGATAAGACTATTTTTATACCAAATATTTTCTATCTACCTAAGTTTCCAATAGCTCCTCTTACAGCTAGACTTTGTTCCCGGTAGAAGAAAATAAATTCTATACATAATGAGTTATTTTGAAGCTGTTTTTAGTCTAGGACTTCAAAACAGACATAATGTACTTTTGCAATGCTTTATAACTTGGGAACAGTAACCCATTGTGATAAAAACCACAGATTTTGTTATTCATAAAGAATATATTGATGGAACCATTAATTAAATGATGCTAGTACTTTTCTTCCATGAAATTATGATTCACATCTGAGGCTTATAAAAAGATACTAAAATATAAGGAAAGAGAACATCACCCTCCAGACTCAGAGTAAAGCTCCAGTTAGAAGTGATTTCCTAAAGAAACAAACAGATTTCAAAAAAAATGTTGGCAAATACCAAGTAGATAGTTATATTTATGTTCATACCCATGTCTGTCCCCACTATAAATGCAGACACAACTATTTGGTAAATAGTAAATAATTGTTTCCTGGTATCTATATCTATCCATACCTAGATATAATTAGATGCAGATATACTTGATACAGAAATTGATAAAATGAAGAGGCCTCCATGAAATGTAAGTGTACAACTATAGGCCAGCTCCATCCACAGCCTTACCCTAGCGCACCACATGCCATATCCACGCTCCATGGCCTACCCAGATGCACAGCATGCGCTCCAGCACAGACTGGGAAGTCTGTCCTCTTAATTCTACCCCATCTGTATCCACCGCAGTCCTCAAATGCTCTGGCTTCCACATACAGCGTCCCACCTGCACCTTCTTCAACCTCCAGGCTTGACCCAAGATGCACATCCTATGTGCCAGCCACGCCTACTGTGTTCACATCATAAACAACCAACAAAAGAAGTCTACACACCCAGCTTTCATCATCCAAACACATACAATATGGAAGGTTAAAAACAGTATGCCTTCCCCCAATCAACAAGTTGGGGGGATGAAAACCTGTGTATTCTATCTGACCATAGAGGAATAAAACAAAACCAACAGCAAACAAATCACCAGTAAGTACACAAACCCATGGAGATTAGACAGCTCATTACTGAGTGATAAAGAAACAAGAGAGAAATTCAAAAGTTCCTGGAACTGAACAAAAATGAAAATAGCATACAACAAAACCTCTAGGACATAGTAATAACAGTCCTACAAGAGAAATATATAGCTAGTAGTTCCTATGTTAAAAAACAAAAAGAGTACAAGTAAACGACTTAATGATGCAACTCAAGAACTTAGAGAAACATGAAGACACCAAGCCCAAATCTGGTAGATAACAGGAAACAATAAGAACTAGAGCAGAAATGAACAAAATAAAGACAAAGAATGGATGAATCTAATAGCTGGTGTTTTTTTTCTCATAAGGATAAACAAGCTAGTTCAACTGAGTGAAGAAAAGAAAAGAAGTAAGGGAAAGAGAGTGGGAGGGAGAGAGAGAGAGTAACAGAGTCCAAACTGAACAAAAAAAAAATTATAATAAGCCTAAAACTCCAGAACATAAATCATAAAATCTTACACTCCATTAAGTTGGACACTCTTTTAAAAGTGGATGAATTTCTGGATTAATCCAGACTAGCAAAATTAAACTAAGATGGTCAAGAACCTAAACAGACTCATAAGCAATAGGGAGATGGAAATAGCAAAACAGCCCCTAACTTTAATATATATATATATATATATATATATATATATATATATATATATATATATATATATAGTCATTTTAAAAAGGCACAGCCCTAGATGAATTCACAGCATCATTCTACCAGATCAATATCCTTCATAAATATAGGTGTAAAAATCTCAATAAAATACTTGCAGACACATATATGAGATATGCACATAATAAAAATATCACCCACCATAATCAACTCTGCTTTATCCCAGTGATTCAATGATGGTTCAACACGTGTTAAATCACCAAATGTAAGACCTCAAGACAAAAAATCACATGGTCATTTTGATAGATGCAGAAAAAGCCTTTGATAAAGCCCAGCATACCTTCATGACTAAGGTCCTGGAGAGGGGAGAACTGAAGAGAACATTCCTTAACATAATAACAGCTGCATATGACACACCCACAGCCAGAATTATTCTAAATGGAGGAAAACTCTCAAAGCAATCCTGCTAACATAAGGACTGAGACAGGGCTGTCCTCTATCTGCCCGCATCTTCAATATAGTGATCAGAGTACCAGCTGGACAAAGAAGGCAAAAGGAGGGAACCAAAGGGAAACAAATAGGAAAGGATGAAGTCAAATTGTCTCTACTTGCTGAAAGGCAGATATATGATATTATACCCTAAATATTCTACCTTAATTTAAGCAAAGTACCAGAACACAAGATCAGCTTAGAAAACTCAGTACATTTCTTTACACCAACAATAAACATACTGAAAAAGAACCATGAGCACATTCGCATTTACAATAGCACCAAGGAAAAGAAAATATCTTGGAATAAACCTAACCAATGAAGTAAAAGACCTTTACAATAAGAACTTTAAGGGGCTGGAGAGATGGCTCAGAGGTTAAGAACACTGGCTGCTCTTCCAAAGGTCGTGAGTTCAACTCCCAGCAACCACATGGAGGCTCACAACCATCTATACTGATATCTGGTGCCCTCTTCTGGCATGCAAGTGTACATGCAGGTGAAACACTGTATACATAATAAATAAATGGTTTTTTAAAAAAAAGAACTTTAAATCTCTGAAGAAAGAGATTGAGGAAAACACTAGAAGAAAGAATGATCTCTCATGTCATGGATTGGTCAAAAGCAATTTACAGATTCAACACAGTACCAATCAGCAGCCCAACATTTTTCACAGAAATAGAAAAAAAAATCCGAAAATTCTTATGAGACCTAGATACTGCATGCAACCCTAAAGAAAAGAATAATTCTTGAGGAATTATCATTTCAGATACAAAGATATATCGCAGTTATAATAAATAATAGCATGGTACTGACACAACACAGACATGTAGACCAATGGCATAAAATAGAAGACTCACACATGAGTACATGTAATGACAGATATCTGATGTTTCACAAAGATGCTGAACACATACACTAGAGAAAAGAGCATCTTCAACAGTGTTGGAGAAAATTAATGTCTGTATGCAGAAGAATGAAACTAGATCTGTAACTATCACCCTGTACAAAATGTAATTCCAAACCTATCAAAGACCTCAGTTTGAAACCTGAAACACTAAAACCGATAGAACAAAACATAAGCAGTGCCTACAAGATATAGGTGTATATAAAGACTTCCTCAACAGGACTCCGTTTGCCCAGGAATTAAAGCCAACAATTAATAAGCAAGACCTCATAAAACTAAAAACGTCTGAAAAGTTAAGGAAACAGTAGGCTGAGGAAAGAAGAAACCGATGGAGTGGGAAATAATCTTTGCCAACTGCATATCTAACAGGGGATTAACATACAAAATATCCAAAGAACTCGAAAACAAAAAGTCAAGAAAACAAACAATACAAATTTTTAAATGGAGACCCGAGAGTTCTCAAAATATCCTTCAAATGATGAACCGATAACACACACATGGTGCACGTACATGATGGAACACTCTTCAGCCACAGAGAAAACTGAAACCATGAAATACACAAGTAAATGAATGGAACTAGATAAAAAAAAAAAATGGCCGCGGGGGAGCCAGATCCAGAAAGACAATTACCACCTGTTCTTCCTCATCTGTGGCTCCCAGCTCCGAATCTTCAGAGGGAAGTACCTGCAGAAACCAAGAAAGTTAAAGGGGACCTGGGGGGCAGGAGGGGCGATAGGAAAGGCAACAGCAGGGTGCAGGTGATAAAAGGGGGCAGATGGGAAAGTGAGGATGCCTTAGTTGCAGAAGGGAGAGGGAGGAAGGCAATACAAAAGAAAAAAGAAGGAACAAATAACACTAAGAATTCTTGAAAAAGACACAGTGAATTTTATATTTACCCAAAACTACACATCAGTGTGTGCATATACATATACATATACATATACATATGCATATACATATGCATATACACATACAGTTTAAATTACACCACTTGGGATGACAATACTACCCCTGCCCCACTCCCACCAAGAGCCATAGACTAACAAAATCCCCAGTACTGGCCATGGGAAACCTCCATTCCAGTTGTTGGACAGGGGACTCTAAGGGATTCCTAAAACAATACAGACAAGTTATTGCCCTTAGTTGCTTTCCAGACGTTGAAGGTAAGTCTGTATTGTTGAAGGCACCACTCACCCTGGACATGGAACACAAATGATTTGAGCTGGAACTGGCCCGAAAGCCTCTTCCCTGAGAACTAGGTTTCATCATACTAGAAGACACTATGCAGGCAGCTATGGAGGAAAGCAGTCAATAGTCCTTCTCCTATGCAGCAAGGCAAGAGATGCCCAAATGTGCAATAGGGCTGCTTACATCACCACAGTAAACAACAGCCATCTAACTTTCTAGCTTGGCAGGAAGAAAGTACGAATGGTCCTGGACACCTAGCCAACTGCACATGGCTAATGAGGTCATGGATCTTAGAAGCCTACTGCTGCCTCTTTCCTGAGCAAGCATAGTTACCAACTGCTTTCTAAACACTTATCCTCACACCCTAGATAAGTGGAGCTCTCACCCCTCATCAGAGAAGTCTATTTCTGCAGCAGATAGAGACCATTATCGAAAGTCCACGCTGTTCAAAATGCAGTAAACAATTGACTGTGGGATGCCCAGTCCTCATGTACATACCTACAACACTACTGCACATGCAGCTCAGGGAACATCCCAGAAAAAGGGTGGATAGATTGTAAGAGCCAGAGAACTGGGGCGTCTTCTGTGAGGTTATGCCATCTAGCTACAGGAGGAAAATTACACCCATGAAATTTCAACAACATAGCTGTCCAAGACCTAAACAGTTCTAACAAAAATTGCCATTCCAACTTGGATGAAGGAAATCTCATGTTCTGCGTTAGCAGAACATGTCATGCATGAACAGACTCATCAAGTTGTGTTTATGTATTTATTTATTTATTGTATATATGATAACAATGGTTAAAGGAGAAAAGACCATAACTTTGGGATGAAATAGAGCCATATAGAAAAGGTAGGATGGAAGACAGGGAAGGGGGAAATGATGTGATTATATTTTAATTGTTTTTTAAAGAGATAAAACATAAATGCCAGATTAAGTAACAAAGTAAGTTAATAAAATCCAAGTTATAATAATAGTTAAAATCCATTCTGGCAGCAGTTTCAAGGAGAAAGAACATGGTAGAAGACTGTGAGTGATATAAGCTATCTTCAAGAAGGGATGAAGCAATCAAAGTCTATTTCCTTTAAGAAGAAGAACAAGGGCTGGAGAGATGGCTCAGAGGTTAAGAGCACCGTCTGCTCTTCCAGAGGTCCTGAGTTCAATTCCCATCAATCACATGGTGGCTTACAACCATCTATAATGTGATCTGATGCCCTCTTTCTGGCCTGCAGGTGTAATGCAGGCAGAGTATTGTATATATAATAAATAAATCTTTTTTAAAAAAGAAGAAGAAGAAGAACAAACGGGCTTGGGAGATGGATCAGAGGTTAAGAGCATTGGCGGTTTTTCCAAACGTCCTGAGTTCAATTCCCAGCATCCACATGATGCCCTGGTGCCCTCTTCTGGCCTGCAAGTGTACATGCAGGCAGAATACTGTATATATAAATAAAAAGTCTTTAGAAGAGGAGGAGAAGGAGGAGGAGGAGGAGAGGAAGAACAACAAATATTGTAACCATAAAATACTGAGGGAAATCAAGAATGCTTATTGCAAAGACAAATATAGGTAGGTACATTTTTCTTACAGCTGTGGTCATAAAACAAGATAGTAGACAGAACACAAAAACATATTTGCTGTAACAATAAGTATAAATGGATTAAATTTCCTAGTCAAATGGTTAGGAATTTCAAAGAATGGTTAAAAAAGAAAACCACATACTGAAAAGTGTGTGTGTGTGTGTGTGTGTGTGTGTGTGTGTGTGTGAAGATTAAACTATTATACCAAGTATGCCTATAGCCTTAGCATTCTGGAGACTGAAGCAAGAGAGTTGGGAACCCCAGAACATCTTGAGACAAGTGGTGTCTTAGAATTTTATTGCTGTGAAGAGAAACCATAACCACAGCAACTCTTATAAAAGAAAACATTTAAATAGAGCTAGCTTACAGTTTCACAGGCTTAGTCCATTATCATCAAAGCAGGAATCATGGCAGCGAACAGGCAAACACGGTGATGGAGCTGAGAGTTCTACATCTATTTCCACATGCAGTAGGAGGCTGTGTTCCACACTGGGACTAGCTTTAGATTATGAAATAGTATAGAAGGTGCTGTACTTCTGAATAAGCTTGCTCGGCATAAAACAGCTTGTGGAAGACCTTCTGATGCCAAATTTTTCTATTTTATTACCTTCTGATCCCCTACCCCACCCCCCTCTCTCTCCCTCCCTCTCTCTCTCCCTCCCTCTCTCTCTTTCTTTCTCTGAGACCTGTCACTGAAGAAGGACCTGTTGGTCCACGTCACTTGAGTTACACGGCGATGCTCCAATCTCTAAATGGCAAGTATAGGCAAAAAATATATAAAATACGGCTACATTATATATAGCTTTGAACTTTTTCAAACCTACATTATTTGGGGTTCTTTAATGCTTATACCTCCCTTCCAAGCCACCTTCCTGAGACAGGAGAGAAAAGAGGTTAATGGAACAGGAGAAGTTGAACTTTTTAGCCTCAGTTCTTTGGAGTGAGTCCACTGGCGTAGTTCTCAGGACTCCAGCAGACCAGCAGCTCAGCAAAGGTGAGCAACCACAGCAGCCAGAACCTGGAGCGTTAGCCAGAACCTCGAAGCATTCACTGGAATGGTTCTCTCTAGGAGTGTCTCAAAGGGGATCGATGAATGGACAAACAATAGGAAATGATGCTAAGACTAAAAAGCCAAAAAAGCCAAGCCTCTTGTTTCAGGATAGATAGATAGATAGATAGATAGATAGATAGATAGATAGATAGATATAGAGATATATCCTCCCAGAATCTGTATCAGTATACATATCTGTATATGTGTGTGTGTGCATGTGCGTGTGCGTGTGTGTGTGTGTGTGTGTGTGTGTGTGTGTGTGTGTATCCACAGGATGTTTACCAGTTGGCAAAGGCCGTGCCCCACAAGAAGTGGTTCCTCTTCTAGTGGAAAAACATCACCTGTTCTCTCACAAGTCTGTTTCCAGTGGATAAACACTGCACACCCCTCACACAAGTCTGTTTCACATCCCACACTTGGGATCAAAACAAAAACATATTTATATCCACTACAATTATACACATATGTGGAAATGTCATAATAAAACTCACTGTCTTACACAATTAATATATGCTGGTTTTAAAAATACTACAGTACAAGACCAAGCATGTGAGAGTTTAGTACATATATGAAATGGACAGGTGTGCTGGAAACATCTTTTACCTGTTCACAAGAATTGGCTGTACACATCTCTTTCCAACTCCATGATTGGTAACATCACATTGGTAGCAAGAGACCAGCCACAGAAAGGATACTAACACGAAAGAAAAAGAAAGAAAGAAAGAAAGAAAGAAAGAAAGAAAGAAAGAAAGAAAAGAAAGATCAATGTAGCCTATACAGATTAGGAGAGGTTTTTCTTCTGTTTGGGAAAAGTGTTGTAGTTTAAGTCTTAAATGTCTCCCAAAGGTCTGTGTGTTGAAGGTTTAGTCACTACTGTGATGCCTCGTGGAGGAAGAGCAACCTTTAAAAGCAGAGCTAGCTAATTTGAAGTCTTAAGACAGCTGTGAGCCCTTTATAGTAGGACTTGGCCCTGTCTTTCTCCTCTTTATCCTTCTAGTAATGAGCTAGCTGAGTGGTTCTGTTCTGCTTCTGCATAGACCCATAGCAATGGTCCGGAACTATAGGCCCATTTAAGGCTGTTTATAAGCTGGATATCTCAAGCATTTGTTACAGAGACAAAATGGTGACCAGCATGTGGGGGAGGGGTCGCTTGGCTGGTGGCATTCTGGTTCAGGCAGGTTTATTGGTGCGAAGCTGGTTACCAGCACTAACACTTTCCTTCCTCGCCTGCTAGGCGTTTCTCAGTTCTGTTACCATAAACTGTCCTTCTTTAGGCCCTAGTTGTGATTACTAAAGTGCTTGTACTAACTGTCATGGTCTCCTAGCCTGTTGCTGGGATAAAAATCATGGCCAGTAGGAACTTGGTCATGGGAAGGAGGGGGCTCAGTTCAGCTTACAGCTTACAGTCTGCCACCGAGAGAAGTCAGGGGAGGAACTAAAGGTGGAATCCTAAAGGCTGGAACGGCAGCAGAGGTTATGGAAGAACTCTGCTTACTCACTTGCCATTCATAACTTTTTTTTAGCCTGCCTTCTTATGTAGCCCACGACCACCTGCCAAGGGCTGGTGCTAGCCCAGTGGTCTGGGTCTTCCCACATCAACTTGCCCCACAAACTTGCCTACAGGATGGAGGCATCTCCTCAGCTGAGGCTCCCTCTTCTAGATGACTCTAGCTATGTCAAGTAGACTAAAAACTAACCAGCACCAGAAGAAGGTATCCGAGCCCCTGGACTGGCGTTACTGGTGTTTGTGAGCTGACTGGTGTGAGCACTGGGAAGTGGGTCCTCTGGAAGAACCGAGTGCTCTTAACAGCGGAGACATCTCTCCACCCCCATCATTTTTTTTGAATGCTAAATTTACCAACAGAAGCCTTGAACTCTCTCTCTCTCTCTCTCTCTCTCTCTCTCTCTCTCTCTCTCTCTCTCTCTCTCTCTCTCTCTCTCTCTGTAACCCAGGCCGACTTTGATCTTGTGATCTTTCTGGCTTGGCCTCCCAAGTCCCTGGGCTTAAATGCAGCACCAACCCAGCAAGAAGTCTTTCTCTTGCCTTCAACTAAACCTTTTTGAGTCTTGAGCCCCCTGGCCATAGAATGACCCCAGACACGTCAATCTCTATAATTGTAGTCAACTTCCTAAATACCTTTACATAAACAGTAAATATATATGTACCTTTTGTCTCAGTTTATCTGGAGCACACCAACTAATACATTTCTGTTATATGTTTTTGCTTTTCCTTAATTATTTTCTAAATATTATTTTGGAGCTATGCCGGTAATAATTAATTAGCACTACTAACTTAATGCCTTACAACTTTATTTTCTATTGTGAATTCTGCATTCATAATATCATTGACTCAATTCATCTTCTGGCCACCTGAATCATGATGCTAAGAGATCATTTTAGGACCCAGTATTTAAAGGGCTGTATTGAGAATGCCTCTGCTGTGCACCCCATTTCATCAGCAAAAAAAAAAAGTGTTTACCAAAGGATCTTTTGCTCCAAATTCTGTACAGCTTGCTCCACTGTCCAGCCATCCGGCACTTCTGGGGTGGAGACACCTCACTCATGCCATCCTCTCTGAGTGGTCATCACTTCTCCTTCACCATAATATCCCAGGCCACGAGTTCAGAGACCAATCTTTGAACTCTGAAGTGGCACGGCACAGTAGTGTGCCACACAGTACCAATGTCACTGTCATGGCTGGTGGCACGTCTATAAACAACTACCCTAAGTCCTTCCCTAGGCCCGATGCTATGTGGGTTATAGCATTTTCAATCTCTTGTTTTTCCCTACACTAATAAATCGTAAACATAGCACCCAAGTTCTTGTCCATGTAAATGTACTTATCATCCGTTGTTGCTCTGAACCGTTCTTTGAAGTTCTCACTCTTGCCCCTGTCTTGTGTCTTTTCTTTTCTTAAGTTAGTATGTGTGTCTTTAGGCTTCGCCTTCCCTTTGAGTTTGGGGAGAGGTTGGGTCATGTTTCCCACTCCATTTGACTCCGTTTTCTGCAGTGTAGTCCTGCACATGGCTAGCAATAGTGTTTCTGCCAGGTTTCATTTGTCTGTAATTCCTCTCCACACACTCCTTTCAAGTCTTGGCCTTCATCCTCAGAATGCTACAGACAGAATACTTACAGGTGCGGTGCTCCAAAAATGGTCAAGACAGATTCAGCAGTATCAGTGAACATCTTCTCTCCTTTCTCGAAGCTCCTCTACATCAAAGGGCAGTGTTGGCTTTGCCTTCCAGCCAATTCTTTCCATCCTCATGGACTGGCTACTTTATGTCGCTGTGCCCCAATTTCCAAAAGACAAAACTGAAGGGGGCAGCTGTTTATTCTGGCTCAGAGTTTAGGGCATATAGATCATCATGGTAGGATGATGTCACGCCGTGGCTTGGTCCATGTAGGTAGAGCTTGCAGCCTGTTCACGTCGTGACCTAGCAGGAAGCAGGGAGAGGTTCTAAGCAAGGCCATCCATTGGTTGGGGGTGGCCCACCTCCACCTGCGATGCCTCCAACCATGGAGGAGATCTTGCATCCACACTACAGCTCCGGGTGCTCGTTCATGTCAGTTGGCTTTTTTTTTTTTGTCCACTTGCTCCAAAGAAAGCAGCAACACCAAAGCCACTGCGTCTGCAGGTAAAAGTGTCTGTCAACTGAGTAGAGCTTCACTCTTTCCCTACAAGGGAAACTAGTTGCAGACAACTAAACCACGCAGTTTAATTAGACGGCAAACAGGTTGCCCGCCACTTCTTCATTCTGTCCTTGACACCTGACCCTTCCCCTTACTCACCAGTGTGAGGGGGACTCTCTTCTGAACCCAGCTGGCATATCTGGCTGGACTCATTTGTTTCTTCTTGAAGAATTTGATACATGAATGAACAGCCATTTCCAAGACGTCCATCAGTCATTCTTCCTACAGAGACAAAATACACCCCCAGAGGGACGCTTTTGCTTTCATTAAAATCATGTGAGATAATTAAGATGCTATTAACTCATTTGAACCATTTTTTGGGGGTCTTTGAAGTTCTTTATCTAATAAGAATAAGGATTGTGCTAATATCATAGGAAAGTAATTTATTTTCTGCATCAAGATAAATAAGCAATTTCTCATATCCCACAAGACGGTGGGGATGGTATTTGGGAGCAGGACACAAAAAAAGAGAAGACAGACTTTATGGTTTACTGCTGACCACATCAAGGTCGGAATCTGCACTGATGCAAGTCAATTAGGACAAAAGTAACAAGCTACAGCCGTTATTACACACGTGCGGAGCTAGGTGAGCATTTATAGCTGTATTCACACATACTCTGTGTGCTGCTCATTGGTAAAGCGCAGAATTACACTGCGCATATGTGTATGAACTGAAGATGCGTCTATATTTAAAGCAAATTGAAGCCCTATTTATGTTTCCTTCCTTCTGATTTGCTGGCAACTCAAAATAAATCCCCTGCACGTTTCAGCATGTCCTCTTCCTGCATTTCCTTCTCCTTTGTTCCCCACCCTTCTGCAGAGAGAAATACAGGAAGGTTTCACTCAAATGTGTTTTTACTTAAATAAAAATAAAAGTGGAGCATTTTAAATTTCTAAAGTATTTCTTGATTTTAATTGCCTGTACTTTCGCATGCACAGCACCTGGGGTTCAGAAGAGGGCATCAGGTCCCCTGGAACTGGAATTACAGAGGGTTGTGAGCTGCCGTGTGGATGCTGAGAACCAAACCCAGCCGCTGGGCTGTCTCTTCAGGTCCTTAATAACATACTGCAATGAGATCTGACATGAGGAACACCTTTCCAACGTGTGCATGTAATACACGATATGGCCCTTTAAAGCAGGAACTCCAACAAAGTTACCTAAGTAGTGTCTTTTAAAAAACCTATAGTTACAAATTGCTCTGATCTTACGAGAATCTACTTAATTAAATAATGTTTTTCTACTAATATTCTCTTATCTTTGACTACCCCATAGGGAAACTCAGCTAACACTTGAGCTATTCCCATCAGATGGCCTCCAGCTCTGTGTACCCATTTTACAGGAGAAAAGAGGGGCACTAGAGATATCTTGTACATATCATGGATACATTAAATAGAGAAGATCGGCCACATATCTCAGGCTCCAGCATATTAGGCTGAAACTCCTTGGAATGGAGAATCATCTTTGGTTGCTATGGTTACATCTCACATATCCTTTTATATAGGCTTCTAAAACCACTATTACCTAATTAGCTAAAGGCATGTAAAACTCAAGTATGAATATTCAAAATCCCGCCCATTTCTATGATAGATCAAACAGAAGATTCACTTGACCAATAGATGTTTGAAAATATTTTATAAAATCCAACATCCTTTAGCAACTTATATGCCTGGAAAAGGGAAACTGTGGTGAATGAAAGTGCCCCAGAGCAGAGGCATACAGAAGTGAGGTGAGCAGTCCTGAAGGCAGAGTGGAGCATGGCTGCCATCAAACGTGGGTCTGCAGAGAGACAATGGCTGAGTTACAAAGTCACGGAAGCCAGTTAGGCTCATAGAAGGCTGGTGGATTCATCTTCACAGAAACAAACCCAGACAAGAGGAAAATCCTAGAGGAGGGAGGCACAGGAGGAGGAGGAGGAAAGGAGGAAGAGGAGAAGAAAGAAAGAAAGAAAGAAAGAAAGAAAGAAAGAAAGAAAGAAAGAAAGAAAGAAAAAAGAAAGAAAGAAACGGGATGAGGAGGAAGAGCAGAAGAAGAAGAAGAAAAAAAAGAAGAAAGAAAGAAGAGGGATGAGGAAGAGGAGGAGGAGAACAAGAAGAAGAGGAAGATGAAGAGGAAGAAGAAGAAGAAGAAGAAGAAGAAGAAGAAGAAGAAGAAGAAGAAGAAGAAGAAGAAGAAGCAGCAGCAGCTTAGGAGCTTCATGCATTCACAGTGCCAGCAGCCATCCATCAGGCACCTAACCCCACCCTTCTTTATTAACAGAGTCACAGGTCTCCAGGCACATTAGGCAGCCTCCAATAGGTGAGATGGAACCAAAGAAAAGAAACTTCTAGAAAAAAATGGTTGCTGCTTCTCTTTCCAGACCCTAAAAAATCCATTTACAAGTTCCCCCCACTCCCTAACTGCTGGTTTATTCAAGACTCTTCCACAAAGATTCTTGAATCTGAATCAAGAGATGATAAAGGCAGTGATAGAGAGCTGCATCCTCCATCCAGGAGGAGCTCTTCTCCTCTCTCTCTCTCTCTCTCTCTCTCTCTCTCTCTCTCTCTCTCTCTCTCTCTCTCTCCTCCTCCTCCTCCTCCTCCTCCTCCTCCTCCTCCTCCTCCTCCTTCTTCTTCTTCTCTCTCTCTCTCTCTCTCTCTCTCTCTCTCTCTCTCTCTCTCTCTCTCTCTCTCTCTCTCTCTCTCTCTGTTTGCAGGGGGAAGTACACACATGTATGCACATCATGTAAAGACCAGAGGACCATTTTCAGTGTCATCACCATCACTCAGGAGCACCTATCCAACTTGTGCACCTTGTTTTGAGACAGAGCTTCTCGATGGCTTGGAGCTCACCAGTTAGACTTAGGGTGACTTTCAGAAACACAGGGGTGCACTCATCTGCACCTCTCCAGCACTGCTGGGATTCGAAGTGCACAGCACTGCATCCAGCTTTTTGGCATGGGTTCTGGGGATAAGTGCAGATGCTCATGTTTGTGGGGCAGCTGACAGAATAAGCTGTCTTCCCAACCTGGACCCTTTTAAGTAACCTGGGTCTTCATCACCTTGGAAATTATGTGAATCACACAAGAGCTTTTTAGTAAGCTAGAATCCGTTTCAGCTGCTAACTGTCCAGCATCTGTCTCAACTAATTCCCGAATGATGTCACTAGGGAAAATGTTATACAATATTTACAGTATCATTAAAATAAAAATAAGAGCTACCCATAGAACAATGTGGCTGCTCTTACTCTCCTCCTTTTACTACTCTGTATTTCTAGCTATTGCATGGTGTGCGTGTGTATAGTAACGTTTAGATGTTTGACAATTGATAAGTGTATTCACTCACCATCACAGTCTCCCAAAAGCTGATTCTAGTAACCAAGCTCACATACAGGAAATGCATTAGAGAATTCTCAACAGACATAAGGAAACAACCAGAACCGGCCCAGTGGAGGAGTTGGACTGAGATGCAGTCACACAGACTGCAGGAGGGACTCGGGACTTGAGAGGACCTTCCACGCCCTGCACTGGGATGGAAGCACAGGTTAACCCTCCCATGAACAAGGGCGTTATGTATGGCCTACCTCTAATGACAAGCAAAGCAGCTTTTTAGCTGAAGGCAAATCTCTGGAAAGGTTTGGTTAAGGGCTTGCAGCTGCCAAAACCCAAGCAGTTGAGAGAATTATTCTACACTTCCAGAGTGGAGCAATCTGCTCAGTGCTGGGCAGTGCCCACAACTGTCTACCGCGTCTCCTGCTCAGTTGTGTGCTTAATATAATCAAGTCTGGAAATGGCTCCTCAGGGTTCCAGTGGGCATCTTTTCTGGGATGAATTTGGAAGAGAGCGGTTAATGCAATGAACTGTAATGACTCCATCATCACTAAAGCCTGTGTCCTTCCATCCTTCCTTCCCGCCGTGATTCCTTCCCTTCCTCCCTCTTCCTTCTTCTCCTCTTCTTTCTTTCACTCTTCCCTCCTTTTCTTCCCTTCCCTCCTTCCCCCACTCTTCTTCCTTTCTTCCCCTCTTCTTTCCCTCTTTCTTTCCTTCTCTTTTTCTTCCTTCCTTTCCTCTTTCTTCTTTTCCCCTTTCTTTCTCCCCTCTTCCTTCCTTCCCTCCATCTCTCCGTCCCTCCCTCCCTCCCTCCGTCCCTTCCTCCTGCCTTCTCTCCATTATCTCTACCTCCAGAAGCTATTCTTGATTCCCCACCATGGGTGGCACATCTGCCTGAGAAGATGGAAACTCCCATCACCAAGAAGATAAAGCACTTGGTCATCTGTGCTTCTTAGAAGCAGATGCTGGTCCTGTCCCTTCCAACAACAATCACAAGATACTCGTTGAAATCAGTATGTGTCAAGAGCATTCTTCCTGCCATTATTGTATCACGGAGACCCAGCATTCTTCCAATGATTAGTTCTAGCCATGCCTGCCATAATGGTGGCCCTTGTCCATGTTCGTTATCTCTATTCTAATTCAAGAAGCCTTGAGTGAGCGAGACTGTTGTCATGTACTCTTCCCTCTAGTGTACGTATTCCCTCTTGGGAATCAGGACCACTAACTCCACAAGATTCCAATCTGTGTGGACACAATGCACACACTCTTGTGCTCACAGGAACCAACCCTTCCTATGTGTGAAATGCACAAGAGACTGGTGGCTCCCTTCAGGTTGGACTGAGTACTGGATGATGCTAGGCCACAGGCCACCCTCACCTACACAGGCCATGTTCTTAAGCTATCAAGCCGGCAGCCTCCCGTCTTTAGGACTTGGTGGATCTGATACCTGAATCTTCTCTCTCATCTGTCATAGAAATGGGACCTTTGTTCAATTAATTACTGTTGCCACTATCTTGAAAATACCAATAATTGTGTTTGTGTGGGTACATGTAGGTGTATGTCCATCACCCCCGTGTGTGTGTGTGTGTGTGTGTGTGTGTGTGTGTGTGTGTGTGTGTGTGTGTGTGCATGTGCACACATATGCATATACATATGCATGTGATAGTCAGAGGTCAGCCTCCAGAGTTGTTTCCCAGGAGCCATCCACCTTGACTTTTTGAGACAGGGACTCTCATTGGCCTGGAGCACCCCAAGTACACTAGAGTGGCCAACCAGTGCATTCTCCTGTCTCCACCTCCCCAGTGGTGCGCCCAGGACTTTTAACGTGGGTTCTGGGAACTGAACTCAGGACTCCCTGCATCCAGGACAGGCACCTCAGCAATAGAGCCGTCTTCCCAGCCCTTTAATAATGATTTTTAACCGTGTACCCAGCTCTTCCCTCTGCCTCTTCTCAGAATAAATAACAAAAAGGACAAAGCAGTGAGGGAAAATGAATAAATGTTTCCCCCAAATAAGGGAAAAACACCTCACAAAGCTTGTCTGATTTGCATATTATTTTCTCCACAGAAAAGCTTTCCTGAGGCATTGGGTAAATCCTTACAGAAGGTTAATTGCCTAATCCATAAGAATGACTATCAAGTTTCAAAGAGCTGGTGCTCAAATTCAGCTTGGTTCCTGCTTTTCCCTCCCCCTTTTCTGTTAATGATGAATGGCTTGTCAAACGGCGCCAAAAAAAATGTTTAATTTAATTAGTCAACAAAAGTCCTTATTTTTGAGAGGAGATTAAATCCCCTCCACCTCTTAGTTACCAAATGCAGTGTCTCCTCCCAGTGGACACAGACCAGTGTGCAGGCAGGTGACTTTCTCTACAGAGACTTAACATCAAGCACATCACTGCGTCCCTCCGTTTCCAGAGAATTAATGTAAACTGTGCACATAACAGGGTCTCCTGTGGACCTCGGACCTGGGCAGAGCTTCAGAGGCATTGAAACCTGCAATGGTTCATTTCTGGCAGCCTGACCAGACTGTGGTGTGGGAGGCTAGTTGGTGAAGTATTATTCTAGATGTTTCTATAAGGATCTCTTTTTTGCTGCTGCTGCTGCTGCTGCTGCTGCTGCTACTACTACTACTATTATCTCATATTTTACATGTGGACTGCAGTTTCCCGTCCCCTCTTCCCCAGGTCTATACCCCCTTGCCCCAACCCTCCACCTCCCCTCTGAAAGGAGCAGGTTTCCCAGATACATCAACCAAACACAGCGTAACAAGCTACAACAAGACCGGAGAGCAAGGAGAAGTGGGAGGAGAAGGATCCCACCATCCGGCAAAAGAGTCAGGGGAAGCCCCTGCCCCCATCGTTAGGATTCCCACAAGAACACCAAGGTACCATTGATGACATATGGGCTGAGGACCTAGGTCGGACCCGTGCAGGATCCCTGATGTCTGCGAGCCCCCGTGAGTCCTGGTCGGCTGCTTCTGTGGGTAGTGTTCTTATATTACTCTTGGTCCCTGTGGCTCCTCCAGTGCTTCCTCCCCTTCCTCTGCAGGACTCCACAACCTAATGTTTGACTGTGGGACTCTTGCTGGATGAGGTCTCTCTGGTCTCTCTGATGATGACTGGCTCCAGGGCCAGCACATCCAGTACGAAGAACTAACTGTAGGTCAAAGGTTTCGTGCCTGGGTTGATGTCACAATCCCTCCACTTGAGACCTAGTTTACAGAAAACGGTCAGTTCAGGCACCACATCTCCTATTACTAGGAGTCTTTGCTAGGGCCACCCCCATAGGTTCTTGGAGCTACCTATTGCACTAGGTTTCTAACTCACCTTTACTCATCTTTCCCATAATCCTCTTCTGACCCCTCCTATTCCCATCCCCACCCACTCTATTTCCCCTTTCCAGAAAGATCCATGAGTCCCCACCTTGAGCCTCCTTGTTACTTAGCCTTTCTGGTCTGTGGATTGTAGCGCATTTACCATTTAATTTACAGCTAATATCCACTCATAAGTGAGGACATGCTCTGTTTGCCTTTCTGGGCCTTGGTTACCTCACTTAGGATGACTTTTTCTAGTTCTATCCATTTGCATGCAAATTTCCTGAGGTCTTTTTTAACAGCTGAGTAGCACCCCATTGTGTAAATGTACTGTGGCTCCTTTATCCATTCTTTGGTTGAGGGACATCTGGGTTGTCTTCAGTTTCTGGCTTTATGAATAAAGCTGCTATGAACATGGTTGAGCAAGTGTCCTAGAGGTAGGATGGACATACGCCCAGGAATGGTATTGCTAGATATTTTTTTTAACTTTTTATTGCTTCTTTGTGAATTTTACATCATGCACCCCAATCCCACTCATCTTCCTGTCCTTTCATATCCACCTCTACCCTTGCAACCTTCCCCCCAAAAGAAAAAAAATTCTTGTGGTGGAAGCTGTAGAGTGCCACAGCATGTCCCACAGTGTACACGTCTGTCCACACAACTCTACTTGCAAATGTTCCTTGCAATGAGTCGTTGGTCTGACTCGAGGCCTCTGCTTTCTGCTATACTACAAATAATAATCCTCCCAGATACCCTGTTGTTGCCCTGTGTCATAGTGAGATCCTGTGGCTTTGGATCTGCAGGACCAGGACTGGCCCTTTCATGCACTCCAGAAAGTTCAAAGATGGAGCAGTTCATAGTTGCAGTGGGCCAACTCGAAGCCCTGGATCTGGGCCTGGGTGGTAGCTGAGCCCACCAGCTCTCTCAAAGCCACACCACCAGGGCAAGCTCCCCAGCACGGCCCCGGCTAGCTCACCCAATGCTGCAGCCAGAAAGGGGCAGGGCCAGCTCTCCCACTCTCACGACTTCTTTTTGAGTGAGAACTCCAGGAATGACCATCCCCGAATCCTTGGCATGGAGTCAAGAGTCCGGGTTTAATGACCTTTCGATGTAACAGCTCTCTGTATCTGTCAGCTGCATCTGTGCATCCAACCAATCACAGACAGGATACACTAGAAAGACTTAAACTGTGCTGGACATGAACAGACCTTTTCTTGTCAAAATACCCCCCACCAAACAACACACCATAGAAAATGTTTATAAAGCATGACCATTGTGTTAGGTATTACACGTCTCCAGTGCAGAAGAACTGCTTGAATTTCAAATTAATGATTTTGCTCCATGGCAAGGAATAGATCCCAGGGCTTCACACATGCTTAGTGAGATATGATCTTTGTTTCCAGCTCACTGTGCCACTTCATATAACATATTTGAGCATCTGCATATTGCAGCATTGTGGGGGGAGGGGAGCTAAGGCTAATCCACCATGAATACCAAGGGGTGACTGCATATGGTTTGAAAGACTACACACTGAGAAAGATGTCAATGGCATGGCTCCAGTGATGAGTCCGGGGTGTACAAGAGAAAAAAAATGATGTTTAATCTCATTGCCATCTTACATGAAAGGCCACTGAGAGCCTACCTGTATCCTCAAGGGCAAAACAAAATGAGGTGGGTCTGTTCATCAGAATGAAGAGAGGGAGAAGAGAGAGAGAAGGAAAGGAAGGGAGTAAGGAAAGTAGAAGGACTGGAGAGGAAAAGGGAGAGAGAGAGGGAGGAAGAAAGGGGAGGGATGTGAGAGGGAGAGGGAGGAGGAAGGGGGAGAGTGGGAAGGGAGGAAGGGGAAAAGCAGGCTAAGAAATAAAGGCGTGGTGAGCCATACTGACAGTAAAGGGAAGGAGGGAAACCATCACTCTAAGGAACAAAGGTGAACTGCGGATCCAACTGCTCACAGCATACAAAGGCCCACCTCCTCGGACGCCAACAAGGGACACTAGCTGTTGCCCAACAAGCACATTTTAAGTCTAGACTTCACAGGGCGAAGTTTTTTGGTGCTGATGGAGTGTTTACACAGTAGCAGGGAAGTTTCATTTTTATTATAAATGCAGTGTAAGCACAAGGAAAGAAAGTCAAACAGAAGAGAAGGGAATAAGCAGAAAATGTAAAGTTTCAAAGGTGATGCTGACCTGCCTCAACTCCCTAAGGTGGCTGCTGTGCTAGGAGATTTGGCTCCTTTCCAGCACCTTCCGTATAGTCCTGTGAAAATGCTACTGATATTTTTAGACAAGTGCAACCACAGTATCCATTTTTGCTTTACAATTTATCCTTTCCTCCATATATATTAGATACCAGTCCCTTTCCACGTTTGGATTTTAATCACTGATAGTTTGCTTACTAGGGATGCATGGAAAATTTCCAAGTACTGTCTTATAATTGGACAATTAAGAAGGTTCAAGAGCACTAGCTGTTCTTCCAAAGGACTCGGGTTCAATTCCCAGCACCGACATGGCAGCTCACAACTGTCTGTAATTCCAGTTCCAAGGGATCTGACACCCTCACACCAATGCACAAGAAATACAATTAAATTTTTTTAAAAAAAAGAAAAGAAGAAATAAGAACAGTTCACATAGACTTCTTCATACACTGGCTCCCTGTAAGAACATAAGACAAAAATTGTGCCTGCTTTGTTCTCTGATAAGATCCTAGCACTTGGTATAGGAGCCGACATACTGTATGCCCAATTAACAGGCACTGGGAGAGCAAACACTCCATGAACATTTCTACATCTAGATGGCTAGTGTATGTGTATGCGTATGTGTGCTCACACGTGTGTTCATGTGTGTATATTACGTGCACACACATGTGGAGACCCTTGTGCATCGGTTCTCAGTCACTCTCTATCTTGGTTGTTTTTCCTAATTGCATGCATTTATCTATGAATGGCACAGGCCGCAGCACACATGTGGAGGTCAGCGAACATCTCTCAGGAGGCCACTCCCTCCTTCCAGCATCTTAATCCCTGAGATCAAACTCAGGTCAGCGAGCTCATGTGACAGACATCTTTACCCCCTGAACCTTCGGGACAACCACCTTGTGTTGGAGAGAGACCCTCCCTGGCCTGGATGGCAAGCCTTGGGAACCTCCTGTCATCACTGCCTCCTCGTGGACCTCGGGATCCCTCAGAGGGACCCATGCTTTCACAGTACTCGCTCTCTCTACTGAGCTACACCCCAGTCACTCTATGTTTATGCCTGAATCTTCAATAAATCTTGACCTTCTAAAACAACTGCTTCCTTGTATAGGCCTGTCAACAGTTTTGTTTGTGTGTTTGTTGGTTCTGAAAAGCTGGGAACTTCATCTTCAAAGCTCAGTGTAGTAAAACAAGAAATGCTTGTGCGCTCACTTCCCACTACCTGCTGTGACAAACTGGCCCAAACCCAGGGATCTGAAGCAACACAAAAACTACTGTTTCCGGTTCTAGGCACCAGAACTGCAGAGTTGGTTGTGGACGTGGCTGTATTATTTCTGGAAGGTTCCAAAGGAGAACCCACGTGTCCTTCGGCTTCTAGGGGCTGTGTTCCTGGCCCTTTTTTTTTTTACCTCACTCTGGCCTCAGTTTCCCCTTCACAGTCTTCTTTGAAGCTAACTCTCCTGCCTCCCCTTTCCCCTTAAGCACTCTAAGAATCATATTTGCCACACCTGGACAATTCAGTATCATTTCTCCATCGACGAAGTCCCCTTTGCGATGAAAAATAACAGGTTCTGGGAATTCAATGTGGCATCTTTTAGGTTGCATTATTCTGCCCGACACAGCATGGGAGAAACTGGGTGCAGATAGCAGTATTGTCACCCACACACCTGCCTCTGAATGTGTGGCGAATCTCTACTTACTGTATTCAGAACTAGAGCTAAGACATGCGTCGTCCTGCTCTGTGGCCTGGCCTGGTTATATAACCTACTTGTGGGACTCCAGACATTATTTCATGATGTGTGCACAGTGGCTGCTGGCATCTCTTTCCGCCTCAGGAGAACTCGGGGATCATTCTCTGCTGTTTTCATTGTGACTAAACATAAGGAAACACTGGGAGAAGCGGAGGAGGACGGGAGGCAGACAGATCCTTTTACAGGCTGCTGAAGGCAATCAGTAGACTTTCTGGAAAGCTATGCGGTGAAGGTAATGGCAACTCAAACAAACGTTTCCTTTTCATGCCACTAACCACCCACTTGGAGAAATGTACCTTGAGGGCTTGGTTGAACTTCTGCGCAAAAACAGATAGAGAAATGCTGTGTGCAATACCGGAGAGGAAACGTGGGGGCCGACTAAATGTTCCCACTTAAGTCAATAGATAAACCATGTGCATCCGCATTACAGAAAACCCTGCCACGTAAAGGACTTTAGAAGATTATTACATCAGAGATTTGTGAAACATCCGTGACAAACTCAAGATCTACCAGTGAGATATAACTCGGCACTTTCTGTTGGAGGTCCCCACCTGTAGCTCAGGCTGGCCTTGAATTTACGTCACCATCTCGATAAACTGGGATTGAAGTCTGTCCCACCCGGATAAACCAAAACTCAAGTTTCAAATCTGGGTTATTTATTATTTGCTATGCACAGGGGCATGTGTGTATTTGCGCATATTGAGCATAGGGCAGGGTAAGGGACACTAAAAAGTATGGCTTTCGTGATGTTGACCGTTGTTATTCCTGTGTAAAGGCACAGTCATTTGGGCTTTACTTTATTTCTTATGAGCTAACAGTAAAGGGGAGTGGGCTTAGTTCTCCTAGATTGCTTACCTGACATGTCCAGGCAGTTACAAACACGACCCAAGATGTCCCTCTAGCGGAAGGCGAACGCAGCTGCAGCTGGCACCCGATAGTCACTTCGTAAAACAGCTTATTGTATTCAAGACCTTTGCAAACAATGAACAGAAATTCATAAAGTCTTGAGCTTATTCAAAAATTTCGAGGCGGTGGAGGAGATAATTGCAAAAGTAGAGACTACACCGCACCCTGGGAAAGCGGTGTTGATTCTGGGTGCACTTGGAATATTGGCAGCTAAGATTCTGAACTGTAGACACTGGAGGATTACGCCGATTAGACTTCGTTGTTTTGTGTTTTGTTAGTTTATGTTCTAGGTCTAAAGAACGAAAGGCTGGGGAAACCCGAAGTCTCCCGATTGCCGTGCTAACTCGACACCTTTACCCGCGTTCAGGCCTTCGACTGCATTCGGCACCTCTCGGCTGAATTCGGCTGGATCCGGCCCTCTGGCTCGGGGACATTCGGGCCACATTTGCTCCCACCTCGGCTCTTCTTCGGTTCTCTTGTACTCGGCTCCCTTCGGCTAAGTCCCGCCTACTCTCGGCTCAGACTGCGCAGTTGCAGCTACCTTCGTTCCAGGCTCCTCCAGCCTGGGCGTTCCCCGCCCCCGCCCCGCCCCCGCCCCCGCCCCCGCGTTCGGCCTGCGCTCGGCTTTACTCGGCTCTTTCCGTCCCCGTCTTCCGCTGCCCCGGAAGAGCGCCCATGGAGAAGGGCCTTCCCGGCAGACGGAAGGCCATGGCTCCGCTGCTGGAGTACGAGAGGCAGCAGGTGCTGGAACTGCTCGACAGCGACGGGCTGGTGGTGTGCGCCCGCGGGCTCGGCGCCGACCGTCTCCTCTACCATTTCCTGCGGCTGCACTGCCACCCAGCCTGCCTGGTGCTGGTGCTCAACACGCAGCCGGCCGAGGAGGTGCGAGAGCCAGATGAGTGGACCCGGGGGCGTGGGGACGTCCGAGCCGGTGCAGGTCTCGAGGGGACACGAGAGGGAACGAATCAAGGTCCCAGGGGGAGATACGGGCCACCTACATAGTTCTAGGACGCTACAAAGGAGGGAAGGGAACCCCAGGGAAGTCCAAGTGGCTACCATAACATGGGAGGGCATTAAGTGAGGGTCCTTGAAAGGCGATCCAGGGTTCTGACGCTGCGAGAGGACCCTGCGGAGGATGGAACGTCGCGACCCAACGAAGTCTTGGGTTCCTCGCTTGACCCGAGAGGGCATTGACTAAAGGTCCTTGAGGGAGGTACGGGGCCCAGACACAGCTCGAGGACACTGAGAATAAAGGTCTCACACACTTTATGGCACTGAAAAGGAGTGTGGTAGGAGCGTGGGTTTGATTTCACTGCGAAGGAATGAAGCTGTCAGAAGCAATCTGGGTAGAAATAATGTGTGAGTCTGGAAGTTGGGTGTTAAGCTTGTTTCTGGGGACAGAGTGGAATTTCTAAAAGGACAATGATGAGGCCGGGAGTAGTGGCGCATTGCCTTTAATCCCGGCACTCAGGAGGCAGAGGCAGGTGGATCACTGAGAGTTCAAGGCCAGCCTGGTCTACAAAGAGAGTCTAGGACAGCTAAGGCTACACAGAGAAACTCCGTCTGGGCTGGCGGCGGGGGGAGGGGGGGGTGGTGCGGTGCGGGTACGATGATGATAGGGATGGCAGGGTCTGTGTGAGTGATAGAAAATAGAGACCTTGAGTTCTCACAAAAGAAGGACTGAGGAAATAAGATTAGGGAGAAATGGGACTGGAAGCTAAGGCTAAGGGAGAGATAATCCGGGTTAAGAGAATAGATGATCCCGAGGAACGTGGAATGCAGTACACCTTGGTGGGGGATGCTGAGTTGGAGACATAGCCTAGCACGAGAAATCTGATGGTCCCCTAGGTCCTTTAAAGGCCAAGGCCCTGTTGGATTGCCCTAGGGGACTTCATGCCATGCAAGATGCCCAGGAAAGTGGTCATGGAACCTGCGGACATTCTGAATTCTCTCCAGGAAGCACCAGTACAGAACTAACAGTCTAAAGCGGCATCTGCAGAGACAAGCCCCCTACCTCACAGAGGGCGCTGCCTTAAAACATGGCTTTGGCGGGAAATAGTTTCTAGGTAGTCGAAAACTTCTAACCTGAGGTTTTAAACGGTTATGTTTTGGTGTTTCATGTGGAAATGCAAATAATGACGGAAACACGATTATTGGTGTAAACTCTGAAGCACAGCTGAGCAAGCGCCTCGATTAGAGTAACCTGATTGGCTGATGGGTAGTTAGCGTAACCTGATTGGCTGACGGGTGCAAAGACGTGACTTAGTTTTTGTATGGCTGTGGTGTCCATGAGCTCTGGAGGATGAAGACACCATTTTGAATCCCTGTGACCTATTTTTAAAGTACCCTGTCCTCTATTAACCAGCTTACTGATGGGTTTACTTTGATTTAGGAATATTTTATCAGTCAGCTGAAGATAGACGGAGTTGAACACCTCCCTCGACGTGTGACAAATGAAATTGCAAGTAACAGTCGCTACGAAGTCTACACACAGGGCGGTATTATATTTGCAACAAGCCGGATACTTGTGGTTGACTTCTTGACTGATAGAATACCTTCAGATTTAATAACTGGTAAGAATTTGAAACCCTATATGCAGTATGAATATTTTTATTTTAGCCTTTCTCCTCCTCTAAATGCTAAACTGTCTCTTATTACCAAGCACTGTGCTTAAGCTGTTGACCTAGCAGCTGACACATTATAGATGCTCAGCAGTAGTTATGGCATAAGTAAGGTTGCGGCCACTTCCTGGCGACAGGTTTTGAGGCTGTATGATTCAGCTATGATATGAAGGCCTTAGAGCTTACATACCAAAACCTGCGTGGATGGGCTGGAGAGGTGGATCAGAGGTTAAAGGTGTTCACTGCACTTGCAGGGTACCAAAGCCCTGTTCCCAGCACCCATGCCAGGTGGCTCACAACTGCCCATAACTCCAACTCAGGGGCATCCGATTCCTTCTTTGGCCTGCTGAGAGTGCTGGACTCAAATGGCACAAACCACACCACCTGCCGCTACCCAGTCACACACACACACACACACACACACACACACACACACACACACACACACACAAACATATATACATAATTTTTAAAGTAAAAATAAATGGTGTAACCAAGAGACATAGCAAACGGGCTGTTTGGACCTGATGCCACCACTACTGCTGTTTTACAGCTAATTGGTTTTTATAAGTAGAAGGGAGGCCTCTAAAATAAGAATAGTGCCGTATACAGTCATTTAACATATTACTAGGATTATGTACATTGCACATAATTGTATGCATGGCATGTTATGTGGCTAGTGGTGCAGTGGTGTATTTGCTTTAGATATCTTTAATTTGTATCTTTTACATTCAAGGATGTTTTGCCTGCATGTTTGCCTAGTACCTGCAGAGGTCAGAAGAGCGTATTAGAATCCTGGAACCAGAGTTATATAGATGGTTGTGAGCCACCATGGAGGTACTGGGAATCGAACCTGGGTCCTCTGAAAGAATACGTGATTTTAACTGCTGAGCCCTCTCTCCAGCCACAGTATTTGTACTGGCATATAAAGCGTCATGCTCTGACAGGGGTGTACCTACAGAAACATGGGTATTTCAGTTCTGTTTTAACCTTACAGTCCATTGCCAGTTGTAGCATCATTGCGCAGCATGTGACTGTGTGTAAGACGTGGCCCCCTTGTTTTCCAGTCTTACTTCCAGTAATGTTGTAATTGACAGGCATTTGCATTTTGGGTATAGCCAGACTTGATGTGTTTATCAATATTCTTTATAAATATACTTTCCTTCATTTTCCTATGATTTAAATTAAACTTAATAGTTACTTAGTACTTTAGAAGGGGAAGGTGGGAGATAATTTCTGCTAGAAGTAGTATAGAGAAAATTGATTTTAATTGTTGTTTGTCCCATCAGAAACCTCTGATTTCCTGAAGCTGACATAAGAGCCCTGCCACTCTGCCATTAAAGTGCCCACTGCCTCTCTACCCAGAGCACTCAAAACACTATGCTACACTTACCTGTTTGTATCTGGCTCACCCATAAGATAAGCTTTGTACCAGGAAGCACTTGTTCATTACGGGCTGAATGGCGGTCCATGCCGCCAGCGTTTGATGACCGCTGTCCAGCTGCCTGTATGGTGCTGACCAGTGAGTGTCAGGAGGGCAGGAAACCGAGAGACCCAAGCACGCTTCCTGTTGTGCCCACCTGGTTTTGTTGGACTTGGAAGCATCACGAGAGCCAGTTAATGGGTGAGGGAGTGAACAGCTGGTGGATTCCTGGGGCTAAGGATGGAGCTTTTGTCATTCTTTTCAGAATTTTTCATTGTCTTAGACAGTGTCTTGAGCCTGACCCCGCTCACAAACAAGATCCTTAATTTTCCTAAACTTCATTTTTCTCATTTTTTTAAAATTAAAAATATACTCTTCTCTCCTTTACGATACACCCCAATCATAGTTTTCCCTCCCTCCTCTCCTCCTAGTTCCTCCCCAGATCCACTCCCCCTCCATTTCCTCGTCAGAAAAGAGCAGACCTCCAAGAGACCACAGCCAGATAGTACAAACCAAGATGCAGTAAGGCGAGGTGAAAGCCCTCCTATGGAGGATGGACAAGGCAACCTTCTCCAGGTTCAGTGCGTCTCATCTTATGTTGCGGTCTTTAATCCACATGGACTTGAGTTTTGTGCAAGGCGCTAAGTATGGATCTATTTGCATTCTTCTCCAGGCTGACCAGTGTGACCAGCACCATTTGTCCAAGATGCTTTCTTTTTTTTCCAGTATGTATTTCTGGCTTCTTTATCAGAAATCAAATGTCCATAGGTGTGTGGATTTATGTCTATGTCTTCAGTTCAATCTCGTTGATTAACATGTCTGTTTCTATGCCAACACCATGCGGTTTTTGTTACTGTTGCTCTTTAGTACGCCTTGAGATCAGGGATGGAGATACGTCCAGCGGTTCTTTTATTGTTCCAGATTGTTTTAGGTACCCTAGGTTTTTTGGTTTTCTATATAAAGTTGACAGTTGTCCTTTCTAGGTCTGTAAAGAACTGTGAGAATTTGATGAGGGTTGGGTTGAATCTGTACAGTGCTTTTGGTAAGATGGCCATTTTTACTATGTTAATCCTCCTGATCCATGAACATGGCAGATCTTTCCATCTTCCATATCTTCTTCAGTTTCTCTCTTCAGAGACTTGAAGTTCCTGTCACACAGGTCTTTCATTGGTTAGAGTTACACCAAGATACTTTATATTAGTGTGAAGGGTGTAGCTTCCCTGGTTTCTTCCTCAGTCTATTTGTTGTTTGTGTACAGAAGAACAACTGATTTTTTTTTTTTTTTTTTTTTTTTAGTTAGTCTTGTATCCAGCCACTTTGCTGAAGGTGTTGTCAACTGAGGAGTTAGTTCCCTGGTAGGACTTTTAGTTTCACTTGTGTATACTCTCATACCATCTGCAAATAACAATACTTTGACTTCTTGCTTTCCAATTTGTATCCCCTTGATCTCCTTTAATTGTCTTATTGCTCTAGCTGGAACTTCAAGTAGTATATTAAATAGATCTGGAGAGAGTGGGCAGCCTTGTCTTGGTCCTGATTTTAGTGGGACTGCTTTGAGTTTCTCTCTCTTTACTTTGATGTTGGCTCTCGGCTTGCTGTAAATATCTTTTATTAGGGTGAGGTGTGTCCCTTATATCTCTAATATCTCCAGTACTTTTGTCATGAAGGGGTGTTGGATTTTGTTAAAGTCTTTTTCAGCATGTAATAAGATGAGCATGTGGTTTTGTTTTGTATTGTTTTGTTTTGTCTCAGTTTATTTCTATGGTGAATTGCATTCACAGGTTTTATTTGTTAAACCACTCCTGCGTCTCTGGGATGAAGCCTACTTGATCATGGTGGATGATGTTTTTCATGTGTTCATGAATTCAATTTGCAAGTATTTTATTTAATATTTTTGCATCTAGGATCAAATTGGAGATTGGTCTGCAATTCTCTTTATTGAGTCTTTATGTGGTTTGGGTATCAGGGAAACTGCAGCTTCATAATAAAATGAATTGGGCAGTATTCCTTTTGCTTCTATTTTGTGGATAATTTGAGGAGTATCATTAGTTCTTCATTGAAAGTCTGATGGAATCCTGAGCTAAAATCAACCCTGGGCTGTTTTCTGATTGGGAGACTTTTAATGACTCCTTCTATTTCCTTAGGGGTTATGGGTCTATTTAATTTGTTTATCTGGTCACAATTAAACTTTGGTAAATGGCACCTATCAAGAAAATTATCCATTTCTTTTATATGTTCCAGTTTGGTGGAGTACAGGGTTTTAAAGTGTGTCCTTATGATTCTCTGGATTTCTTCAGTGTCTGTTGTTATGTCCCCCTTTCTGTTTCTGGTCTTCTTAATATGTGTATTTTCTGTCTTTTGGTTAGTTTAGATAAGGCTTTGTCTAACTTGTTGATTTTTCTCAAAGATTCAACTATTTGTTTCATTGTATTGTTCTTTTTGTTTTTATTTTACTGATTTCAGCCCTCAATTTTGATTATTTCTTGCTGTCTACTCCTCTTCGGTGTGCTTGCTTCTTTTTGTTCTAGAACTTTCAGGTGTGCTGTTAAGTTGCTAGTATGAGAGCTCTCCAATTATTTTTTGGTTTTTTTTTTTATTTTGTTTTGTTTTATGTAGTCACCTAGTGCTGTGGACTTTCCTCTTAATCATTGTGTTCCATGACTCTGGAAATGTGATGTTTTCATTTTTATTCAATTCTAGAAAGTCTTTAATTTCTTTCACTCCTCCCTCCCCCACGCCCGCCCCAAGACAAGGTCTCTCTGTGTAGCCCTGGCTGTCCTGGACTTGCTTTATAGACCAGGCTGGCCTCAAACTCACAGAGATCCACCTGCCTCTGCCTCCCCAAGTGCTGAGATTGCAGGCATGCGCCACTGCACACAGCCTTTAATTTCTTTCATTATTTCTGTCTTGATGTACCTGTCATTAAACAGAATTTTTCAGTTTCCATGAGTTTACAGGCTTTTTCTTGTTTCTGTTCTTGATGTCCAGCTTTAGTCCAGTTTTCTCATTTCTTAACTCAAGAAAATAGTATCTTAGGGGCTGGAGCGATGGCTCAGTGGTTAAGAGCCCTGGCTGCTCTTGCAGAGGATCTTAGTTCGATTCCCAGCACCCACATGGTGGTTCACACTATCTTTACTCTAGTCCCAGGAAATCTGACACCCTCTTCTGGCCTTCAAGGGCACTGAATGCAGGTGGTACACCAACATACAAGCAGGCAGGACACCATACACGTGAAGTAATATATATTTTTTAAAGAAAAAAAATGAAAATAGTATCTCTTAGAATGGTAGCATTTCTGTGCTGCCTGAACACAGTAAAGTCCCAATAAAGAATACCAAATAGTTGCCTTTTTGCAGCTGGAGATATTGGTGCATCTAAAGCCCTTATGGTCTATGTTGTGTAAGTAGACATGAGAACGTCTAGAAACCACCACTAGATGTCAGTATTACACCATCAGTCACCTGGACTAGGCCTGCACAATCTGAGTCACACCCACTCTGAGCTGACCTTGGTAGGTTGTTGACTGAAACTGCCAAAGTTGGGTCCATCATGGGACCACGCTCTCCTGTCTCACAAGGAGCTCCTACCCTGCGCTGATGATGTGTGTGGAGACCGAAAAGTTGGCCTCAGATGTCTTCCTCAGCCCCTCTCTGCTTTGTTTATTGAGACAGGGTCATGGCAGCCCTGGCTCATTTAGCTAACAGCTTGCTTAGGAGATCCTGTCCCTCTGCCTCCCGGGTGCAGGTGGATCCACGCCCACCTGGCTGGGAGATGGCTTCTGGGATCCAGGCTCCGGTCTTCACACCTACATGGCAAGTGCTTTATCCACTGAGCCATCTCTTCAGCCCCTGCTCTTGTTTTTAAGATTCATGGGCTCTGTACCATGTGGACACAATAGGCATGTATTGCCAGGCGTGGTGGTGCAGGCCAGTAATCCCAGTACTCAGGAGGCTGAGGCAGGAGGATCCCAGGCTAGGTTAAATATCAAGTGCCTGCCTCTACAAACAAAACGAGATGGTGCGTTAAGTTTGCTCATCAAAGTTTTACCTTTACCTTTTTATTGACTGTATCCTCAAAGCTGACTTTTCTGATGGGATGCACATGCTACCCAGACTTGTTAAAATGAAGCTGTTTTATGTAGCCCTTTATTCAAGACCTGTGCTCTTTATCTATCCCTCAGCCTGGCCGCCTTGTGGTTCTGGAGACTCACTCCCTTCACTTTCCATTTCCACACTTAATCACTGAAGCTAAAATACAGACCACCACCTGTGTTGGCTAGTTTTACATCCACTTGACACAAGCTAGCATCATTGGCGAGGGAGGAGCCTCATTTGAGAAAATGCCTCAATAAAATCAGGCTATACCCAAGCCCATAAGGCATTTTCTTAATTAATGATTGATTTAGAAGGGGCCAGACCATGGTGGGTGCTGCCGTCCCTGGGCTGGTGGTCCAGGTTGAGCAATCCAGTAAGCATCACCCTCCATGGCCTCTGTATCAGCTCCTGCCTCCAGGTTCCTGCCCTGACTCCCTTCGTTGATGAATAGTGATGTAAGTCGAAGAAACCCTTTCCTCCCCAACTTGCTTTTGGTCGTAGTGTTTCATCCTAGCGATAGTGACCTGAATAACACACCACCCCTGTCTTAGGGTTCCTGTTGCACTCTAATGAATCCCCTTTCTATAGAGAGGGCTAGCCATCCTCTAAGCTCTGTTGCACTAGAGAGCCCTGATGAATACAACCCCCAACAGGCATCCTCGTGTACAGAGCGCACAGGATCATTGAGTCCTGCCAAGAAGCCTTCATCCTGCGTCTCTTCCGCCAGAAAAACAAGCGTGGCTTCATCAAAGCTTTCACAGACAACGCTGTTGCCTTTGACACTGGTTTCTGTCATGTGGAAAGAGTGATGAGGAACCTCTTTGTGAAGAAGCTTTACCTATGGCCAAGGTAATGACATCACATGACATGTTTTGTGAGCAGAAGAGCCTTAACTTAGCTGTACATTAATGCTGTTGATAGAATACAATTGAAATTTGCCGTCCTGGCTGTGAGAACCTTTTTAAATACGTGTGGTGTGTGTGTGTGTGTGTGTGTGTGTGTGTGTGTGTGTTTCAGTTTTGTGAAGCGTACAATTATTCTTTTGTTTAATTGTTCCTTATTTCAGAAGTAAAGCCTGCCTGTAAATGACTAGATAGTTAGCTTAGCTCTGCTGTTAGAGGCACAAAGGCTGACAGGTTCACCCAAGGGTAAATGTGTTGCCTGGCTTCAATCCCTGCGAACCACATGGAAGGAGAGAACTGACTATGGGTTGTCCTCCAAGCTCTGAGTGCGCACACACACACACACACACACACACACACACACATAAATAAATAAATAAATACATCTCTCAAAAAGAGTAGGGGTGAGGTGACAAGGTGCTAGCTACCAACCTTGATGACCCAAGTTCTATCCCAGGACCCACGTGATTGTCCCACTTCCTCCACACATGCACTATGGCACGTGCACAGGAAAGAAGTGCAGTAGGTTTTTTTGGTTGATTTGTTTTTAAGAACACTAGGCAGCCATAGATAGTAGAAACCCATGGAATGGGGCTGTGTTCCCTCACTCTGTGACAGCCAACACTGTCATAGAGTAGACCGGGTTGGCCTGACACTCGTGTTCTGAGCCTGCCTTGCTTGAGTGATGCTTCTTCTTCCCATCGATTATTTTGCCTCCGTATTGTTTGAAGCTAGAAACTGTTTGGCAATCGTGTCTCCTTAGGTTCCATGTAGCAGTCAACTCGTTCTTAGAACAACACAAGCCTGAAGTTGTAGAAATTCACGTGTCCATGACCCCCGCCATGCTGGCCATCCAGACAGCCATCCTGGACATCTTGAACGCCTGCCTGAAGGAACTGAAGTGCCACAACCCATCACTCGAAGTAGAAGACCTGTCGCTCGAAAACGCTCTCGGGAAGCCGTTTGACAAGGTCTGCTGCTTTTCTTCCTTTTGAGGCACAGCTGCTTAGGTTGTCATTTTCAAGAATCAAGGCATTTGAATATTCGCCGAGTCCTTTGTAGGCAAGTGTTTTGCCTCCTGGGAAATAGTAATTTGCAGTGACATCTGTGTTTGGCATGTAAGCATAAGGCTGGCTTTTTCAATTACACAGTGAATGTCTTACTGTAAGTATAATCAATCTCTTTGTTCCAAACTGACAGTATCTGGGTATCTGTAGACACAAAATCTACAAACGAATGTTTCATATTGCACCTCCCTGAATTTACCGACTTTTTAAAATAGGAAGTTGGGTACTTTTTTTGTTGGATTTTTTTTTGGAGGAGCTGGTGTTTTGAGATAGGGTCTCACTGTGTATCCCTGGCTGGCCTGGAACTCATGGAGATCCTCCTGCCTCTGTCTCCCAAGTGCTTGGATTAAAGGCGATTTTTATTATGGAGACCTGTGTTCTATCTCAAGATTGCATTCTGAACCAAAGAAATGTTGAATCTTTAGCTCAAGGACTCTGTTTTTTGTTGTTTTTGTTTGTTTGTTTGTTTGTTTGTTCCACCACAGCCTGATACAAAATATGTAAGAGCTCAGTCCTGTGGTGAGGGATAGAGAGAGTCCAGGCCACATTGTCTTAGGACATGCTACTGCCTTTTAAACTCTGGCTGAGTCTCTGTGTCACTGGGAGTGTATGGAAGAGGTCGGTCGGCTGTGAAATGCTCACAATGGATCCTGTGTGTCCTGTGCTCTCTTTCTTCATCTGAAAGTGTACATCCCTTAGTGTGGCGGTAACAAGCCTGCCCTAGAAAGGCACAGTGCTTTATTGAACACTGATTCCTGTCTGATGTCGCTGACTGTTGAGAGTCGAGGATTGTTACATTGATCACATCTAAATATAGAAAGAGCTTGCATCAGGTAAAACAAAACTAGAGGGTCTGCACATCTTTTAACAAAAGTAGTCTGCTGTTGTAGAGTGGCTCTGGCCTGTCTGTAAGCCTGTAGTGTCTGGCTTCTTGTTACATACATCCCAGGCTGGAACATGAATTATAAGGTTACCCAGATGCAATATCTGCTCAGTGTATCAGAGAGGTGCCCCATGACACTGCTGTTTCTGTTCACAAGAACAAATTGCTGGTTTGCTGATACATAGCGGGCCATTTCTGTCTATGGTGCATATGTACATATGTGTTTGTATATATCTGCATATATGTGCATGCACTACTATGTGTGTGTGTGCGCGCGCACGTGTTGCACATGCTCCTGAATGTACAGAGGCCAGAGAAGACACAGAGTGACCTATCACTTCTTTGTCTCATTTCCCTGAGAAGAGGGTCTTTCACTGACTGTAGAGCTAGGCGGACAGCCCAGAGGTCTTCCTGCCTTTGCCCCTCCTAGCTGCAGGGTGCTAGGGATCTGAACTCAGATCCTCCTTCTTGCACAGTGGACATTATTACCCACTGAGCCATCTCCCCAGCCCCTTGACAGTAATGTTGATAAGGGAGATTAAACCCATCTGTATTGTAGTAGTAAGACATTATGCTTGAAAAATTAAAACATTATTAGGATTTTGTGACCTGAAATTCCCTAACCCTCTTCCTTGTAAAGAAATATTTAGGGAACATTATTGTAGTAAAATATGAGTAATAAAACATTTAGCATTTTAAATATGTTTTTACATATCCAGTGAATAACCTTATTGACAGTATGGCTCTGTTAAAAACTACGCTGAACATATTTTAGCAATAGTAAATTATATTCCTTTTCAGACAATCCGCCATTACTTGGACCCTTTGTGGCACCAGCTTGGAGCCAAGACTAAGTCCTTGGTGCAAGATTTGAAGATCCTAAGAACTCTACTGCAGTACCTCTCTCAGTATGATTGTGTTACATTTCTTAATCTTCTGGAATCTCTGAGAGCAACAGAGAAGGCATTCGGTCAGAATTCAGGTGTGAGATAAAAATCCTAATATTACCTGGGAGCTGACTTGAATAAAGTGTTAATGGAAGGACTGCTATATTCAGCTCCCTGTTAGAAGTTGTAGCCCATGTGCTGCGCAAGGCTGGGGAGCTTTATTGACAGCTAGTGCTCCCGCCTACTTAGCTCATCCTCATCCCTGTGCCCAGCAGCTTCCCTTCCAGAGAGGACTGGAGTGCAGACAGTCTCCAATGTGGAAACAGGCCCCTAGTTGGTAGGGACTTAAAATTAAGTTTACTCAAAAGCCCCAAGGGATGGGTTTCATCTGCAAGAATTTCAAAGACTTATTAGATTTGTTTAGAAATACATACATGTACCGTGATATTATGCCAACTAACCAAGACCCTGGAGCCCTTGAGCCCTAGGGTCAACATTTATACAACAAATAATTTTTACTGCTTCTTCAGGACAGTCTCAAGTAACAAAGAACAGAAATCGGGACATAGCACCGTGGTACAGCACATACCTAGCTGGGGTATAGTCCCCAGTAGCATGTGCACACAAAAGAAATGAACTATAGGGGTGCACAAGAAAAGGACTCATTAGTTGGCAGTACTTGGTACCACTGCCTTGGTTTGTGCAGTTACCTGTGGAGTTCCACTACCCTCTTGGAAATGTCAACATGGTTATCTTAGAATTACTGTGGAACTTTGAGATCTCAGTCCTATGCGGCGTCCTGAAGGAGGCGCTGGGTCTAGCCAAGGAGAGGCCATACCAGTAAGAGAAACTAAGGCACAGTTGTGAAAGCAAGATGGCAGCCAGTGGTCTATGTGGGCCATGTGGCCATTAGACTGTTTTAAATTGCCACAAATCTAAGCCCTTTTTTCAAACCCATTGTGTTAGGCTGGCTTTTCCTGGACGCTAGCACTTCCATGTTTGTGAATGCTCGCGCACGAGTTTATCATGTTCCTGACGCCAAACTGAGCAAAAAGGCCAAAACGTCCGAAAAGATGACAAGTGCAGAAGGGCAAGGTAAGGCGTTCACCTCGTCTCTGTTCATATTGGAGTGGAAGCAGGTGTCAGCTTAAAGCAAATGTAAAATCTGTTACACATGTAGATGTGTGTGGTGTGGGGGGAAAGCATGCCCTGAAACCAGGATGAGAGTCATTGCCAAGAGCTCCAGTGCCAAAGGCCAGACAGCAGTCAAGAGCCTAGTTACTATACCACAGGAATGTTTTAGCCATTACTGTCTGGGGCACTTAGAGCCATAGTGAAACATTTTAACCTTCTTTGCAACCTTTAAAGAATATAAATACTCTAGGTAGAGGTAACTGTAGATTTGATTCCAGTTTCTGTTTAGTAAGCATCAAGGAGCACTTTTTCTAAGGCCTGGGATGGGATAGTTAATACTTGTTTCTGCCTAATTTAAAGATCTATTCAAAATGGTATGTTTATAATCTGTTTGAATACTTATAGAATAAAAAAATTAGTTATCTGCTTTTATCCATGTTCAGGACTGTAGAAAGCACAAGCCTATTAGAAATAATAAATATTGCCTGGCAATAGTGGCACAGATCTTTAATCCCAGCCCTTGATAGGCAGAGGCAGGTGGATCTCTGAGTTCAAGACCAGCCTGGTCTACAGAGAGAGTCTAGGACAGCCAGGGCTACACAGAGAAACCCTGTCTCAAAAAGCCAGAGAGAGAGGGGGGATAGATAGATAGATAGATAGATAGATAGATAGATAGATAGATAGATACATACATACATACATACATACATACATACATGATAGATAGGTGGATGGATGGATGGGTGGGTGGGTGGGTAGATACATATTGGTGGTGCCTATCCTTGCTTTGTGTAGCAGCTTATATACACAGCATGGCACGTGACAGCACAGAACCATCTCTGTCGGCCATCCACACGGCCTGTCCTCCCGTGACCTCTCACGTGGCTTGTCAGCAAGCTTTTCTAGGGAAGCAGACCCTGTGTAACATGGTAGAAGAATGGGTACGGACGCATCCATTCGAGGTGGTGCTAGCTTTCTGTCGTGGGAAAGCTCTCCCTCAGCATGGTTTTAGCTGAACGTGCAGAATGAGGCTGTGTTTTTATTTCTACACAGAAACAAAAAAGGAACTGGTCCTAGAAAGCAATCCAAAGTGGGAGGCGCTAACTGAAGTCCTGAAAGAAATTGAAGCAGAAAACAAGGAGAGCGAAGCCCTTGGTGGCCCAGGTAGGAGCGAGGGCGGTGGTGCCGTTGGCATACTCGTGCTTGTTGGTTCTGAGACAAGAACTCATCGGCCAGATTAGCTCTGCGCTTGCCATGCACTGAGGCTGGCCTCGGGCTTCTGGGTCTCCTGCTTCCTAGGACTGGGTTCCAGGTGGGTGTCCCAAACCCTGCGCAGCATATATCCGTTAGATGCCAGTGCCCTGCAACTGGGGACCCTGCAGTTTGTTCATTTGCTGGGCTTTTCTCAGGGTTGAGTCATGAGTTCACAAAGCACATTCTCCACTTGCACGGCTTCTCGGGGCCTCTATGTAAAGAATCAGAAAATTTCCAGGCAGATAGTCACCAGGTTTCAAATCTACAATCTCCAAGGAATCCGCTAATGGTTTTCCTGTTTTATATGACCAGCCACATGTCTTTCCAAAGAAGCCTGACCACCTCTATTGATTGAGTCCTAGGAAAACAATTACAGTTCTAGGTAGGCCTCCCCTTTTCAAACATGAGCGTGCTAACGGATTAGCACAGGAGACTGAGCCAGAACTGTAAATTAAAAATAAAGCTAGATAGAGAGTAAATCCAAATGTTTGAAAATACTGAGTGAATCTTTGAACTACAAAGTCATGAAGGCAAGTAGGGTGATGTGGAGGGTCCCAGGAAAATGAGAACAAAATGTAATGACACTGTGCAAATACCGTAGTGAAGCCAATTGCTTTGTGCACAACGTAAATGGTTAGTTTCTCTGAAGTCACCCCAGGGGCTGGAGAGATGGCTCCGCAGTTAAGAGCACTTGCTGCTCTTGCAAGGGAGGAAAGGTAGGTACCACGTTACACAGCTCAAGGCCGCTTGTAACTCTGGCTCCACGGGGATCTAGTCCCTGCGTTCAGGTATATGCACAGATAAAATAAGTAAATAGACTTTTTTTTTTTAAAGCATTCAATCCTTGTATTAGTAGATCCTGGTGATAGTCACCCAGAACTTACAGTACTGTGATCTAAGACCTAACACCACAGATGGTCACTTAGATAAAGTGAAAGAATAATAAAATAAAGGGGGTCGTTATGAGTCTCCTGGGGGTGTACGATTCCCCTCAGAGGGGGTTACATTTCCCCTGGGGGGTTGTGAGTCCCCTGAGGGGGGGCAGGTTACAAGTCCCCTGAGCCAGATGATGTTGACACTAGTGGTTTTCCTTCTTGAACAATGTGTTTTCCACTGCACATTGTTAAGGTCATTTGGCCGTGTGTGCCAGCCCTTGCTCTGCAGTCAAGGACAGCAATGCATGTGGTCCAGCACAAAAGCTTATTCTCAAAGCATCATGAGGGACTGGTGAGATGGCGGGGTGGGTAAGGGCCTTTGCTGCCAGACCACACAGCCCGAGCTCAATCCCGCATGGTGGAGGAAGAAAGCAGGGTTCTCTGACCTGGGCACACACACTAAATAATTTAATTTAATTAGTTAAAACTCAACAGGTTTTGTGACTTTATAACTTGACTGCACAGTTCCCAAGCAGCTAACTAGAAACTCGCTTTGTAAGCCAGACTGGCCTTGAACTTGAGCAGGCCTTCGGCCTCGGCCTCCTAAATGCTGGGCTTCCGGGCACGTTCTGACACTGGGATTATAGTTATGTAGCTAACTGTAACTGGCAGTTCTCTGCATTACATGTCTCACACATATATAGCAGCTTTATTAATTTGAGAAGACATCTTAGATTTTTATGTTAGTAATCTCCCTGCTCTCAGCTGCATGTTTTCTGATTTCCGTCACCCAGCTTAAACTACACCACAGTTCCTCTGCTCCTTTCTCCTTAGTAATAATGGTGACAGTTATCATAGCTGATTTCCGTCTTCAGAGCTTTTAATGCTGTTCTTATTGCTCTGTAATCAGCCATTAGATGCAATCTTCTCTGAGAATTACTCTTGTACATTTAAGACTAGAAAATCACTCCATCTTGTGGGAGTGAAGACAAGCCATCCTTTCTTATGATTTAAGATTTGACATTTGACTTCATAATCCATTTGGAATGTCTTTTGGTGTCTGGAAGCTTCTAGAAAATTTTTCATTTGAAGCATCATTAAAGCCTCCATTGTAGCTTGTCACTAGCCTAAATAGTTCTGGCTTCGGCTTGAGCATCACCCCGTGGAGTGGTCCAGAGGAAAGCATGTGATGACGACCCCTTTTCGAACAGTTTGTAAATTGGGTTCTTTAATGAGGGTAAGATGTCCTCCCTTAGAAGAAGGATACAGGAGACCCAGGGTGTCCCAAAGGCGCCATGGAGGGGAGTGAGCGAGCAAACGTGTGTTCTCTCTGCTTGCAGGCCAGGTGCTGATTTGTGCAAGCGATGACCGCACGTGCTGCCAGCTGAGAGACTATCTAACCGAGGGCGCAGAAGCCTTCCTACTGCGGCTCTACAGGAAAACCTTTGAGAAGGACAGCAAAGCCGAAGAAGTGTGGGTGAATTTTAGAAAAGGGGACGGCCCAAAGAGAAATATGAAATCTGACAAAAGATGCAAAGACGCCCAAAACAAAGAACGTGCTTCTACCAAAAAAGGGGCTCCCAAAAGGAAGAAGCGAGAGCTGACTCTGACGCAAGTGATGGCGCCTGCTGAGGAGCCGCCAGAGGAAGGGGCTGCGGAGGAAAGCCGGCACAGACAAGCCGGCAGTAGCCCAGAAGGCTGCGGGGGAGAGATACAGCATGAGTCCTTTGATTTAAATTTGTCATCCGATGCGGCCTATGGCCTCCTCAAAGAGCCCCTGACCATCATCCATCCGCTTCTGGGGTGCAGCGACCCCTATGCCCTGACGCGGGTATTGCACGAAGTGGAACCCAGATACGTGGTTCTGTACGACTCAGAGCTCACCTTTGTCCGGCAGCTGGAGGTCTACAGGGCCAGCAGGCCTGGAAAACCGCTGAGGCAAGTCTGTGCCTGACAGTTCTGCAGGCTTTAGGGCAAACCCTGTGTGGCCTGCACGGTGGTTTCCTTACCTTTGGCCCGCGGTGAGGCTGGTTTGACACTGCTTTCTGGTGAATGGGAGAAAGCACTCCAGACGGATGTCAGCCATGCCGGCTGAACTGCGAAGCCTCCAGCACCCCTGGCGGTTTCCCTGCCCCTGCTCATATTCTTTCTTTATGTCTGAGTGTGTCAATTACAGGTACAGTATCTGGAAAGTCTAGAAAATTTATAATTTTCTGTGTAATATCAAAGGTAATATACTAATGGCTTAGCCAAGTGTTATTAATCTTCTAAAACACCCTGTAAAGGCTTAAAGATTTTTTTTCATTATGTGTGTGAGTGTGTACACACCTTGACAGCTTGCAGGAGTTCGTTGATGCCTGCCCCCTTTGTGTGGGCTCTAGGGGCTGCATCCAGATTAGACAGGAAGCACTTCTACCTATTGAGCCATCCCACCCCACCCTACCCACTGCATCCCCACCCCACCCCACCCCACCCCCACCCCACCCTACCCACAGCACCCCCACCCCACCCCACCCCCACCCCACCCTACCCACAGCACCCCCACCCCACCCTACCCACTGCACCCCCACCCCACCCCACCCTACCCACAGCACCCCCACCCTACCCACCCCACCCCACCCCACCCCACCCTACCCACAGCACCCCCACCCCCACCCACCCCACTCCCACCCCCACCCTACCCACAGCACCCCCACCCTACCCACCCCACCCCACCCCACCCCACCCTACCCACAGCACCCCCACCCCCACCCACCCCACTCCCACCCCCACCCCACCCCACCCATCTCATGGCTCCCACTCTGAAAAAGTGACCTGAATTTCTTTCTCATAAAACTAACATGTTTTAGGAATTACTGTACCAAGTTTGGGGGTGGGGGTGTTTCTAGAAATATCTTTAAAAATCTACCAATCTATCACATGAGAAAGTGATGCCTCCCTCCCAAAGAATACAGTGTTCTTTCTCTCCAGATAACTAAAGAGAAATCAACATCAAAACTAATATCCCGAACTCAGTCTGAACCAGCAACAGAGCCAAGAGAAGCCTTTGTAGCAGGGTAACTAAGGCAGACTTTGAGAGCAGCCGCACTAGCGGTGGGTCAGTGGGGGCCCAGGGGTAAGACCACTGGTCAGCCACCCAGCCTGCTGGCCCTCGGCTCCCCGGTAGCCTGCATGCACCAAGCTTCTTACCCACGAACAGGATGCTGTCCTATTTGAAATCGAAATGTCAGGGACAGAAGAGACCTGGGAATTCAACAGCTCACTCTCTCGGTGGAAAACTCAGGCCAAGAAATGGCAATTGATTGGCACTAGTCACATGGCTGAAATCTCCTAATTCACCCACTGGCCTTCCCCTCTACTTCAAAGTAAGATAGTCTGGGAAGATTTGTGCTAAAAGTAAAGCAGGCTCAAAAAGGAAATCCCTCTAGGAGGGTAGGTGGCAGCCCAAGGCACTTAGTTCAGCCCCAGTCACAAATGAGAAAAAAGCAAGCTCTCCAGGGTTTTTGTTTTTTGTTTTTTGTTTTTGTTTTTGTTTTTAACATTTTTTGTTTTTTGTTTTATTTGTTTGTTTTTGAGACAGGGTTTCTCTGTGTAGCCTTGACTGTCCTGGACTCACTTTGTAGACAGACTGACCTTGAACTCACAGAGATCCACCTGCCTCTGCCTTCCTGAGTGCTGGGATTACAGGTGTGTGCCACCACACCGCCTTAAACATTTATTTTTAATGGTGTGTGTGTGTGTGTGTGTGTGTGTGTGTGTGTGTGTTCCAGTTGCCAAAGATGCCAGAGGAGAGTATAAAAGCTGGGGTTCGAGGCAGCTACGAGCCACCCAACATGGGTGCTGGGAGTGGAACATGGGTCCTCTAAAACAGGAAGCACGCCTCACCAACAAGCCATCTGTCTAGCTCCAAAGCAAAGCTCTTTAGAGGCAAAATGTGTTGGTTTTTTTTTTAAACATGAGATTTCTGATCCTACCCATGTGTTTTTAAAAGACGTTCCTGGCCCCGTTCTGCTGTGGCGTGCATAAAGGGAACTGAGAAAGTACGGAGGGTAAAGGTCTTAGATGTTGGATTTGCTTGCTTGTTGCCAATACTGAATCTCCTTAAGCTGGTTCCAGGGATGGTTTCCAACTTCTAAGCTATCACTTGGCAGAAGTTTAAAGAAAAAAGTTGAAAAAAGAAGCCTCTAAGAGATTTTGTGGGTTTCGTTTGTATTGTTTATAGTTATGAAGAAAGAATTCTCATCCTCTGGTTATATTTCAGTGTTCATCTGAACTGGGTTCCTGCGTTTGCTGAAAAGAAAACAAAACATCCCAGGGTAACAATGCCAGGACCTTACAGATGGCACTGTGTCCCCCCTCACAAGGTGGCCGGTGCCTCATGTGCCTCGAGGAGCTGGGCACCCAACTTCCTGGCCGTCTGTTGTTTGAGCTGTAGATGCGCCACTGCTGCCCCTTCCAGGGAGGAAGAAGGCATCGTCACAACCTAAGAGAGTTCTGTCTTAACCCACAGGGTTTACTTTCTTATATACGGAGGCTCCACGGAAGAGCAGCGCTACCTGACCGCTCTGCGGAAAGAAAAGGAAGCTTTTGAAAAGCTCATAAGGTGAGGTGGGCAGCCGGCAGGGACCGCACACGCTGTCCTTCCAGGGCCACGGCGAGGCGGGACGGGCGTCACTGGCGGGAGTAATTGGCAGCTTGCTTCCTGGCTCACGCTCCCATCTCTCTCACCCCTGTAATTGCTTAGTGTGGGCTTAGTGAATAGACTCTGAGCTATATCTCTTACCTGAAATACATGAACCAGAAGATTTCCAATTCTGTGACGTTTTAATGTGCGTAATAAGTTGTATTAGACACAGGATCTAATCCTGAACATGAAGTCCCTGTGTCTTTTAGACTTGTGGCCTGAAGGCACAGGTTGGAAGCAGCAAGCTGGGCACTTCCGTAGGTGCCACGAAAACGGGATTGGACGTGGAATTTTCCTCCTGTGCCAAACACTTTACAAACGCTGCAAAGTGTTTGAATTTCAGATTTTCCGTATCAGAAATGTGTAAGAGAAACTGTTTTGTCTGTCGTGTGCAGCACCAGACAAGCCACAAAACACTGTTTTAGGAGGGAATTTTCTCTAACTCTGCTCAAGGGGCCTTCTTTTTAAATTGTGGTTTTTCCCTCCATATAAAATCTCTGTTAACCAAGCATGGTAACACATGCCTTTAATCCCAACACTTGTGGAATCAAAGGCAGGTGGATTGCTGTGAGTTCAAGGACAGTCTAGTCTACAAAGTGAGTCCAGGACAGCCAGCACTACCAACAAACCTCTCTTGTTTAGGTGGGCTGCTACTTTGTCATGAACTGGGAAGTGCTTTATGCCCTGCCCCCACCCCCAGTCTCAGCACTGTAACTAGCATCACACTAAGGATGTGCTGTTTTTCTGAACACGTATATCTAGTGTGGGTATCATGTTACCAATCCTGGTAGAAGATGCTTGTTGGCTTAACAGAAGGAGCTGTTCATGGGACAGTCACAAACTGGTTGGCTCCCTAAGCTTCTGGGAGGTCAGATGACCCAGCAAGAGCCATACCAATAGATTGCAGTGAGCTGACGATCCAAGGATGACGTCACCAGGCTGAGACCAGAGAAAGCCTGGGCCACGGAAAACAGAGGGCTACGTCTTCATCAGAGGATTTCTGCGCCATGGGCATTGGTGGCGTACAGTGGCAGTAAGCCTAGCACAGAGCTGGACAGAATCTCAGAGTGGACAGTATCCTTCAGGGCTGGCTGTTGGTGCTCAGAGTCTATATGTCCAAGTTAGTCCAGCACAGACATTTCTAGAAATGGTTCTTTACATCTTCTAGAATAGTGGTGTTTCCTTGTATGCTAGCCTGTTGCTCGGTTCTCTTAGCCTATGGAACTGCACTGTGGGATTGTTTCTATTGTATACTGTATGTGTGGGGGTGGGGTGGGTGTATGTGTGTGTTGAAAGGCTATTTCAGAAGTAGTGTTATAATAGGACAGTTACTACACAGACGATGCTTAGTCACAGTTCTTGGGGCCCCTGCCTGTCCTCTAGACCTTCAGCTCCCGAGTCTCCAACAGTGAGGTTACTTATTGGACATCTAGTATATGCAAACGCTGTGAGAAAGGGGTTGTGTTGAGCACAGGTGCGTAGGAGAGCCCAGAGGACGCTGGCAGCACTGCGCATTCTAGGTGGCACGAGGCTCTTACGTTTGTAAAGATGTCTGTGAAAGGAAACGGGAATGCAGTTGTCTGCTGGGAGAAGGTGGCAGCAAAAACGGGCTGATGGAGAGAAAGGGGCAGCCGAGGGAAATACGTAGGAGATGCATGAGTCCCACGTGGCGCCATCCGGAGCGGGCCAGCGCCTCCCTAAAGTGCTTTCGTTGGTTTAAAATGTCTATCAGCTAGCTTTTCTCTGATCGAAGTAATTGTTACCAAATTGCAAATGAGCACCCGGAACTGAGGTATCCTTATTAGATCCTTGGTTTTCCTGGGTCAGGGTCCCCAGGGTCACTCTCCAGTCAGTGATCATCTGCCTAGAAGGTTTGTCACACCAAAAGAACACAGATGACAATCAGCAGGGGAAGCCACAGTGTGAAGCTGAGGAAACAAGCAGGAGTGACGTCATCTGGAGTCATGGAGGTGCACTCAGTTCTACCACCCACCGTGTGCCACGGCACATGCAGACACAGCAGCAGGGACATCTCGTAGGCACAGCACCCATGTGACTGACTTCATCCCTCCAACTGCATCCTGACAGCAAAATCAGGCACACCCCAGCAGTCACCGTCAGCGGAAGCTGACTGAACTCTAGCTGTGACCCCTGCTCTGCTCAGGTAGCACTTCTCCCTCCCGTCCCTGGTCTCCAAGGACCTGACAGGCAGTGAGGCTGGGATCCCCTAGAGTTCTGTGCTCCAGACTTGGATCTTGCAGCTCCTGCCTCTTGCCTGGTTCATCAAGGAGCCTACCTGAACAAAGGGGTGCTTGGAGTCAATAGTGGGCATGCGCTCTCACCTCCATGCCTCTCTGGCTTGTACAAAATGCTCATTAGAGATGGGAGCATCATCAGGGTAAAGGACGCACGTAGCATGCATGTGCCCAGTCTGCAAGAAAACACACTGCCATTTGATTGGTATTTTACCTAAAACCTAGCATCACTTTTGTTTAAACTCAGTGCCTGCTTATTATAAATAGGCATTGCATAACGATCGAGTGGTCTTAGGACGCTTACTTTCCCAGAAGGTTGGGCGGTGCTGTTTGTTTTTAAAATTACAAAGCAAAGCCACGTACGGAGTACTTTGCCAGTAGGTCATTTGCACTTCGCCTGAACTTAGGAGAAAATTTACTGTGACAAGAGAACCGATTCTTGCCAAGACCTCCATGGGTGATGCTGCGAGCACTGTTTAAAATAACCAGAGAGGAATGGATCAGGCGGGCAGGCAGCAGATGAGGACCACTTAGCTGCTGTAGAGATAAGGAGACTGCAGACAAGGGAGGGAGCAGATTCGACTGCTGGGGAAGAAGGGAGCTGCTGCCTGGTGGTCAGGCCAGCTGCTCACAGTGAAGGGCCAAGATCGCTTGACTTTGCTGGAGTACTGCAGGAGGGGGCATGCCTGGGCCGCCGTCCTGCACTCCAGGAAGCCCAGGCCACACGGGAAGGGAAAAAGCATTGAGACAGCAGAGCAACGGTAGAAAACCTTAGTACCTGGGACTCTTCTTAACTGTCTCAGTCTGTCACAGCGCAGCTCGGGTAGCTGTTGAGTGATGTAGGTGAAGGACGGTGCTCTTGGTAGTGGTAAATGTGCTAAGCTGATTGTGTCTGCTCAGTGAGACCTGCTTCCTTCATGGTCTGCAGTTCCTTTCTGGGGTGTAAATTTTCTCAGAAGTGGGAACAGCGCCAGCCTCCTTTGAAAGCGGACCTTTGGCTTCTTAGTGTGACCCTGGATAACCGGGAGGCAGGCCAGGGGCACTGAGGGCATCACTTCCTGTAGCAGAGCTGCTCCCAGTGCAGAACACGCATCCCATAGTCAGCCTCTTCCAGTACATTCTAGTGCCCTTATCCCCATTTTACAGAGAAGACAAAAACCGAGGCAGGGAGCCACTGCATGCCTTACTCCAGGTCACACTGCCAATAAGAACCAGGTTCCCGCCCCTGACTTGTTATCTATCGGCAGGAAGCCCCCACCCCCACCCCCCCACCCCCCGGCTCCTCCCCTGTGTGGCCTGTAGTTTGGCGTGTGAAAGTGGCAGAAATAAAGAGACAAAGCAAAAATGTTAGAGAAAAAGATACTGAGGATCTGCTGGCTGTGTTCTTGAGTGTTTGGCCTTCATCGTCTCAGGTACATTGGTGTGAGCAGCAGGTGCTGCTGGGGTCACTGCCAGGCAAAGGTTTGCTCACAGCCCTTGGCCCTGGCCTACAGGATGGCAAGGAAAACAGAACCAAGCCCTTGTCTGTCCCCCAGGCTGGACGAGCAACAGCTCTGTACTCGTGGGTTGTTCCGTGCCGTGGAGGATTCTAATTTACCTTTCCTCCGGCGCGTGCTCTTGTAGACCATGTGTGTTCTGTTCTTCGCAGTCCTGCCCTGTTTCCTCCCCAGGAAATGCGTGCTGTTCTGACCCTGGTGGAGACAATACCCCTCTAGGCAGCTCCTGCCTTCCCCAGCGCCAGTGTCTGCTCAAGTTCTCAGTTCTGTGTGTTTGTTCATGGTGGCTCTGCCTCGTCAGCTCTGCTACAAGCCTCGAGAGAAGAGAGGTCCAGGTGCCCATGTTCTGTCCCATAGGCACAGACTAGACACGTAGCACCCGCATCTCTCCAGTTAATCATCACATGCTTAAAGGCATAGGGCCCCCAGCTCATTGCGGGGATCCAGAGACTTACCTGATGCAGAGATGTCTGGACCCCCAGCTCACTGTGGGGATCCAGAGACTTACCTGATGCAGAGATGTCTGGACCCCCAGCTCACTGTGGGGATCCAGAGACTTACCTGATGCAGTGATGTCTGGACCCCCAGCTCACTGTGGGGATACAGAGACTTAGCTGATGCAGAGATGTCTGGACCCCCAGCTCACTGTGAGGATGCAGAGACTTAGCTGATGCAGTGATGTCTGGACCCCCAGCTCACTGTGGGGATACAGAGACTTAGCTGATGCAGTGATGTCTGGACCCCCAGCTCACTGTGAGGATGCAGAGACTTACCTGATGCAGTGATGTCTGGACCCCCAGCTCGCTGTGGGGATACAGAGACTTAGCTGATGCAGTGATGTCTGGACCCCCAGCTCGCTGTGGGGATACAGAGACTTAGCTGATGCAGAGATGTTTGGACCCCCAGCTCACTGTGAGGATGCAGAGACTTAACCTGATGCACTGATGTCTGGACCCCCAGCTCACTGTGGGGATCCAGAGACTTAGCTGATGCAGTGATGTCTGGACCCCCAGCTCACTGCGGGGATACAGAGACTTACCTGATGCAGTGATATCTGGCAAGTCCTAGCAGATGGCACGGTCCTCCTAACCCGCATGTATGAGATATTTGGTTACTCAGAAGACTAGAAGGATTGTATGATCATCATTTTTGTTACATTTGTTTACTTAGTTCATGTGTGTCTATGTCTATATTCATGCATGTATGCATGTACACCGTGTGGAGGTCAGAGGGCAACTTGCAGGAGTCAGTTCTCCTTCTAGCAAGTGTGTTCTGGAGCTTGAACTTGGGTACCCAGGCTCAGTGGCAAGCACCGTTACCCACTTAGCCATCTTGCCAGCCCACCGAGCACCTTTATATCCTGAGCACCTACAACAGGTGGTGCTTTCAAGCAAGCCCACAAGGAGAGGCTGCTGTCCCCACTCGTTCCCCAGATGTTGGTTATCTGTTGTAATCCCTGACATAGAGTTTTTTCTTGTATTGACCTTGATCCTCCTTTGAAACTGACGGCATCTGATGGGACCTCCCACCTGCGGGTTTTCAGTCAGAGTTCCATTGTGTCTGAGTTTTCATTTTCTTTCTCTTAATCACTGACTGAACCCTCCCAACTTAAGGCTCTGAAAAATATCTGACATTGCATGATTTAGTGTGTTATTCAGTGCTGACAATGCCTCAGCCTTACAGCAGGTCCAGGCAGTCTCAGTCTCATAACAGAAACTAGAAGAGCTGCTTCTTTGTGGCACATGCTATTAATCCCAGTACTCTGAGGCAGACGCAGAGCAGATCTCTGTGAGTTCGAGGCCAGCCTGGTCTACAAAGCGAGTCCAAGACAGCCAGGACTACAAAAAAACAAAAAGAAAAAAAAAACCCAAAAAACAAAAAAACCCTGTTTCTTTGAACTCTAGAGGGTGGAAAACGAAAGCCCAGCCAAGCCCCTCTTCCTGCCCCAATCCTTCCTGTGTGCTTGTTCATTTCTAACGTATTTCTTGCACGCACTTTTACCACTCCAGTCGTGTGTCACAAACAGTGCTCTTGCCTCAGCCTCTAGTGCTAGAATTACAGGTGTGCGCCCCTCCAGCCAGCATCTTAGAGAGTAGATTTTTCTAAAGGTGAATCTAGAATGTTGAGATTAGTCATGTGACACCTATGGTATTTGTTCCCGCAGGGAGAAAGCTAGCATGGTGGTCCCTGAAGAACGGGAAGGCAGAGATGAAACCAACCTGGACTTAGCAAGAGGCACGGTGTCCACAGGTGCCCCCACTGACACTCGGAAAGCTGGTAAGTCTGCCCTGAGCCTGGCACCATGTTTTGAGACATGTGTTATCTTGGCTATCCCAGATTGGCTTTGTAGACCAGGTTAGCCTTGAACTCACATTGATCCACCTGCCTCTGCCTCCCCAAGTGCTGGGATCAAAGGCCTGCATCACCATGTCTGGCTCTTTAGATAAATTCTCAAAAACCCAAATCCAGGCTGGAGAGGGTGCTCACTGGTGAGGAGTGCTTGGCTGTTCTCACAGAGAACGTGAGTTCAGTCCCCAGCACCTGGATCAGGCAGTTCATAGCTGCCTATGACTTCAGCAGCATCCTATGGCCTCTCCAGCCACATCCAGGGAAGGCAGCTGGCTTACACAGTAACTGAGGGAAGCGTCCCCTTAGTTGCTGTACCTGTACCACAGGTTGACACATTGCTAGGACTTCCTTGGGGCACACATGTGTCCTCCCCACTTCCTGCTCTCTCTCTCTCTGATCCCAGTTGTTTGTCACACCAGCAAGGCCTGCTGGATTCCAAGTGCACTCTTCTTCACAGGGACCTCCATATCAGCCAAGCAGCACGGGAGGCACAGTGGGTTAAGGCTGATTAACTCTGACGAGAGTGGGTACAGTCAGAGGCCTGGGCCTCAGAGTTCAATGGGCTTTAGGTGCCCTGCCGTCCCTGTGGCACTCTACCCGCCTCGGGCTCAGAAACAACAGATCAGTGCATTGGAGCCCTGAGCCAAAGTCAGTCCTACTCTCTGACAGAGTTTTACCGGCTATCAGTCAGGGGCTGGAGAAAAGGCCTGGAGGTTACAGTCACTTGCATGAAGGCCTGACAGTCTGAGTCCCGTGTCCCCTCTGACCTCCATACCTGTGCTGTGACGTGTGGTCAGAGATGCTTGTTAAAACTGTGGGCTTCAGTGGTGGGAACTGGGTTAGCATCCCCAGGGATCCCCAAGGCTCTTGGGCCACCTGCCCTGGGAAGCATGCCTCGGAACATCTGTGCCCTTTTTGAAGCAGATTCTTAGCTCTGCCTAGCTTGCTGGCCTTTTGGGAGGAACTAAGCCTATAACGCAGGGGACAGGAGGGAGGGTCAAGCTGTGTGCGCCACACACAAAGCACTCCATAGAGGCCTGCGCTTTGGACGCCTCTGTCTGAGGTTCCTGTTGCTGCTGTAAAACATGACACAGACTTGGTGTCTTTAGAAACACACACTGGCCTCCTTACAGGTCTGCAGGCTGGACACAGTTCCAATTGGAAGTCATTCAGCTAGCACCAGGGTGTCCACAGGGCTGGTTTCCTCCTAGCAGTTCCATAGAAGAGCCACCTTGTTTTTCCAGTACCTTAGAGACCACTGCATCTTGATTCATGGCCCCTTCCGCTACCTTCAAAGCCATACCGACGTCCTCTGTGACCCCGATGTCCTCTGACCCCGATGTCCTCTGTGACCCCGATGTCCTCTGTGACCCCACTGCCTCCCCTTTCTTTCCTAAGGGCTCTGGGTTTACCCAGGTATCTCCGTTGCTATGACGAGTACCTGACGAAGCAATGTAAGGGAGGGATTAATTGGGCTCCTCTCTCAAGAGGTTTCAGTGCACACATAGTCAGCGTCACTGTCCCCAGGCCTGGGATGAGTCAGAACACTGTGCAGAAAGGTCTGGAACTGAGAGCTGTTCATCTGTGGCAGCTCCATTGGTCAGCCTCCTCTGATGGCTCTATCTCTCAGCAGCCCACTCAGCTATGATGTCACCTACACACTAACCCTCACGGAGGTCAGAGTCCTCTAACTGCGGGAGCAATGACTTGATTATGCAATGAGCCTCGGGGACATCTCATTTCCAAGTCATAACATCCAGTGGCCCAGGGTGACCGAGCCTCAGAAAGCCTACCTGAGTTCTGCTGGAAAGTCCCCTCCCTCCCACGGTGCTGGGGAGCCCTACCGAGCAGTAACTGGGCACAGGCAGTAGGGGGCCATAATTTTGCCTATAAACACCTTTAATACTCAACAGTGCTCTTGAGGCTGAGGAGACATACCAGTAGGTAGGAATGTTGGCTGCACAAGTGTGAAGACCTGAGTTCAAATCCCCGGCATTGATGTTAAAAGCTGGGTATGACCACATGTGCCTGTATCCCCACTGCTATGGTGTGTAGAGATAGAGAACCCCTGGGGGGTTGCTGGCTGCTGGTCTAGCTCCAGGCTCGATGACAGACTCTGTCAGAGGGAAGCAACAGAATGGACAGTCACCAACTTCCTCTGAGCACATGGGCTCAGCATAGCTACACACACACACACACACACACACACACGCGCGCGCGCGCGCGCGCACACACACACACACACACACACACACACACACACACAGGAGCGCACACCCACGCGCACACACACACACGCGCGCGCGCGCACACACGATCACGACCATATAACACACACATACATGCTCACATGCATGTAGCACACACGTACACGCTCACTTGCATGTAGCTCACACACAAATAAAGTTGTTCTTAAAGCAGCAGTACCACCACCCCTGGCCTTGTTGAAAATGCAGTTTGGGAGCTGTGATCCAACACCTGTCCTGAGTTCAGAATCTGCTCCACAGCATGGCCCAGGTGTGCACACACGTGTAAGGAGCCCAGCCTCTCCCCTTTCCCATCTCTACACCTGAGGGAAACGTCAGAAGGCAGGCCTCTTAGCCCTCCACACGCGTAGGACCTGGAAACACAAGGACCAGCCCAACTGTGGTCAGTGTCCCCATAAGGGACCAGAGGGGAACCGGAGCCAAGGTGTTTGTGTGAACTACCAGGCCAGGCTAACTTTCCTACTTGGTGACATTTAACTTGAGGAAAACTCCCTCTGCTTTCTCTATAAATGCCATTTTTTCAGAATGATAGAAAATGTTTTAGCTATTAATCTGAGTTTAACAACAGAAACCGATGTAAGGCTATCTGAGTCCATCTCTGAGCACTCTCCTTGTTGCGTGAACTAAATGCCCCGTCTCACAGGGGGCCAGGAGAGGAATGGCACACAGCCCAGCATCGTGGTGGACATGCGTGAGTTTCGGAGTGAGCTCCCGTCTCTGATCCATCGGCGGGGCATTGACATCGAGCCAGTGACTCTGGAGGTGGGCGATTACATCCTGACGCCTGAGTTGTGCGTAGAGCGCAAAAGTGTGAGCGACCTCATCGGCTCTCTGCACAGTGGCCGCCTGTACAGCCAGTGCCTGGCCATGTCACGCTACTACCGGCGGCCCGTGCTGCTCATCGAGTTTGACCCAGCCAAGCCCTTCTCCCTGGCGCCGCGTGGTGCCTTCTTCCAGGAGATGAGCAGCAGTGATGTGAGCTCCAAGCTCACCCTCCTCACCCTCCACTTCCCGCGCCTGCGGCTGCTCTGGTGCCCCTCGCCCCACGCCACAGCGGAGCTGTTCGAGGAGCTCAAGCACAACAAGCCGCAGCCTGATGCAGCCACTGCCATGGCCATCACCGCAGACTCGGAGATGCTGCCTGAGTCGGACAGGTACAACCCTGGCCCCCAAGACTTCGTGCTAAAGATGCCTGGGGTCAACGCCAAGAACTGTCGCTCCCTGATGAATCAGGTGAAGAACATCGCAGAGCTGGCCACCCTGTCCCTGGAGCAGCTCACGAGCATCCTGGGGCACTCAGGAAACGCCAAGCAGCTGCATGACTTCCTGCACACTGCCTATGCAGACGTGGTGTGCAAAGGCAGAGTGAAGAAGTGACGTCACCCAGATCACTATTTAGTGATCATTTGCGTAGCAGTCCATTCTTTCCCAGGGCTCTTAGGGCCTGGCATTCTATCCCCCAGGCCACTGGTCCAGAAGCCAGGAGCTCCCCCTGGGCTCTGTGCTGGGGGGGGGGGTGTTCTTGCCTCCCCTTGCTGTCTCTTGCCCCTCGGTGCTCTGTCTGTGCTAGGCTGGCAGTGATCCACTTGAAATAAGCTGGGGTAGGATCATGCCACTTGAAGCAAACAGAGCCAATGTTGCTATTCAGGCTGGTGAAAACACTCCGTGTTCATAGCACTGTCTACACAGGGCATGGTAGACCCGAGACAGGGCAGCTGCCCCTAGTTTTCCCTCCAGCCATGTTCCTCAACTTCTTCACCTCCCACTCACAGCATCAAACCAACCCACTAGTCTCCTGGTCAGCACATATATGTAATAGCATGTGCTGTGACTTGCTTGTCTAGACCAGTGTTTTTAGCAAAATTAGCTGCTTGTTGACAAGATTTTATGAGGTAATGAGGGATTCCTCAGAATTCTTGGTTGTCTCCATGTTTGACCTCCAAATTCCTATCCTAAGCCCAAATGACAAGTCAAAGAGTCCCCCAGCAACACAATTCACTGGTCTAGGAGGCCAGCACCATACCAGAAGCATACCATCTCTGCCCTGCCCAGCTCCGCCCTGGCTGCTTCTGCTTGCCTGGGTAGGGACTAGATGTGAGCAAAGGCGGTCCAGGTGCTTTCCACACATGGGTCTCTCTTCATATTAAAGGATTGTAGATAACTGGAGGGTAGAATATAAGAATTCAAAAGAAATACATAGATGTTTAAAGACCCACAAGCCAAGCTCATGATCGAATTAGACTGGCTTTTCTGTGTGAACACGCTATTCACAGCACCTTCATGCCGTTCACAAACCGTGATCCTTAGTGTTCAGTAACAAGCAGTAAATTTTCTACCTCATGAGCTGATGCTGACATGAGTTCTAGCCTTGCCACATGGTTGAGTGTTTCATCAGTGTCAGCCATGTTTTGGTTTGTCATGCTAAACTGATCAAAAAGTGGACCTTGTAACAGCAATATCATCTCCGACTTTAACAGGCACTTTGAACTGAACCTTTCATGTTGGCATCTTGATTTATTAGTACTCAACAGTACAGTTGTCCCTCAGTGTCCTTGAGAGATTGCTTCCAGGACCCTCTGACCGTGCAGCCTGTGGATGCTGCACTCCTTCTGTGGTACTTGTGTACAACCTCTGCCAGTGTCCTGTGAATGTCAGGCCATCTCTAGGTGGCTTAGAGCAGCTGCTGCAGGACAGGTGTGCAAGCTTAGAGCAGCTGCTGCAGGACAGGTGTGCAAGCTTAGAGCAGCTGCTGCAGGACAGGTGTGTAAGCTTAGAGCAGCTGCTGCAGGACAGGTGTGTAAGCTTAGAGCAGCTGCTGCAGGACAGGTGTGCAAGCTTAGAGCAGCTGCTGCAGGACAGGTGTGTAAGCTTAGAGCAGCTGCTGCAGGACAGGTGTGCAAGCTTAGAGCAGCTGCTGCAGGACAGGTGTGTGAGCTTAGAGCAGCTGCTGCAAGACAGGTGTGCAAGCTTAGAGCAGCTGCTGTAGGACAGGTGTGTGAGCTTGCAGCAGCTGTTGCAGGACAGGTGTGTGAGCTTAGAGCAGCTGCTGCAGGACAGGTGTGCGAGCTTGCAGCAGCTGCTGCAGGACAGGTGTGTGAGCTTAGAGCAGCTGCTGCAGGACAGGTGTGCGAGCTTACAGCAGCTACTATAGGACAGGTGTATATAAAGGCTGGTTCCCCTGTGCTTTTCAAGAGGTAATGACAAGAAAGAGTACATGTTTAAAGAGACGCATTTGTTTCCTGTATTTCCAATCCTTGGTTAAGTCCAAGGATGCAGACAGAGGACAGCTCACTCACATTGGGCATCCTGTCCAGAGCCTTTCAGGGATGAATGTCAGGGTATCAAGACACAGTCAGGTATCAGAAACATGGAAAATAGGGGGAGAGATTTTTAAAAGTAATCTAAAGGTAGAAAAAGGATCTGAGCTACTTGTTTCAACCCAGGGTTAAACATGGCCTTGCCCTCTGGACTAGGGCAGACTCCCAGTCGGTAATATGCACGTGTCACTTCCACTCACGGTGCACGGTCTCTTCTCTGTGAACTTCCACCTCCCTTTTCTGTCGTTCTGTTCCATAAAACACAAGTCTTAACATAGCACACGCTACGGTGGGTGTTTCATTCCAATTTAAAACATCAAAGTTCTTCCTGACGCCGCTTTAAGCAGTCCTTGTTACCTGGTGCAGCCGTCTTTAACCCGCAGACTCCCGGTGACCTCAGCGCCTCCAGTCAGCTGTTGGCTGTGGCACTTGGGGGCAGAAGCAGCCACACAGTCTCAGGTGGGCTGGGGCGTGACTGGTGGCTTCTGTTGAGCTGTAGGTGGTCATCCCAGGTGAAGACTCACCGCCTCTTCCTCCACTGACTGTCGTATGTGTTTCCAGGCATGGAACGCTGCCGGGACATGCATCACTTGTTTGCCATTCTCAGAATTTTTTTTTTTTACACATTTTTAGAATCTTTAGTGAAGGAGCAGGAAGCTACAAAGTGAAAGCCTGACTTTGTTTCCCAGCTGCTTTTTCTACTTTTGATGTTGTTGTTGTTGTTGTTGTTGTTGTTGTTGTTGTTGTTGAAGATCATAAATACCCAGTTTACTGATGAGCTCCTGGGTAGCTTTAAAAGACCTTCAAAAGCGAGGCCAGCATTGTGGTTTCAGGTTGTTTACACGGAGCCTTGGGCCTAAAAATTACAAGAAAATTATTCTTGGGTCTACTTACTTAAGTCCTAGCACCTCTCTTGGTGTTTTTTAAATTATATGAGGAGATAGCCTACTCATTAGCCACCAAGCCAAGCACGGTGGCCCTCGGCCCTAATCCCAGCTCTGGGGAGGCAGAGGCAGGCGGATCTCCAAGTTAAACCAGCCTGCTCTGTAGTGAGTTCCCAGCTAGCCTGGGCTGTACAGTAAGGCCCATCTCAAACAAAAAGTGTGGCTGTCAGCATACTCAGGTAGCCAGACTCACTTTGGTAGGCGCTCACCGGACTGTAGGCCTCCAGCTGGTTTGCGAGCCTTGTGGTACAATCCCCAGTTCACAGGAAACTGGAAATGACAGTGAAGCCAGTGTTGTTGAGATACAGGGACTAGGGGAGAGCCGAATTCTTGCCTTCGCTTTTGCTTTTTCAGTGGATGTGATTTCACACTGCCTTGGAGAACTTCTTGGGGGAAATTCTGTTTAACTTAACTGAGAAACGTCCCCTCAAAAGAACATTAAGAAAAAGATGAAAATGTCACTTTACTTATTTTGCTCTCATTTTGATGTTAACTATTTCCTGTCCGATCCTGAGCTACAGTACATGATTGTCCATCATTTTCAGAGGCACTTGGTAGCCTGCAGCACTGAGCTGTTTCGCACTGTTCCTTTCTGTTCATTGTTTTAATTTATGGTTGCATAAGCCAGGATTTGTTAAGAGGGATACAAAACTAAAATATGTATACTTGTAGTCTGTCTGTCTGTCTGTCTGTCTGTCTTGGTTTATTTAGCATCTTCCTCAGCCTCCTGGGCAAAGTAAACGTGACAGTGCACGGTAAGGGGGCATATGTGGCTAGTGACACACGCCAGGACACGTTAAGGGGGCATATGTGGCTAGCGACACGCCAGGACACGTTAAGGGGGCATATGTGGCTAGCGACACGCCAGGACACTGAAGGTTGCCATTATGCAGAATTAGACACTTGAAGTGGGTTTGCTCTGAACTGCGGCTTCTGCCTGGCTCTTGGCAACCCACGTTCTGTGTCATCAATGCACTTTTCTCGGTCGTTCCTTCTTAGCGTTCTGTGACGTCTCCTTATGAAAGGAGCAGGAGAAGAAAAGCTGTTCTCCTTTGGAAATACCACTTTGTTAAAAACAGCCAGTGCGTGGTGTCTGGGCCATCCAGACAAAGGGCCAGCTCCTGTGGTCTGATCCTCTTAACGCACCAGACGGGAGAGGTAAATTGTCCTTTATATAGCACTGAAATTTGTTATGATTTCTTAAGCAAGTTTAATTATAGTTTGAATTGGGTCATCACAGCGCTGTCCTCGTTGCTGCTTCTGCTCTGAATGCCCATGCACAGCCCTTTCTAATGTATGGGAGGAGAACGCGTGTTCTTTGCTGTTTTTAAACCCTCTGAACAAAGACTGGCAAGCTATTCGACCTTTTCTTCACAGCAGTGCTCTGACCTCTGTTGAACGAGCACTTATGCCTTAACCCCCTGACTCCCCAGCACAAAGCCCCGAGGTGCCATTATGTAAGCCTCTTCGCGGTGATGAAGCTGAGAGCAGCGCTTAAGCAGTTTCCCAGTGTCATCCAATAGTCACTCATAAAGCCCACATGGTTTGAAGCTCACATGGGCTGACTTCGGGCCCACAAGGAAGCATGGGTGCGGGAAGGGCTCTGAGGAAGGGAGGGGGGGTCAAGTATGTGTGCCCACTTTCATGTCTGTAGCTCCAAATACCCTAAAGGAAAGGCAAACAGCCTTGTTTCCTACTCAAGATCAAGCATCCTGTTCTGGGCAGAGGGCAGAAAATGCTCAGGACCCTGTGCACAGCTGTCTCTGCCTTGGGCTTTGTAAGGCCAGGTACCTCCTGCTGGCTGATTAGGAAGGCTTGCAGCTTTATTAAAGAAAAAATGGAGATTTTTTTTTCTCTTAGATGTGGTCGGGCTTGCCTGTAATCCTAGCACCAGCACTTGGGACTGAGGCAGGAGGCTGGTATAATTCAAGGCCAGCCTAGGCTGTGTAGCCCATGGAGGTTCACTTGTGGTAACAACGCTGCTGATTCTTCCCTAGAATCAACTAGAAGGTTTGCTGGGCACCTCGGAACCAGCTCTGTGTGTCGGTGAATTGTACTTTTCCATAAATCTCCAGGTTTTTGGTTTCTAACCCAGTCTGCACATCTTCCTGGTTGCCTTATTAATTCAGTTATATAAAAGCCAACACTTGGTGTGAGGGCTGGAGAGATGGCTCAGCAGTTAAGAGAGCTAGCTGGCTACCCTTGCAGAAGATCCGGGTTTGGTTCCCAGCGCCCATATAGTTGCTCACAAACATTTTAAACTCCAATTCTAGAGGATCCAAACACCCTCTTCAGGCCTCTTCAAGTGCCAGACACTTACACAGTGCACAGTGCATTTAGGCAAAACAACCAAATATATAAAGTAAGTAACCTTTTTATTGAAAATAGATTCTTTGCCAGATGTGGTGGCAGACACTTAGTGCACAGTGCATTTAGGCAAAACAACCAAACATTAAAGTAAGTAACCCTTTTTATTGAAAATAGAGTCTTTGCCAGATGTGGTGGCACACACATGTAATCCCAGCACTCAGAGAAGCAGAGGTAGGCAGATCGTTGTGAGTTCAAGGCCAGCCTAGTCTACAGGCTATTACAGGCTACTACAAAGTGAGTCCAGGACAGCCAAAGCTGCACAGAGAAATCCTGTCTCAAAAAAATGAATAAATAAAAAGTAAAAAATACAAAATAAAAAAACGAAAGAGAGCGAGAAAATAGATCCATCTCTTATACAGTAAGTCCTAGCCAGTTTCCTCTTCCCAGCTCTGCCTCCCTCCACTCCTCCAGCTGCCCCCTTCCTCCCTTTTGCCGCAGATTCACTGCCCTTCATTTCCTTTTCAGAACAGAGCAGGCCTCTAAGAGACAACAGCCAAACAGGCCAAAACAGGAGACAGTAAGACAAGGCATAAGCCCTCCTATTGAGACTAAACAAGGCAGCCCCATTGGAGGAAAAGAGTCAGAGACAGCCACTCCCACTGTTGGGAGTCTCATAGAAAGCCCAGGCTAACGGCCATAACATACATGCAGAAGACCTGGTACAGACCCATACGGGCTCTGTGCTTGCCAGTTCGTTCTCTGTGAGCCTGTGTGAGCCCCGCTTAGATTCAGTGGACCATGTTCTGCTGTCCTCCATCCTCTCGACTCCTGCAGTCTTTCCTCCCCTTCTTCCACGAGTTCCCTGAGCTCTGCGGGGAGGGACTTGATGGAGAGCTCCAGCCTAGAGTCTCCCCATGTCTGGCTGTGGACTCTGCACCCACTCCCATCTGCTGCCAAAGGGAGTCTCCCCGTGACCGCTGGACAAGGCACCAAGCGTGGCAGAATGTCATTAGAAATCATTTCATTCATTTCATTTGTTTCTTCATTCTTCCTGTTGTGTTTGGTTCTGCCCCAGATCTCTGAGCTGCTCAGGTCAAGAGAGATGGCTTCTGAGAGTGAGAGCGTTTGCTGCCCCCAGTAAGAAGACCTGAGTTCAAATCCCCAGCACCCCAGTAGAAGCTGGGCATTGCTGCATATGCTTATAGCCTCAGTGTTTTGGGAGTCCCAGAGCTCACTCACCAGCCAGCCTATCTGCAATGGTGAGTTTCGGGTTCAGCGAGAGACCCTGTCTCAAAGAAGATGAAGACACCATTGTGTCCTCCCTTGGCGTCTTCACTCATGGACACGCATACATACACCAAAAACGTTTTTAACTTTTTATTGGCTCTTTGTGAATTTCATATCATGCACCCCAGTCCCACTCATCTCCCCCTCCCCTCATACCTGCCCTTCACCCTTGTAACCTCCCCCACAACAGAGAAAAAAAATCTCCTTATGGGATCTGTAGTGTGTCACAGTGTGTCCCACAGTATACCCTTTGGCCCACACTTTTCTGCTTGCAAATGTTCATTGCAATGAGTCATTGGTCTGGTACAAAGCCTCTGGCTTCTGCTACTCCATTGATACTGGAATCCATGTTGTTGCTCTGTGTCATGGAGATCCTGTAGCTTTGGATCTGTAGGTCAGGCCCCTTCATAAATAGGGCAGATGTTGGAGTGGGCCAATTCAAACCCCTGGATCTGGGCCGGAGAGGTATCTGAGGTGGTCTCTCCTTCTGTCACACCCTCAGGGCTAGTGCACAGGCAAGCCCCAACCCTTATCTCATCCCCCACACCCAGGGCTGTCTGGTTCGACCCTGCTGCCCAGGAGCGGTGCAGTCAGCTCTCCGTGTGTTGCAGCCAATGACGGACATGGCCAGTTCTCCCACTCGCATGACCCCAGGCCAGCTCTTCTGCCAAGTGGCACACAAAAACTATTTTAGGAAAAAAAAATCTTTAGCTTATTTTTTTTTAAGTCATGGTTTTAATTCTTGAAAACTATACTTTTTGATGGCATTGTAGCATGAGCTCCAGTGCCTCCCAGCAATAAAGCCTGTTTCCAGCATCATAAACTGAGAAGTTACACATCATTAAAAAAAAAAAAAGAGTATGTAAGCTGCAAAAATGGCTCATCAGATAAGAGCACTGGCTGCTCTTCCAGATGACACAACAGCTGGCCCACAGCTCTCTGCAGCTCCAGTTCCTGGGGATCTGGCATCCTGTTCTACACCAGACACACACATAGCACACAGGCATACATGCAGGTGAGTCACCCATACACATAAAATGTAACAGAAAAATATATTTTTGAAAGAGGATGCATAGATATATTATGTATTTTAATAAGTATATAAAACATATAATCATATATAAATAGATATTTTATATATGAACAAAATAAATATAGGCAAACATAAATACATACTTATTATGTTTTTCTATTATGTAAATAAGCATATGTGTGCCAGGTGGTGGTGGCACATGCCTTTAATCCCAGTACTTGGGAGGCAGAGGCAGGTGGATCTCTGAATTCGAGGCCAGCCTGGTCTATAGAGCAAGTTCCAAGATAGCTAAAGTTATCAGAGAAACTCTGTCTTGAAAAACCTAAATAAATAAATATGTTTATATAAAATTATACATATAAACATAAAATAAATAGTATAAATAAAATAAAAATGTTGAGTAAATATATGTATGTAATAAATATATAATAACTATAAATATATAAAATAATAAGTATTTTAATGTTTTAGTTAACAGTGAATATTTCATTGCAACTTTGTTGTATATATCATGACACTTTGTTCGTATTTGTGGGTCTCTCTCTGGGTCCTCTTTCTTCTCTCAAATACTGCCCCCTCCCTTCTGCTTTCAGGGTATAATCATCAGTAAGATGTTATTATACTTAAAACTACAAGTTAATGCCTATTTTAAGATTTATTTTATTTTTATGTGTAGGTGCATTATTTCTTATGTGTGTTTATCTATATGTGTGTGTGCACACATGTGAGTGCAGTACCCAAGGATGTCAGAAGATGGCGTCAGAGCCCCCTGGAGCTGCAATTTCAGGAGATCGTCAGCTCCCTTGACATGGGTGCTGGGAGCCAAACTCAGGATGGAAGAGCAGTGCTTCCATCTCTGCACCCAGTGATACCTAGTTTAAGAACTGTAATTCATTTTAACCTGCTTTTAAGTGATTACTCAGGGGCACGCCCGTCAGTCTGCAGGGACTCGGCTTTGACAGAGTTCCTTTTCTGTGAAGCCACTGGATGATCGGGTTAAGGAGACAGATTCATGGGGGACAGCGGAGAATTGTAACTAGCTCCAGGCATCTAGTTCCACTGGAGAACACAGCTCCCCGAGGACTGAAAGCTAGACAAAATCATTCTTGCTGTTAATCGAAAGGGGTTTCCTGGATTCCAGACAGTGGTAAGTAAGAGCCAGCGGGATGGCTCAGCAGGCAGAAATGCTTGCACGCCAAGCCTGAAGATCTGAGTGCCCAGGAGAAGGAGAGAACCAATTCCTGGAAGCAGTCTTCTGAGTTCCAAACACAAAATAAATAAATGTACTTCTTAAAACATTTTACAATGGGAAACGAACCAGGGCTAATGAAATGTTGGCCCAGCCGATCTGAAGTCACACTTGCGATCCTTTTCCTGTCATTTTGAGCTCCAGAATCCTTGAGAGAGAGAGAGAGAGAGAGAGAGAGAGAGAGAGAGAGAGAGAGAGAGAGAGAGAGAGACTTGTTTAGTCGGAGATTTGTCTCCCTGTGCTGCTTTATTTCTGGGCAGAGCTACGTAAGCAGTAGATGAGGAGAGAGCTGTAGGAAGTGTGACTAAGCAAATCTGCTGTCGGCATCTGGCAAAGAGCCTTTTCTGTTTCTGATGCGTCACAGCCCAGGTCATCAAGGCTCACTCCTTCCTGCAGCGGATTCAAAGGCAGAAAAGGCCCGCAGGAGAGATAGGGCTCCAGGGACCAGAGGGAAAAGTCACATCCACACAGCGGCAGCATCCACGAGAGACAGCTGAGTCGGGAAATGGCTAGGATTGTAACAGACACTACGTGCATTCAGCTGGATTAGCCGCTGGAACCGATGAAAATTGAGCTGTGCTGTTTGAAAAGTCCTGAACTGCGAAGCAGGAACAGCATGGCTGCATTGCCAAAGGTGCTGGGCGGCGGGGCTGCTCACAGAGGAGGCTGCTTCCTCCCAGCAGAGCAGTGTGCCATTGAGAGAGCGGTGTGGTTCAGGAGGCAGGAGGCAGACGCAGGAACACCACAGGTTCAAGGCCAGTCTGCTTACTAGTGCGTTTGAAACCAGCTTCAATAGGGAGCTCCTGACTTAGAAGGGTGGGAGCAGGGGCTGGAAAGATGGCTCGCTGGTTAAGAGCACTGGCTGCTCTTCAAGAGGGCTTGGGTTCAGTTCCCAGCATGGTGGCTCCCAGTCATCTGTAACTAGTTTCAAGGGCTCCCTCACCCCCTTCCAGCCTGTGTAGCACCAGGCATGCATGTGGTATATGGCAGAAGAGACACCCCATGCTTTTTTTTTTTTTTGAAGTTGAGCATGGTGGCTTGCACCTCTAATCATAGCACCTAGGAGGGAGAAGCATGGGGGGTCAGATCACCCCCAGCTACATATTCAGTTCTAAACCACCATGGGTACTGTCTCAAAACAAAATCCAATCAAATGAAGTGAGGCCAGCCAGCCTGGTCTACAGAGCGAGTCTACCACAGCCAGCCCTGTCTCGAAAAAAAAAAAAAAAAAGGAACTAACATTGAGTATTTGGTGGCTGACTATCTGATACTCATCTTAAATCTCTAAGAGACTTTAAAAAAAAAATCAAACTCACAGAAGTGCATATGGAGGGAGGCCACTGCAAAGCTCATCTCCCATCGCTTTCAGGGCGCCACTGGAGGAGTGGGGGGGGGGGCGGGGAGGGCTAAGGCCACTTCCAGAATCACCAGCGGTCTCAGCGATAACAGACGAGGGTCACAGCCATATATTGGCTTCAGAAATGGAAAGAAGGACATGAAGTCAAGAGGCACCATGGCTGGGGAGGAGAATCGATGGGTAAGAAGACATCTTGCTTTACAAGAAAGATGGCCCTGAGTTCGAATCTCCAGTGTCCATGTAAGAAGCCTGGCATGGCTGCCCGTGCCTGGGACCCTAGCTCAGTGAGAGCCCCTACCCCATGGCAGTAAGGCTAAGAGCAGTAGGAGATACCTGACATCCTTCACTATGGCATCCACATGCCATGCCTGTGTTTACATGCTGCACACACACACACACACACACACACACACACACACACACACACACACACACCACGCACTCCAGTCTGTGCAGCAAAGTGTCTAGGGAAAGGTTAAATGTAAATAATGTCCAATTTTAATCCTGAGGCTCAAGATAATGAGAAAATCTAACCAAAGTAAAAACAAGTCTGGAAAGGGTCTGCTTTATCAGGAGAAGGACAGTTCGATATTGTCCTGTTGGAGACAGGCGACACTGTCCTATAGAGATGTAGCAGGTGCTGGCGTTAAACCAATGCTGAAGGCCTCAGGTAAATGGAAAGAAACACGAGAGGACCATAGACAGAACTTTAGAAAACGGCTGCATCTGGAGGACTGTGGGGAGCTGGAGCAGCACGCACCTGCAGCGCTGGGAAGCCTCGACGACAGGCGTGCTGGTCAGTTACACTGCAGCTAGAGACAGGGGTGGAGGGGGAGGGGCACTGTGAGTGACAGCTGTGGAGCCTGGGGTGACATCACTGCCTGGGAGTCTGAGAGAGAGGCTCTGCAAAGGGTGACCGCCAGGGAAGATACGCAGCTAGCATCAGTGCAGAGGTGGTGCTGGTGGCTGGTGGCCGAGATGAAGGAGCTGACTGAAAGAAAGAAGACGCTGGACCACTGAGATGGCTCAGCAGGTTCGATAACCAGGACCCACGTGGAAGAAGGGGAGAACCAGCTCCTGCACATTGACCTCCAAACTCCACATGTGCACAATGGCTTGAACGCAATGGTGTGAGCGCACACACATTTACAATGTTGAGAATGGGCTACGGTAGAGAAAAAAAATAAAGATATATTTTGCTTTTCTAACTTGTCAGACCTACAGAAAACCTGTCTCAGTTGCATCCTCTAAAGACCAACACATGTTCTCATGTTAACCCTCCAACCTGGCTTGGAACTGGCAAGCCCCACCCAGTCAGTAACCCTGACACCTTTCTTATGCCTCCTGCTTTGCACAGCATTGCTGTTGCGTTGTATGGTCTGTGGGTGTCGGATGACTGAGGAACAGCCTAGGACACCTTTACATATGTAACCCAGCTTTATAGATTTATTATTACTTAAGACCTCTTTCAGAAAACTTATGAAATCAAAATATGTGCAGCTCATGTCACCTGGAAACTGGAAGCCGACACGCAGCAGCTTGGTGAGGATTTTTATTTTGGTGGTACTGAGTACTGTAACTGGGGCAGCTGGGTTGCTATGGCGACTGGTTCTCAAAACAGAGTCCTCTGCTTCCACACATCCACGCAGTAGATAAATCTCAGGTTGACACGGTCGTGACATTCATCCTAGTTGAAACATCCCCCATGCTCCCATCAGGACTTGTGGAAGAGAAATTTTCTATCAGAGCCCAAAGAGCATTCGTTTAAAAGCATGTAATGTGGCTTCTTTGACCTGGGCCTTCTCAGTCTTCAAACTCCTGAAAACCATTGGCTAACAGCCTGGAGCTCTGCCTTGCGGATGGCTTGTAGCTTGGGGAAGGTTCATCTCCGAAGTAATTGTGATTAATTGCTCCAGTGTGGACAGAGGCTGAAAGCTGATACTCAACTATTAGGAAGAGTATCAGTAAAAGATGGAATGGGGGTGGGCGGGTAGGACTGTACTGATGAACCCGCTGTTGCTTCTGAGGCCTCTTGCAAATCCGTGGCTTACCGAGACCTGTCTGGAGGAGCACCCACGATCATCTCTGCATTATTAGCAAGATCAGTGAATTGTGTTGCAGAGCCGGGTGTGCTCAAAGCAGATCTCGGCGCCCAGGCCGTCCTTCCAGGTCTCGACGGTAGGGGTCCCTGTTGAGTCGCACGTCTTGCTCTCCGCTGGGGTTACTGGACTCCTTAGGATGCGGCACTTTGAATTGGGCGTATCTGTCTCTGGTTCTGGCCTAAGCATGACATGGGAAAGGAAGGAAAAAAAAAAAAAAAAGATTCCTGACTTGCAACATGACTCATTGTGAACAAACGAAGGGCAGACTCGCTGCCTCTTATCAGAGCCCCAGGGAGCCCCAGGACAAGCCTGAGTCAGACATGAAATCCTGAGTCTGGTTGGTCAGAGAGCATTTCCCCCTTGAGGGAGAAATGAATTTAGGGGAAGTGCTACGAATTGCTTAATATTGTCGGCAACCCCACGTTAAACCTTGGGGTTCTGGGTGAACTCACATCCCCTAAACCGAGATTTCCTGATTGAAGATAAAAACTGACCACCGCCACAAAGAACCAAGAGTAGGTAGAAAGTTTTGTAACCTTAGCGGCAGCGTTTCTATGAGCCATACCTAAAACCATCAGCCGCGCCTAACTGTGTGCATCTTACTGCATATAAACCCGACCGGCCATTTTTGTTGTTTGTATTTGTTTTGTTTTTGACACAAAGTCTCAAAATGTAGCCCAAGTTAGCCTTAAATGCAAAATCTTCCTACACCAGCCTCCTGGGTACTAGGATTGTAGACGTGGACCACCACATCGAGCATCAGTGATTTGTTTTAAAGAAGGAATAGTTACTCAAACGTGGCGACACAGACCTCTAATCCCAGCAGCTAAGGAAAAAAAAATCTAAAGTAAGTGAGCGGTAGAGTGAATTCAAGGCCAGTCTCTCTCTCTCTCTCTCTCTCTCTCTCTCTCTCTCTCTCTCTCTCTCTCTCTCTCTCTCTCTCTCTCCAGGTGTTGTGTGTGTGTGTGTGTGTGTGTGTGTGTGCGTGCGCGCGCGAGTGCCAATCCTAGCCCTCCAGAGTATGTGTGTCTGCATGCCCTGACTCATTTTTATTCAGCTCCGTGTTCACTGGCCTAGAGGGAAAGCAATGGAGTGAGGATTAGCAACAGCTCTGGAGTGGGCTGGGCAGCAATGGAGCATCCGGGCACCTTGAGCGGACTGCCTCTCCCCACCGCCCCTCTTACCCCAGGCAGCCACAGGACTAAGAAGCTCATTCTTCCTCCAGTGAAAGCAAGTTGAGTCAAGTCGGCAGCCTGAGCATACTTGAGGGTCAGCCGCTGTCACCTGTGTTTTCAAATCACACACATGAAATTACTAAACACTTGGAGCCTGCACCCCAGAAAACCAACTAAATTGGGGGAAATGAACACATATACACTTACAATGGCAACAAAAAAGATGCATTTTGGAAGGCAGAGTTAGTCAAAAGCACACAGCCTTAGAGGTGGGATGGCCCAGATTTTTGTAAATGTAAATATCTTCGATCGGAAAAATATGAGCATGTGTCTACACATGGTTTATGAGCTTCTGAAAAAATATATAGGCGTTTTCTGCCTTTTACTAAAACCTTATGGGAAAAGGCTTTGTTGTTTTCAGTTTGATAGCTAACCTTACCTTATGGCTTAATTATCTCTTTGATTTTTCCCACAGTTTCTGATGTGGCCTTTGTCTGTGTCCATGGCTGTCTTTTAACATGTTCAGAATATTTATGCACATTTTATTTTTTTAAAAGGTTTCTTTTATTTTTAATTATGTGCATGCATGCCTATGTGAGGGTGTATGCACGTGAGTGTAGGTACCTAGGAGGCCAGAAGAGGGCGTCAGAGCCCTGAAGCTGCAGTTACAGGAGGTTGTGAGCCCCAGGATGTAAGTGCTGGGAACCCAAGCTTGAGTCCTTGTACACACTCTTAACTGCAGAGACACCGCCAGCTGCTCGTGTGTAAGCGACTTGTCCTTGTCTTCAAATCTCTGCCAATGTTGCTGTGTGTGTCTGTGTGTGCGTCTGGGTCCAGATTTCATACTAACACTGAAGGTACAGCCTTGACACAGCAGCTAACCCCACACACAGGCGTATTCTTCATCTCCAAAAACAGCCCCAAATTTCAACTACTCTTTGGATTGACATGTGTCATAAAGGCTTTCACACTCCTTATATCCATTTTTGGAAGTGTTCCATTCAGCAAGTGGTGTGTGTGTGTGTGTGTGTGTGTGTGTGTCTGTCTGTCTGTCTGTCTTCTGTCTGTCTATCTGTCCATTCCTCTGTGTGTGTACATACATATCAGTGGAGACCAGAGATCAACTTCAAGTGTCATTACTTAGATATTGCCCACTGATTAGGCCTGGCTATCTGGTCAGCAAGCCCCAGGGGACTGCCTGTCCCCTCACTGTCTCCCACCCAGTGGTGCCACTAGGCCAGGTTATTTTTTTCCCGTGGGTTCTGGGCTCAAACTAGGACTTTACCAGCTGAGACATTTCTCCAATACTCAACAAGCAGTTTCTCTTTAAACACAGGATCTTCAAACTATTACTTGGAAAACCGTGCCAATTATTCGACAAGCACCAACAGGCCTGCCATGTGCCAGAATACTAGAAGAGAGCCCACATCCTGGAGATAAGAATTGACTTATTTTCTAGGCCTTGAAGACTCTAAGAAATCAAGTTGTAAAGATGGGTTCACACTAGCATGTTCCTGACACTTCTAACAGACAGACCCTGGTTGCCTCAGAAAGACCCAACCTGCAGAGTAGTCTGATGGGGTTCTGGGGTGCTGTGAGAACAGATTACAGAAATCATTAACGGATCCTTCTCTGTGGCAAACTGCCAGGCAAGACCTCATTTCACATTTAATGCCTTGTAGGAATCAAATAGCACGAGGTGTGTCTGCTGACCAGTGGGAGAGTAGAGGAGCTGGCCAGGAGCTCAGTGATGCTTGCTGGTTTCCCTTGGGGGGAGTAGAGAAAAGTTTTAAGATGGAAGAAATTTTTCATAAAAGAAAAAAAGATTCCCTTTGAAATTTGTTCCTCAGAGCTATTCTGGAGATCATTTTTACAACTTTGTTGGTAAGGGCCTCCAACCTTTCACCTGTCTCTTTGAACTGAATGTTCAGTATCTGGCCTATATGCAAGCTTTGTCAGGCTCCTCCAGTGGATAACCACGTTCCACTTGTTGTTTAACTTTTCCTTTATTTTTAATTTGGCCACCAGTGCATAGAGTCTCAGTAATCACACTCTTGGATTCAATGACACACATCATTGATCAAGTTAGTTACTTTTTAATAATGCAGAAAATTCCTCTCCCCCTTTGACAAGACTATTGCCTGCACCCAGCCCTGGATGTATATCCATGGTCCATCCTGTCTCCCTCCTCCTGCCCATCCATCAGCAGCAGCAGCAGCCTGCATCCTGATGGATGTGTTTAATGCTGCTGGCTCTCTTTCTTTTTATGTTTATTATTATGTGCTCTTTCACATCGGTGCCCACAAACCTGCCATGGCATACATGTAGGGGTCCGGGGACAATAGCAGAAGTTGGTTCTCTCCTTCCACAATGTGAGTCTCAGGGATTGAACTTGGGTCATCAGGCTTGGTGGCATGAAGCTTTCCCTGCTAGGCCATATCATGAGCCCTAACAACACTCTCCTCAGGCCCGCTTCTCTTCCCTACTCACCCAACTTTCTATTATTATTATTATTATTATTATTATTATTATTATTATTATTATTATTAAGTCTAATTTGTGCTGCCCAAACAGTCTTTGGTGTGTGGCCTTCCACTGAGCATGGCAGACTTCAGAGGCCACATTCGTACAGAAAAATGACTCTCCCCTCCCCCAGTCATCTAGTGGTTGCCAACACCTCCTTGGCTCGGGCTGGGATTCTGTGCCCAGCTCCTCCACAACGCTGCGATTTGGCCTGGCTTGAGCTTGCACAGGTCTTAAACTTACTGCCATGGCTGCTGTGAGCTTGAACGTGCAGCTGCCTTGCTGGTCCGTGCAGTCATCCACTGCCTCTCACTCTTACACTCTTTCTGCCCCTTCTTCAGAAAAGAGCTGTGAGCCCTGGCGGGGAGGACGGGTGATACAGATGTGGCATTCAGGAGTGGGCATCCTGCAGTAGTCTCTTATCCTCTGCACCTTGGCCAGTTGTGGGTCTGTGTGTAAGTCACCATCTTCTGCGATGGGCACTGAGACCAGAGGAGAATGACAGCAATAACCGAGGCTGGGCTGAAGTCTCATGCAGGAGCCAATTTTATTCCGAGCATCGGACAATTTATACTCTGAGGGTTAAGAGGAGTCACATTGACAAAACATAAAATTATAAAGGCAAGCCACACTTGGGGGACAAGCTGCATGCAGCTGAAACATGCGTTTCCATAGAGATGTATAAACAAATAACAACAGCCGGTGGTGTCTGAAGTAAACTCACTCCTGTCCACCGCACCTGGGAGGAGCACAGAAGCATCATCTAAGAGCAATGCCATGTTTTGAAGGAACTGGGGTCACAAGACTCGTGTTTTCTTGAAGTTTTCTAAAAAACACTGAGAAATCTCCTCATATGACTTCATTCTTTGACCACGTTCCAAGACCCTCCCCTTTTATCTGTAATAGCAGCGTATCCAGAGCGGGTTTGATTTGAGATGCCGTAGATAAACCTAATTGTCATCTTCGGCATGAGTATCCTATAAGCAAGCGAATTAAAAACATAATGAGTGATATTAGGACAGTGAAAGCAGTGTGTGTAATACTCTGCCTCCAGGAACAGGGATCCATGCCACTGGTTTCATTATTATATTGATCGGGGAGGGGAAAATGTAGAAAATAGCTCAAAAAGAGACCCATATAATTAGTAGTTCTGGTCTCTTTAGAACATAAACCCATATTTGCCTTCAGTAGGAATACAAATGTTATGATATCCTATAGAAATAGGAAGTGTCCGATACAAATCCTAAAGAAAAATTGAACACAGTCCCTTCTGCAGTTGAATGAATGAGTCAGTTACAGTGCCAGGTCCAGTCATAGGCACAGAATCATTAATAGAATAACTTCTCCCCCGGTGCGCAGGGCTTAACTTGGCCCCAGGTGGGCAGATGACTTCTGATGATGTGGCCAGCGAGGTGTAATGGGTAATCTGAAATAAAATCATTCCTATCCACTTCACCTGGAAAAGCATTTTCCAAGAACAGTTCCATGTTTTGAAGAAACTGAGGTCATGAGACTCTTGTTCTGTTTTCTTGGCGTTTTCTCACAAGCACTCATAACTCTCCTCATATGACTCCATTCTTGGACTGTGTTCCAACATATGGGGATAATTTAAGTCATTAGGAGTTGGTTTAATATTATGTCCATGTAGCAAAAATAATAGTAGTTGGTTCTCCTTTAGGGCCTGTGACCAGCCTAGCTACAGGTTCTTGACCCAGTAACAGGCTGGGAATGGGTTTCATCTTCTGGAGTGAGTGGGAGTTAAACCCAATCCAACCAGAAAGTGGTTGGTGAGATACTGTTTGTGCCACTGTTGCACCAGCAGGCCAGCCTAAGCAGGCCAGACGATATTGTAGCTTGTAGGATTCACATCTGGGTAAGACTGGTAACTGCTTTTTTCCTCCATTTGAGTGGATAGCACCTTCAAGCACTTTGAAACCCAGCAAGTAGGGCCGAAGCTTCCAGAGCTGTCTTTATTTTTCATTTATTACTATTGATTATGTATGTATAGTAAGTGTGTAAATATGGGCATATGAATGTCATGGTGCTTGTGTCGAAGTCAGAGGACCGCACTTGGAAGTTGATTCTCTCCTTCCCAGTTTTACATGGGTTCCAGGATCAAGGCTGTGGCTTTAGACTTGAGTGGCAAATGTTTTTACCCACTTAACCATCTCACTTGCCCTTAAACTGGCTTTTGAAGCGACTGTCCCAATTATCAACAGTAAATCAAAATATTATTAGAATCAATGGGTCTGTAAGAATCCTCAGCAGCACAATGCTTGGTATTGTCAGGCTTGGTTTCTGCTGAGCAATTTTAAGTTAATGAGTGTCCCACAATTCTCCCAGTGATGCCAAGCATCTTTTACAGGTGATTTTGAGGTTTCAACCCTAAGAGGGAAGGAGGAGGAAAGGAGTGGGAGGGGAGGAGGAGGAGGGATAGGAGGATAGAAGGAAGGGAGGGAGGAGGGAGGGATGGAAGGAGGGAGGGAGGGAGGGAGGGTGGGAGGGAGGGAGGGATGGAAGGAGGGAGGGATGGAAGGAGGGAGGGATGGAAGGAGGGAGGGATGGAAGGAGGGAGGGAGGGAGGGAGGAAACAGGAAAGCTACACTTGGGAATTGGTTCTATCCTTCTTCCATGTCATTCCAGAGGATTGAACCCAGGTTGCTGTGCTTGGCAGCATGTGCATGTCCCCACTGAGGCATCTGGCCACTCCTTTCACTAACAGCTGTCTGGCTTGCGAAGGCTTTATTCATAGTCCTAATATACAATAGGGCCAGACTTCTCTCTCTCTCTCTCTCTCTCTCTCTCTCTCTCTCTCTCTCTCTCTCTCTCTCTCTCTCTCGTTTTTTTTTCAAAAGTTTCCTAGTGACTACAGGCCCCAGATAAAACTTAGAATCATCTTATCAAGCCTTCTAAAATCCTTCTTGCTACTGTCGTGTTGCAGTGGCCTTGAGTCCACACTGTCTTCAAACTACCCATGAGTGTGCGTGTCTCTCTGCCTACTTAGTCTCGCTTAATCTCTCTTAACGAAGTTTTATCATTTTCCAAGCAGAGATCACAGATACATCTTGTTCAGATTTTTAAAAAAGATATTACACATTATCTGATACTGTTGAATTTCCTCTCTTTCACTACATCTTCTGCTTTAGGATGTTAAAGCAACCAGGATTCTCACTTGAATGTGATATTTAGGGATGTGGTTAAACCCTATTTAAAACAACTTAACTGTGACTTCTATATTAAAATTTAAAATCGTGACAGTTTTATTTCCTCCTTTATGATTCCTGTGTCTTTGGTTGGTTTTTCTTATCAAGTTATCCCAGGAAGCCTTCTCATGTTGGATGTGGTGTTGGCATTAAGTTCCTTTGTCTTATTGTGACATATTAGAGAATGCGTGTAATAGTGTGTGTGGGGGGGTGTATTGCTGAGGATCAAAATCTGTGGTCTCATGCATGCTAGCCAAGTGCTCTACCATTGAGCTACATCGCAGCCTTATAATATTTGTGGCTTTGCAGCTAGCTCTCTGGACTCCTAGTTTTATTTTATTTTTTAATTTTTATTTATTCTTATTTATTTATTTTGGGTTTTCAAGATAGGGTTTCTCTGTGTAGCCTTGGCTGTCCTGGACTCGCTTTGTAGACCAGGCTGGCCTCAAACTCACAGCAACCCACCTGCCTCTGTCTCCCAAGTGCTGGGATTAAAGACGTGCGCCACCACTGCCCAGCACCCCTGGAGTCCTTGTGACATGTGTCCTCATTTCTGTATCTCTTTAGGACACTTTAACTGATGCTTCTCTATTTAACTTTCAACAAATTAGATACAGTTGTCAGAATTTATGAATTACAAAGCACATTAAGCCGTGAGTCTGCCCTTCGGAAGCTGGCTGGGAGAATGGCTGCCCAGCAGAGCGAGACCCAGCTCAAAGCCTAGCAACAGGGTAGAGCATATTTGAACAATTTGCAATCAATCCAGTTTTCTTTTCCTCTCCTCATTTTCTTTCTTCCTTTCATTTATTCTTTTATTTACATTTTGTATTTCAAATTGAAGTTGTTTATGCATTTGTGTTCGTTGAGGCACAGCATCCCCATGTGTGGAAGTTGGAGACAACTGTCCTTGGGCCATGTGGGCCCCAGGATTCAAACTCAGGCCACCAGATTTGGCGACAAGCACCTTCATCCCTTCACCAGCTCATCTTTCTTTTTTTTGTTTTCAGAGATAGCCAAGCATAGAACTCAGAAAATTTCCTACCTCAGACTCTCTGAGTTGGGGCTTGTAGGCATGCACCACAACAGGCACCCACACTCTCCTTGCTTTTCTTGTAATCTGCTGGGAAGGTTATAAGACCCTTGGAGCCAAATCGCCAGAGAAATCCAAGTCATCCCACAGCAGGGAGTGTGGAGACAGCTGAGGAGCAGGTGCTGAAGGTGGAACCCAGGATCTACACACACCATTGGATGGCCAGCCCTTTCAACACTGCTCCAAGGGTGAGGCCAAGGAGACGGTATACAAGTGTTTGCCACGTCTGGTAGTCTGAGCTGGTTCACAGGAGCCACACGCACGTGAAAGAAGAGAACCAACCAACTCCAACAGAGCTGTTCTCTGACCTCCACAAGAGTGCTGTGGTTCACATATATCGTGTACACATACACAATTAATAAATAACAAATTAAGTAATATAAGTCTTAGAGAATCCTTTCTAAAAAGGTTGCATGTGTAAAGCTCTCAGTTAAATAAAAAAAAAATGGCAAAGAAGGGGGACGTGGTGGCTTGCACCTTTAATCCCAGCACTCCAGAGGCAGAGGCAGGCAGATCGATGTGAGTTCAAAACCAGCCTGACCTACAAAGCGAGTCCAGGACAGCCAAGGCTACACAGAGAAATCCTGTCTCAAACAAAACAAAACAAAAGGCAAAGAAGTAATAACCAAGTGCTGTTGACCTACTGAAATGTGTATGGGAGTCAGTTCTCACCGTCCACCACGTGGGCCTGGGATCAAACTCAGGTCACCAGGCTTGGTGGCAAGCACCTTCCCCCACGGAGCCATCTTGCTGGCTGCTACCTACTAAAGTTAAAGCATCACATGTCATCAATTTCTATTTCTTCTATTCCTTTTGGTACTTTTGAGTGTCTTCTCTTTTTTTCAAAGTGTCAGCATTTGCAATGCTCTCTTCTCTGTTCCTTTCATGATATAGCAGACTAAAATGAATTAAACTTAAAATTAAATTTATTTTTAATTAAATTTCAAATATATCAAGTTTCAGTGCACAGGCATAGCAAGGAAATCTGAAATCTTAATGAGAGATAAAAAAGAGACCGAAAAAGGCTTGGCTCACTGGAACCGTCCTTTCCTGGAAAATGTTGAAATTTTGGTTTTCTCAGGGATCATCTGCAATAAATGAGTGAATAGCAGTTCACATTCAAGACTGACCTGAACACATTAAGAACTTCAAAGGAAGGAAAGCTAATCCCTCACAGTGGATCATCACAGTGGATTATATCATCGAAATGTCAGGATACTGGTACACAGGTAACTGCAAAGAAGTGACGCGCTAAAGCAACCCAGTTCGAAGCCCCAGGCTGGCAGGCGGCTGCGGGGCGAGTGCTTGCCCTGCACACACGAGGACTGTGTTTGGATCTCCAGCACCCACGAGAAAACCCAGGCAATGTGGCACATGCCTGTAACCCCAGCACTACAGATGGGGGAGGGGCAGGAGCTTGCTCACCAGCAACTCCAGCCAACTGTGAGCTCCAGGCTCAGCACTCAGACCTGAGAGAGGGGGCACCCCTAAAATGGCCTTGAGCTAGAGGGTGAAGTCTGGGATTGAACAGAGACTATGCTGAGACGTTTATCCCTGCTGGGATGCCGCAGTACCTGCTGGCCATGAGCACTGCCCTGGATTCTGTCTCTAGCACTGAAAACAATCATTCTTTTAAAAATATCATAATAGATCCAGTAAGATGGCTCGGCGGGTAAATTTACTTGACACCAAACTTAACAACTGGGAGCTGCATGCCCACACCATGGTGGGGCATGCACGTGCCAGCCCGGCCTCTCCTAAAATAACATCAGCGTGAGACCATTTTACAACCAGGTAGGGGAACATAGTTACCTAGGATGATCAGTGTGCTGCTGGACACACACGTATTTGGGGAGGGATGCTGGACATCACACTTAGGACCACACACGTACTTTCCAGGCATTTGTGGCACAGCAGCATGCAGCTTCGTAGAGTCCTGTTGCTATGAGGTCTGAGTATGAACAATTCAGGTCAAACAAAATGTCCTCTAAGAAACACAGGGGGAGGCTGGAGACGTGGCTCCGTGGTTAAGACCACTTCTCCAGAAGATCCAGGTTTGAGTCCCAGCGCTCACGTGGCCACTCACTGCCTGTAAGTCCAGTGCCAGGGGACCTAATGTCCTTTCCTGGCCTCTGGGACACTGTACACACATGGTGCACAGACACACATGCATCCTGACAGGAAAGCTTTGTGTACAGAGACAGGAGTGAGGGAACAATAGGATGGAAATTCTGCAGCATGGGGAGGAAGAAGAAATACCCAGAGACCAGCTTCTGGGGGGGACTCACAGGTAGAGTGCAGTTTTAGAACACTTAATAGCTGTGTGTGTTTTCTTTCTTTGTTATAATAAACATAACTGTATATTGCTGAATTGGGGAATATAGAAAAAAGTCTAGAAAAGAGAATGAAACCTTCAATCCCGTATAGTTCCTCGTTGTGCGCACAAGCCGTCTCATCTCCTGATAGAATGTTCATTTTTCTGAAAGGCCAGAACACTTGATATGGCCAAGCGTTGTAAGTCAGGATCTACCCACGTGCCTCCTACTAGCCAGACATTCTTGACCCTGCAGGGGCACCTACTGACACTGATTTTTTTAAAAAGTTTTTTCTTTGGGTTTTTCAAGACAAAGTTTCTCTGTGTAACAGTCCTGGCTGTCCTGGACTTGCTTTTGTAGACCAGGTTGGCCTTGAACTCACAGTGATCCGCCTGCCTTTGCCTCCCAAGCACTGGGATTAAAGGTGTGCCCACTATTCCTGGCCTTCAGTTCCCTTTCTATTTGATGTATAAAATACATCTAAATGTTTCTGGAATTTTTGTTCTGTTTTTGGTTTTGGTTTTGTTTTAGTGGTGGTGGTAGTGGGTGATGTTTGTTTGGTTGGTTTGGTTTGGTTTTGGTTTTGGTTTTTTTGGCGGGGAGGGGGGTTTGGTCAGTATTTCATTAAATACACATCAGTGTGATCCAGGTGTGGTGTCGCACGCCTTTAATCCCAGCACTTGGGAGGCAGAGGCAGGTGGATCACTGTGAGTTCAAGGCCAGCCTGGTCTACAAAGCAAGACCGGGACAGCCAAGATAACATAGAGAAATCCTGTCTCGGAAAAAGAAAACAAAACAAACAAACAAACAAATCCACACATCCGTGTGTCCTGTGAGGTCTTTTTTAGAATGGTGAGCTAGCTCCATTTGTTGTAAATATCTCACTTACTTGCTGGACTGTTTGTTTCATTGTGTTTTATGGCCTTGAACATGCTAGATCAGCCTGCTGATTTCAACTGACACCTTTGTCATATTGTACCGACATTTGCAGCAGCTAAGTATGTCCCTGGCTTTCCATTTGTCTCTCTGTTCCTGTACCCATGACTTTAATGATCATTGTTTGTTCTGGTTTAATTTCAGTCACTGTGATAGATATAGCCTGCCAAAAATAAATTGCGCGAGAAAGAGTTTATCTCAAATGGCAGCTCTCAAAGTCTCTCACTGCAAGGAGGGTCATGGTGGGAACGGGAGCAGTTGGTCACCACGCCCTCAGTCCATGTGCTCACTGCCTTGTGCTCAGCTGCATTTTTTTTTAAAGAATTATGTTTTAAACTTTATCTTATGTGCATTTTGTCTGCATGTGCATCTATGTACCATTTGTGTGCCTGGTACCCAGAGAGGCCACCGGATCCCCTAGAACTGAAGTTACAGATGGTTGGTAGCTGCCAGGTGGGTGCTGAGTCTTGAACCTGGGTTCTCTAGAGGAGCATCCAGTCCTCTTAGCCATTGAGCCAGCTCTCCAGCCCCAATTTCTCCACCCTCACACTGTTCCGGACTCCCGTCCCTAGGGAATGGTGCCCACCTGCGCCTTCCTACTCTAATTAACTTAGTTAAGACATGGTCACAGGGGCTGGAGAGATGGCTCACTGGTTAAGAGCACCGACTGCTCTTCCAGAGGTCCTGAGTTCAATTCCCAGCAACCACATGGTAGTCCACACCCATATATAATGTGATCTGATGCCCTCTTTGGCATACAGGTATACAAGCAGATAGGGCATTCATATACATTTAAAAAAAAAGGCATGGTCACAGGGCAACCCAATGTAGACAATCCATCACTGAGACTGTCTTCCTAGACAATTCATCAAGTAGGCAAAGCTAACCACAAGTCTGCAGTAAACATAAACCAGTGACTCAATAGATGCCACGCTATCACAATAGCCTTGACATTTTTATTAGTTAACTAGCCATTCTAAGCATTTATTATTTGAGCTGTTGAATGCTTAATATTATTTTTTTTCTGTTTTTTTATTGTTTGTTTTTTAGACAGGGTCTCACTATGTGTCCCTGGTTGACTTGAAATTCACTATGTAGACAGTGCTGCCCTCAGCCTCACAGAGATCCGTCTGCCTCAGCTTCCTGTGTGCTGGGATGACAGGTGTGAACTATTTTATTATTACACTTATGTATTTATTTATCTACCCCTGAATCTGTTAAAGGCGTGCTAAACATCAACACAATTTAAAGCATAAATGTCTTTCAGTGTTGAAAATGAACAGAACTGTTGTAACACCAGGCAAGTCAAATACGGGGTCTGGAGGTCAGATTTAGCCCAAGTTCACAATATTCCCCTACTTTAGCTAGAACTTCTAAAATCTAATCTGAGAATGTCACAATAGCAGGCCTTGAGGCCTTCGCTCAATGGGCGAAGTCACTGCCAAGCCTCACAACCCAAATTTGATCTCTGGGGCACACACACACACACACACACACACACACACACACACACACACACACACACACACGTGCAGACAAATAACTAAATAAAATAAAATGTAATTTAAAAGATAACCCCAGGCTTTCTTGTCTGTCCTGCCCTTCGTTCACAAGGTAAGGAGCTCACGAAGAACTAGGAAACTCCTTACATCTCTCCCTGCAGTTCACATCCTCATGATGGCAGAACAGCACGATGCACCTGGGGTTGCTTTAATAAAGCTGATATAATACTGTCGCGACACGGAGACATGAGACAGAGGGGGCTCTGAGGGGAGCCCTGCCTTGCCTCCCTGTGGCTCTGGGTCTCCCCGCCATCCCTGACTTCCTGGATGGCTGCTTCATGCCAGCCTCTGCTGTCATTTCCATGCGCTCTCTCCTCAAGTGAGGTCACCAGTTGCTGGACAGTTAGTCCTGTAGGGCCTCCTCTTCATAGCTACATCTGCACAGACCCTATTTCCAACTGCAGTGGGTCTGATGGGCATGGGCATTGTGGGGGGGGGGGACACTCCTCAACCCACTGCTTTAGTCCTGAGTAAGTGCAACCTATGTTGTTCATGGTTTCCTTGGTATTTGCTTATCAGGGTAGAGTTTCTTTTATAGAGTTAACTGAGATTATTTTTATTTTCTATGTACTCTGGAACCAATTAAATCCTTGAGAAAAGGCTTATGCCCTTTATGTGACAGGCTTGCCCACCACTCTCCACTTAAGAGTTTTTGGGGTTGTTTTGGTTTGGCTTTTGAGTCAGGGTCTCATTTATAATCCAAGCTGTCCTTGAATTGCTGCCTTCATTTCCCATGTACCAGGAACATAGTATGCCCCACCACGCCAGCTGAGCTGTCTGTCTGTCTGTCTGTCTGTCTGTCTGTCTGTGTCTCTGTCTCTGTCTCTCTGTGTGTGTGCGTGCATGTGCAAGCATGAAGGCCAGAGGTTGATTCCTAGTGCCTTCCTTGGTGCCACCTTATTTTTTTTTTTTACCTTTTTTTATTAATTTATTCGTATTACATCTCAATTGTTAGCCCTTCCCCTATTTCCTCCCATTCTTCCCTCCCTCCCACTTCCCCCCTTCTCCCCTCCCCTATGTCTGTGATTGAGGGAGACCTCTTCCCCCTATATATGCTCTTAGAATATCGAGTCTCTTCTTGGTAACTTGCTATCCTTCCTCTGAGTGCCGCCAGGCCTCCCCATCCAGGGGACGTGGTCAGAAAAGGGGTGCCACCTTATTTTTAAGGCATGGCCTGTCACTGAGCTGAAGCTCAGGTGATCAGGTGACCAGCGTGCTCCAGGCATCCTCCTGCTTCTGCTCGCTGTCGCTGGAGTGACAGACTTGTGTGGCTTTGCCTGGCTTTTTACATGGTGTTGAAGAGACTAATGGGCGCCTAGGCTTGTATAGCAAGCACCTGACCAGCTCAGCCGTGCCCCGTCCCATCCCCTCTCTGTTTAAGATGAGTTCTTTTATAACTTTCCGTCTCGTCGGGTCTTTCCCCTTCCTGAGCACGTTTAACTGCTTTGTTTCAGTCAGCGTTTCAGCAACATAATTTATAAAAAGTATGCTTTCAACTCGACTCTCCCACAACTGTTTGGACGCCCTTTTGAATCCTAGTGTTATTTCTTCCTACTTTCCTTTTTCACATGTGACCTTTTATTGGTCTTTCAGAAGCACTTGCTGCTCGCTGATTTATCTTATCAGTTCCGTGGCTTTCTGGTTTCTGGTTTACTTCTCTCTTTCACTTTTATTTTTCTACAATCCGTTACTGTCTGTCTCTCACATGGTATTTTCCTATTCTTACTGAATAACAATACCGTGTAAGCTCTGTCCTTTCTCCAGTGAGTGGCCGGGGCAGGAAGACACCAAGAAGACTTGGATGTGCACCTAAAGCTAGTTTTTCAGATAAAACCACCTCTTTTTGCTCTTGCTTCCTTGGCCACAGAAGCAAGGCAGCTAGCTTCCAGTCAAAGGCTGTGTGTGAGACTTTTCTTGGGGAGACATGACATAAATGTCCACTCACCACAGATAGGGCACCAACGGTAGACCAAACTAATCAGTCTATCAAAATCCAGCTTGGTGAGCCAGTGAGTTTATTGGAGTTGCCTACAGGACTATGGTGAGGGCCATGGATGACTCAAAGGCAGCTGCTTCACCTGAGAGCCCACCCCAGCTGGGCACGACAAAGCTATAGCTGCACCGTGAGGCTAGCCTCCATCTTTCCAGCAGCCATGGAAACATTGGTCCTACCAAGTGTATCTGGCTCTGTATGGTTTCATCTTCTATAAGGGACCCTGGGCTAATGTGACACTGTTTGGGGATCACGGGAGCCAGCCTGAGAACATGATGGTGTAAATGGCAAACCAGCTGTTTCTCAAAGGGTTGCCAAAGAACGCACTGGCAGCATTACCTTAACTTTCTCAGCCCCTGTCTCTGGTCAAGCTGACGCGAGAGTCCCACTAAGCATGGAGAAGGTTTGCCAGGCAGGCAGTGGTGGCACACATAGATAATTCCAGCACTGGGGAGGCTGAGGCAGGAGGAGCATGAGGTTGAGAGTTGTCTACAGAGTAAGGTCCTGTCAAAAACAAAGGAGGAGGGAGAAGGGGGAGGAAGCAGAAGAGAAAGAAGGAAGAGGAGAGGAAGAAGAAGAGGAAGGGGAAAAGGAGGAGGAAGAGGTGATGAGAGCTGGCTCAAAGCATTAAACTATCAGGCCAGCCTGGAAAGCTGTTCCTCACTCAGATGGTTTTACAAAAGTGGAGGAAAATGTTACACTGTCCTGTCGGTATCAGTTTGGGGGTGGGGTGTACAGGAACTTGTCGGCCAGGCTGAGTGGCTCAAGTGCAGTGAGAGCTTTGCGGGGCCCCTCTGGAGGCCTGCTGGACCTCAGTGTGAAGACTAAGGAAGACCTCTCCTGACCCCTGGTCTCTAATGGAGCTTGACACAGGACAGTATGGCTGTGCACTGGCCTCTTGTTAATGGAGACCAGTATTAAAGGGATTCAAATCTGGGGGAGTGGAAGAAAGGGGGCGTGCCAATCTCCAGTCACTAGAGTCCCTGCTTATGGGATGCAGACCTTCTTTAATTTTTTTCTTCTTTTCATGGTATGCATGTGTACTATATGTGTATGCATGAGTGCACACACAAGTGGAGGCCTGAGATTGATGTTCAAAGTCTTCCTTGATTGTTTCTCCACTTTATTCCCCTAGGCAGGGTCTCCCCATCAAGCCCAGAGCTCACTCTGGGTAGCCTTGGTAGCCAGCTGGCTCAAAGATGCTGTCCCCACATCTACAGGCTGGAATCAGGGTGGATGGCCACACCCACCCTACATTTACATGCATCCTGATGACCCAAGCTCAGTTCTCTTGCTTTCATGGAAACACTTTAAGCTCAGGCTGTCTCCTAGCATTCTGAGCGTCACCTTTAATCAATCATGGCAAAATAGTTCTCAACTGATCATTCCAAAACTGATAAGCACCAACAGAGCATTTATAGAGCTTTTGAAATATGCCGAACTTTGTGTTTGTGTTCTTTTTAAATGGCTTTATTGACATAGAATTCACATATCATAAAATTGACCATTACAAGTATCGTTTGGGAGACAGACACAGGTGGATTTCTGTGAGTTCAAGGCCAGCCTGTTCTACATAGCAAATTTCAGGACAGCCAGGCTCTGCAAAGAGTCCCTGTCTCAAAAACAAAAAACAAAACAAAACAAAAAAAACCAGAATAAATAAATTATCTGAATCAAAGATTTTCAGAAAAAAAAATTGTAGAGTTGTGCAGCCATTTTTATAGTCCAATTTTAGAGTATGTCACCACCTCCCCAAGCTCTCATCCACCTGTTTGGGTTCAATCCCACACCCCAAGTTCAGCTTTAGGCAGCCTTTGATCTGCCTTCTCTCTCTACATATGTGTCACTATGAAAGTTTTCATAGAATTTAATTACACAATATATAGTGTTTTGTGTCCATGTAGGTTCTTTCACTTGGTAGAACATTTTTAAGGTTCATTCTTGTCGTAGATTGTATCAGTATTTTAACTTAGTAATATACCATTGCATGGATGTACCAAATTTGTGTATCCATTGACAACTTGATGGACATTTGGATAACTTCAACTTTTTATGAATAATATTGCATAATGTTAATGCCTGTGGTTCATGCTGTCTGTAGTCCATGCTGCCACTATTATGAATTATGCATAATTAACTTACATTTAACTTTTAAATGACCTGTCAAACTTCTATAAAGTGACCATACCATATTATATTCCCAGCACCAGTATACAAGGATGCTGGCTTCTCTACATCATTGCTGATTCGTGATATTATCTGGATTTTTTACTAGAGCCTATCATATGAGTAGAAAAGGTCCGGTATACATTTGGGTATAGTTTCTTGTGTCTTTTTCTTCCACAAATACTGTTATAGTCAGAATAGGCCATGTTATACTGTGTAAACAAACAGCCCCAAACCTCAAGACTTCAAGTGCAAAGGTTTCTCTCCCACTCTTACCACGGGTCTAGTGACAGTGGGAACTGGAAGGAGAGGTGGCACTCATCTGTGACTCAGGGAGGGACTACTCTCTGGGAGGGGTGCGTGCGTGCGTGTGTGTGTGTGTGTGTGTGTGTGTGTGTGTGTGTGCATGTGTGTGTGCATGTTCATGTGTGTGTGTGTGCATGTGTGTGTGCATGTTCATGTGTGTGTATGTGTGTGCATGTGTGTGTGCATGTTCATGTGTGTGTGTGTGTGTGTGCATGTGTGTGTGCATGTTCATGTGTGTTTGTGTGTCTGTGTGTGTGGTCAGAGGATGACCTCATGTACCAAAAGGCAGACTGCTATGGTTTGAATGTCCCTCCAGAAATCTCATGGTAGCATTACCATTGTTGGAGGTAGAGAACATTTAAGAGCTGTTAGAAGGGCATTGCCATGGCTGATGGGTGAAGCTTTTGTGCTCCTGACATTGGACGAGCTCAGCCCTGACTGGATGCTGACATTACGCCTCCAGCCTGTGGTCTTCTGTTGTAGCCACAGGGCAGCAACTGAGACAGTCTATACGGATTATTTTTATAAGCCTCTACCTAGTAACACGATATTGTTTTCATTTTTATTCCACTAGGGGCAACGTATGGTCGAGGTTAACTTAAGATGGGTGAAAATAGAATAATAATCATTCAGATACCAAAGTGTGGAAGGCAAATTAGAATATGTGTGAATAGTTATGGCTTACAAATGCTAAGTTTGAGGGACTACTCTTTGGGGGAGATGTCAGTGTGTGTGCGTTGGGGTGTGTGTCAGATGACCTGAGGTGTTATTCACCTTTAAAATTCTTTTTTTCCAACATATTTTTATTGATTATTAGGAATTTTATACAATGTATCCCAATCACATTTGCTTCTCATCCCTCCCAGGCCCACCCTCCCGCCTTTGTGCCTTCCGCCAAAAAAAGAAAAAAATATACTAAGTCCAATTTCTGTTACCTATGTACTCACTGGAGCATGGTCAAACTCCCAGTGGCCAGCCCCTTAAAGAGAACTGAGTCCTTCTCCATCTCTGCAGGAGCCACCAGCTGTGAAGATCTACACTTCAACATGCCTATCGGTTTTTAAGGACTCCCTTCACAGCCTTCCTGTCTAGACTGTTTCTATTTTCTCCCCTATTATTTCTTTATTTTGGGGGTGGGGTTGTCACATGTCCCTCATTCTCAGTTATGACTCTGCAGTCATAGTCACCACTGCAAAAGAAGCTTCCTTGTCTGTAGAAGCCAGCAGCAGCAAAAAAAGCCATGCACTTCCACACGGTTTCAGTAGCAGCGCAGACCACAGGCATCCATACGACCTCTGTTAGCAGCCCGGTCCCGGGTGGCAGCCTGAATTAGAGACAGCATGAATCACAGACACTAACATGAATTCTCAGGCAGCAGCACCGGCCACACACATCAGCATGTCCTCCGTCTGCAAAGCCGACTACCAACATCACCATGGGCTCAGGCTGCGGCAGAGACCACAAATCAGTATGGCCTCCTGTGGCAATGCATACCAAGGATATCAAAACAGCCTCCATCGGCAGCATGGATCTCGGGCACAACATGGCCTCTGACTGCAGCATGGACCACAGAGGCTTCCCGAGGAGACCTAATCCAGAAAATGAACTGTTCTCCATCTGAGTCACAACAATCAACAATCGTGTGGCTAGGCAGTGAGTTCAGGGGTAGAACCTGCCTGAGCTCCAGGCTGCGGCACACCCCTCTGCTGGCCCTACTCAGCAATGACAAGCGTCACCCCCACCACCACAGCTGGATTCCTACACCAGCGCCCCACTTCTTGCAATGAGCCATTGATCCGGTCCAAGGTGTCTGGATCCCGAGACAACATAAATACGTGACTATAGCTGAAACTCGGTTCGGACAGCTTGTTGTTGCCGAGTCAGGGTGATCTGGCCGTTGAGTAGGGCTTCCGGGAGCAGGATCCTGGGGAGTTCCAGGCCCCTGCGTACCTCTCTGCTCTCTGTGCAGCTGGTTCACCATCACGCTTGCCGCCATGTGGGCAGCGTTGCGGCTGGAGCTATCCTCCCTCCAGCACAGCAGACATCGTAGGCTGCAGCAGTGGCAGCGCCATCTGCAGACGGGACGCATTGGCCTACAATTCCCGGTGGGCCAAGGACCTTCTGTACTCAGTCATGCCGTGTTCCTTTGTCCGGTGCAGCTGTGCCCCCATACCCTTTGCCACCTCTTCTCTAGTTTCGCCCCTCTCCGCCAAGGCTCTGTTCTGCCATCTTTCTTTCCAATTTCATGAGGCCACTTTTTAAAAGCATATTACCCCCAGACCTGCCTTTTCTAAGTTGTTCTGGAGATACTGCAGGCCCTGCAGAACTCTCCTCAGCCACAGTGTCTCTCCTCGGAGCTGCTCCGCGATCCTGCCGGTGCTGGTGGCCACTGCCAATTTGAATCCCTCCTAAAAAGTTTTTTTTTTTTTTTTTTTTTTTTTTTTTGAGACAGGATCTCTTACTAGTCTGGAACTTGCTGAGTAGAATAGGCTGGCTGGCCAGTGTACTCCTGGGGTCTGCTGTCTTTGCCTCTACAATGCTGGGATTACAAGTACCACTACTCCAGGCTTTGGGGTGTTTATATTGAAGATAGCCTCTCACTTTGTAGCCCTGGCTGGCCTTGAACCCAGGTGCTCCCTGTCTCAGCTAGGACTGTGGGCATCAGCATGCCTGGCTCACTCTTGTCTTTGAGCAGTTTAAGAAACTGAATTTCAGATCCTAACCTGGCAATATTTCACTAATACGCTGAGCCCAGGCTGTGTGATTCACAAGCCTGCATTTCTCACTAGCACTAAGTTTTCCTCAAGACACTTGTTATTGTAGAGACATCTTCACTGGGTGAGAAAGCATCACATATAGGGAAATCTGTGTCTTGTTTCCTAAAATGTAGTGAGACAGGCTCTGTTGGGCAGCTTCGTGACCTTGTATAAGGCCTTAGTATCCACCTTTGTAAAGGACAATCAAGAGGGCCCACCAGAGGAGATGAACCAGAAAAAAAAAACGTGAAGCATTTGGCCCTCAGTGAGTACTCAGTGCTTGGGTTGATATGTGAACAGCACTGTAGTCACCAGGTAGCTAGAAATGGGCAAGTCTTTAGAGTTGGGAATTTGTTTGTCCTTGAACCGTATTTTTTCTTTGTCTCCCAGGTAACATAGGCCGTCACTGCACTTGCAATCCTCCCGCTTTCAACCTCCCCAGTCCTGACAGAGTCCCCAGGCGTGTACCACCACACCACAGTTTGAATCAACTCTTAACTGAAGGCGTTCTTGGATAGCTAGCTGCCTCTACCTTGTAAAGTCTGCTTTTGTCAGCACCAGGCCAGAGGCATCTGTGATACCCTGAGCAAAAGGAAGAGAACTCAAGATGGCGACCAGCGACCAGCCAGGAAAAGGATGAGCACTCATTTTCTTAGAGATGGTTCAGAGCTGCACAGTTGTGAGGAATCCAGTTCTGCCCCTTGGCCCTGAGCAGGCCACTTTCCCTGTCTGCTCCTCTGTTCAGGAGAATGTTGGCTCTGTTTTTTAAGCAATTAGACTTTATTGTACAGTCTATTTTACATAAGAGGGAAAAGGGTTAAAGGGAAACAAGAATAATCTGGTGTCTGTTCCACAGGACGGGTCTCTAGGTGTCTCTGGCCCGTAAGTTGGTTGTCTCTCCAATCCATGTGTCTTTTTGTTCTAAAAACTGTAGCTTTCTCCTCTCTTTTTAACCAAAGGTGTCTTTTTTTCCCCATTTGTTGAGTCGTTAGTAATTTTTTCCAAAAGGATAGAGCTTATTGACTTTCTGGGTTTTTTTTTTTTTTTTTTTTTTTTTTTTTTTTTGGCTTTCGGGTCTCTGTATTTTTTTGTCCTTCATCACTCTCATTTACCAAAAATGCTATTTATTTTTTCATCTCTTTATTTTTCTCATTCTTTTTATCTGTCTAGTTAAATCTGTAATCTTTTTTAAAAGGATACAATTTACTGACCCTTTCAGCTTTTTTTTTTATCTTATTAGTCTTTTTTTAAATCCTTTTAAGAGTGAAATACAATAAAAGAACAATAAGAAAACAGAACATTTCCTCTAAGTATAAAGCAGGAAAGAGTTTTACAACAGCAGTTGTGATTTTGTTGATACCCTGAAACAGCATTTCTGTACCTTCGAATTTTGAATCTTTTCTCATACCATTAGAAATTATGGAATTCATCGGGCGCCACGTTGGGCGCCACTTGTTGGCTCTGTTTCTTAACAATTAGACTTTATTATACAATTCAAATATCCTATACAAGAGGGGAAAAGGGTTAAAGGGAAACAACAGTAAACCTTCTGGAATCTGTTCCATGGGACGGATCCCCAAGTGTCTCTGGCCTGTATGGTGGTCATCTCCCCAATCCACGTGTCTTTCTGTTCCAAAAACTGTAGCCTTCTCCTCTCCGCCTACATCTCTCTTGGGAAGACAATAGCCAGTCTTGATCAGGATCCCCTCCCCCCAACCCCCCAACACCCACCCCCCCCATTGATATTCGATTAGAAACACAATAGTCCAGCTGGAGTCCCCCAGTCTGTTTCCTGAATTTCAGACCCAGGATGGCTCTGTCCAGTCTATCACAATATATCCATGGTGTTTCCAAGGGGCAAAGCCCGCCAAGACTGCTTTCACCTGAGACAAAGCCTTCCTTTGCAGTCCTTCCACAGGAGAATATAAGTGAAAAAACTTTTTCTGTGCTGTTTCCTTACACTTCCAGTGGGATTAACCATCATCCAAGCACTGGATAAAAGGTTCAGGTCAACACCAGAGCATTCCTTTTCACTCCTCTTGTGTGTGTATGTTCATGCACACATGTGGAGGCTAGAGAAGGCCATTGTGTGTCCTGCTTTACCATTCTACACTATATATACCCTTGAGACAAGGTCCCTCCCTGATCCTGGAGCTGGGCAGATGCTTGGGAGCCACCCCCGGGATCCTCCTGCCTCTGCCACCACATATCACTGGGTCGTAGGCCTGTGCGCAGCCATACTCTACTCTCCATGCAAATGCTGGTGATCTGAACTCAGGTCTTCACGTGCATGAGCCATCTCAGCCTCCCTTTTGCTCTCAGTAAAACAAACAAACAAAAAACTCTTGGCTATCTATGGCAGCACATGCTTAAAATCATAGCACTGGGAGGTTTGTGATTTTGACACTGGTCTGGGTTCCATAGAAAGTTTGAAACCAATCTCAGCATCTTAATTACTTTTATCTTGCTAGGGAGAGGCACCAAGGCCAAAGCAACTTAGAGAAACAAGAGGCTTACAGTTTCAGAAGGTGAGTTCAGGACCATCACGGTGGGGAGCATGGCAGCAGGCAGGCACTGGACCGAAGCAATAGCTGAGAGCTCACATCTTATTCACAAACACGTGGCAGAAAGAACTAACTGGGAGTGGGGTAGGTATTTGAATCACCCTCCAATAAGGCCACACCTCCTAATCCTTTCCAAAGAGGGAACCAACTGGGGACTAAGTATTAAACTATATATATACATATATACATGTATATAAACCACACACACACACACACACACACACACACACACACACACACATGAGCCTATGTGCGCCATGTTCATTCAGACCACCACATTCCATCCCCTGACTCCCATAGACTCATGTGCATGACCCCCCCCATGGCCATATCATTCATCTATATAGTGAGATCAGTTCTTGTCACTTGAGTCTCAAGTCACAGATTTAGTCCCACTGTAAAAATCAATATCCTACTAACATGTTAATAAATATGCCAAACTTTAACCGAAAGGATCTTCTTCCTCTTCCTTCATGCTGCTGGCCTTCTGTAAAGAAGGAGGTGAGCACCACCTCCTGTTCCCCCCCACACACACACACACTCAAGAGGATGGGAGGGGGGAAGGGTGAGCAGGAAGGCCTTGCCTAAGTGAATAAGCCCAAGGACATCGCTGCCTCCTGGGGTGTGAGGTAGACTGGCCACTTACAGAGGTGCCACCAGTGGGACCGGTGAGGCTCAGGCCAGCTTCAGGGTTCCTCCCATGGCCAGCACTGCAGAGACCCCTCAGTCTGTCTGCTGAGGGCTCAGGGCCCTTTCAAAGCACCTTGTGGGGCCTGAGTTGATGCCTTGCTCAAGATGGGCAGGAAGAAGTGCCTGGCCTTGGCTTGGGCATGTAGACCCCTGTCCGCTCCCGGGCTGCTCAGCTTCCCTTTACTGTAACAAATCCCGGAAATGATCAATTTATTAAGAAGAAAGGCTTATCTTGGATTACATTTAAAAGTTTTCCATTCATGGGCTCATAGCTTTGTGGCCCATGAGCAAGACAAAATGTCATGGCAGGAGCTCATGTCTAGGCTCAATATTGTTAACAATTATATTTTATTATGAACTTATCAAACAAACATACCTCCCTTATAAACCATTTAGCATAAACCTAAGTAAAAGAATATTAAAGAACATAAAAATGAAACCTTCTGGCTATCAGTTCCCAGGAATGACTCTCCTGGCACCGTCAGCAGGATTTCTTCTGCTGAAACCTGGAGCAACTGGAACCTAAGCCTCAACAGGAGCCTGGAGCAGCAGCCGGAGCAGCAGCCAGAGCCCCCGAAACCATCACTGGAGCAGTTCTCTCAAGGTGTGTCTTGAAAGCCAGCGATGAACAGCCACTCAATCCCAAGTCTCCAAAGACCACCCTCTTCCTCCTGTTTTTGGCTCACATTTATATCTCCTCTCAGAATTTGTTCAAGGATGTTTTTCAGCTGATAACAGCCAAGCTCCCCCACAAAGTGGTTCGATTTCTAAGGGGATAAACATCACCTGCTCTCTCACAAGCCCACACTTGGGATCTAAACAGAAAACATGTTTATCTCTCCTTCATCTCCCCTTTTCTATTAAATAAAATAAGCTATATACAACAAAATAATTGATAAGAATTATCCAGTAAGTTACATGTACAAGGACCAGTCCATTTTTAGTTGACAATTTTTAAGAAATTATTCCACTCTCTATCCTATGCTACTGAGTCTTATCCTAATGTCTAAACTCATGCTGGAAGAATGTCATTACTTTCAGTGACTTGAGTGAAAGAGAGAAGCAGAAAATGACAGGTCTCATGACACCCTTTGAGGACAGATCCTCAGTGATCTATTCCATGATAATAGTGATGGTCAACTTGACAGGGTTTAGAATCACTTGGGAGACAAGCCTCTGGACACGCAAGTGAGGAAGCTTCTAGACTGGGTTAACTGAGGTGGGGAGACTCGTGCTAAATGCGGGTGACGCCATTCCCTGGACTGCGCAGTCCTGAACTTAATAAAAGGGAAACAGTGAGTCGTGCTCCGGCCCTCGCTGCTCTCTTCTCCTTGGCTGTGGAGATGCAGTGTGACCAGCTGCTTTACGCTCCTGATGCCATGATGTCCCAGCTATGACGGACTGCACCTCAACCCGTGAGCAATGTAACCCTGTCTTACTAACCTACTTTTGTCAGATGTCGAGTCAATGCAATAGTCAAAGTCACAAGTAACACTGTGCTTGTTCCTATTCTGTTGCTGTGATTTAAGAAAAACAAAAAAACCACCCCCAACTAAAGAACAACTTAAGCGAGAAAAGGTTCACTTGGCTTCCAGTGCCAGACCACAGTCCAGCATTTCTGGGAAGCCAAGGCAGGAACTCCTCAGTCAAGAACAAAGCAAGAAATGAATGCGCACATGCCAGCACTCGGCTCATCCAGGAGCCAGACCCAGGGAATAGTGCCACCCACAGTGGGCTGGGACTTTGCACACCCATTAACTCAATCAACACAATCCACTACAGACTAACCTGATCTGCACAGGCCCAATTGACAACTCTCTGACCAGGTGATTCTCGGCTGTGTCGAGTTGACAATTAAAACTGTCACAAAGCCTGAGGCCTGTCAATAGGATCCACCTTTTAAAGGCTCCATTATCTCCCAACAACACCATAATAAGCACACGACATTTTGTGGAACATTCCAGACCCGAATCATAGCAGCTTCCTTACCACCATCTCTCACCTTCCAAAGGCTCAAAAGGAAATTCCCACAAACCCCTGCACCTTATCCTATGCCCCACTTCTTGATTGCTGTGATAGAACATCCCAACAAAGAGCAACTTACAGAAGAAAGGTTAGTTTATGTCACAATTCAAAATATACCCCATCACGGCAGGAGGTCCGGAGAGCAGGAGCTTGAAGCAGCTGTTCTCACAGCATCCAGTCAGGAAACAGAGAGAAATGCCTGCTGCCCCTCGGCTCCCTCTCTGTGGCTGTACAGTGCAGGATGACAGCCAGGGAATGGTGCCGCCCACAGTAGACAGCTCTTCCCACCACACCGGGTGTTTCCAAAGGCTCAGATCCTGTCAAATGGACAATGTACTAACCATCACAATTGGAAGGTCCCTATGCAATTTGTATGCCTTTAAATCTCCATGCCTCATGACTTCCTAGTTTACTCTCTCTGGTTGTAAAGCTGAGGCAGTGTTCATGTTTACTTAGTGGGGTTTTTAAGGAGATGAAGCCATACAGTTGATGAGCACAAAACACCTTAAGCAGAGAATCCAGTCCAGCAAGGCCTCAGGGTACATGTTGACAACATTAGCTCAGCTCCTCTGTCCCCAAAAAAGGACACAACACATAGGAAGCTGACAATTTATCCAATGACGAATTAGTCTGCCTTGGAGAATGCATTTCATTGTGTGCAAGTCCTGTACCGAAAGAAGCCATATGGACAGGTGTCCGGGTTGGAAGGTGGTGGTTGTGTTTGTGTGTGAAGTGTCTGCCACAGACTCATAGGTTTGAACACTTGATCTCCCGTTGATGGCAGTGTTTGGGAAGGCTATGGAGCCTTTTAGGAAGTGGAGGCTTGCCAGATGAGGTGGGTGATGACATGGGCAGGGCTTGAGGCTCTCCGGCGCAGCTGCACTGCCCTCTACCTCTCTGCTTTTGGCCTGCTGATACAATGTGCTCCCTGCCTCCTGCCCCCTGCCTTCCTGTGGTCTGTAATCTCCTGAACTATAAGCCACAATAAGTCCCTCATCCCTTATCTTGCTTCTTGTCAGACATTTTGTTAGAGAAACAAGAAAAGTAACCAATGCCATGGTTTCTGTGTAGGTGAGAGGTGAGAGGTTCTGGAAGAGCCCAGTTGTGCTGGGAGGGAGGGATATTGAGGCCCCTGGGCAGGCAAGGAAGGGTTGTTTGTTGGGCTATGCTGTCTTTAGTGATAGACCAAGGCCAGTGCAGTAAGGAATATTCCCTTAAGTTAATAAAGCTGTCACCTTGCCCTAAACACACACACACACACACACACACACACACACACACACACACACACACACACACACACACACACCTACCTCCCACGGAAGCAGAGCAGCCTAGAGCACGTGCGGCCATCAGGATCAGTTCTTCAGTTTGGCTTCCTCACTACACCAATGCCGATTTCATTCTCAGTCAGGCAGGCTCTACCTGGGGGGGCGGGGTCTATGAGACATTTCAGGCAGGCTCTACCTGGGGGGGCGGGGTCTATGAGACATTTCAGGCAGGCTCTACCTGGGGGGGCGGGGTCTATGAGACATTTCAGGCAGGCTCTACCTGGGGGGGCGGGGTCTATGAGACATTTCAGGCAGTCTGTACCTGGGGGAGCGGAGATCTATGAGACATATCCTTCCAGTTCAGAGCGAGAGGGGCCCTCGGTGTGTCTTCATGCTGGTCTTCCCAGATAACACACCACAATCCATCGTTACTGTTCAGTCTTGTGCAAAAGATCTTCACTGACTGGCTTATTGACTGTCACTCAAGTAGCCAGCCCCTCCTCCCAACCAGCTGTTCGCCATTCTGCCCTAATTGTAGGAGACCTCATGGCGGTGCTTGAGTATGGAGCCTGGGAAGGGCCGGGGAGGGGTCCCCATCTGTGTGGCTACTCCAGTGCAGCTGCTCTAAGCACACCCACACTCCTGCCTCATAATGTCTTCCCTGCAGCTCTGTACGGAAGCCCAGCAAGCTCACTGGCTCCTCCAGAGTTCCCCCGTTTGCTGTTGAGACCTTTGGAGGAGGAGATGTGGTTTATAAGTCCCCCAGAGAAAGGATGTTAGCAACATCTGGTCCCATGGTCCCGTGTCCTGAGTCCGGTGGGATGGGCACACTTAGGGCTGCCCCCTCAACGACAAGACATACGAAGCCCCTGAGCCACGAGGTAGAAGGGTGGCTCCCTCTGAAACATGGTCCCCTGGGGAGGAAGGAAGAGCTGCAGAGGGGTGGGAATGGAGCTTATATCAATTACTTAATTTTGACCACAGGCGATGTGGCTGCCAGCCCTAAATTCCCAGCTGTGCTACCCTGAGCAAAGTACAGCACCTCCTGGTGCCTTCATCGTATCTAGAGATAGCAATAGGCCCTACCTTGTAGGGGCTGGGGAAATCAAAACTGGTTTTCACACAGCTCTTAAAAAAGTATGAAATCCCTTGTCTGTGGGCTGTGTTAAAGATAGCTCTTGTTTTTTTAACGCTCGATATTGTCACCTCATGACCAGTTAGTCCAAGTGTCTCCAGCCCCTACTTGGTGTGACTCTCAATCAGGAAGGCCTCAGCATGGTTAGATCCAAAGTCACAGGAAGCTAAAAGAGGGAGTCCATTTGATAAACACCAGGCTTAAGGGGGTCCCTTCACTCCAGGGTCTGCCGTGGGAATCCATGCCTTCCCTGGGTGTGGCAGCATGCAGGGAGCCGCAGGAAATGCTCCTGTTAGGAATGCACAGTCTCATCTAAAAGGCCAGAACACTGTCCGTGTAAACCATGATCCACTCCCAGAGGGAATTGCCGAAGCTGCCCTGTGGGGTGTTGATGGAGAAGTGACACCTCGCTTCTCCCCTCTCCATGCCTTCTGACTGCCGGTGTGCATGTGGGGGAGGAGGAGAGTGCACACAACAGAACCAGGCTAAGTCCCAGTGTTTGGCTCACATGCTATTTTTCCCCTTCTGGACAGCACTTGAAAAAAACCTCAATTCTTCACCACTCAGTGTGAGTCGGGGAGCCTGAAAACATCCTTTTAGTGTGTGTGTCCCATGGAAAGGACCTTTTGGTGACACCAAGTGAATCCCCGCTCTATTTATAGCGCTGTTTGTTTAATGTGATCCTGGCTCTAAGAATAAGCGATGAGCTCATGCAAGGAAGCAGCCAGCGCTGAGGGCTCTGGAAGCCCCTCCCCCTTTCCTCTGGTTTGGGAAGGGATTCTGTAGGTCAGAGGTCAGCCCCTTCTCTTGTGCGGAGGCTTGAGACTCAGGCATGTTTGCACACCTGGATTTATGGTTAGCCCTCAGTATATTTCAGGAGGACTAGGGGGAATTTAGTTTCCAAGTGGTGCTTAAAGACTGGCTGTGATCTCCTTGTCATCTACAAGGGTTGACAAAAACAAACAAACAAACAAACAAACAAAAAAACAACAACAAGTATCTTGGCAACATTTAAGGTGCAGAGAAACTCTCCCAGGACACCTAGGAAGGATGGCAAAAAAAAATCCCAATCTTCTTAGTATCCTCCCAAACTGGGAACAAAGACTTCCTCCCAGGTATCTCACAGACACAACCCCATTCCTGAGTGCTTTGTTTTGTTTTGTCAGCTTATTGATAGACATAGGAGCCATGACCCACTTAAACTTTAAGTATGTGACCCAGAACTTTCTGCACCAAAATCCAAAGAAGCATTGTCCCTTGCAAACTAGTTCAGTGTGTGCTGGAAGCTCCCCCCCCCCCCCACCTCCCCGTTTTCTGGCTTGTGGATTAGTGACCCTAGACCCAGACCTGCTCCGCCTGAAATGGAACCTTTGGACTTGATTGGGCTCGGTCACACACTGAAGCTGCGTGTCATCCTCCCTCTCCGGTGGACTCCCCCGCCTTCTGTCTGGGAAGGAACCGTGCTAGCTCATTTGTTTGTTCCCTGTATCTGCTGACCCTCTCCTCTATGCCAGAGGCGACTCTAGGACCAAGAGGCGATGACGTGACAGACTCTGCTTTTAAAGTGAAAAACTTTCAGCCTCTGTTATCTCTTGGAGATGAGCCAGGCTGGCTGCCCCCGGGCTCCATTCATACCCAGTCTTTCATTCAAAAGGTGTTCATGAGATGGCCGATTGTAAAGTGCTTGCCACACAAACATGAGGACCCGGGTTCAAGGTTCACAGCACCCATGTAAACTTCTGGGTATGGTGGCATGTGTCTGCAATCTCAGTGCTAGGGAGGTGGAGTCAGGAGGTTCACTGGAGGCCAGGATAGCTTACATCTAGCCTCTGTAAGCACCCACAAATCCATGTACACCCACTTATTCTATTCATACACAGAATACGTATGAGTCATAGTCAGCTAGGTACGAGGCTGGGTATGATATAGTTTGAATAAGAATGATCCTCATAGGCTCATATACTTGAATGTTTGGTCATCAGGAAGTGGCGTTACTTGAGAAGGGTTAGGAGGTGTGGCCTTGTTGGAGAGGGTGTGGCCTTGGAACTTGGGACTAGGAAAGTGGTTGAGTGCTTTAAGCAGGGTTTAATGGGTCAAACTAGTAGGAACATTGAAAGACAGTGGTTCTGAGGGTAATGTAGATATGACAGCTTCACTCAAGAGGTTTCAAAGGGGATAAAAATATTAGTAACTTGTCTAGAAGCCATGCATATGCTATTTTGGTGACAAATGTGGATGCTTTTTGTCCTTGTCAAAAAAAAAGTCTCCCAGAGGATAAATTGAAGAGTTTCAGATTAGTGTTTTGGCAGAGGGCAAGACAGCCTAGCATTGACTCAATTGTGGGTTTTTTAGTGGTCACTCTTATGCAGATCTATAATGAAAAAGAGCAAGGAAAAAAAGAAAACAAAACCAAACGCACAGTGTGAGGAGAAACGGAGCACCGGGAAGCAAGGGAGAGCTAAGTCCAGTGCTCAAGGAGACAAGAAGTTTCAAGAATAAGGAGAGTGGTGACCTCAGGGCAGGACCCCACCCAGCTGAGCTTCAAACTTGTAAAAAGGAATGACGTAAAAGCTTATGCAGAGAAGGAAGCCATGGGTCACAGGAAGAAAGCTGGTGCAGACGCAGCTGGATGAGGGGCCATGTTCCAGCCCCAGAGAGCAGCAGAGCTTGGCAGCTTAGGCCACGTGGTTCTGGGGTTGCAGTCAAGGGGTTGGGGAATGTTCCTCTGAGGCTAAGAAAAACTGCTGAGGCCAGGTGTCTGGCAGGGGTGTCCTGGCATGGAGGCCCAGAGAGGCCACTGTGTGACTCTTTGCAAGTGAAGCCTCAATTGTGTTTGAGACCCCAAGAAGTTGGAGATGCCAGAATTGTGGGTACCAGCCAAGAAGAACTGTAGGCTTGGTATGGCGGCAGCCCAAGAGAAAGAAGCGTGGTGCAGGCAGCAAAGCTGAGAGGATTTGGAGATCGGAAGAGCGCTTTGACCTCAAACATGTAGATGCGGAGCATGGCATTTAGCCTGACTGGTTTTCAGTCTTGCTTTGGTTCAGTAGCCCCTCACTGTGTTCCCTTCCCTCCCTTCTAGGATGACGATGTACAGTCCGCGCCACTGTATGATAGAAGTGTGTGATTACAGTTCGAGAGCTTGCCTTGAGTCTCAGAAGAGACTTTGAACTTTGAACTTTTATAGTGTGGAGACTGCAGTAGACTATGGGGACTTTTGAAGTTAGCCTGAACGCATTTTTGGACTATGATATGGCTCCCACTATATGAGGACCAGGGGGTGGAATATGGTGATTTGAATAGGAGTGGCCCCCATAGTTTCTTAGATTTGAAAGCTTAGCCATCAGGGAGTGGTACTATTTGAGGATTAGGAAGTGTATGCCATGGGCATTTTAGGAAATGTGTCATTAGGGCTTTGAGGTTTTAAAAGCCCAAGCCAGGCCCAGTGGCTCTCTCTTCCTACTGTTTGAAGATGGAGATGTGGAACTCTCAGTTACTTCTCCAGCACCATGTTTGCCTGTGTGATGCCATGCTCCTCACCATGATGATGAAGGACTAACCTCTGAAACTGTAAACAAGACCAACTAAGTGCTTCCTTTTGTAAGAGTTGCCTTGGCCATGGTTTCTCTTCACAGCAATAGGACACTGACTAAGACACTAAATGATTTAATAGAGCATTAGGCTGAAAGATCAGTCCTTGCTCTTGAGAAGTCTGGAGCCCAGTGAGGAAGGGGAGTATTGATCCAATAATAACACAAAAACAAAGATGTTACAAATGATGGAGAATTTATATGGGAAAGCGTGAGTGAGAGATGAGGCTTGGTCAAGGGACCAAAGAAGGAGCAACAACTATGTCCCCTGGGGTTGCCCCAGGTGATGAGTCATCTCTTGAGGACAGAGTGACGGCTGTCATAGTGGGTGTGTTTACTCTTACCCAGTTGCCCTGAGGACAGCCACAGGCTAGTCCACTTCTCCAGGTGAGTTTGTAGCCACAGCGACAACAGGGCCTCCACCTGGCTGGGGGGGGGGGGGCGGGGCGGGGCGGGGAGTCTATCACATTGAGACGTCAACCTTTACCTATGGGTCTCCAATGTGCAAGATGGAGCATTCATTCTGTTGGCATTTCCTCATTCTGCCTCTTTTGGACTTTTTTAAAAAAATATTTTATTTAATTTTATGTGCCTTAGTATGAGAGTGTCAGATCTTGGAGTTACAGACAGTTGTGAGCTGCCATATGGGTGCTGGGAATTGAACCCGGGTCCTTTGGAAGAGCAGGCTGTGCTCTTAACCACCGAGCCAACTCTCCAGCCCCTGGACTTTTTTTTAAAGTCTGAAAATTTTTAACTTTAAAAATGAGTGAGTATCTCTGTTCATGAGCATGATTGTGTGGGTGTCCTTGGAGGCACGAAGAGGGCGCCACAGGCCCTGGAGCTGGAGCTACAGGCAATTGTGAGTTCATGGGTAAATGCTGGGAACTGAACTGTAGTCCTCTCTCTGGAAAAGCAAGCAGCAGGCACTCAACAAAGGAGCAGTCTCTTCAGCCTCTGTGCTCCTCATTTCAGTAAGCACTAATTTAAAACCATGAGAAACAGGGAAACTATGCTACCTTGGACGCTCATGCCTCAGATAAGACTTTTCATTCATTAGTCAACAAATAAACATCAGATACTTAATATGTGCCAGACACAGAACCAGGGGTCAGAAGCTATGTGTTACCAAGGTCAAATTTAATCTTGCTTCCTGAAACTACTCCAAAGAGATGCTCAGCCCATCACAGTCAGTGATAACGCCATTTGGACAGTTTTCACTCTGAAGTGGAGTCAGCCATACAGGGACGTGAGAGAAGAACCTTCTGGATGGGGAGCAGCCACAGACGGAATGACCTGTGGCATGAGGGGCAGGGATTGGTTGTCTTCTTTGAAGAATATGGGGAAGGTAATGTGACTAAAACTGTGTGAGGGGCCAAGTGTCTGGCAGGCCAGGGTGTGGTTTGATCGCCATACAGCGTAAGAACGTGACATTTTAACCTGTCTCTCCAGGGGCTATTTAGTAGACTGGAAAAGACTTTTGAGAAGACAGATTTGGGAACTTGCATTTTTTAAAAAAATGTGTGTGTTATATCTGTGTGTTCCTGGTTGGGGGGGGGTTAAGGGGTGAGGAGAGTGTGGGGGTGCATGCACATGTGTATATTCAGAAACCAGAGGTCAATATTGGGTTTCTTTTTCTTTTCTTTTCTTTTCTTTTTTTTTTTTTTTATCTCTTTCCATCTTCATGTTCTGATTCAAGGTCTCTCACTGACCATAGCGTTCATTGATTGGCTGGCCTGTGAGCCCCCGTGATCCTCCACTCTCTGCTCCTTTAGGCCCTCTCAGCTCCAGGTTGCAGATGTACAGTGACGCACCTGACTCCTTAACCGTGACTCCGGGGATCCGAACTCATGTCCTCGTGCTTGCACGACAGCCACTTACGAAGTCTGTCACCTCTCTAGCCACAGACCTGGGATGCTTAGAGCAGAGGTTCCCAGATGAACTTAGTCTGGAAAGATAAGAAGTTAACACTTGTACATTTCGAATAAGAATAATCACTCCCAACCTCAGAGGCTTCCCGGGGAGGAACAGATGAAAGGAGAACGTGAATCAAGCAAAAGACAGGTTCGCGCCTGCAACCTGGCATGCATCCCCACCTCCAGGGACGGGCTACTGTGAGTCAGAAGTATCTCCCACTTGCTGCCTGCACGTTGGAGTGATTGACTTGAGGGATGGGCATGGACCCACGCAGATGCCGATGCCACGGCAACCCAAGAGGCCCCGTTTCCTTTTTTCCCTGGGAACAAAGATGCAACACTTAGAGCCATCGGAGCTATTTGTGACTGCAGAGAGAAGGTCTTAGGATTGTGTGGGACCTGGCGCGGGGGGTGGGGGTTGGGAGGATGGGGGGTGGGGAAGCACAGAGTGGCTTCTGAGCATAAGACAACGGCACAGAAGGCCAAGCTAAGCAGTAGAAAACACTTAGTCCTGTGACTGCACTGAGTGCCGCATGCACCTCACCTGAAGCCTGCCCTGCAAGGTGTGTCTGTGGCCTCAGCTGCTCGAGTGCCCTTCATTATATAAGCTGGTTTCAGTTGGGCATGTGTGCCTTGTAACATCGAACTCACATGTACCTTGCATTAGGTACATGCTCATCGTTGCCAAGGGCCTCCGCTCTGCACACCCTGTTCCCATGAGGAAGTGAGCCTGTTTCGAAACACAAATAAAAGCTTCTGCCTCCCCCTCCCCTCTTCCAGTGTCTCCATGCCTCCCATCACCATGGCACTGGGACTCTCCCAGAGATGCAGAGGAGGGGAGGAGGCCCATCTCCAGGCTGGCTGCCACACTGCAGGGAACGCGAGGTGGCTCCAAGCCTGACATTTCAGGATCGAGATAACAGGGTAAAAATAAACCCTCAAGCGCCTGTAGCAGCACTTGCTTCTCCCCCTTCACAATTCTTATCTACTCCCCTTTTCTTTGGGGACAGAAAGGTTCCTTTCAGGTCACCATTCAGTCCGCCTCTTTCCCGCCCTGAGTGGGGAGGAAGCGGAGGAGGTGGTTTGTATCTGCCCACACATGCCTGTTCACCACTGGGAGTCAAGTGGTTCCAGCCTCTACCCGAGGTCCCTTCTTTTTACTTTGTGAGCTGGCGGTCCCGTTTGATCCTGTCATAGCCTGGGAGCGGCGGGGGGGGGGGGGGGGATGATGAAAGAAGCTGGGGCTGCGGGTCTTCACGTTCCCGGAGAGCAGACAAGAGACACACCGAATACCACACTGCTAATGAACAGGGTGCCATGATCTCACCCTGGGGTCCTGCATTTGAAAGTGTCAGCAAGAGCCTGACTCAGGGGAGTCAACTGTTTTTGCAGGCTGAGTACTATACAGTTCCTGGGCGTGACAATCCTGTCCCACAGTGTGTGAGCATCACCTGACAGCCACACCTTTCCATCGGACCTTGTCAGGGTCTTGCTTTCAGTACAAAAGGTTGTCTGGATAATGGTACTCATGTTCTGGATTCTGTTTTGTTTTGGCTTTTTGAGACAAGGTCTCTTTAGCCCAGGCTAGACTGCGCAACTGGATAGTAGCTGAGGGTGCCCTTGAACTTCTCGGTCCTCCTTCCTCAACCTCCTGAGACCATAGGATCACAAACACACTCTGCCTAGGGTTCTTTCTGCCACCGTTGCCAAGGATTTTCACTGAGCCGTTTCATCAGTTAAGACTCTTGTGGTTCCGAGTGACTGGAATACCAAACCTAACAGGATTACATGAAAGGAGAATTTGCCAGCTTTGCACAGTCCTGAAAGCAGTGAGGACAGAGCTTAGCTTCAGGCATAGCTAGATCCAGGGATGGAAATAATTCCATCAGGATTGGGGTCCCCCACCCCTTCCCTTTTCCATTCCCTTATTGTTGACTCTCCTGTGTTAAAAGGAGGGGTCATGGGAAACAAATGCCTCAGTCTCCTAGGTTCAAAGCCATTGCAAAAGCCTCAAGCCCAGCATTTCCAGCAGAAGGCTCTGCGCTTCTCTCACTGCCCAGACCCACACATTACTGTGGACAGACCAGGGTGTCCAGGGAGAGAAAGGCCTGAATACTGAATAGTGACAGGCCCCTTAGCCATGGGTGGGTTCCTTGCACTGAATGCCCAGACAGGGATATCACTGTCTACTCCAGAATCAGCTATGGCTGCTGCTAAGGTGGGTTTTGCAGCCATTGGCCTCCATGCCTTGTTCCCCAAAGTATATACTCATAATCAACTTTTGAAATTTCAAACTCTGTCACCCAAGGCTCAGGGGATGCTTGTTCAGTGATAGAGCTGTCCTCAGGCCTGAGAAACAAAACAAAACCCACCTGTCATCTGTGAGCCCCTCCCCACAGATATGGCATTGACACCTCCCCCAAAATGGCTAACTTTACTTTTAATGACAACAGCAATATTCAACAGGTGATAAAACAAAACACACAAAAAACTTGATACACTTTAATAGACGTTGACCTTTCCTTCTCTCTCTCTCTCTCTCTCTCTCTCTCTCTCTCTCTCTCTCTCTCTCTCTCTCTGTGTGTGTGTGTGTGTGTGTGTGTGTGTGTATGTGGTGTCTGTCTGTCTGTCTGTCTGTCTGTCTGTCTGTCTCTCTCTCTCTCTCCCTCTCTCTCTCTCTCTCTGTGTGTGTGTGTGTGTGTGTTTCAGCACTAAGTCTTCAAGCCTTCACAACCACACTGCACTCTTTTGTGTGTTCGAGGTTAGGACTCAGCTCCTCATGCATGCATAGCAAGCACATTACCCCAGCCCTGCTGTGTGCGTACTTTGCAATGTATGAAAGAGGCTTGTCTCATACAAGCATGCTTCTTCATAGACAGAAGATGAACAGTGAACAGGGAAGATAGGAGAAGGGCCCGGATCAATAGCCACTCCCTGATCAAGGAGCTGGCTCTTCACCCAGCATGCCCAGCAAAGGGTCCTGTTGGTCCAACTTGAGACATTCTGAAGTTAAAATGAGCAGAAACAAATTATAAGGGGAGCACCTTTCCCTTCAGATGGCTCCATTCGATCACACGCCAGTAGTCAGTGCTGCCCACGCCACCCACAGCTCTCTGATGAGCCTTGAGGGAGCACGCGTTTGCCCCACTCTGAAAACATGATGTGTGCTGGGTCAGCTGCGACCTCAGGTCCACTTCCCAAGCTTTCTCTCTTGCCTCAAGCCTGTAGAAAAGATGGAGAAGTGGGCAAGGGAGCCAGGAGAGACATCTTCTAGAGTAATTACGGTAATTATGTATGCCTCTCCAGAGGGAGCCGCTGGGAATCACCCCTAAAAGACTGGAAAGAATGTCCTCTTTTGATCTTGATTCCGAGCCAGAGAAAATCAAATTAAGAAAGAAAAGCAAGAGAGGAATCTCACCAAGGAGGAAGGAACAGAGCTGGGGCCTTGAGCGGGGTCTGGGAGAAAAGATGAGAAAATAGCCAAGGCCTTAGGTTCTCCCAGGCTTCCTGACTGCTGCTTCCTCAGGAAGACTGCTTTTGACATCAGAGAAAAAATGGCTCAGGCCACGTGCTATCTTTCCTTCCAGCCTGCAAGACTTCAGTCCTTCCCCTAGAGGGACCTGGGGAATGGACCCCTCCAAGCTGTTGAGACCGCAGCTCCTGTGCCTGAAGTGTGGCTGTCCAGGCCCCTCACCAATGACCAGAACAGCCCCAAGGGTTCTCAACAACTCCCCTCCAGTCGCTGCAGTGGGATCATGGAGTGTAGGTGTATGGGAAGGGTGGTTTTTTCCCCCCCTCATATTGAGGCACCAAGCGAAATGGTCCTGTCACTTCTCTAAATTTTCTTCTGTGGTTGCTAAGCAGCACGCCTCTGCCCCATTTCCACTTCCCTCTGCTCCTGCCGTCACGTCTCTCCACCCTCCACCCCCACACAGGCACAGTGTTCTTTCCTTGCCTAAGTGTGGAGAGCAGGGAAGCTTCCTGCTCCGGAGACCACAGCTTGCTGCCATGGAGGGTGTTCTCACGACAGTGCTCCCACAGAGGTGCATGTCCCAGTGCCACCCTGTTCAGAGCATGCTCCATAAGCGTTGGAGACCTTCTGAATCTCCCACCAGACCTGAGATCTAAGTCTGACCCCAGCCATTCTCCCATTCACACACTCATCCATCCACCTTCCTGTCCATCTGTCTATCCACGCATCCATTCATACACCCCACCATCCACCCATTTATCTCCGTTGTCCCTTCCTCTCTCCTTGGAAGCTAGAGAAGAAACTTGAATGCATGCAGGCTCCAGGCAGGTGATGTCATTAAGGGAAGGAGGCCGGGGCTAAGACAGACTAGCTTGTGCCAGCTGTTGTTATAAAGACATAGCCAGTGGTGTTCAAGACTCAATACACAGGGCTGGGAAGATGACTCAGCCTCTGAAATGCTTGCTGGGCAAACACGAAGACACATGAAAAGCCAGGTGTGATGGTATGCAGCTGGAAGCCCAGCCCAGGGGTGGAGGGAGGGGGTGGGTTCCTGGGGCTTTCTGGCCAGCCAGAATCACTGAGCTCCGGGCTCAATGAAAGAGCATCTCTGCCTTTAAATAAAGAAATAAGACGGAGAAGATGTGATTAAGGAAGACACCCAGTGTTGTCCTCTGGCCCCCACACGCATGGACACACATGTGCACACGTTCGTCAAAACAAACGAAACAGGCCAGGCAGAGACCTGTTTGTAGCTCTCAAGATCAAGGAGGCTATGTGAGGCCAGCTTACAATGGTCCTGTCTAAGGGCTAGGTAGATGGCTTTGGCATCAGGGCACAGCATGAGTGAGAGGAAGGCCTGCTCTGAGCCGCAAGCTGTCACTCCTAGAGTTTCCTTAAAGAAGGAAGAAGGCTTGAGGCATCTCTGGGCCTTGATTTCTACAGGATCCTCATTTGGTCAGGTAGGAGAGCAGCCAAGCTGGATGCCAGGCAAACAGGATATTTTCCAAAGCCCCCACCACTCAGTCCTGCCCGATACTTGAAAGGCTGCAAGTTCATGAGGGTCAGTGCTAGACAGATGTGGCCACAAGGGATCTCCAAGGACCAGAAGGGTAGCTAAAACATGCATCCCAGTGCAGGGCAAAAAGGAATGTAGTAACAAGAGGTGTTCTGACCGGATCAGGCTTTTCTGGGCCCCTTTCCCCATCAACCACAAAGATGCTCAGAGACCTCCGCCCTTGGAGAGAGCCATCCAAGTCCCAGAGTTCTGTACCAGTTCTGGCTTGTGGAGATGGAAGCTTCAGAGGCCAGAGCTCAGAGGACACACTTCTGGCATGCTCTGCTATGCAGAGGGAGTGACCTCCAGGGAGCTGGCACCATGGTGCAGCCGACTGCCCATGCCACGCCTACCCCCAGAGCATCTGCCTGCCCTGCCTGGCTGCAGGGTGGACCTTGCTCTCTCTGCCCATGGCTCTCAAGTCTGGTTCTTGCCGAGGTATGGAGTTGCCTCTGGCTGGAATTATAGATGTGTATCTAGATGTTATTGCCGAAGGCCCAGGCTGTACAATGCCCAACCTTTAGTCTCTACAAAGGACTGAAGAGCCATATGGCTGAGTAAAGGAAGGAACCATATAGGGACAGCCCCACCCTCCTCATATCCCAGGGCCTGGGAGTCAGGGTGTGGCTGGCCCTGCCCCAGGAGCCTGCAGCAACTAATGAGTAAGAAACAGCTGGGAATACAAAGTAAGCTGTCAGTGAAGAACGGTGCTGCTAGTTCATTTATGTATTTCATTTTGTTTTGTTTGTTTTGTTTTAAGGGCAGTACAGGGCGCTCTCTTTGGAGGTCATTTTTGAAAGCGAAGGGTTGCTTTCAAAAGGGTTAAGAGAGCAGAGGGAAGTAGTAGAAAACAAGAGGGAAATTAGGCTATAAAAGTCAGTTCTAGGTCTAGCCAGATGGCTAGGCTGGTTAAAACAAACAAACAAACAAACAAAAAACACCTGCATGGCTAAGCCTGGCTCTTCTAGCAAGCAGTGGCAGGGAGGTGGTGGAGTGACACAAGGAATGGGTGGGGAGCAGGAGTGCGACAGCAGGTACTTTATAAGGATTTGGCATTTGGTCATCTCCAGTCTAAGGAGTCAGTGACATCATCCCCAATTAGTAAGTAGGAAGGTAGAGGTCAGAGAGCTCAAGCGGTTTGCAGAAGACAGGTGCAGAAGGGGGACCCCAGATTCCTTCTAGCACAAGCTCCAGCTGCAGAGAGCAGCGCCCCGGGAAAAGGATGCCCAAGACATAATCTCGGATGCCACTGGATTCTCTTAAATACTACACTTCACTTATTTAGTGTGTGCACACGCTCACGGACGCTCACCTGTGTGCCCAGGTCAGAAGACAACTTAGAGAAATTGGTTCCTAAGGATCAAACGAAGGTCGCCAGGCGTGGTGGTGAGTACCGGTACCTGCCGAGCTATGTTGCTGGCACGGATTGCTGGATTCCATTCAAGCAATGTGTTTGAATGCGGAGAATCCAGAGGGACCAATTCAACCCAACTCAGGACTTCTGGAGGCCAGTCTCCACCTTGCTGTATCAAAGACACATCTTCAGCTTCTGAAACACTGGGAAACGTCCATGAAAATTCTTCACGAAGACTCCCAAGCAACCAGGGGCAGCGGGACATGGCTGTGTCGAGCACTCGGGGAGTCGTGGGATCCATCTCTCCTGCACCACAAAACAAAGAGAGCAAAGAGACCTTCAAGCAAATGGTATATGGAGTAATACAGCACTGACGGGCTGTCAGGCTTAAGCGTGAGACGTGTTTACGGCAGAGTCCTGTCCTATGTCCCTTCCTGTTCTTCTTTCTCTGCTTCCTGGCTGGCATTTGGCCTCTCCTCAGGTCCAAAGGTGACTTTCCATCGAAATCTCTGAAACTAAGAGCTAAAATAAGTCACGTCTCTTTAAAAATATTTATTTATTCCCGGGCATTTTCATGTATGTTTATAATGTATCTTGACCACACCTATCCCCGACTGCTTCTCTTCAACTCCCCTTGGGCCCGCTAACACACCTCCCTCCCAAGTCATGTCTTCCTTTTATCGTAACCCAAAATTAAGCTGGTATTGCTCTTGCACACCTGGGTGAGCATCGGAAACGTGAGGATTTATTACGAACTCTTTTTCTACACAGCCTCATGCCTGCTCCATCCGATTTGCATCAAGCTTTGAAATCAGGAGCTAGGAGCTCTCCAACCTCATTCTTTTTCTTAGATTTTCACTTTTTTTTACTAATAAAAATGTGGTGTGTGTGTGTGTGTGTGTGTATGTGTGTGTGTGTGTGTATGTGTGTGTGTGGTGTATGTGTGTGTGTGTATTACTGGGGTGATGAGTCCAGGCATGCACATTGCTATTGTGTAGGTGTGCAAATCAAAGGGCAACTTTTTAGCATATTTTCTTCTCCTTTTGGGAACACACAGGCGAGGCATACGTATTAGCACACATGTGGAGGTCAGAGGACAACTTTTGGGAGTTCCTTCTCTCCTTCCATCATGTGAGTTCTGCAGCTTGGATTTAGTTGGTATTTTTGCTGAAATGGACTTGGGTCCATGCCAATGAAGGATGTACCTTGTCCCTGCCTCCTTGCTCTCTTCTTGTCTCATCCTGCTCACTGGAGGATTTTCAATAAACTAGAAACCTCTGCCTTTTGTCCAGCTGGAGTCAAGTAGTGGAATGTGGGGGCTCTGTGGACAGCCTTTCCCTTTGCTTAGTGGAAAGGCAGGGCTGCCCCTGGCCCTGACAAAGGCTGTACTCGAACTCAGGATGGAAGAGACAGTCCAGTCAGTTTTGCAAAGGCATCTCAGGTTATTCCCTGCCAGTAAACCAACCTGAAGTGAGCCATTGCCCAGGGCCAGCTAGGCTGGACTTGGTAGGCATGCACGTTGGGGGGTGGCTCAGATGGTGAAGTCCTTTCTGTGCAAACATCAGGCCTGGACCTTAGTCCCACGTGCTTGCAATCCCAGAACTGAGAAGGAAGAAACGGGATTCTCTGGCTGCCCAGCCTGACCCACTTGGTGAGCTCTAGGCCAGTGAGAGACTCTGCCTAAAAAGACAAAAGCCAACCAACAAACAAAACCCAGATGGATAACTACAGAGGAGTTATACCACAAATTGACCTCTGACCCCAACACTCATGTGCACACACATGCATGCACAAAAGAACATGCACACACAAACAAAATAAATAAAAAAGAGTTGAAGAGATAGCTAAACACTTGGAACACCCACTGCTCTTGCTGAAGGCTTGGGATCAGTGCTTAGGACCCACATGACCACTAGCTACAATCTATAACTACTGTTTGGAGGAATCCAATATTCTCTTTTGACCTCTGTGTGCCTGGTGCACTTATGTGCATCCAGGAAAAATGCTCATACATATAAAATAAAAGTAAATAAACTAATTTTAAAAAGTTGTATACTTGTACAATGCACACAGTTATTGTGACTGTAGACTCAGAATAACTTCTGACCTTTGGCATTTTCCTGTCCAATATAGTAGCTATAAGCCACCTGTAGCTCCAGAAGTGTAAATGCCCAGGAGTGGGGGTGTACACCTTAATCCTAGCACTTGGAAGGTGGAGGCAGGAAAACCAAGAGTTCAAAGCCAGCCTTGGCTACATAGTGAATTCAAGGCCAGCCCAGGCTACATGAGATTCTATCTCAAAAAAGGGAAATATATTAAAAATTAATTAAGCAGCATTAGAGTCCTATCCTGCTTTGCACTAGGTACATTTCAAGTGATCAGCAGCCCCATGGAGCATGCAGTCGCCATGTAATCAACATGGTTCCTGGCCATTAGTGACTAAGGGAGAATTGTTGGACAGCATTGCTCTATCCTGGAGAGACAGACTATAACCAAGGATGATGTGGCTGGAGGGATGCCGTTTCAGTAGTGACGAGCTAGCTGCTCTTCCAGAGGACATGGGTTCAGTGTCCAGCACTCATCCATCTGTAATTCCAGTTCATGGGTTGTGATGCCTCCTTCTGACTTCTGCAGGCATACACGCAGTGCACACACGCAGTGCACACACACACACACACACACACACACACACACACACACACACACAGAGGTAAACCACCAATACATACAAAGATAAAATACGAAAAAAGCCTGTCGGGGAGGCTTGAGCCCCACAGGCGAGCCTGGGCACAACATAAGCTGCATATGAGGAGGTGGGGCGTTGGCTCGGCCCTGCCACTCCTAATTCTGTAACTTTTGGAGAAATCACCACTCTCTTTGGTTTTCCTCACCACCAACAAGATGGAATTGTTAAGCAACATAATTTCTGAGAGCCCTTGCTCTCAACTTTGTAGTTGACAGTCGGTATCCAGAAAAGGGCAAAGAAAACCACTTCCAAAGACAAGAAAGGAGCTGGGATCCTGGGAGTGGGGCACAGAACAGGAACTGCTTGGTATTACCCGGCTGAACCATTGTGAACAAATTACTTAACCTCTCTGAACCCCATTTCCACATCCATGAAAATAAAGGAGGGCATTTGCAAATTAATTGAGAAGATTCTATGATAAAAATACATTTAAAAAAAAAAGGATGACTGTGAGATGTCACCATACCAAATAAATGGAAAAGTCTACAAATCTATTTCTTCAATTACTATGAGGAGAGATTTCTGGTTTTTACTTTTTTTTTGATGACAGCATTGTTACTCCCTTGAGATAGGGTCTCTCACTGAATGCAGTGCTATGTAGTGCTAGGGTCTTTTTCCTGTGTCTACCTACCACCGTGTCTACCTACCACCGCACTAAGCCTACAGGCACATGCAACTCTCCCTGTTTTCTTATGCGGGTACTGCACGCCAGTGCTCTGACACACTGAGCCATCTCTCAGTCACCGGACAGAATGCTTTTAAGTCTTTCAAGAAGTAGCTACTGACACCGATGATTATATGGACACCCTGAGACCCAAGGGCTCTCTTGATGCAACTTGGATTTTCATCTGTCAATCCAGTGTGGCCCTGAAAAATGCCTGACCTGGAGAACAGCTTGAAAGATTGGGATCGGACGGCACTGTAAGAATGGGCCAGAACTCAGGCAGGCAGCTGCCAGCCAGAGAAGGGGAGGCGTGTTGTGAGGCTCCAGGGAGAGGACAGTGTGGAGATCCCCTTGCATTTCTGATGCTGTGCCTTCCTTCCACAGGACAACTTTGTAATGTACCTACTACATGAGTTAGGAAACCAAAGCCACACACATCTGAACATCCAGCAAGTGGAAGACCTGGAACCTGCTCATGCCCAGATGGCTGGGCGTGCCTGAACGCTTTCCTCCAAGCACACAAGATCATCACCCCAGAGGTGTAAGCCTGTGGCCAACGGGGAAGGACACTGCCTGAGGTTTGGCAGCCCAATAGTGCCATCCTCAGACTGCTTCTTACACGGAGTCACGCTTCTATGCACGTGTGTATCCACATATGTATCCTGTTTATCGGCAGTGCTGGGTATAGGACCCCATGCCCCCATGCAATCTGACACAGTCTGTCACTAAATCCTTGTTATTTCTCAAACAAGGTCTTATCATATAGGGAAGCTGACCTTGAACTCAGGTTGGACCCAAACTAGCACTCCTTCTGTCTTTGTCTTACCCAGCGCTGTGACTACAGAAATGTACCACCCACACTTATCCACCTGAGGGAATTCCGTGTGTGTGTGTGTGTGTGTGTGTGTGTGTGTGTGTGTGTGTGTACAGGGTCTCTCTCTGAACTTGGAACTAGGCTGATGTCCAGGAAAAGCCAGCCATGCTCTTGTTTCTGCCTCCCACAGTACTGTGTCGAGAATACAGGCTTGTTCACAGCCATGTCCAGCTGCATGTGTGCATGCGTGCATGCATGAATGTGTGTATGTGCATGCGGGGGGCGGGGTTTGAAATCCGGAGACAACTTGTAGGAATTGGTCCTCCTCTACTATGTGGGTTCCTGGGGACCAAACTTAGGTTGTAAGGCTTGTTAGCAAACATCTTTACCCACTGAGCCGCCATCTTGCTGGCATGTGCCCAGCTTTTTATGTAGGTAACGAGCGTTCAAATTCAGGTCTTCATGCTTGTGAAGCAAATACTTTTACCTATTAAGCCATCTCTCTTTTAGATGGACGGGCTTAATCTGTTCTCCTCAGTCTCCCCAGCTTCTCAGCAAAGATGACTCAAGAAGCAGAAGCTAAAACCAGCCTTCCATCCTTGCCGCCGCCCACCCTCGCTCCACTGGGAATCACCAGAGCTGAGCGAGCCAGTCTGCAGCCTGAGATGTCAGGAAGTAAATCTGAGAAGATTCTGCCCACGTCTTGGAACTTCTAAGTGAAGCCAGAGATGGCTGGCTGGTCTGGTAGAGTGTAGAGGCCCTGGCTCCCAGGCACGGGTGGGTGAGTGTGATGTGCAGGAGTGGATTTTCACGTGCAGTGTGTCTTGTTAGATCAATTCAGTCTCCATCCACGAGATAGTAATCAATGGCAATGAAAAAGCATTGGTATCGGAGCCCGGCAGATGATTCAGTCAGCCAGGTGTCTAACCCTCTGCACTCACGGCTGCCCTCCTCTGTGAGTTCCACAGATGTCATGCAGCTCGTCTGGTTTGCACGTGGCAAGGGCCTTGAGTGGCTGAGCCAGTTTCATTTTAAAAAGTGACTCCCTTAAGGTGACGGAAACCTTTCTTCAGTGGTCAGGTCAGGAAACCACTTTATGGACCATCCCTATAACTGATTTTGTTTCTGTCTGTTTGAAATGGGGATTCTCTGTGTAGCCCTGGCCATCCTGGAGCTCTCTGTGTAGACCAGGCTGCCTCTGCCTCCACAGTTGCTGGGATTAGGCGCATGCGTCACCAATGGCCAAATGGACTTTGATGTTTTGAACGAGGCTGGCAGGCTGGGCCCTTGTAGAGGAAAGAGGAAAGCGTCGAGAACGCTGTGACAGATCTGGCTGAACTTTAGAGTCCTTAATTACAGTCAAGTTGACAAACTTAGCCAAAATCACGGGTAGAATCCCTCTTGCTCCAACAGCAATCAGCATTGTGGGGGCGTGTCTCGTAACCCTGTCTTTAAACACACCACATGGATGACATCGCTTGTTTGCTCTTGGCCACTGGACTGGAAAGCTGTTAAGACAACATCTGCTTTGCTTTGTGATTGAGTGGGGGTGGGGGTGGGGGCCAGAGGGCAGGTCCCCACAGTCCTTCAGATAGTGACTGCTGTCCTGAGGCATCTGGCCGTGGGAACCGTCCCTCTCAAGGCCCTTCTGACCTCACCTCGGGCAGGTGTGACCCATGTTTTTGTTGTTGTTGCTGTGTTTTGTTTTTAATACTATTCAATACCGTTTAACATGATCTTATTTTTCCAGTTACTTGTTTCTCTCTACCCAGATGACACCCAAACCAAGACCACATCCCTTGTTCACCTAGGGTGCTGTTCCTCAACTTGTGGGTTGCAAGTCCTTTGGGGGGTCAAATGACTCTTCCACGGGGGCTGTATATGATATATCCTGGATATCAGGTGTTTACGTGACAACTCATAACAGAGGCAAAATTACAGTAAAAAAGCAGCAACAGAGTAATTTTATGGTTGGGATCGTGACAGTATGAGAAAGTTATTACAGGGTCGCAGTAGTAGGAAGGTTGGGAATCACTGCCCTAGGACCAAGAACACTTGGCAGGCAACTTCATAGATACTTGTTAAATAAGTCATGATGTCTCGTAGCTAGGGGTGTGGGGAGTTGGGGGGAGGGGGAAGGGCACACAGATAAGGAAGAGCAAACTGGCCATCAGGTGAGGAAGTTTTGGATCCTGAAGCTACCTCAGTTCTTCTCATGAAGTCAAGATTGGTCACGGGAGTTGATGCTTCTAGAAACTCTTTCCCTGATAGTCTCTTCCTCAGCCCATTTCCTGTTTGCGTGCATAAACACATGTGTGGATATATGTACATGTTCCTAGGTGCAGGCAAGCATGCCCAAGAAGGGTCTGGAAGCAGCAGTCCAGGCTCCAGCAGGGAGAAGCTTGGCCTGGTTTCCCGCTGTACGGTCTGTCAGTGAGCAGCACAGCAAGTTAATAACTAAAATGCAGGTTGACTGATCCTTGTTCCCGCGTCTACTTGATGAACAGTCACGGCCTCAGTGGGATCTGCCAGGACGTCTGTGCTCATTGGTGTGGGGGCAGCGATGGACCCCTAGCAGACTTGCACACAGAGGCAAGACAGCCAGAGTTGGGGCTGTCTTCAGAATCCTCCTATTTAGACGCCTGGACTCCTCCTAACCTTCCTATACCACCAGCAAACCCGGAATCCCAGCAAGGGAACCCATTCCTCTTATCCAGAAGCTAGAAATCTGGAAACTCGACTGGGCTGTGTGACTTTAAGCAGGTTACTTAACTTCTCTGACTCATAAGAATATTAAATTTAGATCAAAGGAAAGAGCTGATGTGGGAGAGCTGTGGTGATACAGGAAGTTGTAGCCTGTGAAAGGCCTACCCAGATGGTGGCAGCAGTGGAGCCTTTCCAAGGAGCAGTGGCTCCTGAAGGCCCCTAAAACTGAGGTGGAGCTTCCTGCTTTTACTATAGCCCCCCACCTCTTTCTGCTTTTACAGTTTTGTTTATTTGTTTATTGGGAGGGATTACATGTGAGAGTTGGAGCTCAGGACAGCTTGTGGGACTGGGTTCTGGGACTTGAACTCAGGTCATCAGGCTTGGCTGGCAAGCACTTTTACCCACTGAGTCCCCTTGCCGGCTTTGAGGAATGATTTTTTTCCCACTCTGGTGAGTCCTACTTTGCTTCTTACAGGGATCATAGATGTCACGTGTTAGCAACCACTGATGGGTAATTGAACCTGCTTTGACCACACTACTCCCAACCCATGTGGTGAGGTCATCAATTGGCTCCGGATGTAGACGTGTGACTCAGATCTGGCCACTAAGGTCATCACTTTCCCTCAGTGATAAGTAGAATGCCGTTTAGGTTAAGCCAAGAGGCTTTTCACAGGGATTTCTGAGGTGCAGCGAGGGCCCATCACACACTCAGAACCAAGCTTGAAAAAGAGCTGGAGCTGCTGCTGCTGCACAGCGGCAGTGGGAAGGCAGGAGCTGCTGCAGCTCAGAGGCAGAGGGAAGGCAGGAGCTGCTGCAGCACAGAGGCAGAGGGAAGGCAGGAGCTGCTGCAGCACAGTGGCAGTGGGAAGGCAGGAGCTGCTGCAGCACATGGCAGAGGGAAGGCAGGAGCTGCTGCAGCACAGAGGCAGAGGGAAGGCAGGAGCTGCTGCAGCACGTGGCAGAGGGAAGGCAGGAGCTGCTGCAGCTCAGAGGCAGAGGGAAGGCAGGAGCTGCTGCAGCACAGAGGCAGAGGGAAGGCAGGAGCTGCTGCAGCACAGCGGCAGTGGGAAGGCAGGAGCTGCTGCAGCACATGGCAGAGGGAAGGCAGGAGCTGCTGCAGCACAGAGGCAGAGGGAAGGCAGGAGCTGCTGCAGCACAGAGGCAGAGGGAAGGCAGGAGCTGCTGCAGCACGTGGCAGAGGGAAGGCAGGAGCTGCTGCAGCTCAGAGGCAGAGGGAAGGCAGGAGCTGCTGCAGCACATGGCAGAGGGAAGGCAGGAGCTGCTGCAGCACAGAGGCACAGGGAAGGCAGGAGCTGCTGCAGCACAGAGGCAGAGGGAAGGCAGGAGCTGCTGCAGCACATGGCAGAGGGAAGGCAGGAGCTGCTGCAGCTCAGAGGCATAGGGAAGGCAGGAGCTGCTGCAGCACATGGCAGAGGGAAGGCAGGAGCTGCTGCAGCACATGGCAGAGGGAAGGCAGGAGCTGCTGCAGCACATGACAGAGGGAAGGCAGGAGCTGCTGCAGCACAGAGGCAGAGGGAAGGCAGGAGCTGCTGCAGCACAGAGGCAGAGGGAAGGCAGGAGCTGCAGCAGCACATGGCAGAGGGAAGGCAGGAGCTGCAGCAGCACATGGCAGAGGGAAGGCAGGAGCTGCTGCAGCTCAGAGGCAGAGGGAAGGCAGGAGCTGCTGCAGCTCAGAGGCAGAGGGAAGGCAGGAGCTGCTGCAGCACATGGCAGAGGGAAGGCAGGAGCTGCTGCAGCACATGGCAGAGGGAAGGCAGGAGCTGCTGCAGCACATGGCAGAGGGAAGGCAGGAGCTGCTGCAGCACATAGCAGAGGGAAGGCAGGACTGTCTGAGAATGGCCAGCAGCCAAAACAAGCAGGAGATGGACAGAGCTGGGTTTTTCACCACTTTAGTCTTTAAATCCAGTGGCTCCTGATCCTGAGACTAAATTGCCTGTGTGTTGCCTTGGAAGCTAATACTGAGATCTGAGTCACTTGTAACCCTAAGAAGCCTGTCTCTACCTCCTCTATAATTTTACTTTTTATTAATAATTGTTTCTCTTCCTTTCCTTCCTTCTTTTCTGTCTTTCTTTCTTTCTTTCTGACTGTCTTTTTTCCCTCCCAATCTACAGCTGAAGGTTCCATGTGAACCCACTGATCCATTAATTTGTCTGACTTTGAGATTGGTGGTAAGAAAGAGAGACAGAGAATTTGTGCTCTGTGTGTGTGTGTGTGTGTGTGTGTGTGTGTGTGTGTGTGTGTGTGTGTGGTCTATGTGCACATGTGTATAAGAGTGCACATACCAGTATATGTGCACTAGGAAGAGCAGAGGAAGTTATAGGATACGCTTCTCCACCACTCTCCACCTCATCCCCTTGCGACAGGGTCTCTCACTGAGCACTGAAATAGACTAGCAGCCAGCTCCGGCTGCCGAGCCCCATGGTGCTGAAGTTACAGGCACCTGTGTAGCCATACCCAGCTTTTTACATGGGTTCTGGGGATTTGAACTCAGATCCTCATGTTTGAGTAGCAAGCATTCTTACTCATTGAGCCATCTCTTCAGCCTCCATTGACATAAATCTTATTTGAAAATATTCTTTTGTTGTTGTGGTGGTGGTGGTGGTCATTTTCCTGCCTTCAGTTTTGGTACTGCAGAGATGGTGGAAGTGTCATATTTGTGAAGCACTTTACATTTTCTGAAAACTTATCACAAGTAGTGCATCAAACAGAACCATGTGTTGCCCACACTAAACAGATGAATAAACCTAGGGTCAGAGAAGGATAGGAACTCCATATGCAAGGGCACACCATTAACAACCAGGCTTCTGGTTCACAAAACTGCATCCTTTCATACATGACGATGACTAGAGGTCTGAGGAGATGCAGAGAATAAGCCTACCATCCTGTGCTCACCTTGCTACAGTCTCAGCCACGTGTTGCCATGGCCCGATCTTCTATATGAAGTAATATTTCAAGCTCCCTGGGAGCCCTCACATAGCTCAGCCTTAGTCCTGGTCCAACAACTCCTCTAAGGCAGGTTCATTCATACCCAAGCTAAAGAGATTTCCTTTTCAGACTTTAGTGAACACACTCAAGCTCCCATCCTGCCTCCTTTACTGCCTTTTAAAAGCCCATTTTCTTGGCCTGGTGAGATGGCTCAGTCATTAAGAGCACTGGCCGCTCTTCCAGAGGTCCTTAGTTCAATTCCCAGCAATTACATGGTGGCTCACAACCATCTACAATGTGATCTGATGCCCTCTTTTGGGCAGATAGAGTGCTCATATACATGAAATAAATAAATACATTTTTTAAAAATCCATTTCCTTAACTATCCTTCTTACATTTGTCTAGTCTCTTGGTTGCCAGACCTTAATAAAACAGCCCTTATTCTCAACAGCTTCACTCACGGCCTTAGTTACTTTTCTATTGCCGGCGAGAAGTCGTGACCAAGGCAACTTATCAAAGAAAATTAAATGATTTGGGGCTCCATGACCGTCATGGTGGGGAGCATGGTAACAGGTCAGCAGGCATGGTGCTGGAGCAGTAGCCAAGAGTTTACATCTGATCCAAAAGCATGAGGCAGAGAGGGAGGGAGGGAGGGAAGGAAGGGAGGGAGGGAGGGAAGGAAGGGAGGGAGGGAGGGAGGGGAAAATGAGGAAGGGGGAGGAAGGGAGGGAAGGAGGGAGGGAGGGAGAAGGAGGAAGGGAGGGAAGGTAGGCCCACCAGTTGGGACCAAACATTCAAATATATGAGCCTATGGGGGACATTCTTATAAAAATCATCACCTTCATATATTTCTATACATCGTACTAAAAGCCACAGACAAAGACAAAATTACTACCCGGTATGATGGCACACACCTTTAATCCTACCACTTGCAAGGCAGAGGCAAGCTGACCACTGTGAATTTAAGGCCAACCTGGTCGCCATGATGAGTTCCAGACCAGGCAAGGCAACGCAGTTAGACCCTGTCAAAGAAACTACCAAAAGCTCTTCTAAAAATCTGACTGACCCTTTCGAAGAGTCAGGTCAGGCATAAGAGATGGCTTGGCGGCTAACGGCACTTGCTGCTCTTGCAGACCGAGGACCTGAGTTTGGATCCCCGCAGCCATGTTGGGCAGCTCACACCTGCCAGGAATTCCAAGTTCAGGCTCTTCTTCTGGCCAGCATGGACACCTGCCCATACACACATAGCCACAAACAAAATAAAAAAATAATATCTCCCATCGCTCTAAGAAAACACCATGAACACGACTGCTTTACAGACTAAAGAGTTGGTTTTGGGTCATGGTTCCAGTGAGATAATAGCCCTTCATGGCGGAGGTAAGTCCTGAGGGCAACCCGCAGCATGGTAATAGGGTAGGAAGCAGGGAGGGGTGACCGGAAGTGGGGTGATCCTGTGAGGTAATAGGGTAGGAAGCAGGGAGGGGTGACGGGAGTGGGGTGATCCTGTGAGGTAATAGGGTAGGAGGCAAGGAGAGGGGACTGGAAGTGGGGCGACCCTATGAGGTAATAGGGTAGGAAACAGGGAGAGGGAACCAGAAGTGGGGTGACCCTATGAGGTAATAGGGTAGGAGGAAAGGAGAGGGGACCGGAAGTGGGGCGACCCTATGAGGTAATAGGGTAGGAAACAGGGAGAGGGAACCAGAAGTGGGGTGACCCTATGAGGTAATAGGGTAGGAGGCAAGGAGAGGGGACCGGAAGTGGGGCAACCCTATGAGGTAATAGGGTAGGAAACAGGGAGAGGGAACCAGAAGTGGGGTGACCCTATGAGGTAATAGGGTAGGAGGCAAGGAGAGGGGACCGGAAGTGGGGCGACCCTATGAGGTAATAGGGTAGGAAACAGGGAGAGGGAACCAGAAGTGGGGTGACCCTATGAGGTAATAGGGTAGGAGGCAAGGAGAGGGGACCGGAAGTGGGGCAACTCTATCCACTTTCAAATCTTTTCATCCAGCAAGGCCTTCCTCCCTCCCCAGAAGGTGCCATCACCTGGAGACCAAGTGTTCAAATGCCCGAGCCAAAGGGACACATCCGCATTCCAAGCAGCACTGTCATTTCTAGGTTCTCTTGGAATCCTGGCCCTCCCAGGTGGCTCCTTTATCCTGGCTGGGTAAATGGGGTTCCATATCCTTCTCCCCCTCCCTCCCCTAAAAATTGTTTGCTACTAATAGCCCAGGGTTTTGTTTGTTTGTTTTGGGGAAAACTGTTATTTATCACTTAACTCTGGTAACTGTTGGACCCTAGCCCAAAATGTTGGACCCTGGGAGTCCAATTCAGTAAGGGGGTTGCCGCGAGAAACCACTCAAGTCCCACCAGCTGAGAGGTATAGGTAAAATTTATTACTCACACACCAGAAGTCCCAATTGTTGATGTGTCAGGGTCTCTCAGCACTCGGGAGGCAAAGGACCCCCGAGTAGGTGTTACAGCCTGCTTATAAAGGCTAAAACCGCAAGCCAGGGGGAGGACCTGACCTTTAAACTGATTGGCTGAGCTGCTGTATCTAATGTATGTGAGCAGGATGATTGGCTCAGGCCGGGTTAACCTGGGGTCAGAGAGCAGGCCGTGTGTGGGCTTTCCGCAAGAGGTGTTTTTCCTAAGGCTGCAGCTGCAGGTGGTGGTTTCTTGGAACTAGGGCAGGGGTCAGCTTGGCCTTGTTTTTCAGGCCTTTCATTCCCCCCTCTTATCGCATGGAGGCTCAATCCTGAGGCTCCTGTGTTTTAAGGGCTTGATACTGTTGGGTATGTTTAGTCTATCTTTGATGAAAGCGAGGAGTCTGTTTAAAACGTAGGGGCCAAGGGTAAGGACTAGTATGAGGATCAAGAGGGGCCCTAAGAGTGTGGAGACCAGGGTAGTAAACCAAGGAGGCTTGTTGTACCAGCCTTCAAATCACCCTTGACCTGCGTCCTGCTCTTCTTATCTTTTATCTAGGCGTTCCCGAAGTTTGGACATAGAATCTTTGACTACCCCTGAATGATTTACATAAAAACAGCATTGTTCTTTGAGAGCGGCACATGACCCCCCCCCTCTTTCAGGAAGACTAGGTCAAGCCCCCTTCGGTTTTGTAACACTACTTCCAATAGGGAGGTCAGGGACTCTTCTAACTTAGAGATAGATTGCTCTATGGCTCGTCAATCTTTGTCCATCGCTTCTCTGCGTTGCCCGAAATGTTGGGTCCCCTGTACAAGGGCTGCAGTTCCCATCCCCACCCTCGTTAGCGTGATATTCAGAAATGTCCCAGTTACCAGCAGCCAACTGACAAAGGTCGGGGGTGAGAGTGGGCCACCAAGTCCAGGGAGGCGCTTCCTGGGAAGTCGTCCAGACTATGTCCCCAGTTTGAGAGATTATTTCCCAGGTCAGAACCTGGGGCATGTGGAGGTTGGAAGCGAGGCAATTGGGTAGGAGCCACCCCCAGAAAATAAGGAGGATCAGGGAGAACCAAACTTGGTCAGTCTTATCTTGATTGGATCTTGGGAGCGGTGTAGCTGCCATCGTGAAGTCTCAGTGGCTGGGTCCTGTGTGGTGGGAGCAGCTTTCACATGGGCGGCGTGTATCCAGGAAGCTATTCCGTCCACTTTGAGAGCAGTGGGTGTGGTCAGGAGGACAGTGTAGGGTCCCTTCCACCGGGACTCAAGTCCCTGGGACCGGTGTCGTCGGATGTAGACTGAGTCCCCGACGTGGAAAGGGTGTCCCGTCTGGTTGTGACCAGGCTTGTAGATCTCAGTGGGGGGGGGGGGGGGCAAACTCGAGCCTGTACTGCTTGTAGCCCTTTTAGATGAGCCTGCAAATTGGTTTTGGAAGCAGAGGGCTGATAAGAATTGAGCATGGTGGGCAGAGCGGGGTGGCCATCCATATAAAATCTCATATGGAGTCAGGTTAAAACGAGAAGGGGTGTTTCTGGTCCTAAACAGGGCCAGAGGTAGGAGGCGTCTCCAGTCTTTTAAGCCAGTCTTTATGGTCAATTTTGTCAAGATCTCTTTTAGGGTTCTATTCATCCTTTCTACCTGTCCTGAACTTTGGGGTCTATAAGCACAATGTAATTTTTAATCGGTCCCCAGAATCTTAGCCAATCCCTGACTTACCTGGGAGACGAAGGCCGGCCCATTGTCTGATCCGATTACCTTAGGGAGTCCGAACCGAGGAAAGATTTCTTCCAGGATGGCCTTGGTTACTGTTTGTGCTGTTTCCGGTCGGGTTGGGAAAGCCTCTACCTATCCTGTAAAAGTGTCTATGAAACCCAAAAAGTATCGATAACCCGCAGCTGGGGGTTTTACCTCAGTGAAGTCCACTTCCCAGTAGGTTCCTGGTCTGTCCCCACGGACCCTGGACCCTGGTTCCTTCTGGGGCTTGGTTTTTGCCAGTGTTGACTTGCTGGCAGGCTTGGCAATTAGCTACAGTTTTGTCAATCAGGGCATTGGCTTCAGGGATGATGAACTCTGTTTTGTCTAGGATCTGTCGAAGCTTTTTTTTTTTTTTTGATCCTAGGTGGGTCCAGGAGTGCATCTGTTGGATCATGGCAGTTGCTTCTTTGGCTGGTAGCACGGTCTTGTCTTTTTTGATCCACCGCTGGAGTTTTGGGTCTAATGAAGCCCCTAAGGCCTGAGCCTTGGCTTGGTCTGGTTGCCTGATTGGCTCTATCAGCCTCTAGGGCCAGTGTTAGGGCCTCCATGGGGGTGACTTGTTTTGCCACTCGGTCCGCCTGCTGGTTACCCAGGGCAATGGGGTCCTGTCCTTTTTGATGCCCAGGACAGTGAATGATGGCCACCCGAGCAGGTAGGAAGAGGGCTTTTAGCAAGGCTTTGATTTCGGGCTTGTTTTTGATCTCTTTTCCCTCTGATGTTAATAAGCCCCTCTGTTCATAGATGCTCCCATGTATGTGGGCGGTGGCAAAGGCATACCGGCTGTCAGTGTAGATATTAGCCTTTTTGCCTCGAGAGAGTCCCAAGGCCTTGGTCAGGGCTATAAGCTCAGCCTTTTGGGCAGAGGTCCCTGAGGGAAGGGCCTGGGCCCATATGACCTTTTGCCCATCCACCACCACTGCCCCGGCCCGTCTGGTACCTGAGTCCAAATAACTGCTATCATCCATATACCAAGTGTGGTCAGCTTCTGGAAGTTCGTGATCTTGGAGGTCCTCTCGAGTTCCATGTGTCTCGGCCAGCACCTGGTGGCAGCTATATGGAGTCTTCTGTTCGTGATCTGGGGCTGGCAGTAGTGTGGCAGGGTTGAGAGTAGCTGTGGGCCCAAAGGTAATGCAGTCGGAGTCTAAGAGCAGAGCTTGGTAGTGAGTGAGACGGGCGTTAGTGACCCATTTATCGGTGGGTTGATGTACCACTGCCTCTAATGCATGAGGTGTGACTATGGTCAGGGGCTGCCCCAAGGTCAGCTTATTGGCGTCCTTGACCAGTAACGCAGTGGTGGCCATGATGCGCAGGCAGGGAGGCCATCTGGCGGCTACGGTGTCTAGTTGTTTAGACCGGTAGGCCACTGGCCATTTCCAAGGCCCCAAAGTTTGAGCCAACACCCCCTTAGCGATCCCTTGTTTTTCATCTACAAAGAGGGTGAATGTCTTTGTGGTGTCTGGCAATCCCAGGGCTGGGGCAGACAGGAGGGCCTTCTTTATGGCTTCAAAGGCCTGTTGCTGGGGGACCCCCCCACTGGAAAGAGTCAGTGCCCTGTGTTAGAGGGTATAAGGGGGCAGCCAGTTCAGCAAAGCCTGGTATCCATAATCTGCAGAAGCCTGCTGTCCCCAAGAACTCTCTTAACTGTCTGGGACTCTGAGGTGAGGGAATCTTGGCCACTGTATCGATTCGACTCTTGGTGAGCCATCTTTTTCCCTCACCCAGGACATAGCCCAAATATGTTACCTCCTTTTTGTAGATCTGGGCCTTTTTGGCTGATGCACGATAGCCCTTGTTACTCAGTTCTTGGAGTAAGTGTTGGGTGGCAATGGTGCAGGCTTCTCTGGTGGGAGCAGCCAGGAGGAGGTCATCCACATACTGTGGGAGGATTACCTCAGGGTTCTGAGTGCGGAAGTTGGTTAAGTCCTGGTGTAGGGCCTCATCAAACAAAGTTGGAGAATTTTTGAAACCTTGAGGGAGGCGCATCCAGGTTACCTGCCCTGAGAGTCCTATCTCAGAGTCCTTCCATTCTAAGGCAAAGTACGATTGGCTTTGAGGTGCCAACTGTAGGCTAAAGAAAGCATCTTTTAGGTCTAAAACAGTATACCAAGTGAAATCTGGCCTCAGAGTGCTCAGTAGATTGTATGGGTTGGGCACTGTCGGGTGAATGTCCATCACTCTTTTATTGACTTCTCTGAGGTCCTGCACGGGCCTATAGTCCTGCATCCCCAGTTTCTTAACAGGCAAGAGTGGAGTATTCAAGGGGGACTGACAAGGCTTTAAGATTCCCAGCTGTAGGAATTGGTGGATGTGTTTTCTAATGCCCAGCTGGGCGTCTTGGCTCATCGGATACCGGTCTAATTGAGACTGGTACAGCCAAGGGTTTAAGAGTCACAATAATAGGTGTCTGCATATGGGCTAGTCCGAGCCCTCCGGTCTCGGCCCATGCCTGAGGGAATTTCTGGAGCCAAGAGCTATTTTCTGAGAGGGGCTCTTGAGAGGTGGGCTCAAATAACCTGTACTCATCTTGCAGTTTAACAGTGAGAATCTGCACGGGTGTTCCCATGGCATTACGTACTTGTAGCCCTTCTTCTGAGAAGTGTATCTGGACCCCCAACTTGGTTAATAAATCTCTTCCTAGCAGGGGGTAAGGGCATTCAGGAACTACTAGGAAGGAGTGGGTCACGATACCTGTACCGAGGTTTACAGTCTGTTTATTAGTCCATCGATGTAATTTGCCCCCAGTTGCTCCTTAGACCCAGGAAGTTTTTGATGACATTGGTCCAGCCAGCTGGGTCAGGACTGAGTGCTGGGCACCTATGTCTACCAAGAAGGTGGTACGTTGCCCCCCAATGGTGAGAGTTAGCCAGGGCTCGGGGGGGGGGGGGGAAGGGCTCGGAGCACTGACACCCTCAGTCGCTTTCCTCATCTAAGGTTAGGAGCGGGACTGGCTTTTTCCAGTCCTTAGGGCACTTGGGGCAGTCTTTTAGCCAGTGTCCTCGTTCCTTGCAGTAGGCACATTGGTCCTTGTCTACTCTGGGCCGCCTCCGTTCTCCCCCCCTCTGTCCTGTCCTCTTGGTCTAGAGTTATCTATTACCACTGCAGCCAAGATTTTGCTTAAGTTTCTATCCCTTTTCCAGTCTCTTCAGTCCTCTCGTTCCTCCTGTTCTCTGGCTAGCCTAGCTTCTTCTTTTTTTTTTTTTCTTGAGTCTCTCTTTTGTTGTAAACCTTTTCTGCTTCCCTGACTAAATCCTGTAAGGAGTATGTCTGAATGCTATCTAGTCTCTGTAATTTTCTTTTAATGTCTGGTGCTGACTGATCTATGAAGGACATGGCCACCGTTGCCCTATGTTCAGGTGCCTCGGGGTGAAACGGAGTATACATACAGAATCCCTCCAGAAGCCTTTCCATAAAGGCAGCGGGGCTCTCATCCTTTCCCTGGCTAATAGTTTTTACCTTGGCCAAATTGGTGGGGCGCCGTCCAGCCCCTTTGAGACCTGCCAACAGAGCCTGGCGATAGACAGGGAGACTCTCCTTACCTGCAGGGGTTTCATAATCCCAGTCTGGGCATGTGAGGGGGGATCCCGCATTGATCTCCTTAGGGAGGAGGGGGTAAGGAGGAGGAGGAGGATCCAGGAGGAGAAGGTCCTGGGCAGAATCCGAGGGCAGGACAGGCTTCCGATTTTGTCAGGAATCGGGGTCTCCAGTAGTTGGAGTCTGGTCCTGGGCGGTTGATGAGGTCACCGGGAGAAGCATAAATTCAGGTCTCATCGGCGGCTTAGGTGGCAGGGAAGGGCGGACCCAAGGAGGAGGATCGGAGACCAGGTTCTCCCATGTCAGAACGTAGGACACCTGGTCAGGATGGCCTGCTGGGCCTGAGCTAAAAACTTTGGAGATGATGAGAGGGTTAAATGTGTAGCCATCTCACATTGAAGGTGGGCCACTCTGAGGAGCAGAAAATCTGCCAGTGTCCTTTGCGGACGCCCACAGAGAGGTTTGTGCACTCAGCCTTGGACATCCTTGAAATGGTCAAGGGTTAGAGTCAAGGGGGTGGTCACAGTCAGTACCATGTCATTGTTGGTCGTCTCAGTCAACACAAAAAGGTCGATAACACACACAAACAGAATTAGCAGACAGGAAGACACAAGCCGCGCAGCGAAGGATCGGCGCCAAACCGAAAGTACAGCCAGACTACCACCGGAGCGTCCTCCAGGGTGAAGCCAGACCACCTGGAGCGTCCCCCAGGGTGAAGGGGAGAAGGTGCCGGACAGGTCTGTCCCCCTTCTCGCCCCAATACAGATTGTGCGCTACCGAGAGACAGAAACACAGACAAATACAAAACAAAAGTAACTCACATCTCCGTCGTTTGTCAGTGGCCCGGGCCAAAAAGGGCCTTCAGCAAGGTGAGTAATAAATTTTACTTATACCTCTCAGCTGGTGTGACTTGAGTGGTTTCTCGCGGCAACCCCCTTACTGAATTGGACTCCCAGGGTCCAACATTTTGGGCTAGGGTTCAACATTTGGGGGCTCGTCCGGGATTTGGGGGTCATTCCGGGACCACCGACTCACCTTTGCAAAGGACCCCCGAGTAGGTGTTACAGACTGCTTATAAAGGCTAAAACCGCAAGCCAGGGGGAGGACCTGACCTTTAAACTGATTGGTTGGGTTGCTGTATCTGAGGTATGTGAGCAAGATGATTGGCTCAGGCCGAGTTAATTGGGGGTCAGAGAGCAGGCTGGGGGGGCTTTCCACATGGGGTGTTTTTCCTAAGGCTGCAGGTGGTTTCTTGGAACTAGGGCAGGGGTCAGCTTGGCCTTTTTTTTCAGGCCTTTCAAGTCCATTCTGTTTTTCTCAGTCCAGACAAAGTCTCTCATAAGCTGGTTATGAAACCAGATTCATATTTCCTTATGGAGTAAAAGTCCCCGAGTTTAATTCTGACCAACAGATGATCACCAGGCCTTAGTGCTTACAGATATTAACAAAAGGTATAATGTAAAGCAATATAAAAATGTATGCCCTTTTCCATTTAAAAGCTCGTGCTAAAAGTATGCACTACTATCTTTGTCTCATGTAGCCCAGGCTGATCCAGAACTCCCTATAGTAGCTAAGGCTGCCCTTGCTCCTCCTCTCTCCACCTTCCCCACACTGGAATTACAAGCATGCACCACCACACCGGGTCTGTGCAGCACTGAGGATAGAGCACTCTGGGCTTCCTGCATGCTCACCGGGCACTCTGCCAACTGAGCCACACCGTCTTACTCATCACAGCTTATGTATTTAAAAGCCTGTCGCCCTGTGAGGAAAGGAGACACACCTGAGTTATCACTGTATGCCATGGTCCCAGACTCAGAGTAGCACTTCCTCCATAACAGATGCTAAATGATGCGATTAGCTGGGTGGGTCCAGCTGTCCTGATTGCGTGTCAGGGAGGACTTCGGATTCCTGTCTCAGCACGCAATGCCACACCACTCTTTAGCTATTGGAAACGTCCCCTGCATATGGCTGGGAACCGGTGCATGAAGTGATGACTTTGTCAGTGGGAAGAAACCATGTCAGGAGCTTAAGGAGGACTGTTGCTTTAGGGAACACAAGGAGGCGGCTAGCATTTGTCCCTTGCATGGAGGCAGAGGCCGAGGGATGTGTGAGAGGTGCCGTGTGAGTTAAGATTCTCTAGAAGAACGAAGCAAGATAATGAACGCATGGTTAAAAGGGGTTTATTACAAAAAAAAAGGAGGGTTATTACATCACCTTACGCAGTATGGCGCAGGTAGTCTACATCTGACAATGGCTGTCTCACACTTCCAGAGGCAGAGAACCTACCGGTTCCTCTGCTCATAAAGCTGGATGTCTCGGCAGTTCCAATCTGTCCCTGAAAGCCTGAAGGACTTCTGGAGAGCTACTGGCCTTGAGTCCGTGTTGGAGCCAGAAGAAGCCAGTTCTAACATCAGTGAAGGAACGTCACAGCCCCAGCATAGATGGACTTGCCAGCAAGAGTGAAGGTAAGCAGGCACAAAGCCAAATTGCCGTACTCCGTATCTTGTTTTTCATCTGGGCGGCCCCAGAAGGCACAACCCACATTTAGAGTGTGTCTTCATGCTCCAAATCATCTGATCCACAATGTCCCTCTCAGGAGACCACAGTGCAAGAAAGTCCCTCACAGGGAGCGTACCGCACTTGCTCTTTAGGAAACTCTGGATCCAGTCAAACTGACAACAAGTTTATCCAGGCTGCTCCAAGGTGCATTGGTCCTGTTCTGTGACAAGAGTGAGCTGCTGGCAGAAGCCTGACCCACAGTGAGGGCGAGCAGGGGTGGACAGGTGGGAAAGCTCCCTGGCTGTACTTGAGGGGTGAGGTGGGGTGCAGAGAACCCAGGAGGGAAACTGCTCTTGATTTTTAAGTCTTGCTGTACACTCTTAGATCCTTCATGCTGGCTCTGGGGGAGCATTGCCTTGCTTATTCTCAATCTGCCCCTCCCCCCTGTATCTCCTTCCCTCTCTCTCTTTTTCTACCATACCCAAGTCTCCCTCATCTTAAGATATCTGCCCTTACCCACCCTTGTTCTCCCCCATTAATGATGTTCTAGAAAAGACCCATACCCACCACCCGCAGTTGTTTTCCATAATCTTGCCAAGTGCCCTCTACCCATTAGTTCATGGCTTCCACGGACCAAAGTCACTCATGACCCTAAATCAGCCACTCAGGCCCCTTTAAGTTATCTGCTCCTTTGAGAACTTAAACTGATGGGTTTTCTTTCCAAAGAAAATATACTCTTGTGGCCATATAAATAGCTGCATATAATTTCAGGAATGCAGCTCCTGAAACTCACCCCCAGTCCTAGGTTAACCGTCCCTCCCCAGAGTATGAAACCCAGCGATCTGTGGCAGCGAGCAGCGGGACACGAGCGTATGTGGGTGCAGGATCGTGTCCGTGGCCAACCTCAAGCGCTGCTTTCTTCACTAGCCTGTCATATTGTTTTGTGAGGCAGTGAGGCCTGGGACCCAAGGATTAGTTTAGGCTAGGCTTTCCATCCAGCTGGCTTAGTGATGTGCCTGTCTGAACTCCCTCAGCTCTGGGGTTACAAGCACAGCACCACAGCTGGCTTTTTACACAGGCACTGAGGATGGAACTCTGGAACTCAGGCTTGGGCCGCAAGTGCTTCACCCGGTAAGCCATTCCCTCACGCCCACCCTTGATGCCTTTTCTTTGTTTCTTGTCACAGAGTGCAAATAAAGTAAATTTCGTGTGTGTGTGTGTGTGTGTGTGTGTGTGTGTGTGTGTGTGTGTGTAACAAACTAAACCTGATGGCTGAAGATTTTTTTTGTCTCTGTGTTTAATTTTTAATGTGTTGACAATTTTATGCATGTACATGGTGACTTTGGTTCTTTTCATTCCACATAACCCTGAAATCCCCATCATCCCCTTCCTCCCAATAAGTCCTCCTCCAACTTCCATGGCCTTTCGTTTCGTTTTGTCTTCTGAATTTAATTAGTGCTGCTTCCGTTTGCACGGGTGAGAAGTGTTCACTGGGACGGGGCAGATGACCAAGGACTACACCCCTGAAGGAAATGGCCGCCCTCCAGCAACTGTTAACTGCCTATGACTTCAAAGGTCTTCAGCTTTGATAAAGAACAGGGCTGAGGACCAAACAGCTTACTGTAAATCATGGCTCCGCCTTTCCTAGTCACAGCAACTTAGACTGTGCTGTACCTCAGTTTGGCAAAGTATAAAAAGAGAGTAACTACAGAGGGCACAAGGACCTTATGCCCACAGACAGCCCTGGGGAAACCAGGAATGTCAAGCACACAGGCTTGTCTCTTCAATGGAAGAGATGCTTTGTTTCTCAGTCAATAGAACCCATCCCTAGGGGAGATGTCACTTAGACGTTGTAGCTTGGTGACCTCTAGGATGACCTAGACCACACCAGATCCTCCCATAAGCTATAGGCTCATTCTTATGGAAGAGGTCACATGTACTTTGAAAGAGTTTCAATACATTGTCTCCAAGAAGCCTTTCCCCAAATATGTCTAAAACAACCCTCCCAGTGGCAGCCTCTCGAAGTCTGAACCAACTCCCACTAAGCTGTGTTGAGCTGTGCTTCCTTCTTGCCTCATTGAATAATTTCTCTGCTGGCCTCGGGGTTTACAAGGACCCCTGCAAATAATGGCATCCAATATGGTAGGCTTCTGCAGGGCCTGGCCTGGCATGTGGCTGAGACTGAGCAGCATGTGGTGAAAGCGTCAGGCTCACGGGAGCGTCATCACCTTCTTGGTTATTTTAGCTTCATTGTTTATTCTTTCCGACCTCATTGACTCTAGATCTAACATGGTTCCATATCTGACTTACAGATGAGCCTTGTGGGCTACACATTATCCCTTTTAAAAGCAGATGTATTGATAATTTTGTTAACATTCTTACTGCTGTGACATAATCCCTGACCTGCACAACTTAGTTCATGGTTTCAAGGGTTCCCAGTGCTGTGGTTCTTGGATCTCTTGCTTCTGGGCCTGTGGTGAGACAGCTCACACAGCAGTCAGAGTGTGTGAACTGGTATATACATATATATATACACATATGCATGTATGTATGTGTGTATGTACATATGTGTGTATATATGCACATATATATGTACAGGAAGACTGACATATAATATATGTATAATATATATGAGAGACGAACAGATAATGTATATGTATACATATATACATATATAATTATACACACACACACACACACATATTGTTGTCACAACATGTAAGTTCCTAGCTACTGCACCTGTCTGTCTGCTGCCATGTTTCCTGCCATAATAGTCATGATATTAGAAAAGTAACTAAAACTGTGTGTGTGTGTGTGTGTGTGTGTGTGTGTGTGTGTGTGTGTGTGTGTTGTGCATATGTAGAGGTCAGAGAACAACGTGCAGAATCACTTCTCTCCTTCTGCCACGTAGGTCCTAGGAATCAAACTCGGGTCTTCAGGCTTGGCGGTCGCCATCTTTACGCACTTCTTCTCAGGCCCTCCCCTCGGATTGGGTCTGAGTTTAGCATCAAGACCTTTAGAGAAAATGCTTCACTTTCAAGACGTGGCTCTAGCAGTGGAAATATCTGTGGCTTTGGCAGGCCAGAGAAGGAGATATTTTTAGATCAAGCCCTGCTAAGCGTCTGTGGCCTCCAGGCCCTGCCAGTCACCTGCCATGCGCTGAAAACCAACAAAGGATGGTTCATTTCCTATTTGCTGCCATAGCACATTACCACATATTTAGCAGCTTAAGGCCAAGCACATCTATGATGTCATATTTCTGGAGGTCAGAAATCCAGGGACAGTGGGGACCCCTGCTCAGAGTCTCACCGGCCTGCACTCCTATGGGGAAGCTCTAGAGCTGGGCTGCTTCTAAGGTCATTGTTGTAGGCTGAATTCCCTTCAGACGGCTGTGGGACTGAGGTCCGGTTCCTAGCCAGGGGCTGGTCTCCTGGTGTCCTCCATTCCTGCAGGCTGCTCGCTGGCTTCCCAGGATTTCCCAGTGGGCTCTGCGGCAAGAGTTCAATGGCTTCCACTCACCCCAAACCCTCGGACCACTTCTGTTAACTGTACTGGCACCAGTCTCAGAACATTCTCTCTCTTTGGGCTTCATCTTAGTTTCTGGGAGACTCTGGGGATGGATCTCAGGTCCCGTATGTACTAAGTAACCTCTTTAGACGCCGGCCTGTGCTCCCTGCTTGGTAGAGCTCCTGTGAGTCTGCGGACCCAGTGGGACAATCTTCTCAAGATCTATGACCTTAACCACACTGCAAAGGTTTGCCATGGAATACAATTTCTTTGGTTCTAGAAATTAAAGTATGTACATATTTGGGGTACTTGCCCCCCTGCCTACCACTCCCAGCAAGGAGGCAAAATGATGGAATGGATTTGCACTGCTGCTCTGCACGGTAACCGTGGGTGACGGTCTTAATTGCCCGAGTTCCAATTTCTATCTTGATTGAAGAGGAACAGGAGCCAGGGCTTCACAACCTTGTCACCGTCTGATCTCACAGTTCCAGCTTATATGCACTTAGTTGCAGCAAGGAAAGCCATCAGTTCAACAGACACAAATGCCAGCTCTGCCACTCTGGGCCACGGCGGGCCTTGGAGCACTCCTGTGCTGTGTGCTGCAGTCCCACTCTGCCACCCTGGAGAGTGTTCTCGCGGAAGGAAACAGCTACAGCTTGGTGGGCTGCTGGTCCATCATGTAACTAGCACTGGCACAGCACAAAGTGAGGTCCTGGTCTACACCTATGCTCTCAGAACTTGGAAGTTCAAGGTCATCCACCACCCCCCACCCTCAGCTGTAGAGTAGATTTGAGGAAAGCTTGTGGTCTGTGAATGAATGAGTGAGTGAGTGGATAAATTAATCAATACATTGAAAAGAAGAAGACGGCGAGTGACAGCTACCCCATAGCTGTTACAAGGAGTAAGTGAGCTTCCAGATGAAAGTGCTTAGAGGCCACCGCAGTCACCTCTGCCCACCTCAGCACCAACGCCCGCATTCCTGCCTCCTGCTGGTCCTTCACAGACCTCTTTACATTAGTGATGGTGATTCCCTCTGTGTTAGCAGGTGTATCTTCCTTCCATGACCGATGGGAAATCTACTGTGGCTCTTAGCTGGCAAGGTGTTGCTTACAACCCACTGTTCATTACTTAAATCATGAAGCATTCACTCCGTAAGCACACGGGCCCACCAAGGGCGAAGGGCGTCTCCTTAGGGTGCCATGTTCCCTGCATGCTCCTTCCGCAGAGGGGAGGCCTGAGGCCTGGCGGTATCAGGTGTTGCTGCGTGTGTGGAGAATACCCAGACCTGTAAATGGATCTGGGCCTCCACCGAGTGCAGTGTGCGCAGGAGCTATTAAAGTCAAGAACGAGCACATCTCCTGACCCAGCAGTTTCACTTCTCAGAAGACACTCTAGACACGGCTGTCCAAGAAGTCAGGGAGAAGGAGGGACGGCCATGCTCCTGTTGGCCATGATCACAGAAACTGAGTGGCCTAAATCACCACCGAGCCAGAGAGATGCAGCAGTCCTCACATCCGGCGCAAGACACAAACATAGGATTGGGCCCGCTTTTAAATTTTCATAATTTTATTTGTGCTTTATAAGGTGTTAAAAATCTGTGCGTGTGTGAGCACACTCATGCACATTTACTTGTACAGGTGGAAGGGCGTGGAGATCAGAGGTCTGCATCAGATCTCTTCTCTGCCTTGCTTTTTAAGGCAGGGGCTCTCATTGACTGGAGCATGCTGCCTAGCTGGGACTGGCTGGTCAGTCAGGGAGCCCCAGGGGCCCGTCTGCCTCCCAGCAAGCACATCACCACATTGGCTTTTTACACGGGTGCAGAGGATCCAAACCCAAGCTCTTCCCCATCAAGTCATCCCTGTAGCCCCTGAGCATTACAATTTTTAATAAGAATAGCAAATTTGCCCAGGCGCAGTGGCACACGCCTGTAGTCCCAGCACTCAGGAGGCAGAGGCAGGTGAATCTCTGTGAGTCTGAGGCCAGCCTGGTCTACAATGTGAGTCCAGGACAGCCAAGGCTACACACACACACACACACACACACACACACACACACACACACACACACACACACACACACAAAACCCTGTCTGGAAACCCCTCCCCAAAAAAGGCAAATGTTCTGTGTTTTGCATTTAATTTTCACAACAGCATTCTGATGTAGATGCTGTTAGCCTTTTTATAAAGAAAAATGACACACATAGAAGGTGACTAACTTTTCCAGGGTCACCCAGTGGCTTTAGAATTTGGTTTTTGTTTCGTTTTGTTGGTTTCGTGTGTTTGTTTGTTTGTTTGTTTGTTTGTTTTTGAGACAGGGCTTTTCTGTGTAACAGTCCTGGCTATCCTAGATTCTATTTCTTGACCAGGCTGGCCTCGAACTCACAGTGATCCACCTGCCCCTCTCCTTCCCGAGAGTTGTGATTAACGTCGTGTGCCACCACGCCTGGCTGACTTTGGAATTTGAATCCAAGCAGTCTGAGTTATGTAAGTGGGGTTAACCACTATGCTACACAGCTGTTCTTTTTTCTGGAATGTTCATGAGATAGCAATGTAAGAGCTCGTGTCTTAATGTATAAAAATAATATTCAGAGAACTTGATCATAAAAGTTTTGAGCAGGCTGAGAAGAGAGTGCAGCTCTGTTCCTTCAGCTGTCCGTGCCTCCCAGCCCCAGGTGATGGAAGGGAGTCTCATTTGGGGAACTACCCTAACCAAGCTGGCCTGTGACATGTCTGTGATTGGTGATTGGCATGGGAGGAGCCATCCACTGTGACAGTGCCACTAGGTCAGGGGTCTTGCGCTCTAGGAGAAAGCTCTCTGAGCAAGCCACAAGGAGCCATCTAGTAAGCAGCCTTCCTCTGTGAGTTCTGCCTCAGCACTTGGGGTCCTATCCTGAATTCCCCCAGTGACGGGCTGTGACCTGGAAGTGTGTGCCAACTAAACTTTTTCTCCTGAGATCTGTCTGCTCGTTTAAATCAGTGTTTCATCACAACAACACAAAGCAATCCCAGACAGTAGCCACATAGAGATGAAGGACCTTCACAGGATGCCTTAACGGCTTCCTGTAATCCTTGCCCCAGTCTGACTACAAATAGAGAAAAGCCCTAAGGAATGTTTTAGGCTCCTTGCTCCCCCCGTGTCAGGCTCTGTGACCCCAGGACACTGGCTGGGCAGGTGCAAGGAGCTCAAGTGTCCTAGAGCAGAGACACAGGGATCTGCAGGGCCGAGCATCGGGGCTGGGGATTCTTGGAAGAGCAATGAGAAACCTTAAAAATAAGGAACAACTCCTGGAACCGACAAACGGGTGCAGCGGCAACCGCAAGATACAAGAGAGTAACACACGAAAATCAATCATTTGAAGGTGATTCCACTTTGCAATCAATGAGCGATTAGATCCAAAAGGAAAAGTATAATGTCATTTATAACCACCCCAAAACTTAAGGAATAAGCATAATAAAGCTAATACAGATAATAAAATGAAAATTATAAAATACTGGTAGAGCTAAGTGGAGATTAATACTGTGCTCATGAAACAAAACAGCCCACCTTCCACACCCAGAAATACAAAGCCCAGATGAAACTTTACATTACACAAAACTTGATTCCTAATGAATCATAGATATAAATTTAAGATACAAAACTATAAAAAAATTTTAAGAAAATGTAAGAGAAAAATTAATGGCCTCGTTAGCTGACATGCCCCTGAACAAATCTTGAAAAGCACAACCCCCAGGAGAAAAACATGGGAGGTTGGACTTTACCAAACTTTAAAACCTTAGTTTTCTGTGAGAACCAGTTAAGAAACTGGAAATACTGTCACAGCCTGTGAGGAAAAACAAAAACAAAAACAAACAAAAAACAGGAGCATGCAAAGAACTTTCAAAACTTAAGTAAATCCCCAAATTCCAGGGCTCTGGGGATGGCTCTGTGGGTAAAGGCACTTGCTGCCATGTCTGGGGACCTGGGTTTGAGCCCCAGGTCCCACATGGTGGAGGGAGGAGACCTCTGACCTCCACATGGATACTGTGACGTACACACACTCATGCATGTGCACGTGGGCTCCAAATAACATAATTTAAAAAGATCCCATTACAAAATAAGGGTATGTGTGTGCAGCATGTGTACGTGGTCCTTCAGAAGGTTAAAGAGGCCATTATAGTCCCTGGAAATGGAGTAACAGACGGCTGTGAGCTGCCGGCCGTGTGGGTGCCAGTTTTGGGCCCTCTCCACGAGCAGACGAGCGGCAAGTGTTCTTAACCACTGGGCCTCCAGCCCCTGGCACTTTCTTACAATGTCAGATAATGCAGGGGCCACAGAGATGCCGTGCAAGCCTGACGACCTAAGCTCCATCCCTGGAAGTCAGGGTGAAGGAAAGAACCAGCTCCACAAAGCAGTGGTAGGACCTCCACATGCACACCATGGCATGTGCGCATGCGCACACTCAAACATGCACTCACACATGCGTGCGCACACATACACACACACACACATGCACACAATAGTAACAGGAATATGATTTTTAGGTTAAAATGCACACGTACCTTGAGGCCCAGCCATTGCTTTCCTGTACATTTCTATTAAGCATGAAAGTGCATGTTCGTTCTGAGTCCTGTTCATGAACCCTCATAGCAGCTTTATTTGTAATGGCTCCAAACCAGAACCAACCCAAATGAGCTTCAACAGTGAACAGGAAGGAATTAACATCGATATGTTCAGCCACTTGGATCGCTCTCCAGGACATTATGCCAAGAGGGAAAAAAAAGTTAAATACCTCATGATGTCATTTTATAAAATATCTCAAAATGACAAAATAATAGAGATTGTCAACAGGTTCTTGCTATCCAGGGCTTAGGTTTCGGGACAGCGTGACCAGTGTGGCAGTCGAGGGGTCAAATGGGAAGTGAGGTCACACGAGTCCAATGGCAGAATCCTTGGTGGTGACACAGTGAGGCCTAATCTCGATCCTGCCAGTGCCAATGTCTCTGCAGGATGGACCCCACAGTATGCCCCACTGAGAGAGCACCAGTGACCTCATGTGAACACCGGAGCATCTGGATAAGGTGTCATTGGTGACACTGTCATTGCTTCCTCTGCTGTGTAGGCTGTTTAAGCCCAGGCGAACTGCACGAAGGCGCACAGGAACTCCTTAATTTCAGCAGCTTCTAGTAAGTCTAAAGCTATTTCAAGATACAGAGCTGGCAGAACTTTAAGGCAGCTTGTTTATAAAGGCCTGGGGCAGTGATGGAGCAATACATCGTGATTAAATGGGTACAATGTCTGTGCGGCCCAGCCCTAGCTTACTGATGTCTCTGTACGTGTATCGCATGTACAGCGAACAGAATGGAAGCAGGACTTTCGGAGGCATGGCGACCCTGTGTGGTAGGGCACAGACAGGACAGAGCAGACCTGGGTCTTCATGCGCTGGTGGCCCCTTCTCTAAGACTTGTGACCTTGGGCCCCTGCCTGGGCAGGGAGATGAGAGTGGCAGGGCTGGCTGGCTACTCCGAGAAAAGTCCTAAGCAAGTGGTGAGGTATCAGGCCCAGGCTGGCCCTGGTTTGACAGCAGACAAGGTCTTCCCAGGGTTGCACTCTGACCTGGGCTGGGCATAAGGCCCCTGCAGCAAGCGTCCTGGAGCTCTGACTGTATTGCCCTCTCAACTCTCAAGAGGCCCTTAGGTTCAAGTTCGGATTCCCAGGCTCCCGTGTGGATCAGTATTGTTCAAGCCAAGTGCTCAGGGCCAGGCTCGTTTGGTTCAGGGCACGTGATGCATTGGCACACCAGATGCCAATGAAAGCCGGCTCTAGCATTCTTGGGGGATTTGCTTTTCCTGCCAGCCACACTGGGGCCCAGCGTGATGCCTGTGGGCTGCAGACATCTGAAAAGAGCAGCGAGTGAGGCAGGGGAGTGGCCAGGATGAGACGCAGCCCATTGGTAACAAGTCAGGCCGCTGGGATTCATGTTCCAACTCTGCTCTTTATGGGATTGTATGGGCATCTTACTTAAGGTCTTGGGGTGAGTCAGGCCTGGTGGCACAAGCCTGTAATACCCACTTCTCAGGAAGCTGAGGCAGAAGGATCAGGAGTTCAATCAAGGCCTGACTGGGCTACAGAGTGAGTGCAAGTCCAGCCCAAGTAACTCAGTGGAACCTCTCAAAATTGAATAACAAAAAGGCTGGGCCAAAAGCTCGGTGTACAGCACTTGGCCAAGCATGCGTGAGTCTCTGAGTCTGATCTCTAAAATAAACAAACAAAATTACATAAAATAAAAGGCACATAAAATCCCCCCAGCTCATAGGACTATGCAAGCATTAAATATGAGTATAAATACTGTGCGGAGAGCCCAACATCAATTTGAGGTCTGCACATGTAGAGACGGGCACGGAGAGTTTGCAGATGTTGCCAGCTTCAGGAACTGCTTCTGCCACCCACTATGCCATCTCTGGGAATCACTTTCACGTCAGGCTGAGCAGTTGTCCCTGCCTGAGGTCCCATGGGAAGTATCCTCTAGGGAGAACAGACACTGTCTATCTGGGTTACCTGCAGCCTCACCAGATGCATTCCCTGGAAACTAGGCCCTAGCGATCTAGACCCAATGCCTTCGTCAGGTCAAGATAACATCCTGTGTATCCTCAGATGCCCCAAGAGTCGGGTAGACGCCCAGGCATGGCGGGGAGGGGGGAGTGAGCATGCCTGGGATTGGCCTCACCTGGCATAGAGAGGAGGAGAGGAACTCAGTGTTCCTGGTCTGAGAGGGTGGTTTGCTGCTGCCTTCTGCTCTGCCCAGATTTTTTTTTTTGAGTCTCACTGAATAGTCAAGACTCGGGAGCCACCAGAAGCCACACAAGGCAATTGGTCCAAAGCCCTTGTTTTTCAATCAGGATACTAAAACCTATTGCAGTTAGCCACGTCACTGCACAGTCCTTCAACCCCCAGGATGGTGCCCTCTGCCCTCTGCCCTCTGCCCATCCTCCCACCTCCAGCAATCAGACACATTCAGGTCAAGCTCTGGTTCTGCTAGTTTCAGGTTGTGGGAGCTATGTGCGGCCACGGAGGCCACCTCTCTCTACCTACACGTCACCATCTGTGAAATGGGATAACACAAACCTCCTAGACTGCTTGTAGGCTGCATTGAGGCGATGCAGAGATCATGGCTGAACGTGGAAGGCAGCACAAACGACAGGGGGCTCAGAGAATTCAGTCAAGCTATTTGCCTACCACGGGCCATAGGGCTGCTCACTCTCATTACCTTCCCGCCAGCTTCTGGAGGTCAAAGGAGACGCCGCCATAGACTAGTTGAGAAACTCACTCCAATGCAGCCACCTAGATCCTGGTACCTTACTCTTCCCATGAGGAGACCACCACGGAGTCAGGCTGGTCTCCTCAGATAAGTGTTAGAGGGAGGGGGCTGTGCACGGGGCCTGGAGCAGGATTCCTTTACCAGGAGACACCCTAGAGGTGCAGCATGGAGCCTGCCCTTTCCTTCCACTTATGTGAGAAGGGTCTCTTGTGTCCCACCACCAATGTGTGGCTATCTGGCCATGAGCTTCTGGGGACTCTCATCTCTGTCTCATCTGTCTGTAGGGTCACTGGGATTACAGACGTGCACTGCCATGTCCGGCTTCATTGTGGGTTCAGATCCATATTCTCCTGTTTGCACAGCAGGCACTTGGCCCACTGAGCCATCTTCCCGCCCTCAGCTTGGTTACTTGAATATGGGGTCAGAGAATTATCCTGTCCTCAAAGGCCAGCACCCACCATACTTTAAGAAATTTCCACGGAGGAGCTGGGCAGATGGCTCAGCTGATAAAGTGCTTGGACATGACTCTCAGAACCAATGGGAGAGGGCATCTGGGGGTGGAATTACGCACCCATAATCCCAGTGCTGGAGAAGTGGAGATACCCTAGGCTTGCTATAGCCAGCCTGTACTATTTGGTGAACTTCAGACCAGTGAGAGACCCTGCCTCAAAAAGAAAGTGAACATCACCTAGGGAGCAGCACTCAAGGCTATCCACACACATATATACATGAGCACATCCATACACCACACACACACACACACACACACACACACACACACACACTCCACACATACACACACATACCACATACACACACATACCCATACACTACACACACACACACACACACACACACACGCACACACACACACACACACGCATGCGTGCATACACACACACTTGTCTTTTAAGGACAGAGCTTCTGGCACTTGTAAACTTCAGGTAAGGCTCATATAGCTATACACTTCTCTTCAGTTGTCTGATGAGTAAGTGAGATAAGAATAGGATTCCATCAGATCCGTATTCTCCAAACTTTGGTGCACAGGAAAATATTCATCATTTTAATAATAACATAGCTTAAGGTGCACTATGAAAATACTATACCATGGCCAGGCGTGGTGGCACACGCCTTTAATCCCAGCACTCGGGAGGCAGAGGCAGGCGGATCGCTGTGAGTTCGAGGCCTGCCTGGACTACAAAGTGAGTCCAGGACAGCCCAGGCTACACAGAGAAACCCTGTCTCGAAAAACCAAAAAAAAAAAAAAAAAAAAAAAAAAACCTATACCGGATTCATGATTGAATGAAAATTATCTCTCTATTTAAGATGAAACCAAAGAAAGTGAAGTCGTTCTTGGTGTCTCTGTAAGGCCCTGGTTCTAAGGACCCTCACAGGTGTCGAGATGAACTGACTTGAGTCCCTGATGTAAAGTGCTGCAGTGTTGGCATGTAGCCTACATAATCCCCCCCCATACACTCTGAACTGTCTGAGAGTGCGTATACCTAACACAGAGCAAACACTTACACTCACCACAGTGTATTGTTTAGGGAACAATGACAAACAAAGGTTGTGTGTCGATAGCACAAATGTAACTAAAATATTTTGTAATGATTAAATCACAGGTATACAATGCAAGGATACAGAAAGCCGGCTATATTTGCTTGCTTGCTTTTAGGAAGTAGACAGTGTTATGTAATAGGACCAATAAGTTGGAGTAATACTGTAATGTAACATGTTTATCTATTTATCAATCAACCATCCATTCATAAGCAATAATCTATCAAGCAATCTTCCAGCTAGCAATCAATTTTCCCTATATCAATCAAACAGCAAAATATCTATCTATATGTCTATTGATCAATCACCTACCATCTGTCTACCCACCTATCACAGTCTATAAGTCAGTCATCTATCAACTACCTATCAATCATATGCCAGTCATCCATCTATCTCATCTGTCCGTATCTATATAAAGTGCCCCATCTATCTATCTATCTATCTATCTATCTATCTATCTATCTATCTATCTATCTATCTTTGTCTTTGTCTTTTTGTCCTGATTTGACTATAGCTCCTGAAACCCTTGTACTATCTTAAGTGATATCGATGAAATGTTACATCTGCATTTTGTTGTTGTTTTTTAACCCTAGATCCTGAAACAGACCCAGAACGATAACGGTGCTATTTGTCACAATCCCTTTTCAACTGCATCTGAGTCCAACCTGGGAAAGGCCCCCTCCTCTACCAGATGCCAGTTGATCCCTGGGGAGCTTGTATTGGCCATTATTACTGCTACTTTCCTCGTGTGCCCAAACTCAGTCCTCAGTGAAGCAGTGCTGGCAGGTGGGACCTTTAGAATGGGCTGGGTCAAAAAGGACCCTGTCCTCAGGGACACACGGTGTTGACCATGGAGTGTGTTGGTTAGCGTCATGCTTAAAGCTGAAATGTTCCTCCCCGGCTGCTCTTGTTTCCAGAGCTTGTTCCCCATCTGGTGGCACTGTGTTGGGAGGTTATGGCACTTTTAGGAGATGGGAAAAGCTGGAGGAAGAGGGTCACTAGGTACAGGCCTCTGAAGGTTCTGACCTGCTCTCTGGTACTGCCTGGCTCTCCATTCTCTGGTGCACTGTGATGCAAGGAGCCCTTGCCACGCACTCCTGCCACGGGCTGTACTAGTCCACTGTCTTCCTGCTATAAAACTGCAAGCCCAAATCAATATCCCTCTCTTAGATTGTCTCTGCCAGATACTTTGGTCACTGACAGCCTGACCAAGGAAGCAGACTCCTGATGAAAGGGTGGGACTTTCCTCTCTCTGATAAGCATGCTCTTATGCCCTTCCCATAGAACAACACAAAGAAAAAACCTCACAAGACAGAGTCTCTCATTGGCCTGGAACTCACCAGGTAGAGAGCCCCAGAGATCCTCCTGTCTCTGCCTCCCTAGCACTGGGATTTTAAGCACACACCATTACGTCTGGCTTCTCTTTGTACATGAGTCCCAGGGATGCACTGAGGTCCTTGCGCTTAGAAGGCAAGCCCATCAGTTACTGAGTCATCTCCTTAGTAAGATTTAAAACATTTTTGAAGACTTATTTTGTACTTCTGAGTGTGTGTGTGCATGTGTGTGTGTGTGTGTGTGTGTGTGTGTGTGTGTGTGTGTGTGTGTGTACGTGTGTGTGTGCGTGCCTCTGCATATGCAGAGGACAGAGGAGGGCATCCGGTGACCTGCTCTATAACTTACCACTTTAGAGACAATGCTCTCACTGGCAGCCAGTCAGCCTCCTGTCTCTGCCCACAGTGCACCGGGATGCCCTGCTTGGAGGTGCTGGTGTATCAACCAGGCCCGCATATCTACCAAACAGGGCTCTTACTCTCTGGGTCATCTCCTTGCCTTTCACAACCTGTTTTCTTGCCATCATGATCATGGATTCAGGTGCTCGCTTGACATCCACCAGCATTTCCCAAGTCTTCTCCATCTGTGAGGACTTGGTCTTGCTTATGGGAAGAAGCATCCTCTAGCAAAGGTGCGTGGGTTGTCCCTACTGTTCTGTGTCCTCGGCTGAGCTACGTCTACCTTTGGACCTAAGCTAATGATTTGGCAAGGCAGCTGTGCTGGTCTGTGGATTTGCTCTCTAGCATTGCCAAGGCAAAGGACTGCAGGCTGGGTGGCTGGAGGGACAAAAGTGTGTTTCTTCAGGTCGCAGGCTGGAGGACCAAGCCCAGAGCGTGAGCAGGGCTCTCCTGAGGCCTCCCTGCTTGGCTCTCTCTCCTTTGTGCATCCATTGTCTGTGTCTGTATTTCAGTATGACTCAGCCTGTGACATCACCTTAGGTGCCTCCTTAGAGATCCTGACTCCAAATACAGTCACATTTGGAGCTACAGGGGGAAAGAGGTCACATCTCAGGCCACAGTTCATATAACAGACCAGACTAGAATCTTCAAGTGTTTGGGCACCTGCTCCAGGGGGTGGGGGCAGTGCCTTTGTGTCAAATGCAGAGGCCGACCTCGAAGAACCATCAGGCGTTCTGAGTACATGAAGAAAAGAGTGTTAAGTTTAACATTAAAGTATTTTGATTTTTGCTATTGCGTTTTGTTTTATTTTGATGAGGGTTTTGTTTTGTTTTGTTTTGTTTTGTTTTGTTTTGTTTTGAGACAGGATACTCCCAGTGTAGAGCCTATGCTGGCCTCTAACTTGCAAATCTTCTGCCCACGCTTCCTGAGTGCTGGAATTATTGCTGCTATGCCTTTAGTATTCTTTTGACACATTTAAATGAAAAGGGAGAGTAGGCCCCTGGCAGAGGTCCAGCACGTAATCACGGCCGTATAAGTCACCTACAGCTGTGTAACAGATTACCCTCAAATTAAGTGGCTTCAGAAGACTACTCATGTCTTAGAGTAGTGTTCATAGGTCAGACACTCAGGAGCATCCTAGAAGACTGGCTCTGGTTCATGGATCTCTCATGAGGTCATGGTACCCTCAAGGCCTGATTGAATGAATAGATCCACCTCTAAGTTGGCTGGACGTTGGTGGCCACTCTCAGCTCCTATCATCTGGGTATCTCCCAGGATGCTTGGGCACCCTTACAACATGGTGCCTGGCTGGCTCCAGAACCAGCAACCGAGAGAGCCAGGGAGCAGACGGGAAGAACGTCAGACGCTGTCACTCACACATATGTTCTGTCAAGAGGCTGTGAAATACGGAGGACCCATATCAACCCTTTTCACTGCAGAGGGCACCGACACTGAGCAGCAGGAGGTGAGACCCACTGGGGACCATCTCGGAGGCTGGCACTCTAGGGAGTCACAGTGCTGTTTTCTGGTTTACTGTCTTATTGGCCATCTCCTTTGTAACTGCAAACACAGCAGGTATGTATTAGCGTTGCTTGCTCTTTTAACTTACCAGCAATGTTGTGTGTCATGTATCTGGTTTTCACTCAACAACATGCTTCCAAGAACTCTCTGGATTGACACCTGGTACACCGTCGTAATTAACAAGATTTGTCACTTTATTTATCTAGTGTCCCATTGGTAGCCATTTAAAAATCTCTGACCTTTGCTTTTATAACAATAACGGTTGGATATGTACATATCCTAGGATAAGTAACAAAGAGAAAGCTCTGAGTTTTAGCGTATAGGATTTCTCTCTTGAGACACAGGCCTGGTTGCCCTTTAAAATAGTGTTTTACATTCTCTTTCTCCAATAAGATAGTTTCCGTTTCTCCACATCGTCACTACCTCCTGTTGCTATACATTTTATTACCACATATGCCTTGTGTGTGTTATGGTTGCTGTTTGCGTTGGGGTCTTTTGGGTTTCGTGTTGTTTACTGTTTGGAGAGGGTCTTGTTGTATAGCCTAGCTTGGTTTCAAATTCATACTCTTTCTACTTTGGCCTCCTGAATTGTACAATTACACATATGCACCCTGACAACTGGCTCATTTGGTTTTTTTTTTTCTTACAATTTGATAGGTAAATAGGATGTCAGTGGGTTTTTGGAGAGGGTAGCAGGGATGATCTTGTACTTCTGGTTCTTAGCATCATGTGAGTGCTAAGATTACAGGCTCATGTCCCCACACCACGTACGTGCAATGCTGGAGACAGAGTGCGGGAGACAGTGCACGAGCAAGTTACGGACTAGATCACACACCCAGCCCTTAATTATTTTTAGCACTGTTTGAATGATGACATAAGTTCCTCTAAGCCCCCCCTAGCCACAATGCTTTCTGCCGCATGAGTTCAACTTTAGAAGCCTCATGTAAACGCTAGCGTGCAAGCATCGTGCACCTGGCTGGCTTCTCTCAGCGCAGTGTCCTCAGACTCCATCCACACTGTAGCATGGGGCAGGATCTCCTTCCTTTGAGGCACCTGTCATATTTCCTGCATCCGTGTTTCTACAGATGGGCATTTGGGTTGTCTCCATGTGTTGCCTATTGTAAACAATGGCTCCATGGACACAGGTGCACAGATTTCTGTCAAGCATCTTGTATATATATATATATATATCCAGAAGGAGATTGCTGGATTGTGCAGTAGCTCGATTTTTTTTTTAACTTCCTGACAACCCCAATGCTGTTTTCCACAGCTCTGCATTTGTTTACGTTCTCATCAACAATGAGACAAGAATTCGAGTTTCTGGGCCAGGCTGTAACTTAGTTTCTAGAGTGTCTGCCTAATGTGCATGAGGCCCTAGGTTCAATCCCCAGCACTGAATGAACTGAGTGTGGTGGCACACACCTGTAATCCCTGCCCTCATGAGGTGGCTGCAGGAGGATCAGAAGTTCAAGGGCATCCTAGGCTACGTAGTTAGTTCAGGACCAGCCAGGGATACATGAAACCCTGTCTCAAAGAGTTGCAGTTGTTTTCTTTTTTGTTTGTTTGTTTGCTTGCTTGTTTCACATGCTTAGCAATATGTTTTATTTTTCTATAATTGTTTTGACAATAGTCAACCAACATCTGCATTTTGTACCTCCCTGAGTCCCTGCCCAGTGAATTTGGGCATGCATACTTTGTCCACTTGAATGATGGAAACCTGCAGTTCTACAAAGTTAAAGCCTTCATCATAAACCACAGGGCTAGACGGTGGCAGAGCCAAAGCAGAAGTCAGGGTGTGCGGTCTGAACAGCAGCACCCTTCCCAAAGTGGTACCCTGCCTTTAGGCTTTCAGTGCCCTTCCCAACATGGCACCCTGCCTTTGGGCTTTCAGTGCCCTTCCCAACATGGCACCCTGCCTTTGGGCTTTCAGTGCCCTTCCCAACATGGCACCCTGCCTTTGGGCTTTCAGTGCCCTACCCAACATGGTACCCTGCCTTTGGGCTTTCAGTGCCCTTCCCAACATGGTACTCTGCCTTTGGGCTTTCAGTGCCCTTCCCAACATGGTGACCTGCCTTTAGGCTTTCAGTGCCCTTCCCAACATGGTGACCTGCCTTTAGGCTTTCAGTGCCCTACCCAACATGGTACCCTGCCTTTGGGCTTTCAGTGCCCTTCCCAACATGGTGACCTGCCTTTAGGCTTTCAGTGCTTCCTTAGGAGGAGAAAGGAGGGAGGAGAGACTGGGCCCTGCTTCTGAATTCCTGCTGCACACACTGCAGACAAGTGGGGGATGTGCACCTCATTGTTGTTCTTGGACTTGAAGGCCAAGTGGCCTTCTTCACCTAGAAGGAAGTGGCGTACAAGCTAATACCCCGGACGGGAAATGTGTGCCCAGAAGATTATAGCTTCATTGTGTGTGGCTGGACGCCTTCCACCGGCTTTGTTTATAGGACAGATTGTTTTTGCTAAGTTGTTTGCTCCGGTAAGCCTCCAAGCTCTTGAGGCCCCTTGCCTTGGAGAGGGTCAAATTTACGGGCAGCACAGAGCACAGGCAGGAAAGGTCTACAAAAGAGTTAGATCCCATGAGAGCTCCATGGACAAAGCAAAAGCCACTTTTCCATTATTTTCCGACTTGATGCGCCACGGGTGCTGGTCTCTCTTGCCCTCTTAGCTGTGGGTGTGATATTCTTGTGTCGCTGTCCACATTCCGGGACTAAGACCTCTACACACTTCCATATGTGCTGTGGGATTCCGAGGCTTTCCCTTGGGTGTGCCAAGCCTCCCTTCCGGAAGTGCCCTGCACTAAGTAGCCTAAGCTTTCCTGCACCATTTGTTCCAAATCATGGAGCAGATGGAGCCTGTGGCGTGTAAGGTGAGCGAGCCCCCACTCCAGCCGGGGCTGTGAGCGGTGTCTCTCCTCGGGTGGTCTTGGCACTGCGCTCCCCTGACGGAGATCGCATTGTGTCTGGCTTTGGGAGCAGATGCCAGCTGCTAACACGTATTCCTTCATTGTTCTGTTTCCCCCACCCACCTCGCCACCCAGACCATCCCAACCCCCAGCGTTTCCCATTCTTCCCAAACCTCAAGAATTCAGGCCAGTCAGTCTAGAAAAGAGAGGTGTGGCAATAGCGCAGGGTGATCGGGTGTCTTCCCTTGACTGCACCTGGAGAAAGGCCACCTGGGTCCCTCACTCTACTGCAGCACTCAGCAACGTTAATAGCGACAGCATTCGGTACACTACCGGGAAGCCTGAAGCATTCAGGAAGCGCTTCCTAGGGCTGAGGGTGTAGCTCAGTGGGCATGTCCTTAGCACCCACAAGGTCATGAGTTCAATCCCAGAGCAACAACAAAAACAATATAAGTTCCTCTAACTTCCTGAACGCCGCCTTGGCTCGACCTGCTGCAGACAATCTTGCTAGTGTGAACTACAATAAACTGTCTATAGTGTACTGATTAAAAATGTAGACACCTAGACCCAACTGCTCTGAGCATCAGGGAAGGCTTCCTGGAAGAGGTGGCATCTAAACTAAGACTGAAAAATGTTTCCTTCTTCTATTCAGGCAATGCCACCGAGAGCAGTCCGGAGCCTTGAGAGGCTCCATTTGTTATCCATGGGTGCTGATGTGCCTGGCCAGGTCCTCATCCAATCAATCTGCAAAGTGGCAGTGAACACCTATGATGGCAAGATAAACCTACATGTCACATGGTTTCAGGTATTTCCCATGATGGCATCCATGGGAAGATGACTGAGATGGACAGGGAGGGTGTTCTGAGGTTCTACGCCTGGCACATGGCCTTCGTTGTGGTCCTAATTGACTCTGATGCTCATCTGTCCTCATAATGCCAGGAGATGGATTTTGTTCTCATATTAAACTAAGGACACAGACATGCAGGGACTGTGCTATTCAGAATTGGAACGCCATGACAAATACCTGAGAAATATATTTGACCCACAGTTGTAGTCATTAGTGTCTGGTTCTACAGAATGTCAAGGAAGGGAAACTGGGGTCGGGGTACAGTGCTAACCTTGTCGCAAGAGACAGAAGGAGAAATATAACTTTGGGCAAGATAGAGCCCCAAAAGTGTCCCCTAGTGACTGGCCTGCTTCTTATCCAGTTAGACATCCACCTTCTCATGTTTCCAGAACTTTGCAAACTAGGACCAGCACCTAGGAACTGCACAAGCCCGTGGGGTGCCATGTCATATTCCAGCCACAACAGAGATGGTGTCTTCATGGAGCCTTCCACTGTGCTTGTCTGCAAACGCAGAAGAAGTAGGAAGCCACCAGAAGATGGTCAAAGGGTGAACATTCTCCCTCCCCCACCCCACCTCTCTCTCTCTCTCTGGAAGGTGTATTAAGCAAAGATTCCTCTCTGGTACCCCAAACCTGCTCTGACCCCCTTTTCAGGCTCTGCCCATCGCTGACCCTTAGCCAGGAGAGGCTTCACCCCAAGACTCCATCATCTTAGAGTTCTACCCCTCTCCTCTGTCTCGCAACAATGGGAAGGATGGACAAATATGGAAAGGAGTCTTGTATGACGTGCTATGGCTCTCTTGGGCGCCATGGTTGGCCCTCCTTTCTCCACGGTCGCTTTCCTAGAAGACTGTAGTTGTTGAGCCTGTAACTTTTGGACTCCTAGACAGTAACCCATCAGTCTCAGCTGACCGGCCTTGCTGCCAGTGCCACACTGTCCTCTGGGAACAATGCTCTGGTCACCTCTGGCCAGCTCTTGGTCTCAGGGCTATCCCACCCCTCCTGCAATGGCTCCCATTAGTCTTGCTTCCTACCACCATCAGCTCCTGTCTCCATCCCTCCACAGGACCTTCCAGAACCTTCTAGATGCATGCTCTAAGACCTCCTTCTGCCTAAACATGTTGTTTGCCAGTTTTATTTGAGTCCTTCTGGAATCTCACATGGGAAATTCTGTAAAGTCTTCTCAGCGGTTGAATTTTTTGTAGTTCACCTAAAACTCCTGCAAGTTCAGCCCAAGCAGACATCTGAACACTGACTGCTTCCTGCCTCTCCTCGCCCCTCTCCTACAAGCAGAGTTCCACTGGGCCAGAAAGGTCTAGCCTTAAGAGAGGAGCGGGGGAGATGCTTAGGCAGTAAAGTGCTTGCCAGAACCAACGGTGGTGGTGCATGCTTCTAAGCCCAGGGATGCAGGGCCAGGGGGACCCCTGAGGCTCCATGCCACCAGCCTGGCCTACTTAGTGAGTTCCCGGTCAGAGAAGAAAGTGACCCCAGGAAAGAAGGCAGCTAATGAGAGAAAACTGTGTCTGTGGTGGGCGGCATCTGAAAACCCGGCTGCTACCCTAGCATTCCTCAGTGTCGAGAGTGGAGAGAGAATGTGCGGATAGGAAAAGACCAGAAGAGTCAGCAGAGGATGGTTCTGAAACCAAGTCTCCTGAGTTCACATTCCACATTCACCAGCTAGGAGCTATAGGACCTTTGGCAACTCAGACTGTCTGAATCTCAGTTTACCAGCTGTACACTGGGGGTGACACTAATCTCCCTCATAGGCCTGTGAGAAGTACGCGCGGACGGGCCACTAAAGCACTGACACCTATAACTGGTGCTAACCACTCTGAGTGCCAGATTTATTTAGGGAGTTACGGTTCTTGGCATTTCACTAAATAAAAGTGAGTTTGAGTTTGAAATTTTGTTGCATTTATTTATCAATATGTACGTATGCGTGCTTCTGTGTGACGGCTTGTGTTTGGTGGTCAGACGGCAACTCTTTTCATCATGGAATCTGAAGACCAAATATGGGTCATCAGGCTTGCTGGCAGATGACTTTAATAGCGAACCATCTTACTGGTGCAAACGTGAATTTTTACAAAGAAGCCAGGAGAGAGAACTGGCTGCTACTGGGAGGGTGTCTAGCCCGTGATCTTAACCATGGTTGGTGAAGTGACATCGGCATTGTGCCAAGGACAGAGTGCATTCTGGAGAACTGAGGTTATTAACACAGTGTGGGGCCTGAAAGCTTGTACTGCTGCTGATGCGGTTCCAGCTTACAGACAGGGCTGCGAAGTCCTCAGGATCACCAAATCGGAATGGCTCTTGTTTTGTTTGCTTTAAGACAAGTTCTCACGTATCTCAGGCTGACCTCAAACCTGCTATGTGTCTGTCTTAGTTAGGGTTTCATTGCTGTGAAGAGACCTCGTGACCAAGGCAACTCCTATAAAGGAAAACATTTCATTGGGGCTGGCTTACAGTTCAGAGGTTTCATGCATTGTCATTATTGGCAGGAAGCACAACAGCACACAGGCAGACACCGTGCTGGAGAAGGTGCTGAGAGCTCGCTCTACATCCACATTCTCCGGCAGTAGGGAGAGAGGGGGAGGGGCTTGAGTTTCTGAAACCTCAAAGTCCTGCCTCCCACCCCATGACACACTTCCTCCAACAAGACCACGCCTACTAACAGTGTCACTCCCTAAAGCCTGTGGGGACCATTTTCATTCAAACCACCCCTACCCAAAGAAATCCTCCTCCTGCCTTCATTTCTCAAGTGCTGAGATGACAAGCATCTGTCACCACCCTTGGCTTATGTGTCACCTGGTATCTAACCCAGAGTTCTGTGTATGGAGTGAGCACTCTACCAGCTAAGCTCCACCCTAGCCTGGCAGATTATAATCATTTCTGTTCTGCAAGATACATCTCTACAGAGTACATAGTAGGTGCTTAATTTTTTTTTTTTTTAAGTAAAAAAGAGCTATGTCTCTTGGGCTCTGGAGAGCTGTAGCTTCCCAACACCAAGCTAGCAGAACCTCTGAGTGGCTTTCAGGGCAGCAGTTCCAATGATTGTCAAGCTCTGTCTTTCCCACAGTACACAACAGCAAAGGTGCATTTCCTGTCCAGCATTTCCTGGCCTGTACATAAAATGTGCCGTGCTTTGGGCAAATGCTAACCTAGTAGCTCTCAGAAAACAGTGTGAGTCTTTCCTAACTACCATAGTCATTTTTCTTAATCTATAGCCTGACTTGTTAGCACAAAATAAACAGATCTTAGAGCTGAAGAGAAGAAAGTAGCCAGCCGGGCGTGGTGGCGCACGCCTATAATCCCAGCACTCGGGAGGCAGAGGCAGTAGGTTCACTGTGAGTTCGAGGCCAGCCTGGTCTATGAAGCGAGTCCAGTACAGCCAAGGCTGTTATACAAAGAATCCCTATTGCAAAAAACAAAAGAAAGAAGGAAAGAAAGAAAGAAAGAAAGAAAGAAAGAAAGAAAGAAAAAAAGAAAGAAAGAAAGAAGCCAAAGCATATTACTGCAAAAGCACGCAGACAACAGATCCTTCCAGCCATGAGTGAATCCCATCCTGATATCAACAATGACAACTTTCTGAGCAGTGAGTACGCCCCAGGGGAGGTGTCACACGTCCATCAACTCCTTTCATCCTTGCACTATCTCAAGGCCCAGGGATGACTCCCAGTTTATAGCAGACGGAAAGAGAGAGCGGGCAGGTTGGAGGTCACTGGGCGTGATCATGAGTCAGCTCCAAGCCTAGAGGACTGGATATGAAGTCATAGAGAGGGGATGCTTGGGGGCCCAGGGGTGCACTTGTGGGTGGGGGGGTCACTCTTGTTTTATGACATCTAAGTAAATGTGGCTGGCAACATTTAGCTGTATATCTCAAAACAACCAGTAAAGAGGAGTTTGAATGTTACAAGACATGACAAAGGTTGGCAGTAGTGGACACATGTGCTGGTGACCTTGAGCTAAACACATGTTGTATTGACCTCTTAAAATGACACACCGGACCACATAAACATGTATGAAAGTGCTTTGTATCAACAAATACGCACATGCATGAAAAGCAAAGTTCACACTGCAATTTCAAATAAAATATTTGCGTTTAGGCTGCTTGTGGCTGATGACAGCAGCTCAGATTCTTGGGGCTCACTTTTCCCTCAGGAGACCCAAAAAAGAGGATGCTGGCACTGGTTCTAAGCACAAGAGCTTGGTCTTAGGAGACCTGAACACAACTCAGCGCCACTCCTGTAGGCCATCAGGGAAAGGAGAAGGATTGGGGGGGGAGAAAAGGGAGGGAGGGGAGGAGGGGAGGAAGGGAGGAGGAGGGAGGGGAGGAGGGGAGGAAGGGAGGAGGGGAGGACAGGCCCCCATGCCTATCTGGAGTGTTAGAGAATCTCTGCACATCATTGGCCAGCTGCCAACTGTGCCCAAATAGTCACTCAAGCGAAGGTCAAGTCAGCTAGCCAAAAGCACCATGCAAACGTTCTACAGGACAGGGAACTACAAGGTATCTGTGTAGGGGGGGACAGGGGATGTAGCTGGGAACAGAGACCTGGTGACTGGGAGCCAGGCTCTCTGAGAAGATCTGGAACAGAGCTTTGTACATACAGCAACAGGGCCACAGAGGGGAACAGGACACTAGACTGCACAGGGACATTTAGGCCGGATCCAGCTGTGGAGCAGAGGGGCAGAAGAGTGCTGGGAGGCGTGAGGCTCTCTGAGAAGTAATGGCAGCTGAAGGTGCAATTCTCCTCAGCACCTTCTTCTTCTTCTTCTTCTTCTTCTTCTTCTTCTTCTTCTTCTTCTTCTTCTTCTTCTTCTTTTTTTTTTTTTTTTTTTTTTTTTTTTTGTCTTTCCTCTTGGAAATCCTCACCCACTCCACTCCGCTTTGATGCCTAGAGTGCTGGCCTGTGTCCTGTTCTCCTCAGGACCTCGTGCAGGGCCAGGCATGTGGTGGAGACACTTGTTAAGAGCCACTTGAGCTGAGCTGGGCAGGAGCAAAGTGCCTGCTCCAAGATCCCCACCTGTTGCCATTGGCTCCCTGTGGTTCTGGCGAGAGCTGCCGTGGCTCCTGATGGGTGACTTTGCCTCCCTGGGGACACTTGGCGACTCTGAAGACACGTTCTGCTGATGCCCTAACTAGAGAGAAGTGACCACAGTGCTGCTGTTTCCTTGCAAGGGTGCAGGGTCACCCACAACACAGAATGAGCTGGCCTCAAATGCCAATAGTTCTGAGGTGGAGAAGAGCTGCACCGGCTCTAAATGTCTGCTCCACTATTTCCCTAATATTTTCCTCTAAATTAATTCACTTTTTTTATTAGCACATGTTAATTGTGTCAAATAATAGGTTTCATTGTGACATTTTCATACCCGTGTGTAATATACTTTGATTAGATTCCCCTCCCTTATCCCCTCCCTTAATACATCTCCCCAAGTGGGTTCACTTTTTAAATGAAGACAAAAGAAAGAAAGAGAAAAGAAAAGAAAACAAAGGAAAGGGAAGAAGGAAGGAAGGAAAGACTGGATGGTAGGGTGCTTACTGAGCAAGAGCGAATCCCTGGGTCCATTCCTAGCCTTGCAAAAATGCACAAATAAAGAAAACAAAACATAAAGTTAAATTAAAAAACAAGACCACGTATATCTCCCCTAATTAACAAGCTAGTGTGACTTTTAATAAATTGAATATTAAATGAAGATAAATACTCACAAGAGAAAAACCAGCTACACCATTGGTGAATATTGCAAACACATCAAGGTCTGAGCCTGACGCTTGCTCTCTCTCTCTCTCTTAAAAACAGAGTTTGATTGACATGATTAAGACCCAAGGAACTAGGTTAAAAGAAGGTGAAACGAAAAGACATAAAGGTAGTATGGTTCGGGATTGATTTTGAATAAAAAATTATTAAATAGCTGGGAGATATCTGTTACATTTACTGGGTGGTATTATTCAGAGGCGCCCTTGTTCTTAGCAAACACATGAAACAGATAAAAATGAGTAAACAATCATGATATGGGCGAGTTATTCTCAATGCATTTTAAAAATTATTTTCCTGTATGGCATTATCGCTGTGTGTATGACGGGGGTGGGTGGGAGGTGTTTGCATGTCATGTGGTACAAACATGGAGGTCAGGTTACAACTGCAGACACGCGTTCTCTCCTTTCACTGTGAGATCCCGGAATCAAACTCAGGCTACTAGGCGTTCGGTCAAGCGCGTTTACCTCCTGTACCATCCTCTTGGCCCCTCCAATGGTTTTTTTTTTTAATTGAGAGTTGCATACATGTGTATGTAAACACATGTAAACAGACACAGACAGAGAGGTACACAGAGAACAAAAATACAGTAATAGTATAAATGTTAGATCTAGTACATAAGAGAAACTGTTGCATTGCTCTTGTAACTTTACTTCTTTTTATTTTGTTTTGTTTTGTTTTGTTTTTCGAGACAGGGTTTCGCTGTGTAGCCTTGGCTGCCCTGGACCCGCTTTGTAGGCCAGGCTGGCCTTGAACTCACAGCGATTCACCTTCCTTTGGCTCCCGAGTGCTGGGATTATAGGCATGCGCCACCATGCCTGGCTTAACTTTACTTCTTTTTAAGGCCCTTCTTTGGACTCAATTAGACCAGTCTGGCTCGAACACATTAGAACTGAATATAACCTCAGACTTGTAAACCTTCTGCCCTCCCCCCACCCCCCGCCATCCCCCCTTCCCCCCACCTCTCCAGTGCTTGGATGACAGGCACACTGAGAATGGACGTCAGGGTTCATGCGTGTGAAGCAAGCACTCCACTCACGACTCACCACCCACCCCTGGGCCTCACGTGTATCCAAAATAAAAGGCTGAGAGGAGGGCTGGCACAGTTGGAGAACATAGCTCATTCCCCAGGGCCCACATTTTTAAAAAGGCAGGCATTTAAAACCTTGATTCTGGGAAAACAGAAGCTGACAGTTCCTTGCACGTTGCTGGAACACTAGCCTGCCTGGCAAATGCCAGACCAGTGAGAGGATATGTCTCATTAAAAAAAAAAATGGACATTACATTATCTCAATTGTTATCCCCTCAGTTGTATCTTCCTGTTCCTCCCTCCTTCCCTCCCTCCCTCTTTCACCCTATTCCCCTCCCCTAGGTCTGTGACAGAAGGGGACCTCCACCACCACCATATGATCACAGCCTATCAGGTCTCATCCTGGTAGCCTACTTACCCTTCCTCTGAGTGCCACCAGGCATCCCCACGAAGGGGAGGTGGTCAAATATGGGGTACCAGAGTTCATGTCAAAGTCAGTCCCCGCTCTCCACACAACTGTGGAGAATGTCCTGTCCATTGGCTAGATCTGGGTAGGGGTCCTAGGTTTACTGCATGCATTGTCCTTGGTTGGTACAGCAGTTTGAGCAGACCTCCCTGGGTCCAGATCTGCCAGCCTTGAGGGTCTTCTTGTAGGTTTCTAGGACCCTCTGCATCCTTCTATTTCCCCATTCTCCCATGCTTCTCTCACCTAGAGATTATAATCCAATGCAAAGAGGTCAGCAGACTCTGAGAGATTTCCGTTCCTACCCAGAACTCAGTTCCCTCCTACTAGGTTGACGTCCTGCCCTCCCTCTGGCACGAGCAGCAGCTTACTTGTCTCCTCTCTCACAGTAATTCCCTTGCAGTAGTTTCCAACACACACACACAAATGCAGAAGCTCACAGACATTCAGGACACACACACACACGTACTACATGCACTACATGCACTCACTCACACACACATGCATGTGCACACACACGTGTATGCATATACACACACATGATCACACACATGCGTGCAGACATAGCAACACATCTAGACTCAGAGAGGAAAGCTGGACACGAGCAGAACAGTGACACACAGAGGTACACAGAAGACACGCACACAAAGCTGGGGACGTTGCTCGGCAGGGCTTACAACTTGTAAAGCTCTAGGTGCAAGCTCCAGTGCTAATAAATAAATTCCTTCCCACTGGGAACGGCAGCTCAGGCCTGCAATCACAGGATCATGAGAGGCTGAGGCAGGTGGGTCACTATGAGTTTTAGGCCAGTCTGGGCTGCAAACAGAGGTCCAGGACATCTTGGGCTATAAAGTGAGACCCTGTCTCAAGTAAAAAAAATATTATTTACACCACCCTGAATAACCCTGATATTGTCTGATCACAGAAACTAAATAGTCAGACTTGGTTGGTACTTGGATGGGACAGATACAGAGAGTGTATTTAGACACAAATATACACATGCATGTTGATGCACAAAAACACATATACAAATGTAAACACATACCCCATATGTGGAACTACATATAGAACTGCAGACATACTCTCAAATATACAAAACACATGGACACACACATACACACACACACACACACACACACACACACACACACACACACCTGAGTGTGTGACCAAGGTAGTCTGGAGACGTTGGGCACATCAGGTCCACATGCGACTGTCATCCCAGCACTCAGGAGTTCAAGGCCAGTCTGTGCTGCATTGTGAGACTCTGCCACTAAAGAAACAATAAAAATAAAAGAACTGTCAAGGCAGAGTTGGCTATTAAGAATTTTCCTTTCAAAGCTCCTTGAATGTCCTTTTTCCTTTGGCTTCTACACCGCATCCCAAAATATTGTCCTCCATTTTTTTTAAAGTCAAAATGATTTCTTTCTTTCTGCCTCTCCTTACTTTCAAGTTCTGCTATGGATTTCCCTTCGTATGCCTCTGCCCTCATGCCCGAGCTCTGTCTGTCCTCACTCTGGTCACCCTGGGCACTGCAGGAGGAGAAGAGCAGCAGGGAGGTTTAGTTCCCACTGATGTGGCATGACATTTGCTCTTAGACTTAGGGCCACAGTCCCACAGCACCTTGGTACATTTACTGAAGGGTCTGTGTTAGTTGTTTCCTTCTCCTCTGCCTGGCAGGCTTGTTGGAAGGATGGTGTGAAACATGGTGGTGGCAAATGCATGAGTTTAGGATTGCAACGTAAGTCCGCTTAAAGCCTTGGTGATGGCTTTAACATTGCTGTGGTTTGGGTAGAGTCTGAGTTTGTCTCCCAAAAGTTCACACACCAGAAGCTTGGTCCCCAGATGGAGGAACCTGTAAGAGGAGGGACCCAGTGGGAGGTAACAAAGACATTGGCTCTAGGAAGGAATATGTAGTTCACTCCTAAGAGAGTAAGTTGTTATATATTAAAAAGAACAAGGCTTAGGGTTGAGGGCAGGGCTGGGAGATGGCTCAGTCAGTAAAGTGCTTGCCACATGAGCATGGGGATCCGAGTCTGGATTCCCAGCACCCAGGTAAAGTCCAGGCAGGTACCTGCATTTGCAGCAATCGGGAGCCCTGGAACTTGCTGGCAGTCAGTCCAGCTTTGGGGCTAGTGAAAGACTCTATCTCCCAACTGAGGAAGACCTGATGTTGACCTCTGGCTTCCACACACACACAGATCAAGGCTGGGCCCTGTGCCTTCATAGCTTCCTGCCACAACATGTGACCTCTCGCTCCCTACTGATGGGCTCTCACAGGCAGCAGAACAAACATGGCTGCCAGATTCTGAGCTGTCACTCTTCAAAACTGTGAAGCTAAACAAAATGTTTTTCTTTATACATCTCCTAGATTCCAGCATTTACTTCTGTAGCAACAGAAATGGAACCAAGATGCACACCCAAATCTTTCAGGACTCAGGGCTTCATACATGTTGGCGACCCCCCTCCCCTCACTCCCCTCCCTCCCCTCCCTCTGGAACTTTCCTTATTTCTCTCTCGGTAGAGTTAGCTCTTTGTTGTTCATCATCTCACAGCTAAGTTCTGCCACTTCAGGACCATTCCCCAGACCTCCTGCTGGTCTCCTGCATCTGTCGTACCTCACGGTGATTCTGGATATTTTCTACTTATTAATTTTAAAAAGATTCTTTATTTTTATATGTCCCCCTGGAAGTAAGGTTACAGATGGCTGTGAGCCACTGTGTGGATGCTGGGAATTGAACCCAGGTCCTCTGGATGACAGTCAGTGCTCTTAACTGCTGAGCCATCTCTCCAGTCCCTTAACTTTACTTTTTAAGAGATTCTATTTGTATTTCTGTGTATATTTATGTCTGTGTATATGCACACATGTGAACGCCGGTGTGTGCAAAGGCCAAAAGAAGGCACCCTACCCCCCTTGATCCCGAGCACTCGTGAGCCACCCACCACAGGTGCCGGGAACCAAGCTCTGGTCCTCTGAGCAAGCAGCAGTTGCTCTTAACTGCCAAGCCAGATCCTGAGTCCTTGGTCTTCCTTTAGTGAGCTCTCAGGAAGAGTGCCTATGTGTTCAGCCTCACATCTGCAGACATCAGCCTGCTGCTCAGCGTGTGGTGCTGAGTGAGGACCCCCTTCGAAAGCTTCACCTCAAGGCAGAGATTGTTCTAAAGTGCTTTGCTTTTGTTTTATTTTGCTGTGATTTGAGTTTTCGTTCTTTTGAAGCAGGCATACTGTGTAGCCCAGGCTGGCCTCAAGCTTGCGGCCTTCTTGCCTCAGCCTCTAGAGTCCTGGGACTGCAGGCTTGCCCACATGCCCAGCTAGGGTCTGCATTCTATTACCAGCTTTAGAATATACAATTTTCAGGTCCAGTTTTAGGAGATACAATTTTCATGCTTTTAGAAAACTAGAACATTGTCTTTATCAGTCATGCGTGTGGCCAGCACGTGCTGTAAACTGTGCTAAGCACGCAGCCCTGGTAAGGCTTCTCAATGGTGACTTTTAACCTGAATCACATGGTTTACATGGTGCCTGTTTGATTCACAGACATAATTCCTAGAAATGAATGCTGTGGTGCAATTATGGCTACTTTGTTTCTTCCTCATTTGTTAATTAGCAGTCCTCCTTAAAGAAAAGAATGTTTCCTCCGCTCCACCCTTCCTATCCATATGGTCCCATGGCGTCTGTTGCATTCTGTGACTTATAATCCAACACATCACTGTTCTGTTGCCGAAACTCTCCCAGCTTTGGTTGTGGGTGCTCTTTCCCGTATCTGTTGAATGTGCTGCCTCCCCTGGGATCCTGTTTCCCTTCCCTGGAAGACATTTAGAAACCTAGATTTGGGTGAAAAGCATCCTCAGTGTTAGTCTGGTACTCTTTGACACTAGGCCTTAACGCACTTTTTGTAATTTGTAGACCGTACCTCCAATTGAAGGACTACTACTTAAATCTTGACAGGATTGTACCAACGCCCCTTCTCATGTCTCCCTCTTTCTCTCTCCACATGTCTTAGCACCGGAGTGCCACGTCAAGTGCTGGACCTTGTCTTCTGTAGGAAGCGTTGCGCAGGGGTGCAGGAGGGCCGGCCTCTGGAATGTGAGCTCATTATTCCAGGCAAATGAGTCAGAAGCGATGGGAACGGAACCGCCTTTGGGCAGTTCTCTGTCTCCTTGGTGCTGGGAAGAGAGCAGTGGGGCTATTATGGGCTATGGGCCTCTGAGCTCCAGCTTCTCTCCTAGAGGCATTTGCCACTACCCCGCTGTGTGATGCCTGGTCCCATCTCCTCCCAGAAGGGCTGCTGTCTCCCTTCCATCTGCTTCTCATCCTTATTTATACCTGAGAATTTCCACCTCAGTGTCTCAGCTGGGGCCTCAAAAAAAAATCCATCAAAAATTTTATTCTGTTGTTTGAAGACTTTTCCCCTCCTCTGAGGTTCCTTGCTTTAGACCACATTGGGGGTAGGGGGGACATGCGGGTTTCCATCCTTTCGTTAGGCCACAGTCATGTTCAGCAAGAAACCTCAGAGAATGCTTCCTCCAAAAATCCATCAGCGGTTCTCAACCTTCCCGACACTGTGACCCCTTAGGACAATTCCGCATGCTGTGGTGACCCCCAACCTTAACACTATTTTTGTGGCTGCTTCATAACTGTAATTTTGTTTCTGTTATGAATAGCAATGTAAATATCTGATATGTGACCCCCCCCAAAGGGGTTGAGACCCACGGGTTCAGAACTATTGACCTACAGGCCTTAGGATTGCAGACCAAGAGGCCCACTTCCTTATGCCTTTTCTGGAAATAAAGAAAAGAAGCCTGTCCCATGTACTTCTCTTTCTCTTGTTACCAATGGTCCTGGACCCCTGCTCCTCGCACTGGCAACAAGTAGCTGCCATTTCTACCAGAAAGAGACTACAAATTCCTGCCATTCCACAACCAGAAGATGTCAAGGCCACACAAGGGAGAGCCTGAGGTGAGCCTGTGTTTTCTTAGCTGTCTCTAGGAAGTCTGGCATACAATAGTGGTCACACACACAAGGCATAGAATTCCCGAGGAGCCCCGGGTAGCTTCCTGCAGGGACTGGGTGTCTGAGTCACTGCCTATGCACTGAGCCTTCACAAGACAATGTAGAACTCATTCGTAGAGTTCCAAGAATACTCTTCATCTTTGAAAGGAATGTTTACCAAAGCTACTTGGAGCTGGCAGGAAGGGACAGAGGATGTGGTGAGTAATATAGAGGGTGACATTGTCAGGGATATGTGAGCAGTGCTTCCAGCAGGAGTTGGGATAACGGGGCAGTGATGTGGTGATGATGCTTAAGGTGGCTGAGATTTGTTTTGTTTTGTTTTGTTTTGTTTTTCTGAGACAGGGTTTCTCTGTGTAGCCTTGGCTATCCTACACTTGCTTTTGTAGACCAGGCTGGCCTTGAACTCACACGATCCGCCTGCCTCTGCCTTCCAAGTGCTAGGATTAAAGGCGTGCGCCACCTAAGGTGGCTGAGATTTAACCGCTTTCTTTACAAGCTGGGCAATGCTCTTGAGTTTCTGTCTTTCTGAATTCTCACTGTGTGAGGTAAGTGTTGTCATCAATCCCATTTCACATGTGAGAACCCGAGGTTCCAAGAACTGACGAACCGTGCAGTGGCTGCAAAGCTACAAGGTGGGAAGGATGGGAAGGAAACCCTGGGTGGCCTTTGGTCAACATTCACTGTGAAGTCTTGTTTGAAATGTCTGTCACATCAGTAGTCAGGCTTTGAAAGTGTGTTAGTGTGTCCCGTGTATATATTAGTGTGGGTGTGTGTACAAGTGTGATGGGTCAGTGTACCAGCCAGCAGTAAGGATCAGGGTTCAGATTCCTAGGACCTACATATAAGTGGACCCAAGGGCTCCCTAGAGCAAGTTGGCCAGAAAGACTACACATATCAGCCAGCGCTGGGTTTGACTGAGCCATTGCCTCACTGAATAAAGTAGAACAGTTGAAGACGAGCCCTGACATCAACCTCAGGGCTCCACATGCACATGCCCACACGTGTACCCACACACATGTGCACATGACATACACACAACAAATAGGGTATTAAAAATAAGATGACATAATATTTGCATGTACTATTTGTAACCTTCAGTAGCCTAAACCATCTCTGGATTGTTTTAATGCACCACAGCGTAAATGGTGATATAAAGAGTTGGCACCCTGCTTGTTTAACTGATGCAGTTCAAAACATCGCTTCTTCAGCTGAGTTCATAAATGCAACACTAATAGCTATGGAGGGAAAATGGTCAGTCATGACAGGCCAGTGCATACTAGGACCATCAAGGCCCAGTTCTGGATGGCTTAGGACCAGAAACTTCATGCTTGGCTCATATTGTGTGGACATGAAAGATGGGCTGATGACTTGGCTCAGCAGAGCCACCACTCCCCTGCTGGCTTATTCCAGCCCTCCCTCCATTCACTCTTTGACAAGACCGCAACTCATCCGGAGTGAAGCAGGAAGTACCATTTTGTATGTACCCAGACAGTGGGGAGCCAGACATCTTTGTTGAGCAGCACAGCCTCCCAGAAGGTGGTTTCGTCAACTTCATTGGCCAATGGGCCTGAAACAAGTGTTCAAAGCTAAGCATGATGGTGACCATCTGTAACACAGCTTTAATCATAGTACTCGGGAGGTAAAGGCAGGAGGCCCAGGAGTGCGCTGAGGTTAGCCTTGGCTACATGAGTCAGAGACCAGCCTTGGCTACATGAGTCAGAGACCAGCCTTGGCTACATGAGATCTTGCCTCGAACAAACAAAACAAAATAGAAAACAGAAAACGTGTTCAGGAGCCAAGAGTAAGCGACAAAGCTGAATTTATGCTCTACAGCACAGTGAGGAAGCTGGTTCAAGGCTATTGTTTTTATTTTCTCATGTAACAAGGTTCGGCCCATGTCTTCAAATGCAGCAGTGGAAATCCTGGAATCTGGACCTTCTTATTCTTCTTTGTTACTTATCAGTTGTGTGAACTGAGGGAAGAGACCATCACAGAGACAGGAGGAGCAAGGAGTAGATGTGCTTTCCAGAATGAAAGATTTGCATCTGGACAGGGCTTACCTGAGTGAGACTGATGGGGAGAAAAAAAATGCATGCCAAGTCTGCACTGCCTAGGCGCAGCTATGGGCATGCATGCATTCTGCTCAGAAACTGCTGCCTTCCTCTTGTGCCAGTTTGAATGCTTGGGTTGCTGGGGACAGAAACCACATGCAGTTGGTTATTAGCTCAGTGAAGGGACTGTCCAGGGCCCTGTGGGTCTGGAGCACTCCCAGCAGTGTGCTGATGTCACCAAGGAGCCAAGATTTTTTGGCTTTTCTGTTCTCTGTCTTGATGGCACCCATCACTTACAGGAAAAGCACTGGTGACCACAGAGTGTGCTGGCTTCCAAGAGATGCTTGGTCACAGCAGAGAAAGTTGTCTTTGTCCCTGAGTCGACAAGCTTTCCCCCCAAGTCTCCTAGCCTCTAGCTCACTTTGGCTCTGTGGGGTAAGAGTTCTTGAGCGGACATTCTAACTGCTCTAAGCAGAAAGGTGGCAAGGCAGCGGTTACGTTCTCACAGATGCACTGGGGGTGTAGAAGTGCCCCAAACCATACTGTAGGCCTGACCCTGTGACTTCACCATCACTGAAAGATGGGTTAGCCTCTGTCACCTCAAAGTGCTGGGTATCAGGGGCTGACCCCAGCTGCTACTCCAATGCTGTCAGCATCGGGGCTGCTGCTTTACCAGCACTGACATCAACAGAGTGGAGGCTCATATTGGGGTCCAGCCTCCTGGGAGACTACTGGCCAACTGGGAACATCCCATCCTTTGTCCTAGTAGCAAGGGAGGTAGAAAATTTGCATCTCAAGATTGACTCTGGGATGCCAGGACTCATACTGGGACATTTCCTTGCCTACAGATGCAGTGGCTGCCAAGTACAGCCTGTCTATCTTTGCTGATTACTTTTAACTGTCATGTAAGAAAAGTCTTAATGCAGATGGCCCGTAGGCATGTCTGTGTGGGGTTGTCTTGGCTATAAATTGAGGTGGTAAGACCCACCCTGAAGTGGGGCAGTGCTGTTTCCAGGGATGGACTCTCAACTATCTGGGAGAGGAGAAAGTTGACTGAACACGAGCAGGGAGGCAGCATGGGTGCATTAACTTCTCTCTGCTATCATGTGTGGATGCTTAGGTTCCTGCCCCGTACTTCCTTGCAATGATGGACTCCAGCCTAGAACTAGTGGTCAAACCACCCTTGATGCAGCCCTTGGGCAGAGATGGAGGATTTCACAACGATGAGATTGGGTTGACCCAGTATGAGTCTGAAGAGCTTCCTGATTCAGTTCAGTCACCTCCGTTCCAGTGTCTCTACATGTTCGTGGCGTGTATAGGTCCTTTCTGGTTGAAGCTGAAGTAGGGTCTGGACTGGCTGTGTAGCTTGGGCTGCCTTGGTACTCACTAATCTTCCTGTCTCCGCCCCTCCAGCGCTGAGACGGGAGGTGTGTGCTACCACGCCTGGCTGCAAGCATGGCTTACGATGGACCCTGTCTTCCCAGCCACTCACACCATTCCCTGATGATCCATGTTGTCCCTATCTCTAGAATGCTGTCCCCTTTCTACCTTGCCTACTATGTGAGTTTGAGTGAGATTGTCCCCCAAATGTTTACAAGCTCAGTCCCCGGTTGATAGACCATTTGGAAGGAAGCGTGTCCTTGTTGGAGGAGGTATGTCCCTGAGAGTGAGCTGTGAGGGTCCAAAAGCCCATGCCAGGCCCATGTTACTCTTTGCCTCCTGCCTGCGGTCATGATGTAAAGCTCCCAGCCACTTCCCCTGCCTGCTTCCCTGCTGCCATGCCCCTCCCCCCACGATGATCATGGACCAACCCTCTAAACCGTAAGCAAGTCCCCCAATTAAATGCTCTATTTTTATAACAGTTGCCTTGGTCATCGTGGCTCTTCACACAAGTAGAACACTAAGACACTTATTGGCTCTGATGTATAAAAAGAACTCATTTCAATCATGTTTTTCCACCTACCCTTCCAGGTGTTACTTAAAAGAAAAAAAAAAAACCCTTTGTGTATGTGTATGGTATGTGTGTGTGTGTGTGTGTGTGTGTATGTGTGTGTGTATGTGTGTGTGTGTATGTGTGTGTATGTGTGTGTGTGTGTATGTGTGTGTGTATGTGTGTGTGTATGTGTGTGTATGTGTGTGTGTGTGTGTGTGTGTATGTGTGTGTGTGTGTGTGTGTATGGTGTGTGTGTGTGTGTGTGTGTGTGTGTAAGAGAGTGAGGTAGGGGAGATGAGAGGAGAGAAGTGAGAGGGAGATATGGAGGAGAGAGAGAGAGAGAGAGAGGACATAGCATGGGTACAGAGTCCAGAGGACAGCCTGGGGCCTGGGTGTTCATTTGAGACAGTCTCTTTGTTATTTGCCTGAGTGTGCCTGGTCCTTGAACTTCCAACCACTCATCTATCTCTTTCTCCTATCTGGCTATAAGAGCACCAGTATTACAGATGTGGGCAGAGCGCCAAACTTCACGTGGGGCCTGAGGATCTGAAGGCTTGCACCAGCTTACACCAGCAAGAGCTTTAGCCATTGAGCCATCTATTCCCCCCCTCCCCCAATCCCTCTTAGGGAGTTCATCTGTACTTCCTGACCCCTACCTTTCTCTCACTATAAACTCTATAGTATACCTCCATCCTTTAGTTGTCTCTCCCCATCTTAGTGGTCAAATGATGCCCTTGTGAACGTTGCTCCAACCTCTTACTTCTGAGAATCACTCCTGCAACAAGCTGTTGGTGGGAACATAGGACATGGCCTGTGTCAGGATAGATACTAGAATTTGGGAGTGACGTTTTTAAGGTGATAGCAGTCTCAGTTCCTATAAACACTCCTCTCTGTTCGCAATGTTCTGGACGGTAACCCTCAGTCCCACCAGAATTTTGTTAACAAGTTTCAGCTTTATTAGTCTTTCCTTTGCTCTTGATTGTCTGGGTTTTGTTTTTTGTGGCTGCCCGCCCCCTCCCCCCCCCCAACCCCAGTGACTTCCACAGTCAGATATTTTAAAATGTCTGAGTAGATTTTCCAGTACAAGTGGGGAGAACTTAAAAAAAAACAAACAAACAAACCGTGCTGCTCCTCTTATAAGAAGGAAGTTGGGAAGAAAGAGCTCTGCGGAGGACACAGTCTCTTTCCATGACCAGGAAGAAACACACTGTGTTGGGGATACCGCTCACCTGGCAGAGCTCTTTCTTATCACGTGTGAGGCTCTGGGTCCAAGCCCCAACACCGCACAAATCAAGTGTGATGGTGCACACCCATAATCCCAGCACTAAGGAGGCAGAGGCAGAGGATCTTCGAGCTCACCTTCTACTATGTTGTGGATTCAAGGACAGCCTGGGCTACATGAGGCCAATAATTTTTTTCTCATTGTGCTAGAAAGTACTTGTAGTCCCAGACCCCATCCTCCAACATGATTGAAGTTTATATAGGAAAAAGAGGAACAAGACAGCTATCACAGAGCTCTTTCCCAGGATAAGAGTGTCCCAGTCTGTGTAATGTACTTTTACACATACATTAAGGGGCTGGAGAGATGGCTCAGTGGTTAAGAGCACTGACTGTTTTTCCAGAGGTCCTGAGTTCAATTCCCAGCAACCACATGGTGGCTCACAACCATCTATAATGTGATGTGATACCCTCCTCTGGCCTGCAAATGTACATGCAGGCAGAGCTCTGTATACATAATAATAAATAATACATCTTTTTAAAAAAAGAATATTAACTTAGCTCATCCTCCAAAACCTATTTATGCCCTTAGTTTCTATGAGATCACTGAAAGTCTTGTCTATCCAGAGAAACATCTTGATCTCAGGGAATCTGTAGGGTGGGAGGTTGGAGGGCAACTTGTGAGGGTCAATTCTCTCCTTCCATCATGTGGGTCCCGGGGATGGAACTTAGTGGCTAGTGTTGGCAGTACATGCCTTTATGTGCAATAGGGTATTGGGATAGGAAAGAGTTTGTAGGTCACCAATCCAAATTTTGCAGGTTTGGAGTCAGTGACCTGGAGTGGGCTTCCTAATTGCCTCTTACCGACTGTGTGCCCTTAGGCAAGTCCACTTGTTTCCTGTACCCTTTGTTTATTCATCTGTGAAGAAGCAGCAACACTCATTTCCACACAGGTGAGTGACAGTTAATATAGGCATCCATGTGACCAGGTTAAAGGATTCTCAGAGAGCCCATTGTGTGTGGGTTTGTCCACTGGGGTTGCCAAGAGAAGACTGCAACTTGAATCTGTGAGCTGAGAAAACCTTAGTGGCTAAAGGCAAATGTGTGCAGTCCTTTCAAATACTCTCGTCTCCAGACTCTGAGGTTTAGGCCAGTTCCCTCCCAACCCCTTGCATTTTCTTGGGCCTTCAGCTTAAAGCGGAGAGCTGCTGCATTGGCTCTTCTGGTTCTCTGGCCGTTGGACTTGAACTGAGTTATGGCACAGACTTCCATGGCTGCTAGACTTGCTGGCAGCATGTTGTGGTAAATCTCCTCCATGATAAATCTCCTCATGTATCTATGCTCTGTTGGTTCTTTCACTGGAATACCTGCCTGATAGGGATCTCTGGGAGGACTGACCAAACCAACAAATGAACAGTGCTTGGACTGTTAGCTACCAGTTGAATGGGCTCTCCTTTCTTCATCTACACCCACATCTTGTTGAGCTGTGTTGTCACATTCAGCAAACAAGAGGAGTGATTTCCAGGGAGAATAGGTTGTAAAGGTTGGTCTGGGCCCACATTTGCTGATATGATGTGACTGTTATGATGGGTTAGCTCAGACTGGCCTCAGTGCGGCTTGCAGGGCTGAGCTAGTACCTTCCAGGCTCCTGATTCTGCAGAAGTTGTCACATAGGATCCAGCTCATAGGAATGGGCGGAACAAAGGTGGTTTGAATGAAAATGGCCCAAGAGGCCCATGGGAAGTGTGGCCTTGTTGGAGGAAGTGTGTCACAGGGGATGGGCTTTGAGGTTTCAGAAGCTCAAGCCAGGCCCACACTCCCCCCCCCCAATGTCCCTGCTGCCTAAGGATCCAGATAGAGAACTCTGAGCTACCATATTTTCCAACTTATACGACGATCTTTTCAACTCCCCCAAATCTGTGCCAAACTTGGGGGTTGTCTTATACACTGGTACCTACCTGCAGCTTGCTTCCCCTGGCTTCATATGTTCAGCGCATATAGTGGGGGTGCTGTAGCCAATTCCCCACTCTGTGCAGGGAGGATGAAGCAGGGAGGAGCAAGCTGCACACATCTTCCTGCACCTCGAGGAGGAGAACATGAGTTCCACAGAACCCGAGGGCTGCAGGTCTTCCGGTTGAGTGTGGAGCACAGCTTAAAGGGGCAGTGTAGGCTGGCACTGACTGTCTGCCGGCATTTAATAAAGCACCTGGCTGGCTGTGCCCTGTCTGCAAATAGACACATGCCTGAGTCTGCTGCACAGGGTATGCGCTGGAAGAGGGGTAGTCTTATATGGCAAGTATATTCCAAACTCTATATTTTTAACTGGAAAAGCAGGGGGTCGTCTTATAGGCCCAGTCGTCTTATGTGCAGGAAATGCGGAACCTCATCAGCACATCTTCCTGCATGCTGCCATGCTTCCTGCCGTGATGGTACTGGACTAAAGCCCTGAACTGTGAGCCAGAACCAGCTATGGCGTCTCTTCACAGCAACAAAACCCTAAGACGAAGACCTTCTCACAACACAGTACCAGACCCTAGACTCAATGCAAATTCAAGTACAGCCTTACTATGTGGGCTATTTTTCTTCATTGCTGGCTTGGGGAGATCATGGGCACTCACTTTGATGAATCTCAATATGCTAGCCTTTCTTCCTTAGAAGCAATTATTCTAAGTTTTTTTCCTGGGAAGAAGTCACACAGTTCTCCCTAGTGCAATGGTTCTCAACCTCCCTAATACTGAGACCATTTAATACAGTTCCCTGTGCTGTGGTGATCCTCTCAACAATAAAATTATATCATTACTTATTACTTCCAACTAATTGTTTTGCTACTGTTATGAATCTTAATCTAAGTATCTCATGTGCGAACCGTGTGGTCTAGAACCTCCGACCTAACGCCATGTATGCTCTAGTTCTATGTCCACGATCCATTCCATCCTTTCTCCCACTATGTTCTAAGAACAGCATGTATTGCTTTTAGGGCTCTAGGGAATTGGTGCAAAGAGTGAGAAACAGTATATTGTCTAGCTGCACAAAGGCGGGTTACAACAGACTACCTGTCGGTCACCTCTTCCACTCTGGAGAACTATGAGGGGTGGGGGGAGTGAAGCGCGGCTCAGGGAGGGGACCCAAGGGGTCAACACGGAGGTGAGGGTGGTGCAACATCCTGGCTGCACCCCACTCTGGAATGGGGAGGCAGTAAGAATGCACTTATTGAGGTAGAATGAACTGTGAGCTTGCTGGAGTAGCAAGCGCTAACTGACCATCTGACTGTGGGCGCAACCAGAGCTTAGACAGCAACCAAGAAGCTCAACTGCGGATCCGGTTGCGCATGCGCTCCGGTCCAGCCAGGTGAGAGCGCGGCGGTAGCGGCCTCGCACCTGGGCTTTAACTTCTCCGGTCACGGGCGCGGGCGGATGCCGGGCAGGAGAAGACAAGCAAGTTGTGAATCCCCCGAGGCGGGCACGGCGCTTCCCGTAGGTCCCAGGCCGGGGTCGGTACCGGCCGCGTTCGGGCGGGAGGAGGGTAGGCGCGGGGCGGAGCGAAGTCTCGCGAGATCTGGTGGTAGCTGCAGCGGCGGTGGCGGCGGCGGCGGCGGCGGCCGGGGAGGTGAGCTGCGGACGGGCGAGAGGCGGCTGTTGGGGCTGAGGAAGGGGAGAGCTGCGGAGGGCAAGACCGGGCTCCGGGAGAGGGGCGGACGGAAGGCCCGCGTCCTCGGGGGCCCGGCGAGGCTGCTGCGGCGCCGCCTGGTGCGAGCTGTCCCGGGACTTCGCGCGGGGCGGGGCGGGCGGCCGCGGTCTCGGGGCCATCGGGGCCACCGGGGCCACCGGGTCCGGGCGTCCCTCGTAGGGGGTCCGCGTGCGCGGCCGCGGCCCGATTTTCCCGGGCAGCCCTGGCTTGGTACCAGGCGCGTTACTTGCGCGCTCCCACGCTGGAACTGCAGAGAGGTGCAGCGCCCTGGCCGAAGCCACTCTACGGGGGACGTGGTGGGATGGGGACGGCCCACGTCCCGGACTCACCTTCCACCATCCAACCCCCGCCCTGCTCGCGGCTCTTCCCCTGGGGTCCCAGTGGAGCTGCAGGGCGTGTGTTTGCAAGTCCTCCTGAAATTGCACGCAGCGTCCCATGTTTCTAGGGAGAAAGTTTGCCATCGCTTTTGTTCAGTCCCAGAAGGTTTCCTAGTTCTGAGTGCTCACAAACCATCCTTTGGCCCTGTGTGAGAGCAGACATGGTCTGCGAGTGATGACGGGTGGGTGCGCTGGGCGTGGGGTCTCAGGCCGGCGGGTAGCCCAAGGTTTGCCTCAGGCAAAGGAAACTTTGAAAAGTTTGATTCTTGTCTGAAGCACAAGGTCTCACTCTTCAGATGAGTAGTTGTGAAGCTCTTAATCAGGGCCTCTTGTTTCTGTGGCACCCGGACACGAAGTTCATAAGTAATATATCTTAAGACACATGAGCCAAGGTCAGTGGAGTGCTCCCCTTTAGATATAAAGAAGAAGAAAAAAAAAAAAAAGGGAAGACGTGTGCTGTAGCGTTTGTACAGCTCAGGCGCGCTGCTAGGACACAATGCCTCGGACCCTGCGGCCAGTGAGTGTTGACACATACACACTCATGCATGTGTGCATGTATCTGTGTGACTGTGTGTCTCAGAAGTTAGGAACAAAGATTGAGACCAGAGATAAAAACCATCTTACTTGGGATAGTTGATGCTAATGGGGAAAACAACATAGGCTGAATGACGGTGTACAAGGTAAATCCCAGCCTGTCTCAGTCAACACTCAGATAAACAGCCCTCCAAATATGTGTATTCCTGGCTACCACTGTAACCGGTACAAACTCCTGAGTTATCAAGTTAAGGGACCACACCAAATCTTTAGTGTTTATCCTTGGTAATAAGGAAATAGAAGATTGAAATAGTTGGCATTGGCAGAAACAGCTTCCGTGTGTGCATCGTGCTGAGGTGCAGTGAAATGTGCTATCTTGAAGTTCACAGGGTTCCTGTTTGCCTCCCCACTTTGTCCTACCTAATTGGGGCAGGACGGTGGGTGTTTCCCAGAGTATCTTGCTGAATTTTGATATTGAATCCTAAAGTAATGATAATCTATGATGAGCCCGTGGGCCAGAATAGCCCTGATTATCACCTTCAGCACCCACGTGCTAATTGGGTCTAGATCCTGGGCCCCAAACACTGCACATGCCTTCTGTTCGCCTCCAGGAGTCTCTTCAGTAACTAACAGTGGTCCTTGGGGACAGTTCTGCCCCTTTGAGAACCACTATATAAAGCACATGCTCCATGATCTAGCTAATTATAACAGCAGAATCTAATACACACTTTTCACTGGGAAGTAAAAATAAAACTCTCTCGGATGTGTCTGCTATATAAAATAAGACAGTCTCTTTGGTTAGGGACACTTGCTGGTTATCTTCAGGGCTCAGGAGTCAGGCATAGTACAGCTGTTTCTCCTTGGTGTGGGACTCACACTTGAACTTCTGTGCAGCTTGAGGTGAGCATGGAGCTGGGAGCCTCTGAGGCCTTGTGGATGGTGTTGGCTGAGTGGCATGGAGTACCAGTCAGTGTGGCCCAGGGGCCTTGGCTACTTGGTGACATTCTTATGAGTGAATTTGGACAGTGAAGATGTGCTCAAGAGTGAGAACAGAAATGACCTATCTTAGCGCTTCTGGGGGAATGTCTCACAAAAACAACAACTGTCTTCACTGAAGGTTCTCGGTGCTGGAGGAGAAAATCACCCATCCATTTTGTAGCTGCAGTGAAGTAAGTTGTTTCTCCAACTTGCTTAAATCTGAAAAGGAAGCTTATTTTGACATTTTTTTCTTTAAACATAAGTTGCTTCTTGCTATAGAATATTTATTCTCTTTTGCTTGTTACATGAGAAAGGTACTATGGAAATTAATATCTAAGTAAAGTCTTGTGAAAATAAGACATATGGCCAGGCGGTGGTGGCACATGCCTTTAATCCCAGTACTCGGGAGGCAGAGGCAGGTGGATCATTGTGAGTTCGAGGCGAGCCTGGTCTACAAAGTGAGTCCAGCACAGCCAAAGGCTGCACAGAGAAACCCTGTGTCGAAAAGCCAAAAAGAAAAAGGAAATAAGACACATTTAAAAGTTGTCCAGCCATAGATACAGTGAACCCTTGTGAGTTGAAATTCATCTAAGTGGAAGTAACTTTTATTGCTACCCAGTTCCAGGGTAAAAAAAAAAAAGGCTAATTCTTTTGGTTGTTTTGTTTTCATTAATCACTACTTTAAAAAACGCTTCTGTTTTAGTTAGGGTTTCTTTGCCTTGGTAAACACCATGACCCAAAGCACCCTGTCCTCAGGTAGACTTTTTTTTTTCTTCCTTTCATGTTTGGTGATTTTCCCAGCTTGCAGCAGCTCTTCATCAGGCCCTGAGGCTTGCTTGTCATGCAGACCACTGCTGAGCTGAGCCTGTAAAAGTGCCAGATGAGGGCTGTGGAGATGATGGCTCCATAGTTAAAGAAAGCGGCTTACTTTGCTTACACTTCCACACCACAGTGCAGGTACTCAGGGCAGGAGCCTGGAGGGAGAGCTGGTGCCGAGGCCGTGAGGAACACTGCCCACTGACCTGTTCAGCCTGCCTTCTTATAACACCCAGGACCACCCGCCTAGGGGTGGCACTGCCAAAGGTGGGCTGGACCCTCCTACAGCAGTCACTAGTCAAGAAAATGCACAGCACAGGCTGTTCACAGGCTAAACTAAACTGCGGTTCCCTCCTCCCAAAGTGCTTTAGCTTGTGTCAAGTTGACATGGGACCAGCCAGCACAATGTACCTGTTCTTAAATGAGTCACGTATGAACTAAGAGCATGTCTTGATGATGATGCCATGTCCGAGAAACAGGGACTATAAAACATGTTCACACATTGCTTGATTCTAACATCAAAAACTGAATCCAGAGGACAACTTGCAAAGTGAAGCTACCCACCTTTTTAGATCCTTCCATCTTAACTGGAGTTTTTTCTTTGTTGTTTGTTTGTTTGTTTGTTTTTCGAGGTAGGGTTCCTCTGTGTAGCCCTGGCTGTCCTGGACTCGCTCTGTAGTCCAAGCTGGCCTCAAACTCACAGAGATCTGCCTGCCTCTGCCTCCCGAGTGTTGGGATTTAATTGGAATTCTTTACTCTGGAGATTTAGCACTTACTGGCACTCTCAGAACCTTTTTCCAGTGTGTGGAGGAGAGTGAGGGGCAGTCTCTGCAAACATGGGGTGAGCAGAGGCATTTCCAGTGTGTGGAGCAGAGTGACTGGTGGTCTCTGCAAACATGGGGTGAACAGAGGCATTTCCCGTGTGTGGAGCAGAGTGAGGGGCAGTCTCTGCAAACATGGGGTGAACGGGAGGCATCTTGGGCTGCTGCTTTATTGGCTTTCCCATTGTGTAAAGCTTGTCGTTGTCATAACTTTCTCTCTAATGGGTCATCCTTAGGTTAATTTCAGCGATTCACAATTGCTGCTGCTTAGTATGAAATGTGTTTGAAAACACTGATGGTAGGAAGCAGTCTGTGGAGGGCTGTCCCCAGGTGTCTCAGCCATTTGACACCGAGGGCGGGCTCACAGGAAACCCAACTGCACAACAACTGCCTGAGCACCCTGTGCCCAGGTGGACTAGGGTTTTTTGTTTTTTTGTTGTTGTTGTTGTTTCTTTTTTTTTTTTTTTTTTTTTTTTTTGCTTTGCTTTTGTGTTTGGTGATATCCTTGCTTCCCCCCTCAGCCCCCAGCTAGCAGCTCTTCATCAGGCCCTGAGGTTTGCTTGTCATGCAGACCAGTGCTGAGCTGAGCCTGTGAGAAGTGCCAGATGAGGGTTGTGGAGATGGCTCCATAGTTAAGTGCTTATGACACAGGCCTGGGCACTGGAGGGCCCCAGGTAAATGCCGGATGGGTGTGGCAGCCCACCTGTAATTTCAGCCTTGGAAGGCAGAGCCAGCTGCCTCATGAGACTAACCATATCGATGAGCCCTGGGTTTGCTTGAGAGAACCTGCTTCCATGAATAAGGGGAAAGAAAAGCACTCACGGATGATTCCTGATTACGTACCTCAGGTCTCCATATGCTTCTGCGCACACATGCACATGTAGCCACACATATGTACCCATACACAGAGACGTGTGTACATGAAATGCACATGACATACACATGTGCATGTCTCCCTAGGACTGTTGGCCACCACTGGAGTCTGGGCAGATGAGGGGCACTTTGCATTTTACCAAGTCATTGCTGCAGCTGCTGCTCCAGAGGTTGCACTTTTAACATCATCACATGCTTTGCCTGACTCGGGGCACATACTAACTTTTTGTCATGGCCACACTAAAATTGTCTTTTAGTATAGAATATAAGAGAAATATTCCCTCTTAATCATTAAATTTGGACTCTAACTCTGGACTCAGTTCTTTGTGTGGGTATACTTTCAGCATTTAAGAATTTTGTTTCTATGGACAAAATGTTCATCAGATTTAAACACTTAAATAATATGGGCATATTTAGAAAGCCAAATTTCCAATTCTCTCTGGTCAGGTCCCCCCTACCTCGGTAGAGCATTATCTGTTTTCTATAAATATGTTCATGGTTTCTCTTTGTAGATAAAAGCAAATATTAAAGCCCAAACATGGGCTGTAATAGCTCCTTGTATACAGATAGTGTGCTGCAACCTGTCCTCACTGGCTTCTCATCTCTGTATAGGGGCAGTGTGCTGCGGCCTGTCCTCACTGACTTCCCATCTTTGTATACAGGCAGTGCACTGCAGCCTGTCCTCACTGGCTTCCCATCTCTGTATACAGGCAGTGCACTGCAGCCTGTCCTCACTGACTTCCCATCTTTATATACAGGCAGTGCGCTGCAGCCTGTCCTCACTGGCTTCCCATCTCTGTATACAGGCAGTGTGCTGCAGCCTGTCCTCACTGGTTTCCCATCTTTGTATACAGGCAGTGCGCTGCAGCCTGTCCTCACTGGTTTCCCATCTTTGTATACAGGCAGTGCGCTGCAACCTGTCCTCACTGGCTTCTCATCTCTGTATAGGGGCAGTGCGCTGCGGCCTGTCCTCACTGACTTCCCATCTTTGTATACAGGCAGTACACTGCAGCCTGTCCTCACTGGCTTCCCATTTCTGTATACAGGCAGTGCACTGCAGCCTGTCCTCACTGACTTCCCATCTTTATATACAGGCAGTGCGCTGCAGCCTGTCCTCACTGGCTTCCCATCTCTGTATACAGGCAGTGTGCTGCAACCTGTCCTCACTGGCTTCTCATCTCTGTATAGGGGCAGTGCGCTGCGGCCTGTCCTCACTGACTTCCCATCTTTGTATACAGGCAGTACACTGCAGCCTGTCCTCACTGGCTTCCCATCTCTGTATACAGGCAGTGCGCTGCAGCCTGTCCTCACTGGTTTCCCATCTTTGTATACAGGCAGTGCGCTGCAGCCTGTCCTCACTGGCTTCCCATCTCTGTATACAGGCAGTGCGCTGCAGCTTGTCCTCACTGGTTTCCCATCTTTGTATACAGGCAGTGCGCTGCAGCTTGTCCTCACTGGTTTCCTATCTTTGTATACAGGCAGTGCACTGCAGCCTGTCCTCACTGGCTTCCCATCTCTGTATACAGGCAGTGCGCTGCAACCTGTCCTCACTGGCTTCCCATCTCTATATACAGGCAGTGCGCTGCAGCCTGTCCTCACTGGCTTTCCATCTTTGTAGAGGGGCAGTGCACTGCAGCCTGTCTTCACTGGCTTCCCATTGGTATGCATGCACTTTACATGCTCATTTAGAAAAAGGACTTTTTTGTTATAAAAATTGTATTCATTTTTATTTTATATGTATGAATACACGTGCATGTGTACCACATGCATGCCGTGGCCTCAGAAGGCAGAAGAGGGCATTGTATTTCCTGCAACTGGAGTTACTGTTGGGTGTAAGCCACCACATGAGTGCTGAGAATTAAACCTGGGCCTCTGCAAGAGCAGCCAGTGTTCTTTACCTCTGAGCCACTGGTGTCTCCAGCCCCAGAAAACATTTTCTTTTTTTTTTAAATGGGATTTCTTTTTTATAACAGCCCTGGTTGTTCTGAAACTTGATTTGAGAACCAGTCTGGCCTTGACCTCATTGAGATCCGCCTGCCTCTGGCTACCCAGAAAACATTTTTAAACAGCTCTAGGCATCTGCTCTGTCCTTGGTCTGCTTAGCCAGCCCCACTTGGAGACATTCATGGTTGTCTTCAGCCTTACAGACCATGGTGTGGTAAACACTTGGGTGCTTGTGATTTTATGTACAGACAAGCATGTCTGTGATGTATTCCCAGAAGTGGGGTTGCTGGGTCAGTGGCCTGTGTGTTTTAATTGTCGTAAGAGTTGCACCAGTTTGAACTCACACAGCCATGGCTGTCCCCCTGCTTCTGTGAAGAGGCTGTGTAGATGATGAAATTCAGATTTGCTTGAGTCTTACACAATGAGATAGTGCTTCCATGTAACCCATAAGCATACTCCACAGACTGAAATCATCTGTGGATTACATGCTGTGCTGGCTAAAGTCATCTGAGAGGAGCGAGCCTCAAATGAGAAAAGGTCTCCAGAAGATTGGTTGCAGGCAAACCTAGAGGGCATTATCTTAATTAGAGATTGATGTGGGAGGGCCCAGCCTTCTGGGTGGGTGGTGCTATCTCTGGGCTGGTGGTCCTGGGTTCTATAAGTAAGCAGGCTCCACAAGCCACGTGAAGCAAGCCGGTAAGCAGGCCCCCTCCATGGCCTCTGCATCAGCTCCTGTCTCCAGGTTCCTGCCCTGATTGAGTTCCTGTCCTGACTTTCTTCAGTGATGGACAGTGCTGTGGAAGTGTGAGCCACATAAACCCTTTCCTCCCCAACTTGCTTTTGATCATGGTGTTTCATCACAGTGATAGTAACCGTAACTAAGAAACATGCACAACCCAAATCAATGTGTGTACCATGTCACTCTTGTTTGGGGACTGTGCACATAGAGGTCAGAGGACAACCTTGGGCGTCATTCTTCGCCTTTCACCTGGGACAGTCTCTGTTTTGCTTCTGTGTAGACCAGGCTAGCTTCCAGCAAGCTTCCCAGGCATTCTTCTGTCTCCGTCTCCCATCTCACTGTAGATTCAAGACATGTAGCTTGACTTTATGCGGATGCTGGATCTGAACCTGTGTCCTCATGCTGCCAAGCAAGCACTTTACCCTCTGTGCCACCATGTCAACCCTGCATTTCTTTGTCCGCCATCTGTCCATGCCCTCTGCACTTTTCTTTTTCTAATTTCTAGGCCTTTGTAGATAATTGAGGTTGGCCCTGGGTCCCTGCAGTCTCAATCCTCACATCACATGGTATTCATTCCCCTTGGTGTACTGTGGCAAGCAGAAGACTTAGAAGAAAAAAAGTTTTTTTCTTTTTTAAGATTTTAAAATTTTATTTTATGTGTGTGTGTGTGTATGTGTATGTGTGTATGTATGTGTGTGTATGTGTGTGTGTATGTATGTGTATGTGTCTGTGTGTGTATGTGTGTATGTGTATGTGTGTGTGTCTGTGTATGTATGTGTGTGTCTACGTGTGTGTGTCTGTGTATGTATGTGTGTGTGTGTGTATGTGTGTGTGTCTGTGTATGTATGTGTGTGTGTATGTGTGTGTGTATGTATGTGTATGTGTCTGTGTGTGTATGTGTGTATGTATATGTGTATGTGTGTGTTTGTGTATGTATGTGTGTGTATGTGTATGTGTGTATGTATGTGTGTGTATGTGTGTGTGTATGTATGTATGTGTATGTGTCTGTGTGTGTATGTGTGTATGTATATGTGTATGTGTGTGTGTCTGTGTATGTATGTGTGTGTCTACGTGTGTGTGTATGTATGTGTGTGTGTGTGTATGTGTGTGTGTCTATGTGTGTGTGTCTATGTGTGTATGTATGTGTGTGTGTATGTGTGTGTGTATGTATGTGTATGTGTCTGTGTGTGTATGTGTGTATGTATATGTGTATGTGTGTGTTTGTGTATGTATGTGTGTGTGTGTCTATGTGTGTGTGTATGTATGTGTGTGTGTGTATGTGTGTGTATGTCTATGTGTGTGTGTATGTGTGTGTGTGTGTCTATGTGTGTGTATGTGTGTGTGTATGTGTGTGTATGTCTATGTGTGTGTGTATGTGTGTGTGTCTGTGTGTGTGTGTATGTGTGTGTATGTGTGTGTGTGTGTGTATGTGTGTGTGTGTGTGTCTACCTGCAGAGGTCAGAAGAGCATATGGGAGCTGACCCAGGTCCTCTGCAAGAGCAACAAGTGTTCTTAACCATTTAGCAATCTCTCCAGCCTCATTTAAAAAAAAGATATTCTTAAAATAACCAGTTAGTTATGTCTATAGGTGTTTTGCCCAAATGTGTATCTGAGCACAGTGTCTGTAGAGGCCAGAAGATGGCATGGCATCCCTAGGACTGGAGTTAGGAATAGTTGTCAGCCACTGAGTGGGTCCTGACCTTAAGCACTAAACCGTTGCTATAGCTCCTCGCCTTTTCCTTCAAGGTTTCCATGGTTTCTGTCAGTCTTCATGGAGCTGAATTCCAGTGACTTACTGAAAGGGATCCTCATTCCTGTTTTTGTTGGAATGCCCGTGGGTTTGCTTCTACCCTTCAGCCTTTGGTCCGTTTAGGATTTAGCCTGGTACTGGGGAAGCCAGGGCAGGGCACAGACTCAGCTTCACCTCTACACGTATCCTCTGTACTTGGAGTCGGGGACTTCGGTGCTGTGCCACTGTGTGCATTAGGCACGTCTCTGCACTGTGTGCCCTACTTTTCTAGGGGAAACTAAAAGAAAAGTGAAATCACACTAAAGGAGTAATTCCAGTCTGTTTAGCTTTTCCCGAGCCTGAGTTGACCCATCTATAGAAGGAGGAATATGGAGGACACGCAGTGACATGCTGAGGTGGAAGGGGAAACCTGCACTTGGTCTAACCTCCACCTTCTTGCCCTTCTGTCTCCTGTGCTCTCCTTGACATTTTTGAAAGAGAAAAGCCACAGGAATGTTAGAGCTAAAGTTAAAACTAAGATCTTAGTCTGAGCGGGGTCATCACCATTTTATTTTATTTTACTGTTGTGGTGCTGTAGCCCTGGGTCTCCTATATGCTAGGCAAACACTACCATTGCTCTTACAGCTCCAGTTTCTCTCTCCTTTTACTGTTAAACTTTGGGATAGAGTCTCACTGAGTTTCTCAGGCTGGTCTTGAATTCACTGTGTAATTCAGTCAAGCCTTGAGCTTGGCATCCTTCTGCCTCAGCCTCCAGCCAGCTGAGATGACAGCCTTGCCCTCGCACACTCGCTAATCAGTACATTTGAGAACACTGAGTGAGGCTTGGTCTGGCATCCAAGGCTTCCTTCTTGCCTTCTGGCCTTTCGTTACTCATCCTCTCTTGAATACGTCCTGACCGTGATGCTGCTAGGCATTTCCCAAAGGCCGTGTGTTTCTAGGATACTATCCAGAAGGTTCTGTTGCCTCATGATGCCAGTTAGTATAGTGTTGGTAAAAGCAATGTCACATCCAAGTAGCTTGTTAGGCTGGTGATTTGTATGTGCCTCAGTTAAGTTGGAAACTCTGGAGAGAGACCATGTCCACCCTGGGAAGAATTCCTAGTACCCAGCAGATACCCAGAAGAGGCACGTCAGATGTTAAACAGCCGAGGGAAGACTTGACCCATCTGCCCTTTTGCCTTGTGAGTCAGGAAGCTCATCTCATTCTCTTCTTACCTGTTATACTATTTTTTTTTTTAAAGATTTATTTATTATTATGTATACAGTGCTCTGCTGCATATACACTCATAGGCCAGAAGGGGACATCAGATCACATTCTAGATGGTTGTGAGCCACCATGTGGGTGCTGGGAATTGAACTCTGGACCTCTGGAAGAGCAGTCAGTGCTCTTAACCACTGAGCCATCTCTCCAGCCCACCTGTTATCCTCTTATCCCCTTGAACCATAGCAGACACTAGGGACAGTGGTGAGAGGCGGGCTCTTCATAAGATGCTATAAAAACAAAAGAACGAGTGTTTGTTCAACGTGGTCAAGAGCCACCGAGGAGTCCCTGGCTGGGTCATGTCCTTAGTTGGATGCTATTGGTAGACACACAGAAAATGGGCCTAGAAGGCTCGCTAAGGATGTCCTGGTTGGCGCATGTGGTCTGAGCTCCATACCCAGCTCCCAGCCTGCTGCAGACTTCCTGCCATCTGTGGGTCCCTGGAGGAGTAGAAGCTTTCCCTTCATAGCAGGGTTTTCTTTCCTGGAAGTCCCTTTCTGTGACCTCAGTCCTCTGACTTGTCTGTAATCACCCGCTGGCATGTGGTAGGTGGTCAAGAAAAGATAATTTCTACCTTTTTTTTTTTCAGGTTCACAATAAAGGTGCTAAGAAAGAGAATGTAAAACAGGAAAATAAATATTTTTACTAAGGTAAGTCATTTTTATGAATTTAAAACAGTTTCATTTGAAAACATTAAAAATTCTTTATAATCTTTTCACTGGTGTAATGAATGGTTGTCTTAGGAGTGTTTGACGTTATGCAAGGTAGGGGTTGTGAGGGTTACAGGGGACCTAGTTTCAGTTTTTACCATCTCGGGGACACACACACACACACACACACATACACACACACACACATAGGGAGTGGGAGACAGAGGGAGAGGGAGGAGGGAGAGGTTCTTTTCCTTCTTTCATCAGGAAGTCGGGATTGAACTTGGGGGGGGGGGGAAGTTCTGGGGGAAGTTCTTCCCCAGCTGAGCCATCCTGCCAACGCAAACAGCTCTTTATAATAAATAGTTCATCTCTGAGCTCAGGTGGACCTGATAGCAGTAGGAGGCTCTCCTGGGCCGCCTCTGACACTGCCTCTGGCGTCTTACTGGGAGTAATAGTGTAGTATAGTCCTCCCTTTCCCTTACAGTTCTCCATTCTTGGTTCTGGAATCCCTTTTCTGCCTTAGTATAGATGTTATTTAATTTACATGTGCCCTTTTGTTACTGGTGAGAATGCCTTGAGACCAGTTCTGAGTTACTTGGGGAGGTGAGTAGTAGCTGGAAGTCAATTCAAATTCAGTTGCTTTGGTGAAAGGCTTTCTTAGACAGTGGGTGGTGTAGTGGTGGCCTCTTCCCACTGCACGCAGTTTAGCCTTTAAACTGGCAGACTCAGTGCTCGGTGGATAGAAAGTTGGGTAGAGGTGGGAGGTTGAGCCTCAGCATTCAGGGAGTGTGGCTGTTGACTGTCCAGACAAAACTGCTTTGCACTGAGGAGGATAAGACTGAGCTCTGCTGGGGGGAAGAGCCTAAGTGCTGCTGTGTGGTGGGAAGGGCAGGTCCCCAGAGTCGGCCTGATTGATTATCTCCTTAGACTTCTAGGCTTAAGGTAGAGTTGTGGATGGAGTTGGGGGGTGGGGGGGAGGGAGGCAGTAGCCTGAGGCCACAAGTTATCTCTCAGCTCTGGGTCCCATTCTCCCTGAAAAATTCACTCAGCCCTGGAAGCTGGGCCTTGTGTGTAGCGTGATGGAAATTCACCTGCAGCAAGGCAGAGGAGCGGAGCGGCTGGCCCTTCCCCCTCGGTGCAGCCACAGCTCCACACACGCTCAGCTTCCTACCATGTCTCCAGACAGGGGAAAGTTAAGCGTGTATGTTAAACCAGGAAGTTTCATCTTGATTGCATTTCAATGGATTCTAATGTGACAGAATGTTTCAGTCTGAGCTTGTTCTAGCAGCCTTCAGTCAAATGAGAATTGCTGTCAGGGGAGAGGACACCCGCCCACACTGCTCCCCGAGTGCTTGAAGCCATCCCACTTCCTTTCTCTTTTACCTGAAAAACTGACTGCTGACACTTGGGAATTATAATCAGATTGCATCAGTCGTATGGAAAGGTTACCAATTACTGTTCTGCACAATATGCACTTCAAGTGTCTCGGTTCAGTGCTTTTAAATGCCTGTTGGGTGAATGAAGGCTTTGTGTCACGCCCTGATTTCATACGTTTGAGAGGCTGTATTGATGGCTTCTTGTCATCAGTTCTGTGGCGGGGGCTGGGTGGAGGAGGGAGATTATTTAATATGAAGTCTTCATGAAGACAGATCAGAAGGGAGCATGGCTGGTGCCAGTGGCTGGGACCGAGGACAGGCCCTGCATGGGGAATCATGTGGCATTCTGAGTAGAAGCTGTATGGTGAGGCATTCTTGAGCATGTGCTGTGTTTTCATGGCCTCATTTTGTTCACTCAGCATCTGATAGAAAGGCACAGTGAAATTGAAATTTGTCTGTGGACACAGCTAGTAGGTTTTGAAAAGCATGGCTCAAATCCTCTCTTTGGATCCCAGATCTGTATGTTTGTGAATGCCCACAGAAGATATATTGTGTTAGGCGTGGTTAGAGTGTCTCTGGTATTGTGGAATCCTCAGTCTTGAACGGGACAGTCAAGCCATGCCACCCTCCCAGTGCTGTTTTTTCTTGATTTCCTACGCCCTTAGCCATCACCTGATGAAGTCTCCCAGCCTGCCAGGGTGTGTGGCCGTGTTCAGGACAACATCGACTTGTTTAATTTAGTAATGCTCTGAGACGGAAGGCACCTGATGGCCAAGTACAAACAGGCATTGTACAGGGTGTTGCTGTAGTCAGAAGAGAGACAGCTTGTCTCCCTCACTCTGTGCCAGTCAGGAGGCTGTGATTTTCTCCTCAGGAGACAGGTGGGCTCGGATCTGTTGAAGTCACTGTGGTGAGCAGGAGGTGAGCTATGTTGGAGACCACTTTTCCTTACACAGTATTATTGAGTTGGTTCCATCCTGTACCTGCTGGCTGATTGCAAAGTGTATACTCTTTTGTTCTTGGCTCTGTTTACCTTGGATTCAATTTTATGGTTGGTCACTATAGGGATTTATTGGTAGGAAAATACATTCTTTCCTCATTTGAGCAGACTGTGTGTTCTGAAGGCAGAGAAAATACCCTATTACAAGCAGCTTCAAGCAGTCCCTGAGCAGAGGCACTATGGTTTGCCTCTGTTCCATTGTTTCTTACCATACTAGCTTTACTCGTATTTAGTTCACATACTGCAAGGCTCATAAAAGTGGTTTTGGTGCACTCACCGAGTTCTCCACGGTCGCTGCTGTGAACACTCCATGAAGAAGTGCCCAGCCCCTCCACACTCACTTCCCACTCACCGTCCTGTTCCTGGCAGCACTAATCTTTGACATCATAGATTTACCTATTCTGGATGTATCACATACATGTAGTCATTCAGTAATCGCCCTTATTTAGGGCTCCTGCTGCTGTGATAAAACACCGTGACCATAAACAACTTGGGAAGGAAAGGGTTGCTTTCAGCTTACAACTCTTTGGTCACACACCATTACTCGGGGAAGTCAGGACAGGAACTCAAACAGGGCAGGAGCCTGGAGGCAGGAGCTGATGCCGAGGCCATGGAGGGAGCTGCTTACTGGCTTGCTTCCCATGGCTTGCTCACCATGCTTTCTTATAGAGCCCAGGATTACCATCCCATCCGGTAGCACTGCCCACGGTGAGCTGAGTCCTCCTATGTCAATCATTAATCAAGAAAATGCACCATAGGCTTGCCCACAGGCCAGTCTGGTGGGGATGTTTTCTCAATGGAAGTTCTCCCTTTACAGATGATTCTGGCTTATGTTAAGTTGACATAAAACTGTCCAGCACCGCATGTTATTAAGGTTCGTTTACAGTGTAGCAGATATCAAGGCCTCAGTTTTACATCGGTATAATATTCTGATGTGTGGCTATGTGTTATCTTGTTTATGAGTTGGTGGACGTTTGGGTGCTTCCCATTTCTTGGCTTTTTATTTGTGTGTTGGGATGGGGAGTGGAGGTGCACAGAGTGGGGGCTCAGATCCTAGAGTTAGGCGAGACAAGAACTTCTCATTACCTTCAGAGATTGACTCCTTTGGCCGTTGCCGCTGGGTACGCTGTGCACAGGGCACCTGCCATCCTTGGCCACCACGTTTAAGCCATGTGCATTAGGCATCGACTGACAGTCTGCTCCTTGACCAGTTATAAGTTTCTGCGTTAACCACCATCCACTATACAAAGAAACGTCTTTGATGACTCTTGAGAGCTGCACTAGTCCATGGGGAAAGAGACATGAATTTAGAGAAGTTTGATGCTGTGTCCATTTAGCAGAATAGTGGTAGCAGGTTCGTGAAGTGCCCATCCACAAATGGAGCATCTGTATCACTCCCCTACCCACAGGGGCAAAGAACATCCCAGAAGAATAGGCAGAAAAATTGTAAGAGCCAGAGGTTAGGGAGAACCAGAGCAAACCTGTCTTCTGGTTGTGACAGGATGCACTCACAAGCTCACAGCACTTGGGTTACTTACACAAGCCTGTGGAAAGTTGATGGCTTCTGGGCAAGAGAGTCAGGTTTTTTAAGGGTATGTATCCTAGAATTGAACCACCTGTGGCTGCGTACCAGGTGTATATGGGCACCACACATTGGACTCTTTGGCTTATAAAAATAAAAAAGAGGACGTGGAGTTGGAGGGGATGGGGAGCTGAGGGTGGATCTGGCTGGAGGTAAGCGGAAGACTTGTGAATATGATCAAAACACACTGTATAACAATACCAAAGAATAAATAAAAATATTATGTTAAAATAGCCTTTCAGTGTAGTCATAGTAAAACGTAGACTTCGACGTGACAGCCTTGATATCCAAGAATAAGCCCAAGGAAGGCCGCTTGGCTTGAGCTTCTCTCGTTTGCAGGAAAGAAAGCATCCTTCTAGTAGTGGCTCAGCGTCTTTGGTGGGTGGTCTGAGCTCAACCCCGGTGCATTCTGGGCATAACAGTCTCTGCAAAGACTACCAGTTGTTTGGCTGGAGAGGAATATTGATTGTGGGGAGCGGCGTGTGTTCAGTTAGGGAATGCACATTCTGTCCTTAGCAGTAGGTGGGGGCATTGAGGTATCTAGCAGAGAAAGGGGGATGAGACGGTTATTGTAGTTACTGTACTCTAGGGCCTGAGTGTGAGGGTAACCCCTGGGTTTTTATCTGTTACATCTGAGAGTGAGCAGGTGAGGACCTGATCTCGGTGCTGGAGGTGTAGTGGGAAGCAGAGGCTGGGAAAGCATGGGGTGGGGGAGCTAGTCAGGGTACCTAGCCTCTAGGGGACAGGAAGCTCGCTCACATTGTGGCAAGTAAGAGAGTTGTTTGGAAGATCCCTGGAGAAGATGGCACAAACAACGTAGTGCTGCAGAAACCCTGAGGACTACAGGTACCCAGGGACTGAGCCGTGTGCGCCAGATCACAGACCAGGCCTGGCCTCACACTAAAGCCAGGGAGGGAGGGAGCCTCTCCGGCCAGCTGTCATTTAGAGAATCTTAGCAACACTCCAGCCTTGAGCTTTGTGTTCTCTTTGCTGGAGCCTCCTCCACCATCACTGCATTCTCAGAAGAGGAGAGGGTGTCCAGCAGGTCTAGCTGTGCACATCACTCTGGGAATGAGGGCTGGTCCTGCTTCTGACAGCAAGCGAGAGGTCAAGGATACCTCAAAGGTTTGTGGCTTTGGGAGCCATTTCTGCCCAGGAGTGAGGAGGTTCATGGGTGGGCAAAGCAGAAGGCAGGAAGTCAGCTGAACAGTTTTAGAGCATCTAAGGATGGCACTGCTGGGGCTAGCATTTTGATGAGGCACTGCTGTGCTGTGCCTCTGCTGAGCCTCCAGCCTGCACTTGCAACTAGGTGGGTGTTTGAAGCAGGCGCTTGAGTGGACCCTCGCTTAGGTGAGGACAGCAAACAGACTTGATGGTTACTGCATCAGGCCAGGGGTTGGAAGCTAAGGGATATTTCCAGTTCTGATACTCTGTGGCCTGTGATTTCCATGTCAAAGTAGTAGTATTGTGTGCTTCTTTCTTCTCTTTTTCTTTCCTTTTTGTTCCACTTGACATTTAGTATCATTAATTACCTGTTGACAGTCCTGCCAATAAATTAATTTTTTTTCTAAAATTTGACTTAGGGAATAAAGGAGATAAAAGATAGAGAGACTTTGCCTTTAGGAATAACTGAGTCAGAGGATGGCACCCTGGCTGATTCAAGCTCTGTAAACTCAAGATACTTAAACACTTGGGATGATCTGATTGTACTAAAATGTGCTCTGGTCAGCCATGGAGATAGAAGTAGGAAGCTTAGTAACGCCAACCCTTTGAGTGGCAGGGCCTGGAAGTCCCCTAAAGAGTAAGGATTCAGTTGACAGCAATGTTTCAGACTTGAGAATTTTGTATTCCAAATAGCAGAGGTTAGCTCAGTTCCATCTTTTATGTAAAAACAAAATGACTTGCATGTTTCAAACCTTGGCATCATCTTGAAATCAGACTCCTGTCTATCTCGTAATAGATGCTGGACACCAGGCCAGAGGGGGGTTGACTGTTGAAGTGACTGTGCTTCCAACTCCATCGCTCTCCATACCCAAGAAAACCAAACCATTGGTAGCTTGGGTGTGCTATTGTTTCGATTATTTACATCTTACAAAAGCATACTTGTGTTTATATATATTAACAATATTATGTTCTGACTTGGACAGAGTGTTTTTAAGGCAGAAATACAATTGTGTTCCTTTTGTAGGCTAACCACTCTTGTTCCACCATCTCTCTGCCAATGGCATGCTGTTATTGGTAGCTGCATGTTCAGACATCCCTAAGTTCATGACTGTTGTTTGCAAACACCCTGTGGGTACCAGAATCCAAGGATGTGCAAGGCCTTCAATATAAAGTTTACATCTAACCTTTGCACGTCCTTCTGTCTACTTTAAAGGTTTATTTTTAATTATGTGTGTGGTAGGATATGTGCATGAGGGGGCATTCCTGTGGAGTCCTCGGTGCTCTCCCAGAGCTAGAGTTGCCGGCAAGTGTAAGCTGCCTGGTGACCTGCTGAACATCTCTCCAGCCCTCCTGTCTACTTAAATCATCTCTAGCTTACTTACTGTGCCCAATATAGTATAAATGTTGTGTGACTTGTTTTATGGTCTAGTTTAGGGAAAGGAGGACGTGTGCAGTGTTTTTAAGGCTATCTTGTATATGAAGAGTTGGTTGACTCCATAGCTGCAGAACTGAAAAAGAACACCAGTTGTACAGTAAAGATAGGAGCTATTTTTAGTTAATTATTTTATTTTTATTTATTTTTTTGTTTGACTCTTTACAATTTTTGAAATTTATTTATTTTCAGTACATCTCAACAGCAGTTTCCATCTCCCCCTACAACTTACCCGCTCCCCCAGACCTACTCCTCCATGGTTTTTTGTTTGTTTTTACCATAGACCATTGATTAAATTTGGCTGTAAATGCAGGAACTCTTATCAAGTTGTAATTTAATAGACAGTGCTCTGCAAGAAGTCCTTACAGCCTTACAAAGTACTGTAAGATGTGTTGCTATAATTATTTGAAAATAACTGATTGTTTTCACTTGAACTGTAGATAAATGCTTGTTCTGGTAGAGTTCGCATTGGATGGATGAAGGCCTTGTGTGGGCTGCATTTTTACAAAGCTACTCAGAGACTTTGGGAAAAGAGTCCATTCCAGAAGAACCCGGGCCAGGGCTCTCTGAGTTCTAGGCTACCCTAGGTGACTAAGAGAGTCAGTACAGCTACAGAGGGAGACCCTATCTCAAAAGAGCAAAACCATGAGCTGGGGGGATTGCTCATCAGATAAAGTGTCTGCTGCATAGGCGTAAGTCCAGGAGTCAGGTCCCCAGGACCTATGTAAGGCTGGGCAGACTTGTTGGCCTCTCGTATCTGTGTACCCTGGGGGCACTAGCTGGCAAATGGTCGAGTGAGACTAGCTGATCAGGGAGCTCTGGGTTTTCATTGAGAGAATAAATAAATTGCTTCAGTAAAGTAAATGAGCACAACAGCAGATGTTAACTTTGGGCCTGCACACATGTACACATCTGTTATACTTGCATGCATGCATATACATACAAATGTGCATACACACATGCATGCACTACATACACAGGCAAAAAAAATTAAAGCATAAAGTTTCTCATATAGGTTAAGTAATCACACAGGAAATTCCTGTGTCAGGGTCTCAAACCTTTACATATAACATCACACTTTAAATTAGCTGTTGCACTGCAGTGGAAGACTATTGATTTGAGGAGACACATTTATCAGCTCCTGCAAAAAGTAACAAAAGTACACCTGACACAGTACAACTTGTGTTTTCTAAAGTAATAACTATTTTTTAAAAGATTTATTTATTATATATACAGTATTTTTTCTTCATGTATGTCTGCATGTCAGAAGAGGGCACCAGATCTCACTATAGGTGGTTGTGAGCCACCATGTGCTTGCTGGGGGTTGAACTCAGGACCTTTGGAAGAGCAGACAGTGCTCTTAATTCCTGAGGTGCCTCTGCAGCCCCATGATAACTATTTTCTAAGAAATAATTACTGTTGGTCTTTACTAACTAACTCTTCAAAAGTGGTGCCATTTACAAGAGAACATTTACAGCCCCAGTGCTATAGATGAATAAACAGCTCTCATCCAAACACGCCAGGCACAGGCTTTGCCGAGAAGAGCCTTGTTCGGCTTGTCAGGGCAGCTCCTCTGCTGAGTGTGTCTGTTACAGCGAGGCCACGCTCCACACATGCTTGACAGGCCTAAACTTCAGAATGCACTCAATTTCACTTTACCTGTATATGTCATTGTCATGTAGGTGATATTAAGAGGTGTGTGTGTGTGTGTGTGTGTGTGTGTGTGTGTGTGTGTGTGTGCGCATTCATATACCATGTTGTACATGTGGAGATCAGAGGACAACTTAGTGGAGTCTGTTCTCTCCTTGCGTCTTTACCTGCACTCTGGGAATTCACCCAGGTCATGTGCATTAGTCAGGGTTCTTCACCCGTGGCCCAGAGCAGAGCATGGATAATTACCTGTTATGTTATGTTTATTATATATAAGAATAATCAAGCCAGCTTCTGCTAAGATAGTAGCATTTGTCACACAGCTGAGAGACTGAGAACCTGGACATTTCTTGGTCCTTGCAGTGGGGCACCTCACACAGTCTGTACACACAGCTCACACAGTAGCTGTCTCTCCCTGGAGACGCTGACCACCCAGTAGCTAGCTGGTCAGTTCATAGGGCTGGATGCTCCCTAGAGCCCAGTTTGGTGCCCAGGATTGCTCCTGCTCCTCAGCCCACAATGGAAGTCTGAGAACTCAGGTTCTGATATTGTTGAAGGAAGCAGTAGCAGCAACAAAGCCCTCACTTTGGTAGCAAGAGGAGACCACAGGAGAAAGGGCCAGCCATTTCTCCTCTGTCATAATCTTGTCATCAGGGCTGCTGCTAGAATGTGCCAACAACAGCTGGGGTGGGTCGCCCACATCAATTAAAGTAATCAGGGCATTTCTTTAGGTGAGGCTCCCTACTCAGGTGACTCTAATTTGTGGCAAGTTGACATTAAAACTAACCACAGTCTCATACCCTGATTTTCTTTCCTAGGACAGAGCATAAATAATGGGAAGGTAGCAAGTCCAAATAATCTGTCCCTACTAAGATGCAGTCAGAAAGACTTGAGTGAAAAGCCATTGCAGTGCTCTTTGTTAACGTGCATGTAGATGTTAAGCTGAGCGGCTGCATGGGCCGTGATACAGTCCCTGCACTTGGGAGGTTGAGGAAGGGAAGGCAGGACTCGTACCTGGGTTTACATAAGATACAAAAATACGAAAGAGAAAAGACAGAGAGGAACGTTAGGCTATGTGCTGGCTAATCTTTCATCAACTTGACACACAAACTAGAGTTATCTGAGGGAAACTCAATTGAGAAAATACCTCCATGAAATCCAGTTTAATGATGAGTATGGGGAGAGCCCAGCCCGTTGTGGGTGGGGCCATGCCTGGGCTGGTGGTCCTGGGCTCTCTGTAAGAAAGCAAGCTGGGCAAGCCATGCTGAGCAAGCCAGTGAGCAGCGCCACGGCCTCTGCAACAGCTCCTGCTTCTGGGATCTTGCCCTGTTTGAGCTCCTGTCCTCCTGACTTCCTTTGGTGATGAACAGCAATGTGGAAATACAAGCCAAATAAACCCTTTCCTCCCCAAGCTGCTTTTTAGTCATGGTGTTTCATTGCAGCAATAGAAACCCTCACTAAGACAGGCTGCAGCACCCATATGAGGGAGGGAAGGAGGGTGCACACACAGCATTTAACAGCATCTCTCAAACACATCACCTGTAGGTGTTAGAGCTTTATTCATAACAGGCCATGTTCGCATGGTCTGGACTTTCCTCATGAGCAAGGGGCTACAGATGCTCTCAGGTTCTTCTTGCTCCTGCATTTCCATTTCAGTCTTCATCTCAGAGACAGCAGAAGTCCTAAAAGAGTGGGAATTGTGTGGCCTGCTAGTTCCTTTTCTGGGTGTGTTATCCACAGAGATCTCAGTCTGCAGCAGGTAAAGCAGGGCCGTCGTTCCTGGGCTCCAGGAGCACCACTGCAAAGCCGCTGTGCTGTGCTACATAGTGCAAGGGTGACCGAGAAAAAAATGCATCCTGCTGTAATTTCCTCAAATTATGTATTTATAAGCACTGACAAATCAGAATTGTCATAATTTAAAGCCACTTTAAACATGATAAAGAGTAACAGTACTGCTGATAAAGCCATTTCAATTATGTAAAATAAATATGGTGGGGGTGGAGGCCAGAGGATGGTGTCAGATGTCTTTCTGTGTTGCTTTCCACCTTATATTTTGAGACAGGGCCTTTCACCGATACTAGGGTTTGCTGATGTGGGCTAGATTGGCTGGCTGTAGAGTGTGATGCTATGCCCAGCTTTAAAAAATTATTTTATGCATATCTGTTTCTGCCTGATTGTGTGTTTGTGCACTATGTGAGTGTAGGACCCTGTGGAGACCAGAAGAGGGCGTCAGATCTCCTGGAAGTGGAGCTACAGTGGCTTGTGACCTAGATCTCTACAAAAGGGATGAGCTTTTAACCACTGGGTCATCTCTCCAGCTCCATGTTCAGCTGGGTTTTTGTTGGGGGCCAGTGGTACAGGGGGTGTTTGGGGTGCTGGGGATCAAAGTCAGGGCCTCATGGTTCTATAGCAAACACCTGGCTTTGCTTTGTAAATGAATAGTAGCTTAGGCTATATACTACAGAGGGTCAGGACACACGGAATGGGGTGCAGCTAACCCTGTTGTCATATCACTTCTCTTCCATGCTAAGACAGACCTCAGATTAAGGCAAATTAAAGAATATTGACCCCACTGTAGGTGCACATGGTGAGGTGAGTCTACATTCTCAGCAGGTGTAGTCACCTGGGAGTCACCTGGCCTGGGAGATTCCCTGTTACACAGCACAAGATGTCCTCTGAGTTGTTAGTAATTAGAAGTAGCTCTGTGTTGTGACGTGGTCACTGTCTGAATGTTTCCTAGCATAGTGAGGACGATGGGACGACTGTGTATGAAGTGCAAGTGATGAGTAACTGGAAGCAGATGTTGGGCCATGCCGTGGAACACTGTCTCCTTTCGAAGTAAAACATGGTATTAGGACTGTATTTGACAGCGGTGATGGCGTGAGGAAGCACAGTGCACTCTGGGCACTCACACCACTGTGACAGAAGTCAGGGCAACATAACAAATAACAGTCTAGATCTGTCAGATGTTGTGTGCAGTTCCTTTTTTTTTTTTATAATGTTTATTGTTGTTTTTGCTTTTTTACTGTTTTACTTAATATAAAATAATTTTCTTCTTTTTCTTTCTTTCTTTTTTTTTTTTTTCCTTTTTGGTTTTTCCAGACAGGCGTTGACTGTTCTGGGGTCACTTTGTAGACCAGGTTTGCTTCAAGCTCACAGCGATCTGCTTGCTTCTGCCTCCCGAGTGCTGGGATTAAAGGTGAGCGCCACCACTCCTGGTCCTCATTTTTATTTTTAAAATGAAACAGAAACTGAAGTTCTGGGTACTGTGGTTTCCTTGTCGTCTTTTGTTTGATGGGTGCCTCTGCTGTCTGAGCGGGGTGTTTACAGACTGTGCCCACAGAGCCTGTGCTGCAGACTGCCCTAGGTACAGGTTACAGCCTAGGGTGCGGTGCAGAGAAGCCTTCTGTAGGCAAAAGCCACTAAGAGCTTACTGTTCATAAAGTTGTTCCTTTGAAAACATAGAACATGGTATTCCAGACTCAAATGAGACTATCTAGAGAGGAGACCCTTTCCCAAGGGAAGCCGAAGCTCTGCCAGTAGCGCCTACCTATCTCCAGGAAGAGATTCTTAGTGACCCTGAGTCCATCGCTGGTCGATTCGTATAGAGAAAAGGCCCGAAACAGTATCACTTCAAGGAACAGAAGAGTAGGTTCCAAATGGATGCTTTTGGTCAGCAGGAAGATGTGTGTCTTCAGGGTTTTCCTGCTGAGTAAATAAAGCGCATCTGTCTTCTGTATGATACAATTCTCATACTTGGTCCATAGTATAGAATTCTCTAAAACCAGGAGCAAGGAATGTTCTTAAGCCCAGTGTGGTAGTGCACATCTGTAATGCACCTCAGCCAGGGATACAGAGCAAGAGCCTGTCTGAAACAAGAACACAACAAACATATCCCTGGAAAACAGAAATGAAAATCTACGGTATGGAATATTACCTTTGATATAGCCTCTAAGAATTTACTTGAAATTTTCAGTTGTTATTACTAGTTTCAAACCTTTGGCTCCAGTCCTTGTTAGCTTTCCACACCCTTTCCTTTCCTGTTCCAAGCAGGAAGGACGTCTTTGGAGCCAGCCAGCTGCGTTAGAGGAGCAGGTCTCCTGGGAGGCTGCAGTGCATTTCCTACGCCTTCCTTCACTGTGTGCTAGTACAACACTAAGTCCATCCAAGAGAAGACACAACAGCTTAGTAATGAGATCCTGGCCCTGCCACATGAAGTCCAGCCCTTGAACAGTGCCTGTGGCTGAGGCCATGCTCTCTGGATATTTACCTGAATTAATGAAGCACTTTAGGGCAGGTTGCAGTAGTAATGACTTCAGTATCTAGTGACAGAGAAATCAGTCATGGTTGAGCTAAACGTTCAGGCTTCCTTCAAAGCCAGTCAGCAGACTGCACGATCCAGGGAGACCAGTTAGTTCGCTTTCCCACCCAATAGTCATTTACTTTTACAGTTGTGTTTATGTAGAGTAAAGGTCAAAGGGAAACTGTATTGAAGACAGTAACATCAGCCCTTTGCTACAGCAAACGTTTCAGTGTGCTGTTGGAAAGAGCTGCAGAATTCAGGCATCTCACTCTCTTCCGTGTGTGTGTGTGTGTATGTGTGTGTGTGTGTGTGTGTGTGTGTGTGTGTGTGTGTGTGCGCGTGCGTGTTAATGTGTTGCTTTGGCTGGCCTGGAGCTTACTATGTAGACCAGGCTGTCCTGATGCATCTTCATTTTTAATGGTAATTGGTATGTGACAGGGTCTTGTGTATGCCAGGCAGTTGCTTACTCTTACGTTCTGACCAGCCATTGCATAAGAACTAGGTTGCTGCAGGTCGCAGCCAGTGCTTGCTAAGGCCAGACTTTTTTTTTTTTTCTTTTGGTCATTCTAATACAATAATCTTGCATTGTGGTTTTAATTTGAATTTTCTCAGTGGCTAAAGATTGAACATATTTTCTTGTGCTTGTCATTCTTTGACAAGTGTCAAATACTTTACATGTTTACTTATTGAGTTACTTATTGAGTTTTGAGAGTTGGTTGTTTTTCTTGGCTTTCTTGCCATTCTTTACAGGCTTTATTGATTTCCTCCAACTTTTTGTTTGCCTTTTCCTCAATTTCTTTAAGGGATTAAAAAAAATTTATTCTTGTTTTGTTGTATTTTTATTTGACACAGGATTTTTGTGTGTAGTTTTGACTCTCCTGGAACTCAGGCTGTATACCAGGCTGGCATCAAACTCACCTGAGATCCACCTACCTCTGTCTCTCTTGTGCTGGGACTATGGACTTGTGTTACCACTGCCTGGCTTTCATTTATTCTCCAAGGACCGCTATCTTCTTCATAAAGTTGGCTTTAATGTCATTTTCTTGTGCTTCAGCTGCATTGGAATATATTCAGGTCTTGCTTATTAAAGTAACTTTTACTTGCCTGATTCAATTGTCATTTTAGAGGCTTACTACATCTGTCTGCTAACCTAGGCCTAGTCATGGAAGTTTCCAGCCTCCATACAATCTAATCTAGGCCTAGAATGTTCTCAGCCTTCGAGACTTTATTTCTGAATAAGCTTTCTAGCTTTTTCTGAACTCTGGCTGGCTGGCTCAAGCTGCTCTCCAAGCTGACTGATTCCATCTGGCTTCTCTCAGCTCTGACTGAATTGCTTTGCTTGGCCTCATACTAACTTTGGCAATCTGTTCTAATCTTCTGGCTCCTTCTCATTCTCTGGTGCGTTCTGTCTTCACCTGTGTCTCTACCTTTTACCCCTCTCTTTCTCTACAACCTGTCTCTCGGTAGCTGTCCTGGTAAACCTGCCTCCTCCCTTCCTCCCTGTGTTTTCAGTCTCCTTTCCTTCCTCCTCCTTCTCCCCCTTCTCGGGTTGGGCATATCATATTCTGGCTCGTTCTGTCAAATCGTTCTCCGGTTTATAACTTTGTCCACCTCTCAACTAGACATCACTTTAAAACATGAGTGCTTCTTTCTACAAACTAACTTGACCTTCATTGTTGGGGATGAAAGGCGTGTGCTAAGGGTGTGTCCAGCCCAAGTAGGCATGTTGCTGACCCAACTTGCACCCAAATAATTGAGACTGGACTGTTTTCATTTTCTGCAAGCTTTATGGCACAACTGAGCAGTATTAATGTATTTTGATCCTCTAAGCTAGTCTGGCTTCCTTCCAATGTAAATCTCTGAGATACTTGCATTTTTCGCCACTGAGCCATTTTTGCAGGCCCCGATACTTACATTTTTATGGCTTTCTCTGCTCCAGCTGCTCTCTCCTCATTTCTCCCGGACTTCTACCTCTGTTTACTGGATGTCTATGTAATTTTAATAACTTCTCTTTTACTAAATTTTTCTCATTGTAAGGTTCTTGGGCTGGAGAGATGGCTGAAAGGTAAGAGCACTGCCTGCTCTTCCAAAGGTCTTGAGTTCAATTCCCAGCAGCCACATGGTGGCTCACAACCATCTATAATGAGATATGGTGCCCTCTTCTGGCATACAGGGGTTTGTGCAGGTGGAACACTCTACACATAATAAATAAATCTTTGAAAAAGAAAAGATTTTTTTAAATTTAAACTGTTCCCTCCCTAATACATAAAAAGGTTTTGAGGTTCAGAGAAGTCAAGACAGACAGCTGAGGTGTGTTGTGCTGTCTTATGGCTACTGTCCTTTGATTGCTGTGGTGGAGGAGTCCATAGTATTTATCTAGTGAGGAGCATATGATACAGCCTTTGGAGAAGGTCCAAGGTGCCTGGCCTTGTTGGTCTGGGGATTAACCTATTGCCAAACCCAAAGTGTTAGTTCTTTGAATTAATTTTACTCTGGGTACAGACCTTTCTCTTAGATACTGCATAATGAAAATTAGTTAGAATATGCCAAGAGTACTTCTACAGATAGCTAATGAATGTTTTCTGGGGTCTGAAAGGCAAAACTAGGTTTTATTTCAATTGAGACTGTTTGTAGTGGTCATGGCATGGTACGTTTGAGTAAGAATGGCCCCCATAGGCTTACATAGGCTGAGACTTCAGGGAGTAGAAGTGTTTGATAGTGCCCCCCCTTCTCTCTCTCTCTCTCTCTCTCTCTCTCTCTCTCTCTCTCTCTCTCGTTACTCTGCCATGTTTCCTGCCATGATAATAATGGACTAAACCTCTGAAACTGTAAGCCAGCCCCAGTTAAATACTTCCTTTATAAGAGTTGCCATAGTCATGGTGTCCCTAGTGCCTGGGATTACAGCTGTGAGACACACCTGGTGCTGTGGTGCCTGCCGAGTCTGACAAGGGCCCATTGTGTGCTGGGCAAATACTCTTCCTCTAAGTCACACCTCCAGCTCTCAAGCTCTTAGTTTTTTAAACTGTCAAGCAGCAATGGGAATGTGGTAAGTGGGTGGCTGGCAGCAGTGGAGGCAGCAGTGGAGGCAGCAGTGGCAGGCCCAGGACCCCAGCCTCCGGAGTCAGAAGCCCTGATTCTGAGCTCAGCTCAGCCCTTCTTTATGTAAGTGGAGATGGCTTCACTCTGCTCCTATTCTGTGTGGTTGCCACTCAGTGGATGGTAATTCTGTTTGGGGGCAGAATCATTTTCTCTATCAAAGACTTAAGGAAGTAGTCAAGGTTCATATGCAGATAAGACATTTCTTAGAATTTTTGTGTCTCAAAAGTGAATCCAGGTCACCCATTCTGTCTGCATTTAGAATTACAAGTGCATTTTAAAAAAAGATTTATTTATTTATTACATATACAATGTTCTGCACATGTACCTGCACACCAAAAGAGGGCACCATATCTCATGATAGATGGTTGTGAGCCACCATGTGGTTGCTGGGAATTGAACTCAGGACCTTTGGAGGAGCAGCAAGTGCTCCTAACCACTAAGCCATCTCTCCAGCCCTACAAGTGCATTTTTTAAAATTAAACAAATGCAACCAAATTTTCATGTATTTATAATTACCTTTCAAACAGGAAGGTCTTCAGTATTAACAGTCGCATCTCATTTGTTTGGTCTTGAACTTTCTTATGATGTATCTGATTGAATAGTATGTACTAGAATAAATGCTACTCTTTCCTATCCAATGATTGGAGTCTGTGTGTTTGCTGTGTGGCTCACTTCCCCATGTCTTGACAGGTATTTTAGAATGCAGCATTTCCTCTTGTGGGAGCTTCCTATTACTTTAGCTTTGAGGACAGGAGGTAGTGAATGCTGAGTGTCAGCTCTTCTCTCATAGTGTCCTCTCTCCTACTCTTCTTTGTCCTTTAAGCATCCTGTTCCTCAGGCCTAAGCCCCTTCCTTGCACCTGCCTGCTCTCAGAACGTATGCTCTCTTACACATCGTATGCACTGTACTGTAGTTGTCCGTCTTCTTGTCAGTCTTCCTAATAAATTACAGGGTAAGAATGAGTCTCATTCAGTTCATACCCACCACCCTTTTGTTTTTTAAACAAAATCCTAATCATTTGATTTTACCAATAAAGACTCCGGAGCCAGATGCTGAGGTGAACACCTACTAGCTCAGAGAGGTAGAGAAAGTATCCAGTTGACCGTCCTCCTCAGCCAACATCCCAGAAGGAAAAGAGTTCCTTCTTCTCCACACTGCCCTAAAACCCTTCCAACTGAATGTCCCTCCCTCTGCTTCCTGTGCATCCCTCTCTCCCTGTCCTCCAGACTTCCTCGCACTATAGTTTTTTGCCCATGTTCACTTCCTGTCAGCTGGTTGCTTGCTCCACTTCTTGACCTACGGTTGATTTTATTTGATGCCGTTTACAGAAAGCTCTTGGATTAAAGGTATATGCTAGGGCTGAGCCACACCACAACAAGAATGTTTTTCTAGTACGCAATCTCAGGATCCACAGAGTGATCAAATACCCTGCAGCACCACCCAGCAGACCTCTAGTGAAAGGTTCTCAGGCAAACGGTGCTGGGCAGGAAGAGTTAAGCTCAATGAATTGAGTTCAGACTGTGTCTCACCCTCTTCCTTTTCACTGTGTGGCTTTGAGGGTTCCCACATGGTGTTGAGTTTCTTTGTGGCATTGTTCTGCGCTGCTTCTTTTCAGCGCTTCAGTGGAGCTGTGCAACACATCTGTACATGCCCATTTCTGACATCTGTTTTTTGTTTTTTCCTCTTTTGTATTACACACGCTGACCAAATGGGTGCAGACACAGGCCACTTTTAGTATCCCATAAAGCCAGTCAAGCAAGTCTGCAATCAATAAACATTGTCATTGAAAGAGAAATGAAGAGCATAGTGGTTTAGAGACAATAACCTCCCGGAACTGCATGGAGTATGCCAGCCATGCCCTGCAATAGGCAGGGATTAAGGGACCCTGGGAGAACCTGGAAGCCAGGTCCGCTTTGGTTAGATAGGCAACTCAGCCACTTGTCCTGGGTCTGAATCCCAACAATTTTAATTTCAAAAAATTAAAAATTATAATAAAACTATTTTCCAAAGTAGGAGAGAAAGACTTGAGCGAAGGGCATGGAGGAAAGTGGGAAGGGTGGCTACCTAGGTCATTTAAGCCCTAAGAATGCAGCAAGGCCTTTGTGTAAACAAAAATTTTACCTGAGAGAGAGGATTAGAACACTAGCATAAAAGCCATACAGGGCGAAGAGATAAAAATATTTGAATTCCTTGTCAAAAACACAAGTTTTATTGTGTTTAATATAAAAGACTAATATTTAATTTCTTACAATGGTAAGATTTAAGAAAGGTTTATAAAACATGAGCTTTGAGAGCTTGGTGTAAGTTTTAGTTGAGACCACTTCTTGTAGGATTTAGCTCGTCATGAGCCCCCCACTTGTAATCCTCCTGTCTGTGGCGCTCTCTCTTGGCTCTGATGGCCCTTCACACTACAGGAGCTATGCAGGAGCTCGGCAGGGACTCAGGTGCGTTTGCCCCTCTGGCTGGAGCTTCAGGTGCCACAGTGTTGGCTGAGAGTCAGGAGTGAAAGGAGTAGATGGCTTTTTAAAATGAGAACTAATGTCCAGAAATTAAAAATATAATATCATAAGAGTCAGTAAGCACTCCCAACCAGTTTCAGAATGAAAAATTAGTCACAGGAGATTGCCAACTTCTGCAGTCACAGCTCTTAGGTGGCTGAGGCAAGAGGATTGTGAATTCCAAGCCAGCCTGGACCACATAGTGAGATTCCATCTCAAGAAATCAAATACCAAAAGAATAAAAACATGAGCTCCTTTCTTTCTTCGTGTTACAGTTGTTGAGTTAGCAGAGAGGTCTCCTTTGCCTGCACATGCATGCTTTCAATCAGTCCCGAGAGCTCTCTTCCTTGTCCCTCCCTGAGGGAACTTCTGGGGTTGTCTTCTACACATTCTCAGAGAGAAATGATGCTCACTTAAAATTAAATGCCATGATGTATGGTTTTGGTTTTTGTTGTTGTTGTTGTTTGTGTTTTTTTGCATGTTGGGATCTGAAATACAGTAGTAAGCAGTTAGATACACTGTCCTCAGAGAGACTTGAGTAGTGAGACACTCCCCTTTGTTTAATGGGTGTCCTAGTTAGCTTGTTTGAGGATGGAAATTTTATTGTTATTAATAAAGTTAGTTCTTAGAAGGTTGCTAGAGGAAGACAAATGCTGCATTCTGCCTCTTCACACTTAGGAACAAAAGCAAATGATTGTGAAGTATTTTAGTGAGTTGAATCTTAAGGTAGTGCTTGCCTTCCCCGCTATTATAAGGAATACTTTGCCAAGTTGCTATGGAAACAAATTTAATTTATTGAAAGTTATGATGTAGATTTTGATACTGATCTGAGAAGGATAGACACTGCATACCACGGCTCTAAATGCTACTCCAACAGCTACTTCAGTGACAGGCGTTGGCTGCATGTGCCGTGCCATCACAGTACAAGGAAGGTCTCTGGCCTCAAGAGTTCAGATTCTTCTGGGGTGGCAAGCAGGTAGGCGGGCAGGACAACAGGTACAGAGGCAGTGTGCTGGCCACTGGGGGACTGCTGTCAGAAAGTCAGAAATGCCACACTGGCGGGTGGAGTGAAGATGGTATTCCCACCAAGGAAGCTGCTCGAATGGGCTGAGAGAAGGAAGGTTCATCTAAATACATATTTGACAGCCTTAACCACACAGCTAAAAGATATTGGTGGGATCTTAAGTATCTGACTTCATGGACTGGCTCAGCTGCCGATGGCCACTTAAGCATGCACTTCAATTGTTTGACGTCTAAGCCTCCTAGGGCTGCTGTGTGGTTAAGAGACGCATTTCCCAAGCACCATGTGGACTGCCCGTTAGCGGCCATGGTTCTGTCGCTGCGCTCCATCTGTCCTGGAGGGTGTTTTTCTAATGAATTAGCTCGCCGTAGTACTACAACCAGTGTTAGAGATTGTTTACAGCTAGCTGTTGGATTCCTGCCTTGTGCTAAGTGTTGGACTGGGATTCAGTGAGGGCAGATATGCACAGCTTCTATCCTTGTTCAGCTTTCAGCCAAGTTGAAAATGAACATGAACAGACATGAGACAGTTTTGGATATCAGAGTGTGGTATGGCCATGCATGCAAGTGTGCAGTGTGCTGCTTGAGGAAACACACACATGTGGCTTGTGTACAATTTTGGAGGAAGCCTTGGCATGGTTGCCAGAGAGGGCCATTCACAAAAATGGTAGTATGAGGGGACAGGGGAACTCTTCCTGTATGGTGAGCCTGCCAGCTTGGGTGGACAGTTAAACTCATGGCATGTTGAAGGGTTGGTCATCCAAAGTCCACCACTGCAGAGGGCAGCTACATACCCGACAGAAAGGGTTCATCACAGCCTTTTCTGATAGTGGGTTTCATCAGAGTTGAGATGCTGAATAAGAGCTCAGTACAGTGATGATGATAGTCTACCAATGGCAGGCGTCATATTGCTCTCTAACACGTGTACCAGAAGCACGTGTCAGAGGCTAGAAGCACAGGTGAGAAGGCACAGCGTCCTTACCTCGGTGGCAGGAAGAAGGGCGGAGACAAGATTGTAGGACACACCAGGCAGGTGCTACAGAGCAGAGTACAGGGAGAGCCAGGGTCCTGAGGAGAGGGCACTCTGAGAGCTGCAGGAGACACTAGATGACCTGCTTGACTTCTCCCTGAATAAGCCTCCTGTCTTCTCCAGATACTGGCTACCATCACCTTCTTTACCTACCATCGCCTCTTCTGGGGCCTTTTCTGCCTAGGTAACAGTGATGGGCTCTGGTTCTCCCAGGTCTGGAGCATTCAGCCAGTTGAACTGCTTGCCTGGTGCTAGAGACAGTGGCAGAATAGGATTGGCGTGGCTTGAGCAGCGTCCAGGAGACTGCATGATTGACAGTTTTGCATGCATATTGATTTTTCCTAAACAGGCTTAGTTCTAGGAGTTCTCTGTCATACATAAGTATTTCATGTTTAGAGATGAACTTATGTTTAGAAAAGACTATAGTGAGAACTCAAGGTTGGATTTCATCGTAAGGTTAAGTTAGTTAACAACCCTTGACAGGATTTCTAAGTATGTGGTAGTGACATCCTGAAGCAATCAAGGATATTAGCACCAGTGGACAGACCAATTGTCTCCCTGGCCCTGCACTTGTTACCTGGAGTGAGGCCAGAGAGCTAGCTGCTCTGGAACCTGCTCACTGCTGGGGGAAGACATTTAAATCCTGTACCTCAAGGGTGCTGCCTATCTCTACTCGCATTCAGGACCCTGGCTGCATTTTATCTGTATTTTTAAAGAATCAATTGAATGTTACTGAAGCTAAAGTATAAAAAGCTGTATTCAACAACAACAACAAAAAAGCTGTGTTCGCCAGGGAATTTGGTCTATGTGTGTTGATCAAAGCAGTTTCATAACAATAGCAACAATACCAAACAAACCAACAAACAAACAAAAACCCTTGCTGTTACCTGCCCTACCAAGAATAGCAACTCAGTATTTGGGGACATTTAAAACCAAAAGTATAGCTAGGAGTGGTGGTGCACGCCTTTAACCCTAGCCCTTGGGAGGCAGAGGCTGGGGAAAAGGCCAGCTTGGTCTATAAAGCAAGATCTAAGATAGCCCGGGCTACACAGAGAAACCCTGTCTCAAAAAAACACCAACCCCTCCAAACAAACAAACAAACAAATAAGCCCAAACATATTAATGTTTTATTTCCAGGAAGAAGATGTGAGCCCCTCTAGATAGCAATCTAAAAATTGTATAGTCCATTTAAAGTTTCGTACTACATTTGCTTTATTAGTTTCTCTTTCTATTCCTAGCTTGATTTAAATATCAAAGTCATTAGAAGAAATCACTCTTTAAAAGTATGTGAAGCAGCTAATGGCTTATGTGTCTGTCATCATTGTTTCTTAGTATTCTGTTTTAAAACACAGAAAGTCTTTTATCCAGGAAGGTGAAAAGGCAGCTTGTTCTAGAGGAAACTGGTGAATGGTTCCTTCCTGCCCAACTGAACGCTTTTCCGTTCCTGTAAGTTCAAGAACACAGATTATGGGAGTGAAAACAAGCTGAACAGCCCTGCCATTTAGCCACAGAGAGGCCATCTTGACACTGCTGAGCAAACATGCACTCAGCTTAGGGGTTGGAGGCTCCGGGCATATGTGGTCGGAACATCAAATGTCAACATGAGTTGTATGAGGGAGTAAGGTAAGATGGGGAGAAACCCACCGTCAAGTCTGGTGTCTCAACTGGGTCCGTTCAGTTGCCATCACTGTGGGGTTGGCACTTTGAAAAACTGTTCATGGAAACAGAGTTGCCAAGTTGCTCAGAGGGATTCATATGTTTTCTAGTTCTTTTTCTTTAAATGTTTTTATTATGGTTCTTTGGATTAGCAAGAAAACAGCAAACCATTCTGCACAATTGTGCTGTAAAGGTATTGAGCACTGTGATGTGACTCAGTGAGCTGCTCGTAAGTCCAAGGATCTAATCTAGACCTGTCACTCTCAGCATCTGTTCTAGTGTGGCCTGCCTGCTGGGGCCTCTGGTCCCTCACACATGTCCTTGTGTGAGATGGCTGGGTTCTAGAAGAGACAATAATAAGAGTTTAGAAGGCATCTTGTTCAGTCTCTGTCACAGCTAGTTTTATGACAGGTGACAAATCACTCTGGGGCCTATGCTTCTGTTTATACTCAGGGGAGCTGAAACCTGCAACTTCACCCTTACAAGTCCTGTGACTTGGGGTCACATGTGGCTTTGTGCCTGCTCTGGGTGCAATTGGCATGTAGGCTTGCTGCCTCCATCAGAGCTGCTAGTCACTTGGTTTGCTGCTGTTGCGCGCTCCCTCCCTTCTCACTGTGCTGCATCTCAGCAGCTGTTGTGGTTTTCAGGGTGCACACATTATGCACCACCTGTCCCCTAGCACAGCACAGCACCGTTGTGCATCTCCTGGCCCTTCCTGCCTGATTCCAGCCCTTTCTATCCTCGGCTTTTCTATCCCATTCAGTTCCAGCCTCTTGGTCTTAGGCTGATGTCATCATGAACATTTCCTCACTCAAAACTCATCACTGTGCTCCGGCTTTCTAAGGTCTTCTATGAGCTCGGCCTGCCTGTCCATCCTGCTTCGTTTACTGTCCCCACATGTACTTTGCCTTGTCACCACAGTTACCATAAGCATCTTGTGTTTTCCCTTCTTTTTAATGTTTTCATTTTTATATGTGTATAGCATGATGTGATATGCTTGCTCGTGTGTGTGTGTGTGTGTGTGTGTGTGTGTGTGTGTGTGTACAGGCCAGAAGTTGACTTCAGGGGTCTTTAATCGGCCATTCTCCAGGATAGTTTTGAAACTGAAAATGGGCCTTCCAGTTCCAGTAAATTGGCTGGCTGGCCAGTGCACTCCTGGGGCCTGTCCTCAGCACCACAGTTAGAGATGTGTGTCAGCATGCCCAGCTTTTGTGTGGGTGCTGGGGAATCTGAATTCAAGTCCTTATGCCTTTATAACAAGCACTTCAACTACTGAAACATCTCTCAAATACTTTTTTTTCCTCCTCTTTCTTTCTTTTTGTAAAATAACTCTTCATGAAACCTTCAAATTAACGAAGATTCAAGAGTGGTATAGGATAGCCCTGAAGAAGGACCAAAGATGATGGAGGAGGTACCGTAGAAAGAAGCAAAGAGCACTGGGAGCTGAGAGGTAAGGGCAGGTAGATGTTAGCCACGTGGGATTTGAGTCATAGAGAGGAAGTTGTAAGATTCTGGATCACTCCAGATGTGTGTGCTTTCAGTAGGGTAGAAACCAAATTCATCAGCTCAGAAGGGTGAGGTATGGCACTAGGGGCATGAAAAAAGTGGAAAATCCCCATTTCCTATGGGAGCCTCACCTACAAGTGTATGTGAGCATTTCTTAGAAGGCATAGAGAATCAAAGCTGCACTTCATTGGCATGGATCTGCGGTGGAGTCATTAAAGTTTTCAGTTCAGTGTTTGCCTTGGTGGATCTGATAGGAGAAGCCAGAATCGGGCTTTGATGCTGCTGAAGTGGCTGCATCCTCTTTCTTACCACAGCAGGTTCTAGACGGGGTAAGGATGAGAGTGGAAGTGGAGAGCTGGTTAACTAAGAGAAAGGAGTTGCTAAGTCTTCAGAAAAGTTTTCTCTCTCCTTTCATTCTGACCCGCGTCCTCCCATATCTCTTTCCTTGACTCATAGTCACTGCGTGGCTGCGCCCACACTCTAGCTACCCTACCACATGCGTGTCAGGGCCTGCATCTGGATTCTGTTCTTCACACGCACTGCATATTGGGTCCGGTAGAGGGAGTAATGGGGTTACTGGAGAGGAGGAAAGGCAAGTAGACGCATCCCTTCTAGAGGGGAGCCGCAGATGGGAATACCCATGCGGTGACAGACAGCGTCTCCTTAGCTATCCAGGGCACTCCTTGTACATGGCTGCCTTCCCTGCTTACCCTTCAAGAGTACAGTTTCACTGACTTGTGTCCTTCTGCACTGTTGATTTTTTCCTGCTCAGGGTTGGACTTGGGTAGAATGTGGTTTAATCTATGCTGAGGTTCTGCTGGGCAGGTCCAAAGAAGCTATGACATTTGGGTGACCATTAACCAAAAGGACAGACCATATAAGGGACAGGGGGTCAAAGAAGTAATGGGATCTGAGGTGTGGGGGTCCCAAAAGGATTCGGAACTCAGACTCAGGCCCAGAGAAAAGGACTACAGTTGGGCCAGGCCATGGCCGGGGTTGGTTTGTGAATTTGGGGTGGTAAAAAGAATCCTTTTGTTGAGGGCTTATCCTTCAGTGAGTAATTGAGGGAGGGGAACAGGCTGCATGGGGGGTGTGGGGAGCAGGACAGTGGAGGTGATGATGTGAGGATGGAAGGCTCAAAGATGAGGGGTAGTGTTTTGGAAATGATTGTAAGCTGCGTTAGTGAACTGTGCTGAGGCTTGTCAAAAGGAAATGGCTATTACTTGGAGGGGCTGCAAGGGCTGCAGTGTCTTCAAGGACTCCTGGCCTGCTCTCACTGCACTGCAGCCTCTTACAGCAGTGTAGTTGCTTTGCAGAAGGAGTCCAGTGTCTGTGTTCTCATCTCTCACAGGTTGGTAGGGTTGGTCCCTCACCGCTACTGCTCCAGGCTGCTGCTTTGCCTGGACTGCAGCAGTGTCCCTGCCTCCGGGGTTTGCATGGAGCCCTGTAGTTTGCTCTTCTCCACACTCAGATCTCTGTGCAAGGGCTTCTTTGGGCAGAGCGGAGCTTGTCATTTACCAGGCACTCAGCCCCCAGTGAGGGCTCTGCTTTGCTTGTCTTGTTTTGTTTTTCCCTGAAGACCTCATCACTGTTTGAGAGCATACACTTTACTGAATTGCCAGTTCCTATAGTAAAGGAGGGCAGAGATTCCTCTCTTCATTTTTAATGGTGTATTTTCCCTGCACCTGTTACAGAACTTGGCGGGTCCCAGATGTCCGTAAACTGAGTGCAGAGTGAGCATAACCAGATGAGTGGGTTAGCGAACAGCCGTGGAAAGGATGCGCTCACCCGAGCCCTGTGGACCTGAGGATGGAGCAGGCATGGGACGGATTTTTCTTGATGGAGACTGAAGTGCAGAGGGTAGGAAGATTCCTGTAGTTGAGGAAGTCCATCTGCTGGAGTTGGATGATAAGGAATTCCCCCTTAGTGGCATGATGGCAGAAGACTCCAAAGAGCAGAGCTGGAAGTCAGGCCCAGGAACACGAGTCAGGTCATCAGTGGAGGGAGGTGATGGCTTCATAGAAGAGTGCTTGTGGGTGTCACTCTTAGCACACAGACACCCTACCCCCGAGCACCCCAGTGTATGTGTTTAGTTCCCTGTGAGCTCCTTTGACTTAGTAAGTCTCTTGTTTGTTTTGAAGAATAAGAATGACTGCAGCATAGAACTAAAGTGTGTTAAAGCTAGTTTTCAGTCTTTCTCTGACAGGGAGTGCCAAGGATCTGTCAGTACAGTAGTTGGTATGGCTTGCTGGTTCCTTTGGGGCTTTGGGGCAGAGTACCAGCATTTGTTTTTCAAACTGTCACAGGTTCAAAATCCAGAGTATGATTTATGCTTCCAGAGCTGTGGTTGGAAACTTGAACACTGCCAGAACCTTCCCATTGACATCTCAATAGCTCAAATTATACTTCTGGCAAATTTGTGGTCGCAAAATATCCTGCCAGACCATCCTGTGCTACAGCATGGCAGCACATTGTGATGACCTCACTTGCAGCTCAGGCTCTAGAGCTCTAGATACACAGGCCACAGCTGTTCCTCCTACCCCCTTGATGTACACATTAGGCATGCTTTGGGGGTACAGGAGCACTCTCCCCACAGCAGAATAAGATTTTAGCCTTTCATGTTCAAGTTCCTATTTGTATTGTGTTTTTAGGGGTGAACCATCTTCCAGAACCTCAGGAGAAACCAGTTTCAAACAGGATATCCTCTGGGTGGCAGCCCTCTCCTGCCCGCACTTGTGTCCTCCGTGGCTTCTGCACCCTCCCATCCTCAGCTTTCTGCAGTTACTTTTCACTCTGCTGCTTTGCTTGGGTCCAGTTTCTTTCTCTCTTTTGTGTTCCCTTGGGCTGAAAACTGCTAGTTACATTTTTAGCTCTCAGGTTCACCTTCTCAGGAGGGTTCTGTGAAGTCTCCCCGTGGCCTGTTACCCAGGCTTCCTCACTGCAGCTTACTACATAGTCTCCCCGTGGCCTGTTACCCAGGCTTCCTCACCGCAGCTTACTACACCTCTTATCATAGACCCCACACTCATGTGTCTCTATCACAGCAGCCTCCAGGAGACCAGCTTGGTTGTCTTACTAGTTACTGTGTTTTCAGCAGCTAAGATTAAAAAAAAGTAGTTGTCCACCTCCCCAAAAGCCCTTCCCAGACAGGGCCATGGGAGAGGCCTGTGTCCTTCCTCCGAAGCCATGGCCATAACCACTGACTCTGCCGCACACTTGACACAAGTACAGAAAGCATCTGCTCTCCCTGCTGACAACTGAGTCAGGTGAGTGATGTGTAAATAGTGGCTTGGAGAGTGATGTCACATCTCTTTCATCTTCCTGGCAGCAGCTGCATCCAGACTTAGCCCACTGAGCAGCCTCTGGTTACTGATTTACTTTCTCTGTCCTCTGAGCAGTTGGCCGAAAAGGAATTGAGAAGGAAAGAAGGAAACTTCTGTGCAAAGGGTTTTTATTGATGTTTCATTTTAGTTCTTTCCACAAATCATCTGAATCCCACGAGCCACTGGGATCCTATTGCCAAATTGCCGGGCCTTTAGGGAACAGTTCCATAGTTAGTCATGTGGCATCCACATGTGCTGAGGGGCTTCCCTGTTCGTGCCAACAGCAGTGAGCACACACGCCATCCCGCCTCCCGTATTCAATTCAGTTAATTAGAAGACATTCATCCTTGTATACCTCTACGATCTCCTTTACTAAAGCCTGCACCCAGTGCAGGTCAGAATACAGACTGTCTCCTGCCTTTCATTGGCATGCTTTTATTATCTGTATGAAGCAGCAAGGAATCTTGTTATGATTTTTCCTACATGCACATAAAAGATTTCAGCTTATTTGTTCCTCCTTTTCCACATACTTTCCCTTCTACTTTCATGTCTTTTCTTAAAACTCTCGATTCTGTGTGAGAGAGAAAACATGCAGTATTTATCTGAGTTAGTCTTACACAGTTTGAATTTTTAAATGATAATTGCTATTATTATTATTATTACTATTATTATTATTTTTTTAAATAGGCACTACCATGTAGTCTGGGGTGGTCTTGAACATTTTACCCTCTGGCATCAGCCTCTTAGATGCCGGAATTACAAATGTGAACAACTCCCTCGCTACTGTTTTAAGTTGTAAGGAGTTACTGTACTCCCCACTAAGTCTGGAGCAGAGCCCATAGCAACGCTGAGCAGTAAGCAGGGTCCATATAGACTGAAGGCAGGCAGGTTCTAATTCTACTGCCACGTGGTTCCGGTAAGTGTGGGCCCACATATGAATTGCAAAAAGTGTGTAGGTTTTATAGTTTGGAGGTGTGTGTGTGTGTGTGTGTGTGTGTGTGTGTGTGTGTGTGTGTATTTATGTGGCTCTAGAGAACCCTAATGCTTTTTCCCCCAAAAGTTTAACCTGTTTTTCAGTGTAAGTCTGATCTACCTATACTTTATTTTTGTGTGGGAGCATAAGATAGGGAGTAAATTTCCATGAACACATACTAGTGACATGAGTGAACATCACTGTTGCATAGCCCATCTTTCCCCCATGGATTGCTAGTACCACTTTGTCATTTTTGAATTGCTTAACATGCATGGCCTCTGTGTCAGTCTTGGTACTGTCTACACCTGCCATTGTCATGTGTATATATTCATGTGTATATATTATGGGAGGCCCTGCTGTGATGGGATTGGCACTGGGAAAGATGATGCACAGGGTAGACCTGTCCGTGTCACCCAGGGGCTCACTGGCTGCTGGTGGATGTCACAGTCAGGACTGAGGCTCTGACCTTTTAGACGCAGTCTTGGGGTCTGAGAGTCTTGAGATGCTACACTTCGCCCCTCCCTGTCCCTGTTACCAGTTTGTACCTACTATCTCTCTCAACTGGTCCCCTTTTAAACTCTGACCCTCCTAAAAAGCCACTTGCAGAGCTCTAGCGTGTGCTCCACCAGAAAGCCTGGAGCACCATCCTAAGCACGGCGGGGTATGTCTTCATGAAGGCTGCCTGTGTTCTTGCCGTTTTCTTCTCAGTTCATAGGGCCTTTCTTTCTTTCTTCCTATTTTTTTTTCTTCTTCTTCCTCTGTTTTTAAACTTTTTAACTTAAGTGTATTTTTCCTCATTACTTTGTACTAAATTGAATCAGAAAAATAATGCTATATTTAAGTTTCATTGTTCTATTGAAGAAAAGCTTTAGTTCATACTGTTTATTTAAGCTGCAGGGGTTTCTGTGAGCATGGAACACAACCTCTTTAGATGGCTAAAGCAAAGTGAGTTCCTTGATATATTCCACACAGAGCTGTCTGGTCTGGACTCTGAATAAGTGCGACCAAGTTGATGAGAAACAACTTGGAGAAAACTGGCTGCTGTAGAGGTTAGTAAGGCCTTATGAGCCCCTTGCTGCTTTTGTAGTGGTTGGAAGAGTATTAAATGAGATACCAAGTGAGGAGAAAAAAAAAACTAAAGTATTTTTTGAAAAGTTTTCTTTTCAAATTGAGAATGTCTTCCTATGCTTTGCAGGCTCTAGACACAGTGCTTAGTCACTGAAGGCCCAGCAACACTTGAAGCTGCAGAGCAGCCCAGCCTGTGCAGGGTCTCTGCCTCATGGTGTCTGCTGTGCTGACTGTCAGCCATGTGCGTCTGGAGCACTTCGAATGTGACAGCGCAGCTGCAGAGCTCCTTTGTCTTACTTCACTGTAATTAACTTATAGTTAAAGCCAAGTATGGCAGTGCACACCTCTAAACTAACCCGAGCACTCTGGAAGCTGAGGTAGAAGGATCTCTGTGAGTTCAAGGCTAGCCTGCTCTATGTAGTTCCAGGATAGCCAGGACTAAATAGGAATACCCTATCGATGATGATGATGATGATGATGATGATGATGATGATGATGATGATGATACAAAGGATGAGCATCAACTAAGATATCCCAGGACAGCTCAGCTCTCACTCCCAAGCCTGCCTCAGGGTACAGCTGCTTCTGCCCCTAACTTCCCTTCCTGCACCTTCTCTCTTTCTTTGGCTTGCAGTTTCATAGTCCACTCTGTTCATACACCATTGTTTTTCATAGTTATACATTGAGGCCACTTTTTAAAGTACATAAGGCCCAGTCTATTTCCTTTTGATCATTATGGTGTGATTTAAGTGGGATGAGTGCTTCAGTCTTTGTTTCTAACCATCTGGTAGTTTCTGCTTTTCTTTATTAATGACTTTAAGTAGTGTGTTCTCCTGCTTCGTGTTTTGCCTATGTTTGAGTGTCTTGCAGGTTGCATTTTGATAGCTGTTAGGATTTATGTGTAGTTACAAATGAAAATCCTCAGAATGTTTGCCTGTATTTGAGAACTGTGTTGCTGTTGACCAATGTCCCTAGCACTCTGACTTCGTCCAGTGTCCAAAAGAGGTGCTCAAGGATTACACCTGCTGTACATGCTTGCTGGTGGCCCCAGGCAGGGCCTCTGTGGCAAGGTGGGTAGGAAGGAAGAGCCAGGCTCAGTTCTGCTTCTCCTCTGGGAGGAGCCTGTGTCATCCTTAGTTCCACTGGAACTGAATCTGTCACATGCAGGTTCCATCTGGATTTTTTTTTTTTTTTTTTGGTTTTTCGAGACAGGGTCTCTCTGTGTAGCCTTGGCTGTCCTGGACTTGCTTTGTAGGTAGACCAGGCTGGCCTCAAACTCACAGCGATCTGCCTGCCTCTGCCTCGCGGGTGCTGGGATCAAAGGTGTGCACCACCATGCCCGGCCCATCTGGATTTAAAAGGAAGTGAAATTCTATCTTGTGGTTTAATGGCCATGTAGCCTGGCTAAGAGAACAGTCGTACTAGGCAAGGGTGCAATTAGGACGTACCCTGAGTGTAGGCATAGCTTGGAGACACCCCAGTTTTATCCAGTTAGTAATTTTTACACTATCCTATGTAATTTTTCCAAAAATATCCTGTTGCCACTCTTCTGATAAAGATGTTTTTGTTTGTTTTGTTTTGTTTTAATCATAAAATAACAAATTGTTCAGTGTATCTGGCTGCTATAGCAGGCCTTCATCCTCAGAGAATGACTTCTTCATAGCAGCTCATGGTCGGAGGCTGAGTATTCTGGGGTCATTTCCAAGTCATGCTTAAAGGTTTTTTTGTTTGGTTGGTTGATTGGTTGTTTTTTGGTTTAGGGTGTTGGGTTTTTTTTCCCTACGATTTTTGGGTTTTTGGGGGGTGGGGGGAGGGTTACTTGTGTTTTGTGTTGGTTTGGTTTGGTTGGTTTCTCTGTCTGCCTTGGCTGTCCTGGAACTCCCTTTGTAGACCAGGTTGGCCTCAAACTCACAGCGATCTACCTGCCTCTGCCTCCCAAGTGCTGGAATTAAAAGTGTGACTACCATGCATAAATTGTGATTAAAGGTTTTAAATTGTTAAGTGAAAAAATACTTTTCTTAAAGATTCCAATGTGTTTATAGGAAATAATTAAAATAATGTTGCTTGAAAAACAAAGGGTTTGCTAACACAGAAACCCAAGCAAGCTGTCTTTCCTTCTCCAGTGCAGAAATGGAAACTCTAAATAACTGTTTTCAGAGACTAAATTCTGAGTCCCAAGCTTCCCTGGCACCTTACAATAGTACAGAGCTAACAGTGTGATGAGGAGTAAGTACATGGAAAGAAGTTATTATACTGGTTGAAATAAAGATAAAAATATGGTGAAAAGCGAGGCCATGGAGATGAATGACTAGTTTTAAAAAGTAGCCTCAGGGATAATGCATTGTAAAAACTATACTTTTATTTTTTTAAAAAAAAACTTAGTTTAGCCATATTATGTTGCCAAATAGCTTGAAACCTAAATGCTTGTTATACCCTAAAGGTTGGAAATTTTGTGCAAAAAGGTAACTATAATTCCAGCTTCTGTTAGTTTTAGAACTAGCCTGTACTCCAGGGATGAACATAGTATTACTATTCTGTTGAGCAGACATAGAATCATACTGCCCTCTATATCTCTGTGCCCATAGATTACCACAGCTCCAGAGAAGGTGCTTAACACAGAGACTCACGGCCAATCAGAGTGCAGAAAATTAGTGTCTGTAGTGTACTCGGCCCCAGATGGGACATCTGTCTTACCCACCTACCCCAGGCTCAGGGGCCGTCTCAGAAGACGGAGTGGGAAGGCTGCAGAGGCCAGGAAGCACTGGATTGAAGTCTGTTCTGGACGTGACCGTTATACTCAGGAACCCAGCAGCTGTGCCTGCACAGGACCCACACAGGAGTAACCCAGGGAGCACTCCAGCATGGAGCGGGGAGGGGCTCAGAAGACTCCACCCCTAACCGGAGAGGAAGAATCAGTAGGCTCTTGGTAGATCAGCTGCTCTGGTGGGCCCACACATGGCGGTATGTAGGCCTTGGACCTGGTGTGTTATTTAAAAAAAAAAAAAAAAAAAAGATACAATGTTGGGAGGAAATGGAGACTTGGTAGATCTGGAGTTGGGGATAAATATGACCAAAGTACATTGTATGGCAGCCTCAAAGAATTAATAAAAATATTATGTGAAAATTGAGCTAGCCTAGTGTGTTCATATTAGAACCAGCCTGTAGTGTGCTTATTTTATGAAAATTTTAAAACCCTATTGTCATTATTCATCAGATTTTTTTGTGTCTATGTGTCAGAATAGTTGGTAGGAATAATGCCACCCCCCCAATTTGGAAGTTCGAAGTACAATTTAAGACAAGCTAGAAATGAAGTTTGACATGTAGTTTGAAACTTTAAAAAATAATTACTGTACTTTTAGTGTTATTTCACATAATAGATGCCAAAAAACCAGGAATGTGGCAGACAAAATAATAACACTAATTGCTCACATTACTGATGTGAATTGATTTATTCAGCTCTCTGCTGTACACCACAAATCTGTTACTGTTTCTTCATGCTGTCAAAGTCAGCACCCTGTGGACCTCACTTTTAACTACCTCCTGTGGCTCTGCAGGTACCAGTCCGTTTGGAAGGGCTCAGGGCTGGAGTGAGATGCATCCTGGCCTGCCTTGTGCAGACTTTCACCACTCTCCCTGTCTCAGTGGAAGGCCTTTGAGTGTGGCCCCCTTGGCTGACTGTAATATAGATAGACTCAGTTGTGCTTCGTCTTCTCTCAGCACTCTCTTACAGCCTAGCACCAGTCCATTTGTGTAACATTTATTTTTTGTTGTCATTATTGTTGTGGAAAATGCTGCCATATCATTTATATGCCATAATAGTCACTCATTTAAAATGTAAAATTAGATTGTTTTTTGGAATTTTATGGCCACTACTGTGGTATAATTCACATCATTTCTTTTCTTTTCTTTTCTTTTTTTCTTTTTCAACACAAGAGTTTTTCTCTGTAGCCTTGGCTGTCCTGGACTTCCTTTGTAGACCAGGCTGGCCTCGAACTCACAGTCATCCACCTGCTTCTGCCTCCTGCATGCTGGGATTAAAGGCGTGTGCCACCATACCCGGCTTCATATCATTTTCAATAAAACAGAAGCCCCAAATTGTGCATGTGTACAATCAGCCTCTTTCTGGACCCTAGCTCTAAAAGCCACCACCTTAATTTGCCTCTGCAGACTGACTTGGGAGGCTACATATGAACGGAACCACGCAGGGTGCATTGTTTGGCCATGGCTTCTTTCGCTTGCACAGCGTTACTCAGTTTTGTCCTTTCCATGTGTCAAGGTTGCTTCCTTTGTTGTGGACAGTTCTCTTGTGCAGATAACCTAGGAGTAGAATTGCAGTGTCTCATGGCCAAAATCATGCTTAGTATTTCAAGGACAAAGTAACTATAGCAGTTTGCACATTGCTAGCTCTGGGTGGGCTTCCTGTTTCTCTCCTCGTTCCCAGCATTTGCGTCTGTGAGCTTACTATTCTATTAGTATTAGTATTAGTATTAGTATTAGTCTTCTATTAGTCACTATTCTATTAGTAGTTCTGCCAGTAAGAAGTGTGCCCTACTGTGGGTTTGGCTGCATTTCCCCTAACGACTGGTGCTTGCCAGAGGTATGCGTGTCTTCCTCAGAGAAGTGTTTCTCCAATCTTCGTGCAGCGTCCTGTTGAACTGCAGGAGCTCTCTGTACTCTGCTGCAGTCTCTACGCAGATCTATGACTTTCACAGTACTGTGGAATACCTGTTTCCCCCTAAGATTTAATAGTTTTCTTTGGAATAAACATTTCTGTTTGTTGTCTGCTGTTTGTCAATTTCTAGGGTTTTGAAATCATCATTTTCAATACTTTTATGCCTCTTTCAGGAGAAGGCCAATGCTGCTCTGAAAGTCCCCTTTCCATTGCATTTTAAACAGATTCCTAGAGCATAAAGTGACAGGTCAAAGGATTGACACATTATAATTTTCATAGGTATTAGCAATTATTTTTCAGAAAAACTGTGACAGTTTATACTCAGGTTGTACAAGAGTGGCTCAGGCTTGCCAGTGGCATGTGTTACCTACTCTTGGCATTTGGCTCATGCATATATAATTTAAAACAAAAATCTCATAGTAGTAATATTTTATTTATTTTCTTACATATTACTGATGCTGGGATTGAAGCCAGGGTTTTACAAAAGCTAGGCAAGTAATCGACCCCTGAGCGATGTCCCTTCCTCTGAAAAGCTTTTTTTTTTTTTTAAGCTAGGGTTTTGTTGAGTAGGCAGGCCTTGAACTGGCTACCCTCTTGCCTCACCTCTTGAGTAACCAGGACTGCAGGCTTGTGTCACAGCTCAGTTTAATTGGTCTCTTACAATCTTAAGGACAGAAGAGAAAGTGCCCCAGTCCCTGCTGCCATGTGATTTCTGCAGGTTGAAAAAGGCTCCTTAGCAAAGTTCTGGCTTGGCCTCTGATATGGCTGTGGTCAGACAGAAGCTGGACCTACAGTAGCAAGAGAGAGTTAGCTGAGATAGTTGGGCTGACTGGGTATCTCTCTTGGTCACTCCATGTCATCTCAGAACTGCTCTGTGTGGTGTCTTGGTGGCTTCCTCATGGTGTGGCAGCTCAGGACAGTCAGCTGGCTTTCAGGGTATCTTATCTACTCCAGAGTCAGTGTCCAAAGAGACCTTGGCAGGCCTTTGTCTTAGTGAAGGTTTCTGTTGTGGTGGTGAAACACCAATGTCCAAAGAGACCTTGGCAGGCCTACTGTCTTAGCGAAGGTTTCTGTTGTGGTGGTGAAACACCATAACCAAAACAATTTGGGGAATAGAGGGTTTATTTGGCTTAGATATCCTGAATTTCAGACCACTGAGTGAAGCTGAGGCAGGAGCTAATGCAGAGGCCATGGAAGGGTGCTGCTTACTGGCTTGCTCCTCATGGCTCACACAGCCAGTTTTCATATAGAGCCCAGTACAAGCAACTCAGGTACAGCCACAACGGGCCGAGGCCTCTTCCATCAGTCACTAGTTAAGAAAGTCTCCTAGAGACTTGTCTGCTTGCAGCCCGATCTTATGGTGACATTTTCTCATAATCTAGCCTTAATAGTCACATGTAATAATATTTCTATCCAAGACTCAAGCAGAAGGCTTTATGCTCTTATCTTTTGATGGGAATAGCCACATTTGCAATGTTTGAATATATGAAATGAGGTAGTATTATACTCATTGGAGAAAACAGTCTGCTACCAGAGCTTCAGTAATGAAACGAGTCTTCTAGTTGAAAGAATTAGACATTTCCTCATTTGTCTCCATAGGTTGACTGTCCAAAGGAGAGGTTAGTTCTGATTCTGAAATTATTTGGATCCTTTACATTCCAGCTTACTGATACAGTTGAAGAAGCATTTGGCTTGACTAGTTCAGACATGAAAAGTGGGCTCTACAGTTTACGAATCCAACATATGAAATAGTACAGATACTGACTAGCAAGGAGGAAGAGTTGGACTTTGTGAACCATTTAGAACTTTAAATCAGTCTCATCCAGCAATCTCAAATGTATAATCCAGCCTCCCATCTTCACACACTGGGAAAAGGGCAAATCAAACAAAGCAAAGTCAAGTGGATGGAAGGAAATGGAGATTAGTGCAAAAATAATTCAGGAAATGGAAAATAATAAAAATTTGTGTTTTGGCAACTTATCTGTTCTGACAAAGAAAAAGAGAACTCAAGTTACCAAAATCAGGAATGAGTGTAGAACTAGAGATTCTGGCCTGCTCAGCATTGTATGGAGTGTTTAGCCAGGCAGTTAAACAAGAAAATGAGATAGAGACGTCTAGGTAGGAAGGGACAAAGGGAAACCATCACAATTTGTAGGTGACTTTGTTTGTTTGTTTGTTTGGTTGGTTTTTGAGACAGGGTTTCTCTGTGTAGCCTTGGCTGTCCTGGCCTCACTTTGTAGACCAGGCTAGCCTTAAACTCAGAGTTCCCCCTGCCTCTCCCTCCCATGTGCTGGGATTAAAGGCGTGCGCCACCATGCCTGGCTGACATTTTAGGTAGGTAGGTAGGTAGATAGATAGATAGATAGATAGATAGATAGATAGATAGATAGAAGAAAAAGAAAGAAAGAAAGAAAGAAAGAAAGAAAGAAAGAAAGAAAGAAAGAAAACCCCCAAAGACTTAGAGAAAGAAAACCCATTACGGCTAATAAAATAGTTCAGGTTGCAGGGAAAACAATTCATGAGCAAAACAAAGTATGTGTCTTTGTGCTCATAATGGTGACTTCAAGACGAAATCATCTGAAAGATAAAATACCCAGAAGAAATTAACCAAAGTGTAGCTGAAAGCCATAAAGCACTATTGAAAGAAATTAAACACAATCATAAGAAAGTGGAAAGGCATCCTGTGGTTGGAAGAATTAATATTATGATGACTATATCGGCAGTATTTCTGCAGATTCAACACAGTACCTTTGGGCTTCCTTAAAGATCTTTGTTTGAAACATGGCAAGCTAAAGTTCCCATGATGATTTAACAGACACAGAATAACCAAAGTATCTTGGAAAAAAAAAAAAACAGAGTTGGAAGAAGCACATTATTCATTTTTCTTTCTTTCTTTTTCCTGAGACAGGGTTTCTCTATGTAGCCTTGGCTGTCCTGGACTCACTTTATAAATAAGGCTGACCTTGAAGAGGTCCATCTTCCTTTCCCTCCATGAATGCTGGGATTAAAGGTGTGCACCACCATGCCCAGATCCATTTTTTTTTTAATTTTAAAACTTACTACAGGGGCTGGGCATGGTGATGCACACCTTTACTCCCCAGTATTGGGAGACAGAGGCAGGCAGGTTGCTGTGGGCTTCAGGCCAGCCAGGACGGCACTGAAATGATCTCAAAGATAAAACTTACTACAAAGCTGTAGTAAGACATTGTGGTCCTGACTTAAGGATAAGCATATAGATAGATCAGTGAGAGAACTGAACGTCTAAACATGACCCAGTGCATGCATGTTGAGTTAAATTTAAACAGGAGCAGCAAGACCATTTAAGTGGAGACCACAGCAGGAGGGATGCAAGTTCCAGGACAAAGTGGGACCCAATCAGTTGAGGGAAAAAAATTTTTTTTCAAAAAACAAAAACAGACAAGAGTATACCATGAATAATGAAGTTATGCCCCTTCTCCATGCTACATACAATATTAACTCAAAATGGGTAGAAGAAAACTACAACACTTAAAAGGAAACATGGGTACAAATTTTATGTATTTGGAATTGGCTATAGTTTCTTAGGCAATACAACAACACAAACAACGCAAAGAATGGGTGAATCAGACTTCTTCAGAATTGAAGGCTCTCCTAGTAAAGTGCACTATTAAAAAAAAAGGGAAGCCAGTCAGTAGAATGGGAGACAGTAGTAGCAAATCTGTTTTCTAGACATGAATACATTTATTTTAAAACAGGAAACAGCTGCACAATTCAATGCCATTGGAACACAACAAAAAGAGGAAGCTTTAATAGCCCATCACAGAGGTCTACACAGGCGTTTGGACACCTTAAACTGTGGTGCTTAGTGGACTTTCTTGGCAATAACTGTGCAATTGTGATTCTTGTATTATGGAAATGAATAACAATGTCAGACCTGTCATACTGACAGTAATCTGCTAGTCTGAAATTAAATCATCCTTCTTGAGTTTTTAGGAGTTTGAGCATTATGAATAATGCATATTTCATGTCAGAACTCTGGAAGGGGTCATTCCAAATCCTTGGAATTTCAGTGTTAATTCTCACTCTGTATTGGCTGACAGTGGCTCTGGTTTTCTGACAGGTGTGGCCTGTGGTTGGCAAATCTATTAAGATGTTGTATTAATTATGTTTAAAGTAGTACAGGTTTAAATAGAAATGACGTTTCCAATTCAGTAATAAAAAGACAAATATTTTGAGATGGACATATAAAATCTAATACAATTTTTTTTATTATCATTAGGTGTTAATGGCATGCAAACTAAAACCACAATTAGATATCAGTTTACATCTAGTAAGGTAACTGTCATTTTTAAAGAAGATTTATGGGTGCTGGGTATGTGGCTCAGTGTAGTGTAGTGCTTGCCTAGCATGCAGGAAGCCCTGCGTCCAGTCCCTAGTACCACATAAACTAAACTAGCACTCGGGTGATAGAAGCAGGAGGATCAAAAGTTCAAGGTCATCATTTGCTACATAGAACATTTAAGCCCAACCTGGGCTAAAAGAGACTCTGTCTAAAAATAAAATTTAAAAGATGTGTGGAAATTGGAGAAGTAATATTTTGCTGGGGTGAACATTGAACAGTACTGCCTTATAGACACCAGTTAGGTATTTCCCAAACAGCTAAGAATAGAGTTACTCTGTGACCCTGCAGTTCCATGCCCATGTGTACCACCAGTGCACCAAAGGCATATATATGTTCACACAAGACTTGTACAGTAGTGTTCGCCACAGCATAATTCGTAATAGCCAAAGTCCATCATGCCAGGAATGGGGACACAAAGCATGGTAAATCCACACAGTGAAAAGTGTGTAACCATAAAAATCTATAAAATACTGATGCTTGTGACAATATGAGTGGTCTTGAAAATTTGTTAAGTAAAAGAAGCTACACAAAAAAAGCCACAGTCTGTGATTTTGTTGCTAACAAAGTGTGTAGAGCAGGCAAATTCAGAGACACAAAAGCCAATTAATGATTGACAGGCACTGAGAGAAGAGATGTGGAAGCAAATAGGCATGAGTTTTCCATAAACAAGAAGATAATAACTTATCTATAATCAGCATTAGAAAGGCAAGGATTTGAAAATAGGTTATTTCTTATCCACAACTATAGAACAAGTGATAAAATGTTCACAGATGATTAAAACTTATTGTAGGCTCAATTTTCTTTTTTTGGGAGGGGCAGGGGTTTGCTTTGTTGTTGTTGTTTTTTTGTTGTTGTTTTTTGTTTTTGAGACAGGGTTTCTCTGTGTAATATTGGCTGTCGTGGATTTGCTCTGTAGACCAGCCTGGCCTCGAAATAGGCTCAATTTTCTTAACAATTATATTTTATTATAACTGAGAGTACCTCACTTATAACCCGACTAACCTAAACAATAGGAAAAGGAGATTAAAGAATACAATAATGAAACCATAAGGATATCAGTTCCGAGGAATGATTTTCCTGGCATAATCAGCAGGATTTCTTCTGCTGGAACCTGGAGCAACCGGAATCCAGAACCTCAGGGAGCCTGGAGCCCTGAAGCCTTCCCTCAAGCGGTTCTCTCCAGGAGCATTTTGAAGTTGAGCGATGAACAGCCAGAACTATTCCAAGTCTCCAAAGGCCCTGCCTCTTGTTTTTGGCTCACATTTATACCTCCTCCCTGAATTTGTTCACGGATGTTTTTCAGCTAGTTAACAACCAATCTCCCCCACATGGTGGTTCGACTTCTAAGGGGATAAATATCACCTGCTCTCTCCCAAGTCTTTTTCTCATCCCCCACTTGTGATCTAAACAAAAAACATGTTTATCTCTCTTTCAACTTATTTTATACATGAGAATGACATTGGGGCAAATAGCTCATGAGTGTTTTGTAAGGCTGATAAGAGCAGAGTAAATTATCTCCTACTTTGCTGATGATATCAGATGCTTACTGAAAGTGTTCTTTTACAACTCTAAAGATGAGCTCTGAGGTATTGTCTACCAGGACAATACTAATACATTTGCAAGGAATCAGTGTATTAAATAATATTCAGGTTGTAATTCATGTTAACAGAATCTAGGTTTCTGAGTAGAGATGACTTTGGTACTAGTGTAGACTCTCTGAGTGCTTGGTGGTCAGATCTCTCCATCCTCCCCTTAACCAGTTTACGGCTCCCACCCCCTTTCCTCCCACTGTCCCAGACAAAGCTGTGAGCAAGAGGGCATGCTGGAGTTTGGTAGTGCGTTTCTTTCTTACTGATGGTCTGCTAAGTCAGCTGTGCTCACTTCTGATCTGCTCAGGCTGTTGCAGTAACTGAAATGTCATGTAAACAGATGTAGTCAGAGTACAGAATATTTGATGTGAAGACCCACAAAGGCGTGCTGTCACCTCTGAACTAAGTGAGAAGCTGAGGGGAAAGTGGGTTGAAATTTTGAAAGTATTATAAGCACATTTTGTACTCAAAGTTGAGTGTTCTACTTTCTCAAAGCAAAAACTGGAGGTCCATAAACATTATGACAAGACAAGATATGGCTGTCTGGCAGAATGCTGGCAATAAATGGCCATTTGCACACTTAATGAAAAGAACGTTTTTTAAGGTGTGTCCATTCTATTGTTTTCTCTTTTAGCTGTTTCAGTTTGCTAATTAGTAGGTGTGGCATATCAGACAAGAATGTTTCTCTGGTTAAGTACTGCAGAACTGAATTACAAATTAGGAGCCCTGCGGATTGTACCACTGCTTACTTACTCAGTCACTGTATCTGTGGTAGGGAATCAGACAGGCTTTTTTCATGTATTGTAGATTTTTTAAAATGGTTTTTATTGATTCTTTGTGAATTTCACATCATGTACCCCAATCCCACTCATTTCCCCATCCCACCATAGCCACCCTCACCTCTTGCAACCTCCCCCAACAGGAAAACAAAAAATAAAAATAAACAACATCTCCCCATGGAAGCTGTGGTATGTCACAGTGTGGCACACAGTCTGTACCCTTTTGCCCAAACAGCTTTTCTTGAAAATGTTTGTTACAATGAGCCATTGGCTGGTTCCAGGCCTCTGGCTTCTGCTACACTATCAACACTGGATCCTTACATTCCTCTCAGGTATGCTGCTGCTGCCTGTGTCATAGGGAGCCCACAGTTCACAAATGGGATAGATGTTAGGGTTGTCCAACTTAGAGCTCTGGATCTGGGCCTGGGTAGAAGCTGACTTGGCCAGCCCACCAGCTCTCTTGCACCTGCACCACCAGGCCAGCTCACCTGCCTGCCGTACGCACTGTGTTGCCCAGCTGAGGTGCAGGGGCTGCTCTAGCTGTGTAGCCAGTGAGGAGCGAGGCCAGCTCTCCCACTCTCCCATCCTTGGGGTCAACTTACTCACCTGCTGCAGGTGGCAGAGGGAGGTGCAGGGGTGTGTGGGTGTCTCTCCCACATCCCCACACAGCAGGAGAGGGATGTTCACACTCTTGGCCTCCACCATATGTATTATAAATTTAAACTTAAATTCTGTTGAGTGCTAGTACCAAGAAGAGCAAACAGCTAGGGGATAAAAAGACACTTTCTTCTGTTTAGTTTCTCATCTACTTATATTTCTTTCTTATTCTTTTCTTCATGATGGAGAAGTGCTTGCAAATGAGAAGATGTTTTGTTTTGTTTTCAAACCAGTTAAATAAGACACTTAGAAGGTGTGGCTCAGTGGTACAGCAGAGGCAGACCCTGTCATAAAGTCCACAAAAATAAGTCAATGCAGTATTTAATGTTTTTTTAAAGCATTTATTTCTTAACATCTAAATCAAATCACTTTTAGTTCAAAACTCAGCAGTTGCTTTAAATGCATTGTTTACTAAATGTGAAAATCATTCTAGTTTAAAATTAATCCTCTAATCAGTTCTTACTCTTTAAGAATCATTCACTATGAATAAAACTTGGAAAATAGATGTTCAAGCTAAAAGGGGTATTTTACCTATTTTACTTAGAAATGATTGGCATTAATTGTCTTTTTAATATATAAGTTGAAAAGCCATATATAGTCTATACTAATTCTGCTTATAAATCACGTTGACTATTTGCTTGTATGTCATCATTGTGTTCATTAGGATGTCATTCTTGGTAGAACAGCCTGTACGCTGCTCCACGTCAGGTTGAGAACAAACCATTACTTGGCATTCTCGGAACTGTAACCTTGTCTACAGAAAAGGGTTGTTACATAACTTTTTCTATTCAGAGTATTGTCAGTATTTGGTATATTTATAGTTGTTTTGTCCTGCATTTAATACTACATGTAAAGTCCAGCTGCTACACAAATAACAGCCCTGCTTAAGTGTTTATTTAAATAAACTGTAAATTAGTGTTGAAAGACGCCCTGTTTATACCAGTTTATCAAGTCTGCAGCTTCCGTTTCTTGGCATCTGGAGTGTAATTCTGTGTCCTTGCCCAACGTCAGACCACTGTCTCTGTCCCCAGCCACACCTTTCCTTCTTATTCTTTCCTAGGGGTCTGCAGTTTTTTTCACGGTGGACATTCCTCCTCTGCCTTTCACTGCTTTGCCCTCATTGTGCAGCACCTAGCTTCTAACCGTCCACCTAGAAGCATCTATCCACCCTCAGTTTTTGACTTTCTGCTTGGTCCAGCCCTGGCACTTTGGAGTGGTGTCTCTTAAATGCTATTTAAAATTTAGTCCATTGGCACAGACACTGCCTAGTTCGTGGCGTTTCCCTCTGCCACAATTACCTTGTTAAACTCCAAACCTGGGCTGATCCCCATCCTTCACCTGAGCTACTCGCCACCCCAGCCTTTCTCTTGTACAGTTCACATCAGCCACTCCCTCCCATCACTCCTCCTGTTGCTAGGGTGCTTGTTCTCCCTGTGCTGCTGTCTTACTGAGGAAGAAAACTCCTGACAAATGGCTTGCTTCCCTGATGTGCCCATGCACAAGCACTGGCTTCTGTAAGGTCCCACAGCTCTGCCATCTCCACCCGTGTTCCAGTGGTGTGCTCTGTGCTCCTTTACCACACTTTGCACAGACAAGTTCTTCTCTATGAAAGGAGTCTCAGGAGAGAGTGTTTCCCTGGCCAGCAGTAGAATCACTCTGTTCCAGACTCATTGTAGGAGACTGTGCATCCCTTGACTCTTCTTCCTCAGAGGCAGATGGTTACATTGGAGAGAGAGGCACTTTGACTAGGCACTGCTCCGAAGACACCTTCCCACTGACATGAGATGCTCTGTGATGATCTGATCCATTTATGCAACTGTGAAGTAACTTGTACTCACAACATATAAACAGATCTGATCATGGGTCCTTGATCGTGTATGGTTAACTTCGTCTTTAAAGGTGTTTGTTTAAGTCTGCTGTTTTGTTTGCTTAGAAGCTTGCTTTTGTCTTGTTTGTGATTCAGGAGAACTTGAAGGTTATAGAGGCACAGCTTTGCTATGGCTAAAGTGTGTTGCTGTGTGCAGTGGGAAAGCCTTCTGTCTGCATTTGACTAGTTATGTATCAAACTTCTGAACTTGCAAAGCTCCACATAAACATGGCTTGAGCTCCTTCTTAGCATCTTCCCTACAGAGCAGGGACTATGTGTTAACTGCTATGTGTCACAGACATTAGCTATTTTAAGCAAAGAGGTATTATGGAAAGAAACTTGGCTTTGAATTTACACTCAGTTAGAAACAAATATTAACATTGATTTAAGGACTACCTTAAACCAATAACCTAGTTTTTAAAAATATGAAACCACTATTTGTGGTATTATCTTGATTCCATTTTTAAAAAAGATTGAGCGAAGACATAAAAAATATTTTGTTTTTCCGTATTTTTCTATCACCACAGCAGTATTAAATAATAAAGCAATTTGGCTTTATTGATAATTTTTATTTTATTTGGTTTTTCAATACAGTGATTCTCTGTGTATCCCTAGCCCTCCTGGAACTCTGTAGACCAGGCTGGTATCCAACTCAAGAGATCCTCCTGCCTCTGCTTCCTGAGTGCTTAGATTAAAGGTGTGTGCTACCACTACCTGGCTGATAGATTTTTTTAATTATATCATCCCCTTCTTCCTTTTTCTCCCTCCAAACCCTTCCATGCTACCTTTTGTTCTCTCTCAAATTCATGACCATTTTTTCTTTAGTTGTTATAGATGTTTGTGTATGCTTAAATACATAAATATAATTCTGTATACTGTTACTTGTCTATATGTTTTAAGGTCTGACCACTTGTTACTGAATAACCAATTAGTGTGTATTTCCTGAGAAAAACTATTTCTCCCATTCTCGAGCATTCCTTTGTTTCCTTAAGGTAGTTGTCTAGGGTTAAAACCGTCCACAGTAGCACTGTCTGTTTGTCTGTTGACTCAGCTCACGTTTAGGCAGCCATATAATCTTTATGCAAACTCTGAGCCTCTGGCTCTTAGAATCTTTCAGTTTGCTCTTTGCAGTGTTCCTTGAGCCTTAGAGGCAGTAGCTGTGTTGTAGATGTATCAGTTGGAAGTGGGCTCTACAACGGTGCATTTTAGTTGCAGTTTTCTATAATGGTCTCTTAACCAGGTAGACCTGGAGAATGATGTCTGACAGAAGTTGAGCCCTAGGCTGATGCTCTGTATTCTCCTTTGTGTTTACTTCCTGTCAAATGGGTGCCAGATGTTTTGTTTTGGAGTGGTTCTGTTACTGAATACTGTAAGGAATAAGCTCCCTTGTCATTCTCTTTGTCCGCTTCAAGCTGAGTGACCCAGTGAGGCAATCCTTTCTAATACTGTTTCTTTTCACATTTCACAGTGGCTACATGTCACATCGCAATTAGAGACTTCTAGACAGAGTGCTGTTTATAATGATGTTGGATTTAATTTTCAAAAGACATCTTCAAGCACTTAAGTAGACTTTAAGATGACATTTTGCAAATTTCAGAAAATGTTCTATGCTCTATGAAAAATGTTCATGAATATTAAGTTAAAAATTTTTTTGAAAACTTATTCTTTTCCCTTTGCTATATTTTGTTAAGATTTACTTAGCTTATAATTTCCTCAATTTGGAAGTGTGTAGGAGTTTAAGGTGAGTACAATGTCAAGGCATAAGCTGAAAAAGATTTTTCAGTATTAAAATCAGGTAATACTGCCTTGAAAATATTTTAAAATATCTGCCTAAAGGACCCTCCAGATCATTACCATTGATGTTCAGAGTTTGTACATTTTGCCATTGTTAGGGCATCAGGGTACTTTTATCTTGAAATATTTTGGCATGAGCAGATTTTATTTTGTAGGAATAAATAATTCAACATTAAAATTCAGTGTTGAAAAATCGATGAGATATATTTTAATCCCTCTTAGTAAAATAAGTAATTTTGCTTGCAAATTCATCTACTTCATAGAACCTTTTGAAGTCAACATTATTTGATAGCAATGTTTGGTCCTCATCGTCTTCTTGGGTTTCTGTTAGTATTCATTTACTTCTACCAGAGCCATGTCTTTTTTTAAAAGTATGTTAGTTGTGAGCATACATTTTTAGACTTTAAAAAGAAGCAAACGTTGTCAACTCCTCTTTCAATTAGAGTATTTAGCCCCTTAAAATGTAATATAATTATCAGAAGGTTATATTAAGGCTTATGATTTTATTAATTGTTTTTGTTTGTCTCATCTTTCTTCTCACTATCCTCCCTTTCTTTTGGGAGTTAATTGGGTATTATTTAGAATATCATCAAATTCCCCTGTCAGTATTTTAGCTAGGATTATTTGTATTATTGTATAGTTATTTTAGGAATTACTGTATTATACCTTAATGTCTCAGTCTTCTTAAAGCTTTTACTCAGGTATAAAAATGCTGCTTGCATTTGCTCCTTTCATCCTCTATGCTGAAATTGTCATGGGTTTCACCTGCAAAACCTATACCAAAGTCACAACTTTTACATTGAATTTAATATTGAAGAAAAACTAGTTTTGGTTCCTCGCTCACATATTTCGCACTTCAGTGCATTTCACTCCTAAGGTGTTCTGTCTGCTACCCCTTTTCTTTGTCCCCCATGAGTCCTCTAGTGCCCATCTGCTGGTGGCATACTGCCCTTGTTATTATAAGGTATTTTTAGTGACGGTGGCATTCTGGTTGGTAGCTGCAGAGACGCTAGATTTTGGTGTTTTCTTCTTCAGACTGTCCTAGGGGAGATTAGCCTTGCTCACTTGTCTGTGCAGCTCTGCTTCCCACATGTTGGGCAGTCCGGCACATCTCAGGGGAGTTCTTACTGCCGTAGCATGCCCTGCAGAGTATTTCCTGCACGTGTAGTCCTTAGCAATCTCCCAAAGATCTGGGGTGTAGTTCACCCTTTTTGAGGAACGAAATAGAAAGCCACAGGATCCTCCCATCCTACACAGGTGAACTGACTTAACACAGGTGCAGAAACAGTGTAGTAGAGAAGGTGATCTTTTCCACAAGCGGTGCCATAGCAGCCAGATATCCATAAGCCACTGTTGACTCATATCTCATGGCATATATACAACTTTGTATCTAAGGCTTAAATAGTTCTATGTCTCAAAGGAGACATAGGAGTTAAGCTTTGTGACCTTGAGGTAGTCCAAGATTTATTAGCTACAACAACAAAAGTGTGACACATTTTTTAAAAGTATTTATAAACTGGGCCTTACCAAATCAAAAATGTCTAATTTTTACAAACCACTAACAAACACAAAAATGGAAGAAAATAATTGCTAGAAGCATACTGACTTGTGTCCAGAATATGACAAAGATCCAAGATTCAGTTGTAAAAAAAACCATCTACATACTATTAAAAATGAGCAGATTTCAACAGATACTTAATCCAAGAAGATAAAGGGATGGAAAATAATATATAAAAAGATGCCCAGAATCATTAGTCACCAGGGAAACAATGTAAAACTACCATGACATACCTCATGCCCACTAAATGTCTAAAATGAAAAGGATTGACAAGGATATTGGACCAGCTGGGTCTGGTACCCCACATTAGGGGTAGAAGACACTTTGCTGATTTCTTTAAAACGTAAATATACTGCTGTGATCTGGTCAACCCACTCCTGGTATGTAGGCAGAGAAATGGAAGCATGTATCCAGGTTCCTGTACAGGAGAATTCCTGTGTTGTAATAGTAAAAACTGCAAACCACCCAGCCACGGGGTAGCTGGTAGGCACAGCGTGGACTGACTGCCACCCCCTAGCTTCCAGTCTTTTGCCTTGCTAGTATCACATGTTTAGGGCTCTTGTTGTGTCTTTGATTCAGTAGTCAGCACAGGCCAAATTACACTGTGGTAATAAACAACGCCAGGTCTCTGTGACCTAAGATACACATTTCTTTCTATGAACTGCATTTTCTTTATTCTGTATTTGTTTGTTCTGAGACCCAGGTTGCTGAAGGAGAATGTCTGAAATATTGCTATTTGCTGTGACTGTTTATGAATTTAAAGTTACCCAAAATACAGGCATTGAGATGGATTTTCAAGCCAGCTGATGTCTTTATTTTTATTAGTGGTTGTTGACTAATTCTCATTTAGCATGTGTTGAAATATTTAAATGACATCAATAGCTATAATTCTCTTTAATCTTTTATATAAAAATATATGTAAAGTGTCTTACTGTTTTTACTTACTGTAAAATGCATTTTAGATAGGAGCATATTCCTGGGAGTTGGAGAAGGAGCCTCAGAAGCAGGAAAGATGGGTAGAACTGAGCTGTTAGGGAACCTGGGAGCTGTCTTAATACTTTTGTGTAAACAGAAAAAACTTAAGATACCATTTAATTTCTACTTTTTTAAAAAAATGTTTTTCAGTCTCTTCAACAGGCTGCATATAAGAGGTGTGTCATACTCCTGTTGCCAGTGGCTGGAACACAATGGATCGTACAGGGGCCATAGACGCAGAAGAAGAGCTGGGGCCTCTAGCCCACCTTGCACCAAGTCCTCAAAGTGAGGCTGTGGCTCACGAACTCCAGGAGCTCTCTCTGCAGTCCAGCCAGCACTTACCCTCTCTGAACGAACGGAAGAATGGTGAGTGTTTGAGCCGCATGTGCGGCTTTGATCTAGAGGGTCATCCTCGTGGGGGTCCAGTTAATTCCAATTTGTGAATGACTGTTTATAAGTTACACTTGGCAGTCCCCTCACGGGACACTCAGAGGTAGGAAATGGCTCCTGAGAAGGGGCAGGATTTTACTTCTCATCCACCTCTTGCTTGTGTCACCAGCAACTGCCTTTGGGAGCATTGCTGCCTTTGGAAGTCAGCCTTAGATTAGCTCATCTTGGAGTGGCAAGACCTCTAGCTGGAACGGCATTGTGGGGTTCCTGACCGCAGAGAAGCGGGTGCTGGCCATGGGCACCTCCTCCTTCCTTTTGCCGTCTCCAGTGTGTTGAACGGTAGTTTCAGGGTGGTAAGAGCCAACCCGCTTTGGTGAGAACGAGGGCTTGTTGAGTGACCTTGTACTAACGGGCACAAGGCGAGCTAGGTTCTTTTTAGAGCTACTTCATTCTTGCTTGCCGAGTGAGTATTTTCTAACCAGTCTTTATTCCTTATCAGTGTGGCAGATTCTCATTGATGATAGAGGCATCCCAGAGTCTCCAGAAAACAATACTAATGAATAAAGGTAGGCTAGGTACACTTAGTGCTGATAGAGTACAGTACACTTCCACACAGACACAGTGCTGTTCAGAGAGCACACTGACCGTACTCAGGGAGAGTCCTCGTGTGCTTGCCTTTATACACACAGTTTTTTAAAATTGAAGTTTTAAAGGTAAGAAGAACTAATTTCCTGTAGAACGTTTCCTATCACCCTGTTAGGTTTCTAGGGCCTGAGTGTGTCCCAGTCACTCCTGCTGAGAACAGTGGACACTGTATATCCGTCATCACAGGGTTTGATAGGAACTTGCTTACCTTCTTTTAGGAGTCATTAGTTTTGTGTCCTGAATTTTACAGTTGGGTTCTGCCCTTGACCATCTTAGCTTAAACAACACATAGGCTTGGTTCTGTCACCAAGAGCCTGGCTTTCCTGTGGACAGTAGCTGAGACAAACTTAATTACTCAGCAATGACTAACTACAATCAAGTTGCATTGCACCCGTGGACCAGTTTTATGTCCCAGGGATCTGAGCTGGTTTTGTTATAAATTCAGAAGGCCAAGCTGCTCACAAGCTGGCAGTGTGTAGCAGAGGAGGGAAGGCACAGGAAGCGGCTATTCCGTGGTCACATAGCCCGCTAGCCAGCCATGCTCCTTCTCAGATGCTCACCAGGATGACTGAGCGTAAGGGGGATGCATACATAGAGCAGGCTCCCTTTGACAGTCAGCGGTTAGTGTGGTGCTAGAAACTGAGCCCAGGACCTTACCTAGCCTGGGCAAGCACTCTACATCCCTTTCCTGTGTATGTCATTAGAGAGTAGATAAAAGGGTAAAATGTTTAATTTACTAAGGTAGCTATATTTTACAAAATAGTGCAATCATTTATAGAAGTAATGTTCTTCCTACTCTAATAGTTACTAAAACTGTCTGTCCAAACTCTGTGTGACCCCTTGTGGTCGCTGCTTCATCAACCCACACTCATCTGTTGTGCTGTAATTTCCAAGATACATCTTTGGGTTTTTGTCACTCTGTATTCCAACAGCTTTTAAGATCCATGTGTGATCCAACACTGAAATTTCATGCTAAATCTTAAGCATCACTCGTGAGATAGTAGGACTGGTTTTCTCCAGGTGTCTAATTCTGTGATCTTTGTGACATAATGGCTTGTGTTTGATTTGTTGCTGTTTGTAGGCTTGTGTAGATGTGAACTTTTGTTCTAGAATAAACTCACTTTGTGTTCATTTTTTTCAAGCCAGATGCACATTGTTTAGCTGCCCTGAGTACACAGGGCGAGTACGTTGGCCTCCAGCCTGTTCTTTGCCTGCTGGGTTGTTCCCTAGAATCAATTTCATTTTGTAGTGTCCTTTCTAAGAGGAAAACATTTTACTGTTTTTCAAAATAGTTTTGAAACACTTTTTTTTTGTAACAACAATGTAGTACTTTAAGATTATAGCTTGGAAATAAGTAATGTATTGACCTTTTTTTTTAATCACTATAGTGATTCTATAAGCATAAATTTAACTTTGAATGAAGTTGGCTTTTTAGCCAATGTGTTTTCCCCAGTAGTAATTTCTGCTCAGTGTTAAGCTGTAGAATACCATCTCACAGTGAGGTGCCATCTAAGGATTCTGAGATGACTGCAGAAAGTGTGAAACATTGCCTGTGTTACACGCACATGCCATGGTGTGAAAGTGATCTTTGTGCACAAGACAAGAGCCTGAGTCAGGAGGAGTGAGTTGGAGCGGCCTGCTGCCGGTGGTTAATGACGCACTGGCATTCCTGGACAGCTCAGAGTCGAATCTGTGTCCTCACCGCAAAGGCTGTGATTATAGGCTTCACTTAACCACCCCACAGAGTGTGTGTATTTCAAACACATTACACAGATACAAATATCTGTCATTTGTCCAATTAAAATGCTAAATAAAAAGAAATCTGCATTTGAGTAGAACATATATACCTCAAGTAATAAAGATAGATGAGAGACCCTAACTTGCTTTCTTTGATGTTTTCATGTATGTTGTTCTTTTTTTTTTTTTTTTAGGTCTTCTTAAATGTTTAAATCACATCAATGTGTAGGTCTTGGTCTCAAAATCACTTACAAAGTATTGTGTAACTCTTGTAACAGCATCGCACTCACGTGCCCCTGCTTGGACATTTTGTTGTTATTCCTAAGCATTTGAATTTTTTCTCGCCAATGCTACATTCTTTTCTGCTAGAGAAACTAGGTATTTAAGTCTGTGATTAGTGATCAGAAGGATTGCATCATCATAGCTGATAATGCAGCTCTGTGATTCAACAGATGGCTTCACGTTTAAGTAACGACTCCAGTATCTCCCCTCATGTGGTTTTATTTATTTATTTTTACAAGTATTTTTGTTATTGCAATAGTTGAGTGGCAGAATGTTCCCAATCTGGGGCAAATATGGAAGATGTTCAACACACATAAACTAGATTTTTTTCCTTTGTGTCTGAATGTTGCTAAATTTACAGCTAGTAACATCTCAATAAGACAATCAATCATTTAGGCAGTTAGCTTTTCCAGGTGGACCCTCTAAAGGAAAGTAGATATATAAACATAGAATATGCAGTGTTTCTTTATGAAAACAGTTCATCTGTAGGAACACTGAGCTTCATTCTGGCATAGTGCACGCTAGTGGGCTGCATCTTATTCCCATATTTATGTTGACCTTTAGTGTTCAATAGGAAAAGCTCAGGTGGAGGAGAGTGAAAGTGCATGCCACATGCTCAGAGGCGGTGCAGCCCTTTCCTGCACCCACACTCAAGGGGAACTCTGCTCTGGTGGACTGTGGTGTTAGGTCACTGATAGCGGCACAGCTGTGGAGCGGATCGCATGGCCAGCGCTCCTGCAGGGAAGCTAGTGTAGCTGCTGCAATGAAGAGCTGCTTGGTGTCTCACACGCCACAGAGCAGCGTGGGTGTTTCTGTGTGAGTGAGACTCACCCCTTCACACAGCCTCAGGCTCGCCTTCCAGACTGTCCAGTAGTAGTGCAGCGTGCCTGCCACCTGCCTGTCCTGCTTTTGACTCTGGCCTCTCACATCTGTCTAATTCACCTGATCGCATCTGAAACTCTGACTGAAATACTGTATGTATGGGCCCAGTAAGGAGAGGTCTCTTTTCTGAGTGTTCAGATCACTGCTTACCATAGTTAGGGTCTTGACTTACAACCTCGTCTGAAGTGTTTTTCTGAGAATCTTTTCCCCTTGTGTTAAATTTATACAGTGAACAACTTAGACCCTCTTTTGCTTTGTTCCCCTTACTAGAGAGGAAATAACATATTCAAAAGTTGGTTGCACACAAAGAAACACAGAGAGCGCTTGGCTTTGAACTCAGCACAGGATTTCATGTAGCCACACACAGTTTCCAGACTGTGGCATTGAGCCAAGTGCAGCCACCTTGGTGCAAAATGGCTTCTGTTCACTGCTGCTTTGTTCTTTGCATTTTCTGAGAACATTTCTCCGCCCCTCACTAACCTGTTGGCCCAAGTGTCTGGAAATGTACAAAGGTAATAAACATTGTTCTTGAGCAAAGTCTCCGCCGCAGACTGCCCCTGACCTGGCACAGTGCAGTGTCAGTGCAAGAAGATGGGTTCAGCAAGTGTCCCAAGGGCTATGCATGGGTGCTAAGTAGCAAAGGCAAGCCTAGGCTCTTCTCCCCTTCTGTCCTGGAGCTAACAGCAGTGCATCTGGGTCTGTGAAACTCCCCTCAGTCACTTTCCTGTTGGCATTTGGCTCCAAAGCGCTTACTGTGACTCTTCAGGGCATTGCTAAACTATGATGAATTCTGACCATTTGTTTTTCTTCAGACTAAGAAAATAAACTATATATTTATAATATTCCATGTTCAAGTTCTTAACTTTTTCAGTCTTTTAGGACTTAGACTAAACACAATTACAAAGTTCAAAAACAAATTCTAGAGTGACACCTGCAACTGGAATTTCCCTGGTGTGAACAGTGTTATCTCCAGACTCCTTCAGAGTGAAAAAGCAGCCTTCTAACCCCCAGTGAGGCTTCCTGTTGAGCAGCATGCTTGGTTTCACAGTGCCCATAAGCTCCTGTAACCTGTCTGCCCTCTTTTTTTCTGCCCTGGGTTTCTCATTCTGATAGTTGGTGTTAGTAAAGACTTAGTTTGCTTCACTGTGTTGCTGAACACACCTTTGCAGAATATGCCTGGTGACAGGGAGGGGCAGGGGCCCTCTTCACCCCTCAGAGCTGGACGTGAGTGTGATCTGGTGCAACAGGTAGACGACCAGAATGCTCGTAATACTCACACATACGTGCTTTAGGGGTTGCTGGGGCCCTTGGTTTCAAAAGTGCATCTACAGGACTACAAACCCCACTTACAGCACCCCTGACACCTCATTTGGGCTTTTAAATAGTGTCTCTTAAAGAAATGCCTTTGGACCATCAGTGATTACTGTATGTGTTAAAAGGGTAACTTAGAAAATAGTAGTAATTAGCAATTTAGTTTAAGCTACCATTGAAATCATACTATCATAACATACAGAAATGCCTACTTAAACACTTAAAAAAGCTTTTTAGGTACCAGATTCAAGAAATATGTTTTTTACATAAATTACGATGATTTCTTAAACTTAGCATCTACTATATGTTTTATCAGACATTGGACTGGTAAATAATGAACTAATTTGTGAAGGAAGAGTTGCTTCCCTCAGAAAGCATCAAGGAAGAGACAACTGCACTCTATGGCCATACCTGTGAAGCCTGTTAAAAAGAGGGAGGGCACTGGGAAACGTGGCCCATGGTGCTTTTATTCAATGTCATTTCGCTTATACTTGATGATACCAATAATGTTGTACTACTGTGACAGAAAGCAACCAGGTGGGTTGGGAATTTTCTTTGGTTTGTAGTTAATGATCACATAAACTAAGAAGCAGCCATACCCAGTGTTTTCTAACTCCTTTAATCGTCCTCTTGGCTCTCCTGCCTCACTGCTGCCCTCACTGTTATTAACAGGAAGTGTAGTCTTTGGGGAGTCAGGACTCCAGCTTCCGCTGCCGGCTCAGTGTGTGAGCACAGGTAAGTCTGAGAAGCACTCTGTCCCAGTGCACCCATCACAGTGTCTGTCTGAGCGTCAGCCGCGGGTTCCCTCCGGCTGCCCCTTCTCATTACATTGTGTCCTCCTCTATTGCATTGTCACTTCCGTCTTGTGTTCTTCATCTCAGCCAACAGATGAGTTTTCCATAGATGTAGATGTGTTGTGTTATTAAACATACACATGAGCTGTTAGTCAAACGCTACTTGTTGTCAAAAGGAAAGAGAAATTGACTTGATGGATGTTCTTCTTAAGATAACATGTCTACTCTAGAATACTCAGATTTCCTATAGTTCTCAGAGGTCAGCAGGTATGTGTTAATGTGTTGATGGTGCCACCGTACTCACCATCTTAAAGTGTTGGTGCATGACCCTGGTGCTTATAAGGACTCCTACAAAGGCAGGAAGTCTCGTTTTCCATTAGTGTTGGTTCTCGCAGGCAGCATTTAGGACATGCCAGGTGTTTGGATGGGTGACGTGCTGCAGATTAGAAGGTGATAGCAACAAAATTAGAATGCTACCTGGAATACAAGCCATCTTCCTGACAGAGCAATTGAGATGCTTATTGGCCTCCTTGACCAACCTCTCATGGAGTACTGCACTTTAAAAAAAAGTCAGCCAATATCTCCCATAGTGTTGAAAATTGGTACTTCGAGGATAGATATAAAGATACTTTTATTTTTACATTTATCTATATTTATGTGTATGAATGTGTACACACATGTGCTTGTGTCCTGTAAAGGCAGAATGGTTCTTTCACTCCACTGTATGGGTTCTGAGGATTGAACGCAGATCATCAGGCTTGGCTGCAAGTTCTCCAGCCATCTTGCTGGCCACTAAAAGCTGTTTAAAAAAAAAATATTAGCCAACTCTATTGAAATGACCATGTGTGCCTTGCCCTAAAATAAGCGTTAGATTTCCAGTCAGCAGTCCAGAGTGCAGTGTATGAAACTGTTGGGCACATCGGTCTCTAAAGTACTTCCCTAACCATATGCAGATAAGCAGTGTAGAGATGAGTCTCACGGAACACATGGGCACATGGAAACTCTCCACATTGCATGCCTGATGAGCAGGAACCTCCAAGAAGCAGCACACAGCAGAGCACCAACTCACAGTCAGTCAGGGCTTAGCTCCTAGCCGGACCTTTATTAGCTGTGCGTTTTCCTCCCTCTGCCTGCTTCCCTCCCACACATCGGGGGCCATACCTACTCCTTGCCTTGTAGATCACTTTGACAGGAGCGTAGGTTAATCTCTGTGTGTTTAGAACAGTGCAGAATTGGAGTAGATACATAGAGAATCTGGTATCTCCTCTGTTCATGAAAAACGGATCCATTTTATAGGTTCCCCCAGTGATGTTTTATAAGTTGATTGGTTTGTCTTTGCTTTTAGTAATTCCAGTAGTTTTTGCTTCCTGTTTCCACAATTACTTCTTTTTAAAGAAAATAAAATGGCTCACAGCGTCTTCCTGCCGCTCATGCACTTTCACGCAACACTAACACGCAGCTTGTCTGTTGAGCCCTGAGTGGGTAAAAGCAGTGGGCACGTGTTTCCCATGAAGTTGTCTCTTGTGGTCCTGCCAGTTCCCACAATCCTCGCATTCCCTGGGCATCAGTCAGTGTCTACAAGGAAGGACTTTCAGATTGTGAAGCATGTGAAAATACAAACAGGCCAGCACTCAGGCTCTCAAGGGACCCTGTCCTCCAGAACAGACTCCAAGCTGACATTTTCACAGGCTACTTGCAAGAATTCCAGTAGGGTGGATCCAGTCAGCAGGCTCCTCAACAGACTACTCCATCACCCAGGGCTGGCGCACAGCTGCTCTCCCTCCTGTGTTCTGATTCTGAGGCAATTAAGTCAATAGATGTGGCTCCTGAGATGCTGAAGGCCTGTGATGTGGACAATAAGAGCTGGGAAGAAGACATTCAGTATTTTAAAGTAATAAAATAGCTGTTTGTAATGTTTAAGGAAGTTTCTTCTTCTAGGTCATCTTCTAAACTGTTTTCACTTTAATTACAGTAACTCTCTGGCATTAATTTTTTTTATTATAGCTTGATTTTTTAACAAAGAAATTAGACTGGGTCCAGAAATGAGTTGTTAAACAGTAACATGGATATTAAGAGCGTGTTTATGTTGCTGTTATTTGTTTCCCACTGATCTTCAAAATGCACAAAAGTAAACATGTTTGCAGTGACTTAGAGTGTTGTTCTGAGAGACCTTTCAGGGATAGCAACTATTGTGCCTGATGCTTTAAGTTCAGGGGATAGGGCTGTAATTTGTTTTTATTTGGATCCTTTTCAATACTTTATTTATACTTACCTTTTTAAGAAATATTTTATTTCAAGACTTTTATTTTTTAAATACTTTATACTTTCCTTTTTAAAAAAGTTTTATATGTATATATTTCTATATAAAATAACTTTTATATACACACACACACACACACACACACACACACACACACACATACACACAGTAAAAATAAATGTGAAGGGCAGAACCCAAGGGATTCTGAGGCTGGATTACTTAGGAAATACGTAATTTGAATTGATTGGGTTTATAGTTGTCTTTAAGTGCTGAATGTCCTGGGCTGTCCACTGGATGCCTGAGTGACACGTCTAGAATTCCAGAGGTGGGACCGGGCTCTACACTGGGAAGTTGGGGTGGGAGGTGCTGGTCCTTTAGCTCTTCAGCAAATCCACAGAATGGCTGGTCTCTGCCTCCCGAGTGCTGGGATTAAAGGTGTGCACCACCATGCCCAGCCACAACAGGAAATTTCTTATGGTTCCATTTCCATTTCTGTTGTATGACTATAGTCTGTTTTGAATAATTTTTTAAAGGACACAAACAAATAGATGTGTGTTCTCAACCAAGCCCCTTCAGATTGGCAGTGGAAATAAAATACATTTATCACATTCTGTTGGGAACCCAGGATATTTTAGAAATTTCTAGTTTGGGGTGGGAGGGACAGGAAGGAAACTAAAGCAAAGTAAAAAATTGCTCACAAGTAATTATTGAATGTCCTGGATTTTATCAAATTGTGTGGCTCCTTATTAGTGTGTAAAATATAAATGCTGAAAAAGCCAGGAATAGCAGTGATGTTTAACTAAATATAATTTTAACACCTCCATCCCTCATGCCTCTGTGTCCCTAACCCCTGCTGTGTGTGTGTCAGTCTCCCTTGTGTTTCAAGCACTAGAGTGTGGTGATGAAGCTGTGGCCGCTCTGCTTGTGTGACTGTGTGCTTGCTTGTTGTCGTAGACATAGAGTACCGCTTGGTGGCCAAATGCTTTCCACAACTGCACAGCATGGACTGTATTAGTTACCTGTCTGCTGCTGTGACAAAATGCTACTACCAAAAGCAGTTCTTTGGGCTTATAGTTCTAGAGGGAGAGTCCATAATGTCTGGGAGAGGCTTGGCAGCAGGTTGTTCTAGCAGGCTAAGAGATGACATTAAACCACAAATATGCAGGGTAAAGAACACACTGTAAGTGGAGTGAGGCTGTGAACTCTAAAAGTCCAACCCCAACCCTAGTGACATACTTTCTCCAGCAAGGCCATGCCTCCCCATATACCCACTAAGTATAGCACCACCAACCAGGGACCAAGTGTTCAAATGTGTGAGCCTAGGGGACATTTCTCACTTAAACCACCTATGCTAACACCTTCAGAGTACAGAAATTTTGCATGGGTGTACAGATGTCATATTTTGAGGGTTTTCAAAACAAAGAATTTGACCTTATACCAATGAAATCAAGTTCAGACTCAAATATTGACACTTAAATAATTTGGGAATTGTGACTCAAAGCCAAGTGGTTTTAGAAAGTGTTTTGGTTTTTATTTTCTTCAATTATGGCACTAACATTCTCTAAGGTATGCTTTCTTATGGAAATGTATGTGTTTTATAAGCAACTGTTATTTATTATCTCATAGATTCCTGAAGATATAATGTCGTATTTGTGTCAGATTCCATTTATGAAGTGTTGTCTGCAGCCACTAATGATCTTCTATTCACTTGTTCTGCGATGTATTCAGAAACTTAAATCTGCCAGTTACCTTTGTGAATTTATTTTTCTTTCAGTATAATTCTGTGGGTGTGGTATATGTAAGAGTATGTATGCATGTGTGAACATGTATGTGTGTAAAGGACAAAGGCTGGTGTCCATGTCTTCCTCGATTACTCTGAACCTTGTTTTGTTGTGTTGTGTTGTTTTGCTTTGCTTTTGAAGTAGAGTCTCTCACTGAACCTGAAGTTTGTTAATTCACCTAGACTGACTGGCTGGTGAGCTCCAAAGATCCACCCACCTGTTTTCAACACTTCCCAGCAATGGGGTTCTGGATATTTGCTGTCATGTCTGGCCCTTATGTGTTTCTGGGTATCTGACCTCAGGTCTTCATGCTTGCAGAGCAAGCACTTTACCCATAACTGAGCTGTCCCCAGTCTGCCCGGGTCCCTTTGTTTTGATACAAGGTCTCACTGTGGAACCCTGGCTGGCCTGGAACTTAGTCTGTAGTTCAAGCTTGAAGCAGTTCTCAGTGCATCTGCGTCCAAATGCTGGGTGGGTACTGTGCTGCCGTGACTGGATCCTTCAGGATAAACTTGGTCTCATTTTTTTGAGGTTTCTCAAAAGATAATATGCTCATTAATTTTTATCAGCTTACACAAAGTGGAAAGAAGGGACCTCAGTTAGGAATTGGCTCTATCAGATTAGTCTGTGGGCAAGTCTTTGGAGGCACTTTCTTGATTTATGACTGATGTCAGGGCCCCATGCAGTGTTGAGCAGTACTACCCATGGGCAGGTGGTCCTGGGTTATATAAGAAAGCAGTCTGAGAAAACCAAGGGAAGCAAGCCAGCAAGCAGTGACGCTCCATTGTCTCTGCTTCAGTTCTTCCCACAAGGTTGCTGCCTTGAGTTCCTGCTGACTTCCTTTCATGATGGGCAGTAAGCTGAAATGACCTCTTTCTGCCCCGAGTTGCTTTTGGTTATGGTGCCTAAGACAGCAATAGAAAGCAAACTAGGACAGCAGTTTACTTGCTTATAATTGGGTCTCCATTTCTTTAAGACTTATTTTTTATTTAAGTTATGTGTTTGTGTGTGTGTGTGTGTGTGTGTGTGTGTGTATGCACATGTGTGTCGGGGAGAGGGCTGGGTATCCACGGAGGCCAGAGGAGGACATCTGAATCCCCTGGAGTTGGAATTGCAACCAGTTATGAGCCACTAGGGTGTGCGCTGGGAAGAGAACTCCAGTCTGCTACACGCGTGCTTAGCCACTGAGCCATTTCTCCAGGCCCTTGAGCCCCATTTTCAGCACCTCCTTGTTGAAAGTTTCATGCATCTTCATAAATTGATTTTTCACATCGTGAAACATCCTTACCCTGGGCAATGGGCCTTCTTCTAAAGTGTTTTTCTTACACTTAGCATCCCTTGAGTTCCTAACCATCTGTAATTTTAGGACTACAGAGAACTGACTCTTCCTTACTCTTACTTGATAATGTCTTTGAGTTGCAGTGTTTAGGTCACTGAAGTTTATGGTGGTTACTCAGGAACAGCTAAACCAGTGCCCAGTTGTCATCTCACGGGTTTCTGTAGGTGGGGAATTCAGTCAGGCCTGGTGTAACCTGTCGCCTCTGCTCAGGGTCTCTCAGGAGCCTGCAGCAGTGTCAGTGGGACTGAGCTCGTCAGTAGGCCAGCTGAGGAAGGCCCTCTTCTTGAGCTCACCTGCAGTTCCCAGCAGAATCCCATTCCTTGACTTCCACGCTGCCTGCTGCCTGGAAGCCAGCCTCACACCTGCCACCTGGGCTTCTCCCAAGCCAGTAGAGGAAAAGGAAGACAGAGCAAATGCCTCAACCTTGCCGTGTTCTAGTGGCAAGAAGCAGATGACATGAGTCAGCCATGCTGTTTGGATCCACCCTCTTGCTTTGTTTTACCTTTCTTCTCTCTCTTGGTTCTTCTCCTGCCTTTTTTATGGTGATTTTTAAGATACTTTCACTTTTATTTTTACACTGCCTTATTAGCACTAACTACCCTACCCCTGAGTGTTCATTTACTCTGTGTGGTAATTTAGGTAGAAAGTGACCTAGGACCGCCCATTAAATTGTTCTCTCTCATGGCGAGACCCAGTAAAGGGTATGTTTCCATCATTACAGCTTTATTCCCAACAGCTTACATTTTTTCTTCTACACTCCATTTCCCTCAATACAGCCATCTTTCCCTGTTGAGTACTTTTATCAGTCATAACAGTCATTAAAAGTTTTCTTTTCTGACATTCTGTGTCTTCTGCCCTAATTCGTCTCCTGCTGACTGAATTGTAGTTCCTTGAAGGAGCTGAGCTGGGTGGTGGTGATGCATACCTTCAATCCCAGCACTCGGGAGGCACGCAGAAGGATCCGAGTTTAAAGCTAGCCTGGTCCGACAGCAAGTTTCAGGACAGGCAGGACTAAATAGACTGTATCTCAAAAACCAAACAAACAAAAACCAACAACAATAACAAAAAACCTCATTGAAAGGGTTGCATTTCCCTGCTTCCTGGAAGTGGTTGGTGAATTGTATTGGTTGTAATGTGGCTGTCACCAGGCTGAGTGTCTGGGCCTGGATTTTGTTGTGTTCCTTTTAAAAGCACTGAGTTTTGGCTTGGTAGGCATTGAGTAACTTTTAGGTCACCTCAAAGCCTTTCTTAAATTTTGCCTGTGAAGACTTAAGGGTACGTTTTTAAAAATCTTTTTATTGATTCCTTTTGAGGTTTACGTCATGTGCCTCAGTCCTGCTCATCTCCCCATTTCCTTTTATCTGCCTTCTGCCCTTGCAGCACCCCCCCCCCAGGAAAAAAAACACACAAATAAATAAAGCATAGAAAACAGCTCATCATGGAAGCTGTAGTGTATCACAGTGTGTCTCACAATATACCCTTCTGTTTACGCATCTTCTTGCAAATGCTCATTGCAACGAGTCATTGGTCTGGTTCAAGGTTTCTGGCTTCTGTGACACCATCAATATTGGATCCTCTGGGGCCTCGTCTTAGTTAGCCTGTTGTTGCCTTGTGTCATGGAGATTCTGCAGTTTGGATCAGCAGGACCAGGCTTTTATATGCCCCAACAGTTCACAAATTATACAGATTTGGGGCGGGCCAACTCAAAGCCCTAGGTCTGGGCCTGAATGGTAGCTGAGCTCCTCAGCCCACTGGCTCTCCCTTATCCGCACCACCAGGGTGAGCTCTCCAGTGATGCTCTGGCTAGGCCACCCAAAGCCACCATCAGCAGGAGCCAGTGTCAGTTCTCCTGCTATCCTGCCCTTGGGGACTGGCTCACCCACACTCATGCTCCAGAGCCTGCTCCACTTTGCTGCCCAGTCAAGGTGGGGCCCACTCTTCCTAAGTGCTGCAGCCTTCAAGGAGCTGGTCCAGATCTCCAACTCTCACACCCTCAAGGCCAGCTCACCCAATTCCTTTGCCAACAAGGCCAGCTCCACTGTGTTGCACAGGCAAGGTTCAGGACCTGCTCTCTCACCAGTGAAGGCCAGGACCAGCTCTCCTGACTACCACAGGTGGTGAGGGTGAGATGAGGATGGCATCACCTCTGCACCCCTGCCACCTCATGCCGATGAGTGGCAGGGCGAGCTTCTGCTTATTCTTGCCCTTGGGGCCTGCTCACCTATGTTCTGTGCTGCACAGGCGAGGTACAGGGCCTGCTCTCCTGGGTGCTGCAGCCATCAAGGGACAGGGATAGCTCTGCTCGCAGGACCCCATGGCTAGGTCTCTCTCTGACAGTGCTTTAAGAACCAGGACTTCTCTCACTTTGATCTCTTTTGGTGTTTCTGCTGTTGCCCTGCCATCTGCCCTTGGGAGAGCTTTCCACTAAGGTTGCTTGGAGCATGTGTGCTCTGGGGATACTTCAGCTGGTCAGCTCTTCCCTAGTCTTGTCAGATTTTAGTCCCTCACACAGAGTAGGGACTTAGCAGAGACATTAGAGCGTTGTCAGGCAGGTCCAAACTGCATCACCCTCCTGAGCTCTGAGCCCTGACACGCAACCCCTATTTCCCATTGTGTGTGAGCAAATGCCTCATGTGCATGTCAGATTTCTTAGTTTCTCAATGACAGGAAGTGAAGTCCAGTGCTTGTCACTTTATCATGGCCAAATCTGTGAGGTCTGGAATTGGCGCTTTAGCCTGAGCCTGAGCCTGAGCCTGAGCCTGAGCCTGTCCTTTGGGCTCTGTGGGGCTGAGCTTTCTGATCAGACTACAAACAGCAGTGTCATCTCGGTGCTGGTTGTTGGTGCTTTGGGGAAATGAGTAAATAAAGCCAGGAGTAAGGGGAGCAGCCTTCCACATCTCAGTTGGCAAGAGCAGCCAGCAGGACTGCCATGCCAGACACACCCGCATCTCCTGGAGCCAGCGGCAGAGTTGCTCACTTCTCCAAGGAAAGGCTTCTCAAGTTGGCAGAGTCAGTTCTTCATAAATAAAGAACTAATTGCATACTGTTTCCTCCTTTAAAAAAAATACTGAAAAAAATTAAATAGCACTTTTCCTCAATATTTGAATTAGATTCAACTTGACAAAAGAGTCAGCCTTTAAAGATCACCAGTGGGCATGCTTCTCTTCTCACAGGTGTATAAATAAATGGGAACACTAAGAGAAAAGGAATAAAATTATACATTTATTATGAATGCACACTCTCCCACTATCCCCCACCTGGAAAGCCTGCACCCAGGAGAAGCCAGGGGTGGAGTAACAAGCTGTGCTTGTCAGGTGGAAATATATGCACTTCTCCCTTCTCCTTCTCCCCTCCCTCTCACTCTTCGTTCTCTTCTTCTTTTTGTCTTTGTGGTTTTGAGATAGAATCTGACTAGTCCTTTTAATTTAATTTAGATACTTATACAAGTATATATTAAGCACATACCTTGGTGCCATCTACTGTCCCTTTGCATGCCCGTCTTGCTTACCTTTAGTCGCCTTTGTTCCCTGGACAATTCCTCATACAGGATCATATGCATCTGTAAAGTCTAGAACCAGTCAATGACAGAAAGTAAGCAATATTTGTCATTCTGAGACAGGCTTAGTTTGCTTACCATGGTGTCTCCAGTCACGTCCACTTTCCTGGCATCACATGATTTCATTCTCTGTCAGTCTGTTAGTCTTGGTCCTCGAGCCTCGACTTCCCAAGTTGTGAGATGGCAGAGCTGCTCCATCGTGCCCTGCTCCTGTCTTTGCTATAGTACATATTCCTCATCATGTACACATAATGCTGTTACATTAATAAAGAAAAACCTTGAAAACACACATTGTGGGATATCAGTGACCTGCTAGGCTATTACTATGTTATGCTATGGGGGAATTCTACTTCAAGCTGATAAAGTCAACTTTTCACAACTCATCATAGATTATCATTCTTTCCTTGCATGCAAAAGCTCTAAGGGAGAATACTGCAGAGAGTATCTGATAGCAGGCTGAGTGCACTAGGCATCTGTATCAGAGACTAGAGCTAAAGAAGACCCACCTAGAGCAGGCGAGCAGTGCCGTCAGGGCGCTGGTGAGTCCTGGAAACCCGCTAATGCGGGAAGCCAAGTGACAGCACAGTGAAATCACACTCACCTCTTGATTGACGCTTGGAACTATCGGTTGTCAGGCTGAGATTTTATCAAAGGAGTTTCATAGTATAGAATTTAAATTTATTAGCCCATATGCTCTGTATGTGGGTTTGGTTTTGGTTGTAACTTTTTTGAGACAAGATCTCGCTATGTCGTCTAGGCTGGCCTGGAACTGGCATCCCCCTCCTGCCCTCCCAAGTGCTGGCACTGTAGGCATGGCTGCCACACAAAGCTGATCATTTGATAAAGGGTTTGTTGGTGTCATATACTAATGCAGGATATTTTCAAAAAGAGGTTTTATGTCCATACTGTGCCCTCTCAGAAGCCACTGTTCCCTTCGCTCCTTTCTCAGGTGTGCAGTCAGACTGTACCTAAAGCTAAAAAAAGAGGTAAAGATGGAAACGTTGTCCTGTCAGCCACCAGCCGCCGTGGCTTTACCTTCTGTTTCAGTTTAACCAACAGGTACTGCAGACACTGTCTTCTCACCTTTTATAAAGCACCATGGCCCAGGGAACTTAGACAAGAAAGAGTTTATTTGGGCTTATGGTTCTAGAAGGATAAAATCCCATGATGGCTGAGCAGAGGCATGACAGGTAGCAGGCACGTTGGCGGGATAGAAAGCTGAGAGCTCATACCGCAGCCAAGCGTGAAGCAGAGAAAGCAGACCTCAGGCAGAGTGGGGCCCTAAGCTCTCAAGGCCGCCCCCAGGGGCATACGTTCTCCAGCAAGGCCGCACTACAAACAAGGAGGCCGACAGCTAGGACCAAGCACTTAAATGCCTGAGACTGTTGGGTATTTCTTTTTTTTTTTAAATATTTTATTAATTCATTCATATTACATCTCAACTGTTATCCCATCCCTTGTATCCTCCCATTCTTCCCTCTCTCCCATTTTCCCCTTACTCCCCTCCCCTATGACTGTGACTGAGGGGGACCTCCTCCCCCTGTATATGCTCATAGGGTATCAAGTCTCTTCTTGGTAGCCTGCTGTCCTTCCTCTGAGTGCCACCAGGTCTCCCCATCCAGGGGACGTGGTCAAATATGGGGCACCAGAGTTCATGTGAAAGTCAGACCCCTCTCTCCACTCAACTGTGGAGAATGTTTTGTCCTTCGGCTAGATCTGGATAGGGGTTCAATGTTTACTGCCCGTTTTGTCCTTGGCTGGTGCCACAGTCTGAGCTGTTAGGGTGTTTCTTATTCAGACTATACAGGGCCAAGCTACTCATCTGAACATTCTTGAGAACAAAGGCTCCCTGCCTCTCATCCTCTGAGCGTTCCATCCTTGCTCCCAGGCCTCGCTGCTGCTAAAGCTGGAGGAAGAATAGCTTCAGAGCTACGCACAGTGGCAGCTCCCAGCGTAGGGCCACCTGCAGTTTGGAATTCTTTTCACTCTAACCCAGTACTTTTGAAGATTTTCTGTGAAATGAACGAGCAAAATTTAAGAATTCCTTTAGTAAAAAAATGTTTCAACAATCATTTGATTCTTTTTAATCTCTAATGAAGTGTGTGTGTGTGTGTGTGTGTGTGTGTGTGTGTGTGTGTGTGTGTGTTGCTCAAGTACCATTGCACTCATGAGGAGGTCAGAGGACAACGGGCAAGAGTTCCCTTTTCTTTTCCACCATGGGTCCTGGGGATTGAACCGGGTCATCAGACTTGGTGGGAAGGATCTTTACCAGTCACTGACCCTCTTACTAATCTTTTAAACAAATATATTTTTTTCCAGGAAAGTGAAGAGCCCAAAATAGATCACCCTCTTGTGGTAATTTATTTTATAATAAAGTACTTGACATTTAACAACTAAAATAAAAATCTTCTTTTACTAGTTTTACAACTCAACTATGGATAAAGTATATGTGAGCATTTTTCACTTGTAATTATCTATAATAGAGTAGCAACCTTTTAACATGTTCTCAACTCTTGGAGTTGGGTAGTTTATCAGCCTGACTTGCAGGCATGCCCACATACGCCAGCACACATTGGGTAAGAATAGATATGCCCTCTAGTCTACTCGCTCTTGTTATTGAACGTTGAAATGCGTGTTACAGCAGTGCTTGAGTCACTCCCACAGTCACTCCTCATGCTCCTCAGAAATGTCCCTTTTAATTTTGTATTCTTCAGCTAAGACCATACCAAGAAGGGCTCCATACGTTTAGCCGACAGACTTTTCATTTCTCCTAATGCACGCAGCTCTCCCTGCCTTCTGCAACATGGCATTTTTTGGAGTCTCTAAGCCGGATACTTGCAGAATGGCACCAGTTTTTATTTGTCTGATTGGGCTGCCGTGGGAAGGTTAGAGAAGAATGACCTGTGTGTCCTCCTCAGTAAGTCACATCAAGAGGTGAGTGACAGGCTGGCCCATTAGTGGGTGGGTCCAGGTGGTGTTTTCTCTCTCCTATGCAAAAGTACCCCTTATTCTCTGTACTTAATAAGTGGTGTGTGGGCTGTGACCCTAAGACATGACTGGTCTGTGCCCCCCCCCATCTTTTACCCATTATTTGAATGACAGTTTTCACCTCGTCATTTTAGACTTACTGGCAAAGTCATTTCCAATTCTGACATTCCTTCTGGAATTCTGAAAGGTTCACTCTCTCCAAAGGAACGAGCACTGTGGATTCATAGGTTCTTTCTCCATAACTGTCATAGATGGTTTTACACGTACTCATTGTGGGGGGGGGGTATGCATAAGCCACAACATGTGTGGAGGTCAGAAGACAACTTTTTGAAATTAGTTCTCTCCGCCCTGTCAGTTCAGGGGTCGGTGTCAGGTTGTCAGACTTTGTTTCAGTGCCTTTACTGGCTGAGCCATCTCTTCATCATTTTTGATGCACAAATTCTTTTAATTTGAATAATAATAATAAGATCCCTTCTGTGGCTGTATTCTTCCTTTGTGTACTTTTGATGTTTTCCTATTCATCACCTTTTAAGCATTCATTGACCTAATTTTAGGATAAGCTGTTCTGGGACTCCCTGGTTCCTTTAGTGAGAAAAATACTTAGAAACTGCAGAGAGCTAAGCATGGCGGTGGTCAGCCGCAAGCCATCAATTCCGCTGTAAGGAGGTCAACTCGACATCTTGTTAGAGCTGTGTCTTCAGGCCAGGAACTGCCATGCAGGAACTGTGCCAGAGGATTGACTCTGGCTGAGACCTACTGTGACACTGCAGGAGAGCCACCTGGCCCATTCTGGAATGTGCCGTGGGGAGACAGTGGTCTTCTAAGATGAAAGTTCTGGATGTGTTAACTGTCCAGTGCAAAGACATTGACCGTCTACTCACCCCTTACACAAACATCCAGCTGTGGTAGACCAAAGCTTTGGGGGTGACTTTTCCATGACCTTGGAATGGGCAGAAATTTTTTCAAATAGGACTGATAGGTGTGTACAAAAATCCATACAAGCCAGTCTGATCTATGGACAGGAGCCTGGACAATTAGTACATGCAGTAGGTTCAAATAGGAATGGTCCCATAGGCTTATGTTTGACGACTTTGTCTCTGATCTTTTGAACTGTTTGGGAAGGTTTAGTCAGCAGTTCTGTTTTTTCTTTCTTTCTTTCTTTCTTTCTTTTTTAAATTTTATTTTATTTTATTAACTTATTCATATTACATCTCAATTGTTACCCCATCCCTTGTATCCTCCCATTCCTCCTTCCCTCCCATTTTCCTCCTACTCCCCTCCCCTATGACTGTGACTGAGGGGGACCTCCTCCCCCTGTATATGTTCATAGGGTCTTTCTTTTTTTAAAGATTTATTTGTTTATTACTTATACAATATCCTGCCTGCATGTATGCCAGCAGGCCAAAAGACCGCACCAGACATCATTACAGATGGTTGTGAGCCACCATGTAGTTGCTGGGAATTGAACTCAGGACCTTTGGATGAACAACCAACACTTTTAACTGCTGAGCCATGTCTCTAGCTAGGCAGCAGTTCTCAACCTTCGAGTTACAAACCCTTACAAAGGATGCCTTAAGACCATCAGAAAACATAGTTTTCTGTGTTTCATAACAGTGTCAAAATTAAAGTTATGACATAACAATGAAATAATTTTATGGTTGGGGGTCACCACAACATAAGCAGCCATATTAAGGGGTTGCTGCACTAGGTATGGCCCTGTTGAACAAGGTATGTCCCTGGAGATGGGCTTTGAGGTTTCTTTTCTTTTCTTTTTTCTTTTTTCCCTTTGGATTTTCAAGACAGAGTTTCTCTGTGTAGTCCTGGCTATCCTAGACTCACTTTGTAGACCAGGTTAGACACACAAAGATCCACCTGCCTCCCAAGTGCTGGTATTAAAGGCATGTGCCACCACCCCCACACCGGACTTGCTGTAACTTTTTGTTTATTCCCACTTTCTACTTGATGTTCCTTTTTTTTTTTTTTAATATGGCTTTTTCAAGACAGGGTTTTTGTGTGTAGCCCTGGCTGTCCTAGACTCACTTTTTAGACCAGGTTGGCCTCGAACTCACATCGACTGCCTGCCTCTGCCTCCTGAGTGCTGAAATTAAAGGTATGTGCCACAGCCACCCAGCCTCCTTTTAAGAGATTTATCACCTGTTTTTATTTCTTCTTTTGAGCACTCTCCGTTCAGACTGTAACTAGGTCACGGTATCTTCTGAGTGTTAAAGCTCTATTGGATGTGTACCTGCAAAGCCTCTCACTCTACTTACTGACCATTTCATTAGCTCTACAGAAGCTTTTAGTTGTATAAGATCCAGTTCATCAGCTGTTGGCCTTCATTGTTAGTTTTTTTAACTGTATGGATGCAGATGTCTCTGTGTGTGAGGGCAATGCCTGCTAAGGCCAGGAGAGGCTGTCTAATTCCCTGGCGCTGCAGTTACAGGTGGTCGTGAGCTGCCAGTGTAAGTGCTGCGAACCGAGCTCAGGTCCTCTGGTAAAGCCTAAGTTGTCTGAATTAGCATTTTCTTAACTTGTAAGGACTACTGAGCCTTCTCCTCTTAGCTTGTTTTTTGTTGCTGTGATAAAAACACTAAGCCAAACCAGCGTGGGGAGGACAGGGTTGTTTGGTTTACAGGTTACAGTGCATTATCAGGGGAAAGCAAGGTGAGAATGGGAAACGGGAGTGTGAAGCAGGAGCCAGAGCGAGACCATGAAGACGCTGCTCCCTGGCGGCTCTGCACGGTGGCTCAGTCAGCGCCTGCACACTCCAGGCTCACCTCCCCACGGCTGCGCTGCCCACAGGCCAATCTGATGGAAGCCTTTCCTCAGTTGAGATTATTCATCACAGCTTACTCTAGATTGAGTCAAGTTAACAAAAACTAACCAGCACAACCAGTCAATAGTTCTTCTTCTATTAATTTTAGAATACACATAAAGTAAGTTCCATATTGCTAGTCCATAGCACTATGAAAGTAAGTCGCACTTTATACAGATAAAGTGTGTGCATTATAAACCCTGTTCCAGTAAAGCTGTTTGAAATAGCTGCTACGTAGGCTGAGTGTTTGTTTATATCTTTTTTATTTTTACCCAAAGGTACTTAGCGTCACAGTCTTGCATTGAGAGGTGGCTGTGGCTGGCTCTCTCTCTCTCTCTCTCTCTCTCTCTCTCTCTCTCTCTCTCTCTCTCTCTCTCTTTCTCTTCAGTGTATGGGGTTCTTTACGTTTATTATTTTAATTTTCACCTGTGGCTGGCCAGCAGCAAGAGAAGATGAGTTTCCATAGGCCATGCAGCCAAGTGTGCTGAACATCTGTACCACATGATCCTTTGCTGTGACTTTGATTAAATTTCTCTAATTGTATGAGTAAACTAATGAGTAAGGTTGAACATCTTTTCCTATGTTGGAGGTAAATGATCTGTTCGCTTCTCTGGCAGGTCTTTAAACTTTTCAATTTTTGAGTATTCTTTTTTTTTTTTTTTTTTTTTTTTTTTTTTTTTTTTTTGCATGCTTTGGGGCTTTGTTTTAATGTAGCCAAAATCTGTCAGTCGTCTGTTGCATTTGTATCTTAGTCAAACTTTTAAAGCCTTTTCTAATGTCCAGGACCTAGGAAAACCCTGATCCTTACTCACTGTACTCATATGATAGGAAAAAATGTTTTCATTTAAATCCATGGCCCTCTCAGACATTTTTGTTTAGTTTTAAGGTTTATTTTTATTACTGTATTTCTGTGTGCACACTTGAGAACATGAGAGTTAGAGGCATTGGATCCCCTGGAGCTGGAGCCACCAGTGTGGGTGCTGGGAATCAGGTCCTCTCAAGGGCAGTGCACAGTTTGACTGTCAAGCCCACTCCAAAACCAGAGCTAGTGTCGCCCCTCTCCACTACATGGCATTTGTTTTTGTATGTTTTCCTGCTTCTCTTAGAGTGCTGGGGGGTTTTTCCATATAAACTTAACTGTCAGGTTGTCAGTCTATATGGTGTTTTTATTGGGCTTGCACTAAATTGTAGGTTGAGTTAGAGATCTTTATGATCCTCTGTTGTCTGGTAGTTCTATTCATGCCAGTCAAGAACTTCACACATTTCTTAGTTTGTTAGTAGGAGGACCCCCCATTTTGTTTTGTTTTGGTTTTCCCTGTTGTTGATACCTAGTTTGTTTTTGTTGTTGCCATTTGTTTTCGTTGGCTTTTTGGAGGCACAGTTGTGCTGTATCCACTAGGCGGGCCTGGAGCTCAGGAGCGTGTCGGTGTGTGCTCTCTGGCTGCTCCTTTATGCTTCTGGAGACGCTTCCTCCTCTGCAGTTGAGTCTGCCCCTCCGAACATGTGCCGTTCTCTTAAGTCTCTAAGTTTATGTTTTCCATCTAGTTAGGGAAATTTTCAGGGATTCTTTTTGCAAAGGCTTTTCTCATCCATTATCTCTGCCCTCCTTTTGTGACTCCAGTTGCCTATAAAGTAACTTCCCCATTTGTTTGTATGTATAAGTGCAAAGACGCGTCAGGACTGTTCTTGAGAGTCAGCTCCCTCCTCCCACTCTGTGGGCCACGTGTGGACCTCGGGCTGTGAAGTTTGCTCAGCAAGCGCCTTCACCCACACGTGACCGTGCTTACCTGAATCTGTGTTCTGCTCTTACGATCACTACCCCTGCAGCCTAGTGCCTTCCTGCCGACCCCAGTGCCACAGGGCTGTTAGTCGTAGTCCCTGAGAAAGCCAGTCACTATTGAGGTCCTTATAGCAGATGAGTAAGTGTACCTGGTTTGGGTTTGCTCAGTTTTCTAAATAATAGAAACTATTTCAGGGTTATTATAGGTTTTTCTTTTTTCTCCTATAAATACCATGATGGGTTTTTGGTAGAGCAGATTTAGCTTGACACGGTGGTGCACACCTTTAATCCCAGCACTTGGGAGACAGAGGCAGGTGGATCTCTGGAGTCCAGCCTGGTCTGTAAAGTGAATCCAGGACAGCCAGAGAACCACAAAAAGAAAGAAACAAAGATTTATTAAAATGCAACTGATAGTCAATGAAATTCCTTGTACTTAAAGTTTCAAGTTGAGGAATGTGGCCATGTCTGCACATCTGTAGCACCGTCAGCACAGTCAAGATACAATAACTAACACTATCAGACTGTAGAGTTTTCCTCATGACCTACGCAACCAATTCATTCTTCTTTCCATAGCAGGCTCCAGGCTCTGGTTGTTGTCCCTGTTAATTATTTTACATTTTCTAGAATCTTACAGAAACTGAATCATGTGTGTGTGTGTGTGTGTGTGTGTGTGTGTGTGTGTACATATACATATATGTGTGTGTGTATGTCTGTATACATGCCCCAAGTACTGGGTTTGTCAGGTTTTTTTTCATTGAGTATGATTATTTTGATTTTTGTCTGTTTCTAGATATCATTCATTTCAATTACTGAGTAAAATTTGCTTGTATGGACATTTTAAATTTTATTTATACACTTAGGGACAGATGATTGTTTACAGTTTTGGTTCTTTTGGGGGGAGTTTTGAGACAGGATTTCTCACGTTTTTGGTCTTATAGCTAAAACAGCCAATAAAGTTCTATTAAGAAACTTTTCCTCAAAAGCTAAGTGTAGGGGCTGGCGAGGTAGCTCAGTGATTACAAGCACATTGCACTGCTCCTGTAGAGGACACTATTTGAGTTCCCAGCACCCATGTCAAACAGCTCACAGCATCCTACAACTGCAGCTCCAGAGTGGCCTTGATGACTCCTGCAGGCTACCCCAAGCACTGCACGCCAGTGTGCATAAGCAGGTGCACACATATACAGGTGATTAAAAATAAATCTTGCTTTAATGTGCTAATTGTATATATTTGTATAACCATACCTTATGCAAAAGAACAAAGATTACAACCAAATGTTTATCTATGGGGGTGGGGCTTAGCAAGTCAAGAGTTCCAGGAGGCACAGACGAGCCTCAGCTAGAAGTGTGAAGAAGTATCCGTCAGGTCTGTAAGGATGCTGGAGGGGCTGTAGTCCTAAGCGAAGGACCTGAGTTTTCCTGGCAAGATTCCTCCTGGGAGAGAAGCTGGGAGTATCAAGGAGGAGTAGAAAGCCTGGCTAAAAGTGGGGCCATCAGCTTCTCGCTAGAAAGATGAGGGGTGCTAGTCCAGTGTGATCTTGAGAGCAGTGAAGTGCTAAGAAGCAGGGTTGCTTGGGTAAGAGAAGGCTCCGCTGTGAGGGCCAGCTTGGCTGGATCTGCGTCTGGAATGGCATCTTGGCCCCTCCAGCTCTTAGTCCATCTGTCATTTCTACCTCTGTCATGACTCCTAAGATGCTACATGAGGGCAGGGTAAAGAAGGAAGGCATAGGTCTTTAGAGACACGTGGTGCATGATTTCATTCTTACTGCTGTAGTGTTGCTGAGTTATGTGTAACCCTGAGTGACAGGTAAACGTATTTAATGGCACTTATGTGCAGACAAATCAGAAGCTCCTGCATGCTGACTCTAAAACCCACAGCATGAGTGAGGACAAGCCCTTCCCAACTCCCCTGCCTTGAAACTTCCTGCTGGACCAGCTCAGATCAAAGTGTCCCTTTGCTTTCTATACATGTGACTGTCTTACATTTTCTTCACTGTCTAGCAGTGCTTGGTTATAAAATAACTGACCAGGGCACTACAGAGATTTCCCCCCTGAGTTTAAGAAATGAAAAAAATGTTGTTGTTGTTGTTGTTGTTGTTGTTGTTGTTGTTGTTGTTGTTGTTACGGAGCGATGGCTCCAGTGGTTAAGAGCACCGGCTGCTCTTACAGAGGACCTACCCAGGTTCAGTATCCAACACTCTGTACCGCTAGTCTTGGGGGATCCAATGCCCTCTTCTGGCCTCTGAGGGCACTACTTTTGTATGCAAATGGTATACAATCATACAGGCAAAAAACCACCCTCATACACACAAAATAATAACATCATTTAAAAATTAATATTTTATTTACTCATTAATTAACTCCATTAATTTCTTGAAGCTAGGTAGATGACTCCACAATTAAGAACTTGTACTGCTCTTCCAGAAGACTCAAGGTCTCGAACTCCCTGTTACTCCAGCTCCTGGAAACTACACCCGCTTCTGGCCTTGTTATGCACTGAGCAGACACATATACATAAATAAAAAATAAATCTTAAAAAAAAAAAGAGTGCTAAGTACCAAAGGACAACATCAAGCTGCCTTAGCCTTAGGGGATGGGATTGGAAAACAGCAGGGTTTGTGTAGCCTAGCTGGTACAGACCTGCATGCATGTGGAGTCCTGCCGGGGAGCTGCCAACACAGACTTGTGGGAAGACAGAAGGAAATCCTCACAGCATGTTAGGATTAAGACACACAGATGTCTTAATTCCTGTTGCTGAATTCTCTAGTGACACACACAGATGTCCATTTGTCCAGGATCACTAGCTCTGAAGTACTGCCCCTTCCTTGAAACCATCTGGCCCCTAAACTTTTAACAGTCTACTAATGATGCCATTGCCCCTTCAAACAAGTCACCTTTGCAAATCACACCAAGTTAATACAAAAGAAAAAAGTGAACTAGTGTTTGCTTTTGGTGAAAGGCATGTCAGAGGAGTCACAGTAGTGGATTAAAGATCTGCGCTCACTATTACTGACTTGAAATTACATCATTTCATATCTAACTTTTTTTACTTTTTTTTTTTTAAGTAACCAAATCATATATATATCATGCACTGGGCTTGTCTGGTTTCTTTCATCGATTATATTTTTTTTTTATTTTCACCCATGTTGCTGGATATAATTTTTAATTGCTGTGTAATATTCCCATATATGGCTATTTATTAGTATTAATTAATACTTATTGATTATTACTTAATAGTGTTACCATACATTAATACATGTGACTCAACGTCTTAGATGCTGAAGATCAAAAGATCCTAGTTTCTTGTCATCTCAAAACCATTGTTATGGATGGTGAACATTTGATGTTTTCTCATTGGGCTTCACACATACAGTTTACTCTCATGATAAGAGGCATTGGCTTCCCTCTTATTGAATTTTTTATGGAGAGATAGCTCAGTGGTTAGGGTATTGCTGCTCTTGCAGAGGACCCAAGTTTGGTTCCCAGGTCTCATAGTCAGACAGCTCACAATTACCTGTAACCAGATGCAGGGGACCCAGTATCCTCTTGTGACCTCTGTGGGTACCTGCATAACAGACACACACACACACACACACACACACACACACACACACACACATAATTAAAAATAGATATTTTAAGAAAAGACTTCACTGCATGGGTGAAAATAAGTACATGAGATCTGAGTATAAAATAGCTCACTTCACAAGTACATCCAAGATGCATGCTTATTTTCATGCTACATAACCTTATGGCGTATGTCTATCTTCATGACACAGGATTAGAAAAAAAGCTGTGATGGGTCATTGGGATGAGCAGGGCGGTTACACTGGCAGGCTTTCTTGTTATCCCAATGGGCACTCGAGCATCACTGACGTCTTTGCTAGCATTTGGTCCACTTCACTTTCCTGTCATCCTTTACATCTTTGTTGAGGTTTCAGAGCTGTGTCATTTCATTCTCCCTCTGTTTATGGCTGTGGATGTCTTCTGAGAACTGAGAGGACTCGCTGGGAGAGAACCCAAAGAGAGCTCTTCATTATCAATCTTTCAGTCAGTTTTCTGTCTGTGTAACTGTAAAGCTTAGAAACAGAAAGGATTCAAGTGACTTTTCTGAGCTAATTCATAAGAATGTTCTATCAGCTCTTGATTACCCATGCCATGACTTTAAGCAAGCCATGAGCTGTTCACATGGAGCAAAGCCTCTGTGATGAGAGTACTGAGGCTAAGTGTAACGTGTTGGGTCCTTGGCCATGTGCTCTTCTTCACCATGCTCCACCAGTCTGAGTGGAGGGGGTTTGTTTGTTTGTTTGTTTGTTGTTTTAAAAATAGGTCTCGCTCTATGGCCCAGGCTGGACTAAAATTCACTGCCATCTTCCTGCTTCAGTTTTCCAAGTGCTGGGATTACAGGAATGCACCTTCATCCCTAACAAAAATGTATTGTTTAAATGACACGGATGAAGACCTTTTAAAATCATAATTTCAATTTTAATTCCTTTAATCCCTTTCTTAAAAAATTCAAACTCACCATTGAAAGTTACCCTAATTAATAATGGTTTCATATTTCAGAGCAGCATTTATAGTTTTTATAAGAAAAGAAATAAGAACCCAAATAGACTTACAGAAACATGGTCCCCTTAGAGGAAAACTTACAGTATATCTTCTACTGAATGTTTCCTCTGTGAATATGCCCGGCTGCTTTACAGGGAGCCGCTGAGTCTGCCTTTCCCACCCGGGAGCAGCAGCTGAGGATCTGTGGCAAATCAGCACGCTGGAGGTGACAAGGAAGGCCGCACTCTCCATTTCCAAGTCAGAATGCCAGTAGAGCATCCGTGATCCCAGGAGCCTCTTGTTACTTCTGAAGGATTTGCATCAGTGGAACAAGCTGTTAAGAGTTTTCCCTGTTCTTTTTGAGTCCCAGCAGGAATCGCTTCATCAGTAGTTTTGTGAGCGTCCATTGGCTCTGCCAGGTTTTTGTGGGGGGTCCCTTGAGCCATGTTTGTTTATATTTGATCCCAGAAGCCTTTCTTGAAATGCTGCTATGCTAAGCCACACGGTTTTTCTCACGCTTATTAAATGTCTTCGCTTCATGCTGGGGGAAATTGGCTTGATTTATGGCAGCCCCGGTCAGAGTTAAAGAGCTCTTTTGAGTGTGTACACACAAACACTAGCAAAGCAAATTTGTCTTAAATAGAAGTGACTTTAATCACATAGCATATCATTTGAAGCTAAATGTTACTCATGATAGTAGACCCAAATGTCATGATAGTAGACCCAAATGTCATGATAGTAGACCCAAATGATAATAAAGGTGTGCAGTGCGTATGGCAGAAAGAAGAACAGACGCCTGCACACAGTTCCTGTGACACTGTGGGCTTCTGCTAAAGAAATGCAAGACTCTCTCCTCTCTGTTCAACCCAAAGACTGAGCTCCCAGCAAGGCAGCCGCCCTAGGACTCCAGATGTGGTGGGTCAGAATGAGATGTCCTCTGTGTGGGGGCAAAGCTGCACAGCCGACTGTGGACAGCAGTGGGCTGTAGAGACTCTGGAGGGCACATCTTACCCTGGGGGGAAGAGAGTCGTGAGAGCAGACATGAGAAGATGAGCACCAGCCGACTGTGGACAGCAGTGGGCTGTAGAGACTCTGGAGGGCACATCTTACCCTGGGGGGAAAGAGAGTCGTGAGAGCAGACATGAGAAGATGAGCACCAGCCTTAGGTGTTGGGCTGGAAGCTGGAGGCGTTGGGGTCAGTCTGTGCTGTTCACTGTGAATAAAAAATACAAATATATTTGATATATACATCTGAAGACAATGTATTTGATATGTCTTAATACATAGAGATGCAAACGTATGTATGTGTTAAATATAAGCTCATACAGCACATCCTAACTCTGTGCTCAGGAGGCCTGGAAGAGTGACCACACCTCACATTCAGACCCTGGCTCCTAAAAGGGGCAAGAGTACAAGGTGGACTTGAAACTTCTTGTCAGAGGATAATGCCAAACCAGGAGTCCTGGCCTAATAGAGACAGCCAAATGAATGACAGCCATAGATGCAGCCCCTTGAGCAAAGCAGGAAGCCTTGAGACCATGCTCTAAATCGGTAATGTGTGCCTGCTATTCATTTCTTACAGTTGTGCATACCCCTAGGATAGATAGTCCATAATTTATGATCCTGCTTATGAGTTTCCAGCTTACAGGCGTGTAAAAGCAGTACATGTAGAGTGGAATCAGTGCTTTGAATTTTGTCCTGAGCTGGTGAAACACAGTCCAGGTCTCTTGTGCAGAGTTAGGCAGAGGCCAAAAGCCCACCACTCCCAGTCAGCCCCAGGATGACTGGGAGCCATAGTGCTGTGCTACTGTGGTGCCCTGTATGCTGGGATATTGCTTCATGCTCTTTGAACTCTATGGCTCATAAACTGGGGAGCATCTGTAACTGTAAGCAGAATGATAGTCTTTCTGCCAAAGTGCAACACCCAGTCTCACAGCAAGGACACAGTCCCCAAACTCAAACCATAGATCATTGTGTAAGTAGTCTGTAGGCTTTAAAATTTAGTGAAAGAAAAATCAAGAAAGACCAAGAGACCGTCCCAGAGTGAAGGCACCTGATGAGATTTAACAGCCCAGAGTCACATGGGAGCCTGCTTTTGATCCTTGTTGCTGTTTGGACAATTGGGAACTTAGATGGAGTTTGCAGATTGATGGCAGTAGCTTGTCAGCCTCAGTCTCTTAGTGCTGATTGCTCCTTATGCTATGGTTCTATAAAAAGGTACCCTTGTGTCTACAAACTTGCACACCAGTGGTTTTTCTATAGTTGTTTAAAGATTCATTTATTATGTATACAGTGTTTTTGCACACCAGAAGAGGGCACCAGATCTCATTATAGATAAGTGTAAGCCACTATGTGGTTGCTGGGAATTGAACTAAGGACCTTTGGAAGAGCAGCCATCTCTCCAGCCTCCCACACCAATGTTCTTAAAGAGATACTGTGTCAGAAACTCTCATGGAGAGTTTGAGGGAAAATGCTCTGTGAATTTGAAGCTATATCAAATTGTTTTCAGAAATAGCAAAAGCATTTTTTTTAGATACATCCATTCCTAGAGAAACTATTTCCTTTCTGCAAAGCCGAGACTTCACTAAACCCTGCAGTGGCCAGTGCTTCGCTGTTGAGATGTAGATACTTGTATGTAGAGAAACCATGCCTGCAAAGGGTCCCTCAAAGAGCCTTTTACACAGTGTAAAGTGATGGCTATAGCTTGAAGAATATTCATGGTTTTGAACCTTTAGATTGAAAAACTTTTGAGCAGTACCCTAGGAAAAGTACATGCCCAGCTGTGGTTTTCACTGTTCCTTTTGCAAAGTACTGTTAAGATGTAAGTGGTAGAGCCAAGCTTATTATATGGGAATCCTGGCCTTCACGTACAAGAAACGCTATCTCCAACGAAGTATTTAGTTTTCCTAGGCCTCAGTTTTTCCATCTCTAAATTGGGTTGATAATACTGAATTCACAAGTCTATCAACAGGATAACTGATAATAGATCACTTAAAGTCATAAACTCATGACTTCTGCTATCAAAGCTGTCTCTAGCTAAAGCCTAGAACTAGGTCCTATTCTAGAAGAGGAAGTACAGTGCAGTAAGAAGAGCTTTGGCTTTGGTTCAGTTCCAGGCCTTTGTGACTCTGCTCGTGATTTGTCGATGTGTGTGATACTCAGTCCACCATGGAGGTGAACAGAAGTGCTGGGGTAACATGAAATCATGTGCAACCCCAGCTAAGCAGCAGTTGCTCCATGTTACTCCTTGGAAAGATAGGAATGTTATGTCTGGAGAGTAAGTCCAGGAACAGGACGGAGGCAGAGGTTTGCTTGAGGGCGTCTGAGCAGTGTGATCGGCGCCTCCGTGGGTTCTGAGGCATAGACTGCCCTGGGCAACTTCTGTTGCTTCAAAAGGAGCCTCAGCTGACAAGAAGCATGTCATATGTTGTGTGATCCCATTGTCCAGGGATGTGGGAGAAGGATAGATAGCAGTATTTGGAGGACAGTGTGGATTGAGTGCCCACTAGCCTTAACCAGAGGCAAAGGACAGGATGCTTCATCCAGATCCATCTGTGTAAGGAGGGGAACTAGTGCTTCAATCCACAAAGGGCCATGCTGTGTATGTGACTAAAATATAACTGCATTTTCTCTTAAAGAGGCTTATTTACTCATCTTCCATCAGCGGTGCCTAGTCAGTGGCTAGGAACAGTGTTGTCAGTTGTTTTGTTTTGTTTTAGATTTATTTATTTATTATGTATACAGTGCTCTGCCTCAGAAGAGGGCACCAGATCTCATTACAGATGGTTGGGAGCCACCATGTGGTTGCTGGGAATTGAACTCGGGACCGCTGGATGGGCAGCCAGTGCTCTTAACCTCTGAGCCATCTTTCCAGCCCCTTGTCATACATTTTCTCATAATTTCTTCTAGCTTATTCTCTTCCCTTGATTGTGTACAAGTTAAAACACATGCAGCAGGCTCCTCGTGGAGCACAGCTCTTGGGCCACTGCCCTTCACTTGATAGGCTTACAGGAGCTCTATGCAAGTGTGCATAGTTTAAACTCACAAAATAAGAGTAATGTGTCTGTATATGTTTTCAGTGAATATGGAAACAAACGTGTTTCCACATTGCCTGGAATTTCCATCCATAGACATTTTCTGCCAGAGTGCTTCTTGCATATGTGAGCAGCAGCTTGTGCCTTAAGGAACGGCGTTCCTGTTGTGAAATGAAACTCCAGCCATCACTGATTGAATCTGTTAGGAAGCATATGCTCTCGGTGGCTTTGCTTTGTACCTGGGAGGACAATTCTCCTTTAAAAAAAAAAAATCATGGTGATATTAGCTCCCTCAGCCGACTAGTGGCACAAAGGCAAACTGCAGCTCTGTGGATTCTGAATGGCCAGGAAACCAGCTGAGCAGTGCAGCACATTCCGGGCTACAAAGCCTGGGCTCTGCCAGGGATAACCCGGTCCAGCAAAAGGCTCCCACAAAGGAACGTGGGAACGGGGGGGATGCTTTCCACCCAGATGTGCTGGTAGCAGGGTTATTCAGTTTGGTGCCTCTGGGGAGATAAAGTGCTTCCTTTGGATGTCCTCGCTTGCTGGAGAAGTTGATGAGTAATACATGTGCCTGTGTGGCCAGTGTGAGGTATTCCCAGCCTGAGGCTGTGCACGGGAGCACAGAAGAGACTGCAGGCAGCAGCCCTTCCTCCTGTTATCAGCAGAGCTTCTCTCTAGCAGCTAGAGGTTTTATTTTTAACTGCTTGACTCAGTGCTCGTCAGATGATTGGGACCATCTAGCTACAGATCGAAGCAGCCAGCGCGGGGGAGGTTGGGGTGGTGAAGGGAAGGGGGATGGCTGGGGAAGGGGGTGGGATCTTAAGCGTCGTGCCTCACAGGCTCTGCCTCCCTCCCAACGTGGAAGAGTTAAGGGCTCCCGCCCGCTGGAGTGTGTCTGCAGGTCAAGCTGGGAACTAGAGAATGGCCGCCTCGTGCCACTTAGAAACTGAATTGCCCCGTGATTAGTGTGCTGTGAGGAGGGAGCGCGACCAGAGCGGTCTGTGCTGTCTGCTGTCCCGCTGGGTGCCGCCTGGCTCCAGAAGCCTCTCACCATGATCGATAGCTCCAAGAAGCAGCAGCAGGGCTTCCCAGAGATCCTAACTGCTGAGGATGTCGAACCTTTCAAAGAAAAGGAATGCTTCGAGGGGAGCAACCAGAAAAGTCTCAAGGAAGGTCAGTTTGTCTCTGGACTGGAGCAGGATGGCCGCTCCCCTGCTCCTGTCACTTTGCTGGCCGGCATACCCATCTGCTTCCCATCTGTCTGTGTGCCTCTTTGCTCTCTGTCACCCCGACTATGTCCGAGGTCTGTACAGCCAATACAGAAGAGGAGAGGCAGGGCTGACCAGGTGCAAGCGCTGTGCAATAATTGCTAACTAATCGGGACACTTAGGAAGCCAGTCCTGGTTTCAGTTCAGTTTGTCCAGATATGTTTATGTGGGGTCTCCCTATGCCCTGTGGGTTTCAGAGAGGTCATTTCCTTTGTACTATTAATCAGAACACTGCTTCATTTATATTTACAGTTACATACTTTTCCTTGAAAATTAATTTCTTCCAATTAATATGTTGAACTTACGTTGTGTAGCAGCAGGAAGGTAGTAGGCTCCTTCTTGCTTGCGTCCTGAAATGGTCATCAACTGTGTGTGCATCATAAGCATTTTTGTTTTTAGAAGCGTGTTTCATGGTTTGTTTGTTTTTTAAGCAAGCACATAAGCTTGAGAATGCATACTGCCCGTTATAATTGTCAGTGAGCACTGCACTGACTAAGAAAACGGCCAGAGAGCTGGGATCACTGCCCCTGCTTGTGTAGCATGCTTCTCTGTTGCAGCTGAGAGCAAGGGCTGTGGGTGAGGAAGCCAGGGTCTGAAGAGAACGAGATTTTCCTCCATCTGAGACCTGAGCGTCACGGGTCCCAGTGCCCACTCCGCCCTCTCTGGGAGGCTTGTCCTTCTCCATCCCTCAGCTCCCCTCCCGTCCTGCCCTCCTACACACAGGCGGCCGCTGAGGGCCCCATTGCCCGAGGTAGCTGTGAGCTTCTTCCCCCCTTTCCTCTCAGATATTTACAGTGTGGAAATGTGACGATGGAGTGCTATAGATTGCAAAAGATGATAAGAAACAGGTCTCGGACTTCCCGGACTTCCCGGAGTTGAACTGCTTTTGGGACTGGGTAGGAAAAGCACCTAGGTGGCAACAGATAGCACACGGTGGGGTGTGAGTAACTGCAGCTGAGAGCTGAACAGTGGGTGTGTTCTGCCGACGCACAGTGTGCGCTACGGTAGATTGTTAGAAAAATCAGTGCCCAGTGAGTTTTTAAGACACATGGAGACTCAGAGGGGGTTACAGGAGCTTCAAGTTTTTAAATCTCTCATTGATAAACAGTTTAAGAATTCCCTTTGCATCGTAAGTCAAAACATTCAAGTGTCAGTTCCTGTAGGTGCCATATATTTAAACAGCTTTGTGTGTTTGTAAAACATGCAAGTTACATGAAGTGGGGGGGGGGGGGGAACAGTATGAGAACATCAGAATGTGACTTAAAGAACCCAGGAGGCAAGGATCAAATATGTGAAGAAAAGGACTGGGAGTGGAGCCTGTGCCTAGCACATGAGAGTCCTGGGTTGCATTCCTAGCCCCGTAGCCCTGCACACACGTATACATGGTAGAAGGGGCGTGAGCTGAGTGGTTACATACATAATTAGACTCCCTGGCAACCCTGAGGGTTATGCAATGCAGTAAGCAGTGCAGTGTTGAAAGAACTGTGGAGCGCCAGGCCCAGGTGCAGCAGTATGCTTGTGACCCTGCATGCGTTTGTTCACTGCTCTGCACTCTGATTTCCTCACCTGTACAGTGTCCACATCCTAGCTACCTGGGAGGCTAGGTGTAGTGTCAGTTTCACATTCACCCTCTTACCCACTTGTAAAAAGATTAAGAGCCAACATACATTTTTCTCATAAAGTGGCCCGTATATTCATAAATGTCATAAAGAGGTAGGGGAGAGTGCCTCATGTTTCAAGACACTGTACAGAAATGACCAATAGTAAAATTCACATCTCATCAGATTTGCATGGAACTGGGTTTGACATGTTTATTTAACATACTTACCATATCGTGTCTGTCTACTCATTTTCAGTAATGAGAATAAAATTATATAGCCAGATATCAAGTCAGGAGTGCCTAGTGCCTCAGATCTGGATTTAATCAGAACAGAAAAAAAAAATTTTTTTTTAAGGAAAACTCCCTTACTTGAGTCATGTAAAAATAAATTGTTCCTATGAAGAACTGAACCCTGAAATTCAGTGTGCTGCAGTGTGAACTGCAGGTGCATAAGATGAAGGAAGTGAGCAGGGCCTGGTGGTTCACACCTGTAACCCCAGCACTCGGGAGGCAGAGGCAGGCGGATCGCTGTGAGTGCGAGGCCAGCCTGGTCTACAAAGTGAGTCCAGGGTAGCCAAGGCTACACAGAGAAACCCTGTCTTTAAAAAAAAAAACAAAAACCAAAAAATAGATGAGAGAAGTATATTGGGCGACTCTAACTGGGGACCCGCGCCTGCTGAGCAGTGCCCTCTTGTACATCGGTTGCATTGCTTCATGAGAGAGACAGCAGTTACTAAATGGCTTAGGTGAGTCATACTGAAAATGTCTTCAAGTCTAAGTAAATCCTATGCTGTTTTGGCAAAAGACGTAAATATATAAATGATCATTAGTAATGCCTAATAGTTTACCCTTGTGTGTTAAGAGGCACTTTCTAAAGATATCCATCATATTTTACATCAATTCTGTTGGATTTTTTTCTACTCATTGTTAATAAAGTTGGGTTTGTTTCTTTGAAGACAACAGTATAGAGTTTTAAACATCTGAATCAAAATCATGTTTCTAGGCAGTGAACAGTTCATCTGATTCTAGTCACATAGACGCCAGCCTGCTCCCTCTGCTGTTACTGCCCTGTGTCTGCTTTAAGGGCTGGAGTTTCTCTGCCTTGAGTGACAACTCTTTTGCTTGCTTATACTGAAGTCTTTTCAAATACCAATAATTATTGTCAATACTGATTGGCTGAAATTAATATTGGGCTACTGGAGATGGGGTTCAGATTTGTTTGTTTATATGGAGAAAACAAGATGGCCAGTGAGTAAAAGTGCTAGCCACCAAGCCTGACCACAGGAGTTCAATCCCTGGGACCCACGTGGTAGGAGCTGTTTTCTGACCCCTGTACTCAGGCCACCACACACAGACAAAACACAATTGTATGCATACGTGCACACACAAAAGTTTATATAATTTTTGCAGTATATCAAGAAAATTTAGAAATATGTAAAAGAGGTAAAGCTGTCCCTCCTTCTCGTCCAGGGTCTTAGTAACTGTTCCACCAGTGAGTCGGGCCCTCAGCCTGAGGGGAAAGCTCCCCATTAGTGGCTGCTGTACATAGCAGGGGATGGACTGAGCAGCAGGAGCTGTCCCCACACTCTGCTGATGCTTAGGTTGTGCACACACTTGGCAATGCCTAGTCAGTGCGGCTGCGGAACGTGACTTCTTTCTGCTCTCGGTGAGCAGCAGCAGCAGCAGCACGAGTCCCTGAAGAAAGTCGGAGTGAGCACGCCTTAGGCCAGCACACTTCATGCCAGCTCCTCCTGCCTTGGCTACAAGGGCTTTCGAGATTTTCTAGCTACACTTAACACCATGAGCTTAAATTTAATTTTCAGGTCTACAGCATGTCCATATGAATTTTTAGAAAGAATAAGTTGGGATTTTTTAATTCAGATAAGTCTTTTAATGAGCTGTCATTGAAATGAACAAATCATAGCACCAGTGCTACTAGCTAGTTATAGACTGTATTTTGCAAAGTAATAGCACTTATAGTAAAAAGAAAAAAAATGAAATTTAAGATGAACTCTCTGCTGTTGGAAATAAATTATAAGATAGAGAATACTGTCTGTGTGTTTGGCTGGTTTGTGTGCTTTAGCTGAAAGTGCCCTCACAACCTCAGCATCTCACACTCGAGACATAGCCAAGAGCTGTCCTCTGTAATGACCACACATCTGGGCCCTTTCACTGGGCTCAACTTTGATACTGGGGTGAGGAGAAGTTTCAGACCTGAGGGAACAGCTAGGTGAAGTGTAAGTCAGTTATAGTCTACTGAGGAAACAGGAGACGCCATACTAGAACATGTCTGTCATAGATCTGTTTAAGGAAAGAAAGAGCATTTGTCTATGTTTGACAAAGCATAGCTTAAAGTGGCAGAGATGAACTCACATGAAATTACGCCTGTGCTCATCTGTCACCCAACTCGGTGGCTCATACTTGTAGTTCGACGGCTGAAGCAGAAGGATCAGATGAGCCCAGGGTTTCAGTGCCAACCTGGACCACATGGCACCACTCCCTTCTCAAGAAGAAAAAAAATTTTAATTAAATAAAAAAATTTTCAAAAACACTGTCATTGAGCATAGTTCCATGGTCACAGTGACGGTTGCCTAGACAGCATGCCTTGGTCTCCTGTTTGCCAAAGTCTCTTAACGTGTAGTTCCTATACCCTTCCCTAGAGAAAGTCATTCACAGCAAGCACACTGCCTGTACCTAAGTCCCAGCCCTCGGGCAGCTCACGCAGGGGCATCCACAGCCTGGACTTAGTGAGGCCTCATTTTAGTGGCTGAAGACATTGATTATCTCCTGCATGGTCCCAGTAGCTGAATAGAGTCCTTGGCGTCTCACCAGCCACCACCGTGTTAAGCCCCTGCGCTGCCATCACAGCCGGCCATTGTGGTTCTAGGAGACAAGAACCTTTTTCCTGCCCACAGTCTTTAATTGAAAGGACCATATATGTGAGTTACCACTAAATCAGTGTTCAATAAGGTACATATGAAAAGATATGTTTCATATTCAAGAGACAGTACATAAATGAAGAAAAATCCCTTTCCCAGACATGCCTCACTATTTTTAAATGGGTATATGCTACTTTTAAGATGAAATCACACAGTTTAATTTTTATTGAAAACATGTTAGTTAACAAAAAGGAGAGCGCATTCCACGTACGACTTTGATAGACGTTGTAAACCTCCATAAGCCACTGCATTCTAAAAGCTTATGTAGCCTAAAAATTGGGAAACTAAGATGACAATATAAAAGTCCAAACATAAGCACTGCAGCCCTGCGGCCTAGCCTTCCAAGGAATCTGCAAAGGTGCAGGCAGATGGCTAAGCTGACCTCCCTCACCTCCCTGCAGCCTCCGCAGCCTTGCTCGGCTGTGCACACTGCTATATTGGGGGGTAAAGCCCAACCCCTAGTACTGAGGCCCTGCCCTACCTTCAGGGAGTTCCTCTCCCTCTTCACTGCTCTCGCCTGTGGTGGCCCCTGGTCTACGCCATCACCGTGCAGCTTCCCTCCCCTAGCCCCCAGGGTCATTCCAGATGCCAGACACTGCTACAAGGACCTGGCTGTGCCCCGTCCTCCTCACACTGACTTGGATTGCTGTTGCCCTGTGTTCAGCAGTGTTCCTATAAAAACTATCCCTTCGAGATGTAATATGAATAAATTAACAAAATATTTTCTTAGAAAAACCTACCCCTTCTAGACTCCAAGGCCTCAGAGGGAAGGAGCTGTGTTTACTTTGTATTTCAAACCCCAGGGCCTGAGCTTCTCCCTCGATAAGGCTGTTCCAGAGCAGGTGCCATCTCCTGAGGTGAATGAGCAGGCACGTGTGCGTGGACTTCTGGGGTTGCCCTGATCCCCTCACCTGAAAACAGGAAAGCCCACCCCAATCACCCCTTTGTGGTTGATTGTGTGGATCACATGAAAGTACACGTGTGGAACTGGAGATGGGAGGGTAGAGCTATATTGTACATGTCATCTCACCGTGTTAACATGGCAGGTTAGTGTAACACCAGTCTCTTTGAAAGCTTTAAGAAAAAGAGAGATATGTTCAAAGCTTTGGGTTTTCAGTTATCTCCTGATGGTGGTTTTCCAAGGACACTGGTTTTGAGCAGAAGCTGAGTGGCGACAGATGATCAGCTTAGAGATCGTGTCTTTCAAATTCACACTGAATGGCTTCAGCAGCAACCCTTTGCCCACACCTCTGCAGGCTAACGTCTGAGGTTGAGGCTGGGCTTCTGCTGAGGGCTCTTGTCCTGTCCTGCAGCATCTCCCCTGAATCCACAGGGAGAGGAGCAGCAGGCCAGCCCTCTGCATCCTTTCTTACAACACTGACCCTCCTGGCCCCATTTAACATTCCTGTCTGAAGACCCTGTCTCTAGAGAGGCACTACCTGGAACAGCGAATTCTTATCGGCATATAGAACATTCTAATTACACAAGATTTTCCATCCATAAGCAGCATTGTTGAGGGAGGTTAGTGCTGTAGCAAAAGCTGAATACTATAGTATTTTGGTAAACATTTCTTTTATGAGCTAATGTTTAAAGAAAAATTACCTGTGGAAATGGCTTAATTTTGGCCTTAATTTGCTTCTGTTTGCTACTAGTTTATATATGATAATGGGTAAGTACTTAATTTCTCTGAAAAACTAAATTTTGGAACCCTCCTCATGGTACTGCTGGGAAAAGAGGCCGGTGGAGCCTGCCGTGTAAGACGTCCTCCATAGCAGCAGTAAAGAGCTGGGGACCCTCCTCTGCTTCTCTTTCAGCTTAGGATAGAGCCAGGCTGGTTTCTAGGCTGCTGAATCAAGAGAACCCAGGGGCAGCAGTTTCCTAGCTTGTACCATTTTTGAGTGGTGAACCCTCCTGTTAGTTGATATAAATTCATTTTGTATCCAGGGACTTATGGACATGGTAAGCTCCAACATTCCTGTACATTAGCTCAGATAGCACTTTTTCTTATTTATTTTAATGGAAAGAGTGTGCCAGTCAATAGCCCATCTCATAATCTAAACACCAATCAGCAGTCTTTGTCCTTGTGCACGACATGCCATTGTAATACCAGAAATGTGATGAACTGCTATATAAGAGATAGCTAGGTGACCCTTCAGGCCACATCCAGCTGGATGTGTTGAACATAGTACTCCATGTGTCACCTGGGTCATCAGGAGTAGTTCCAGTGATGTTAGGATAATACAAATCATAGCAGTGCACATTGCACTCATGAACATGGATAGGTACATGAGTCTACATATATGTAAGTTTTTACATATTTACATAATAGGAAGCAGCGAGCTCTGCCAGCTCTGTGGTATCTTTTTTATAAGGACTAATCCTACTAGATGAAGTCCTCACCACATTCCTGACCCCACCAAATGAGAAAAGGCCAGGTCGGGGCCTGGGTCGGGTTAGGTCCCTGGAGCAGCTTGCACTGGCTGTTCTGGGAAGTGAATAGAAACAATGTGCCTCCTTTCCTGTTTCATTTCTACTTGGTTGTTGTTCAGAGCACCCACCCTAGGTGTTTATGCTGAAATGTACAGAATCTTCTGGATAGCTACACACTTTGGCATTGCAGAAGTATTAACTAGAAGTGACTGAAGGCTTAACTGGAGCCACCACAAGGGACCTCCACTGCTTCTAATAGCAAGAAAAATAGGCATTTCGCTCCCTTGGGACCATATAGATAAGAAATCTTCACATGAAGAGCCTTATGAATCTTCAAGTTAAAAATTAGGGGGGAAATCAAACCTTGTTCTAACTTTCTGTTCTCTGGCATCAGGCAAGTGTGTGGATATTGCTCCTTCAGTGCCTGTTAGGTGCCGCTGTGGGCTTCACTCCCCTGCTCCTTCCCGGAGTGAGACAGTGTGTGTCTGGCACTCTGTCCTGGCTAGTGTGACCTCTGCCCTCCCACCCCTCGCTGAATAGCAGTCACCTTGTCATACCAGAGCAGCAGATATTCCTTCCAACTTCTGCAAAAAGGGATGAGGACTCTGTGAAGGTATGCTCAGTTTAAAGAAACATGCCCCATTTTTAGCAGTCTGTTTCCATGGCAACAGAAGCAGCAGCCAAATGGAGAGTTCTCGAAACTCCTGTAAATTTCCAGGGCTGAGTAGTGAAAACATTGTCTTCCTGCCCTGGTGCTGGAGATGAAGTCAGGGAGGCAACAAGGCTGGCTGCCGTTGGCTTTTTAAGTGAATGCTGTGCTTACCGCCCTCAGCAGCAGTGCGCTTGTAAGGATGCAGCAGAGGGCTGCACTGCAGTGAGGAGAGGAGGCCCTGCCTCAGCTCCACCCACAGGCAGCTTTCTTTGGAAGCTAATCCACACAGCGTTTTAGTTAAGCTGCTGCTGCTGTTCCTGTTTTAATGAGAACAGAGTCATAAACATTCTGGTGCTGGTGCTGTTTGTTCCTGGTCATGGCCAAGCCCTGGCTCAGTGGGCACCCTGTGCAATTGCCTTTGTTCCAGACCGGAAGTTGAGATGGAAGTGTGCTCTATCAGTACAAATAGGGCATGCTACCCATCACTGGGCTTTGTTTTGTTTTTGTTGTTGTTTGGCTCTATTTTTGTTCTGTTCTCATCTCTTTGCCTTACATTTTTAAAAAATTATTTGAAGAACTTTATTTTCCTATGAGTAAATTAGACCCTGAAAACACAGCTAAAACTATGTGACCTTTGGTGGCCCCTTTAGCGACTGAGTGGGTTCACCGTGGATTTCACATTCAGTGTGAGTAGGAATGAGCTAGCTAGATCCGCCATGCTTCTGTGGGCTTCACGCCTTCGCTCACAGCCTGCCCTTTTTAGTTTCCTTTATCCTTCACAACAGTGTAATTACATTTTGTTTCTATTCCTGCCACCAGGATCAATTCAAAAATAAGCACGAGGGGGGTTGACAAGATGGCTCCCTGAGCAAAGGACCCGTATTGTAGGAGGGACTTGATTTCCACTAGTGTTATGATCTATAATGACGAGGCAGCTGATGACAGGGTGGCACCATGGTGTGCCCATGCCTCGTGAGGAATTATGCTGTACAACAGCTCTGGTCTAAAGGAGTCCAGAGAGGGAGAAAAAGAGAAACAGCAGGAACAGAGAAAGAAAGAGAGTGCTGGGTTTGGGGAGGAGGGCCTTCTATCCTGCACACACCTGACACAGCTGGCGGCCCCTGCTACAGGTGATGATGTAAGTAATTGCTAGGACACTGAAGGCAGGCCAGCTGAATCTTCTGACCTCCACACTCACACTATGCCAGACACACAGTTAATTAATAAAATGGAAAAACAAATGATTAATTTTTTGAAAAAACACAAACTCCCAGATTCGCACCTGTACTCCCAGATGCAACAGTTTGTCCCAGAATAATCAGTGAGCCATAGAAACGTGGCATAGTATTCTTTTCTGTGGAAACTGAAGTTAGTTGGTTATTCTAACTAACCCATGTGAAGTGAACATTGTAGAAGATGCTAGAAACACAAAGAAAAGCTGTACTTCTGAGGAAATGGACAGAAGCCAGTGTAGCAGAAAATGTAAAATGTAACTACTTTAGTTACAAATCACCCCATTAATAGTTAGTGAATTGTGTTGGTGGGGAGGGACAAACCAGGAAGGCCTAGGAAATTAGAGATTTGAATCCTGAGAAATTAGTTTTTTAGTGTATCCTATGTTATTCTCTATTTTTAAAAAAGTTTTAAGGTAAAATTCATTTAACATTAAAGTAACCATTTTAAATGAAGCAATTCAGTAATGTTTTGTACATTGACCATGTTATACAATGGTTAGCACAGTGGAGTCTCAAATTTCATTACCTCAAAAACAAGCATCATCACCAGCAGCAGCTGCCCATGTCCGGTCCCCACAGTTCCTGGCAGCCAGCAGTCTGCACACTGTCTCCAGATTCCCCTATTCTGAATGTTTCTCAAAAGTGAAATGATATGTCGCATCGAGTCTGGCTTCCTCACATAACATGTTTTATACACTTAGAGATTCTTAAGAGAGGTAGGAGGGAGCTCAGGCAGGTACCCACAGAGTCCGGAAGAGAGTGTCAGATTCCCGGGAGCTGGGGTTACAGGTGACTATGAACTGCACAGCGTGCATGTGAGGACCTGGTGGGGCCTTCTGCAAGAGCAGCAGCTGCGCCTAACTGCTGAACTCTCTTTCTAGCCCCTCGCCAACCCACACTCCTTTCTGTGGCTGCATACTACTCCATTCTCAGGATAGACTTTCCAGTCACCTGTAACACTTAAGCTGTTGTGGGGGTAGTTGCTGTGACATGTGTGCACACATTGTGTCTGCATACCTGAGCTCTTTGCTTTCACTTAAGACTAGAATTGCAAAGCTGTTACTGTTTTTTTAACATAGATACCATGTATGAACTTTCAAGTAACTCTAAATGTTCTGCTTTTGTGTCATGTGGGGTTTTTTGCTAATAGAAGTGGCATAGTTCAGAGCCAGTGCGTGACTTGCTAACCGTAGCTGCTGCCTTATTATCTGGACTAATACGTGGCTGTGTCTCCCTTTCAAGTTTTCCACGTGTGCATGACTAAGTACTTCCTGCTTCCTTCACTGCCCTCCCAGCTAACCTTCCTACCATCCTCACTTTCAGCCGTGGACCTTTCTTCCTAGTTCTCTGAGAAAATATAAGCCATCACTTCAAAACTCCCTGGCGCAAACCAAAGCTATGAGCCTCCTGCTGATGGGCCTTCCTATGATAGAGTTCCATCCAAAGGCTGTCCTCGGCGTCGGTCCTGCCCACAGCCTCCAGGACACACCCCTACCTACTCCTCACTGCTTTGCCTCCTCCAGCCTGACTTCCACAAGCAGCTCCTGTGTGAGGAAGCGGCAGCACCCGACACTCCCACTTCATCCTTCCCCTGACGGCTGCGCTCTCTTCTGTCTGAGTTTGACCCACAGGTTCCCTTTAATGTTGGTTTTCTTGACTGCTGAGCCCTGAACTCCTTTGCCTTCTGTTTATGTCTCTGCCTCAGCAAATGCCTGTGTCTTCACACACCACATTGTTCCCCGTCTCTGAAACCTGAACATACACACAAAGCCAATGGCCCTCTGACATTTCTGCCTCCATATCACTTAGGAGCTTCCTAAGGCCCCGCCTGAGCAACTCACATTTGTAACTGTCTACCAAATACTCAGGCCTAAAACCTAGGTGTGAAATCATCTGAAAACAACTCTTAATGCATTAAGGAAAATTAGTCCTGTCATAGTTTCTGCCCTGGAACATTGGAATGGCTCCCCAAGATCCCTGAGCTTCTCCAACACATCTCAGCCCAGCCTTGCTGTCCCACGATTCCTGCTGTCTGCAGCCCTTACGCCTCATCGCTCAGTGAAAGTTTATACTGTTTGGTATGAGGTCACCAGATGAAGGCAACTTTTGTTTCTGAATATATGAAAACATAGTGATACACATGGAACAGGTAGAAGCAGACCTCATGCTTCCTGATAGTATGGATTGGTACCCTCTCTGGGTGGCAGGTGATTCTGTCAGGGTGTTACATCCATTGTGAGAAATTTAATCTACAGCTGTATCATCAGAGATGCTCCCAAACTGAGTAAGGCTCTTAGCTGTACCTGTTTATAGTAACAAGAGGTCTTGCTATACAGGTACTAAGCTTTTAAGAAGAAAAAGTGCTAGATTTCATTTTTTTAAGCCAACTCACAAACTACATGACTAATACAGCCCTGCCCTGTGTGTTTCCTTTGCATATTTTATATGTGCTATTAATAGGCTGTTCACAGGACACTTTGTGAAGCCATGGGGCTCTCACAGTGGTGGCACGGTAGGAAGTCTGGGTACACTGCAATGGCCCCCACACTGCTCTTACCACCCCATATGTGCATGTTCACTTTTCTTTCAGCAAATAAATAGGAAACTTTTTTTTTCTTTTTTTTGGTTTTTCGAGACAGGGTCTCTCTGTGTAGCCTTGGCTGTCCTGGACTCACTTTGTAGACCAGGCTGGCATCAAACTCACAGAGATCTGCCTGCCCAAGTGCTGGGACTAAAGGTGTGCGCCACCACACCCGGCTATAAATAGGAAACTTTTATATATGATACTTGCACCAAGGTACCAGCATCACAGGCAGGGGTCTTTCTCTTGGGGCTTGGGCTCAGAAGTAACTTCTTCTCCTATAACTGCACAATAAATCTTCTCAGCAAAGAAATCTGGGAAGATGCTCAGGGTTAGCATCCCATACTGCACATCAGAGGACCTGAGTTCAGTTCCCAGCACCCAGATTGGTCGGCTCACTGCTGCCTGTAACTCTAGCTCCAGAGATGGGACCCCTCTGGCCTCCCAGGCACCTGCACACATTTGTACCTACCCACACAGAGACACATAATCTAAAATTAAAAATTAAATATAAATGTGGAAGTCAGTAAGGAATTTGTTTTCTAGTTTTACAGTTTCACGATTGAAGTAATAGTGGAAGTAAAATTATTAACATCACTGTTTTGAAGGAAAGAATAATTCATCACTTTGCCTTTTTAAAATAAATTTTTCATGCTCTGATTTGCCTGTAGCAAATCCCATTTGACCACTAAACTGCTTGATAGAAAAAGATTAGACTTAGGCCAACCTGACACTCCATGCCCAGCTCCAGAAGTTCATGCATCTGTGGACCGTCTGGTTGGTAAAATCAGCCCTCCCACCCTCCATCCTTCTTAAACAACACGCGATACTTTTTGCCAGAGTCCAGCTACTTCACTGTCTTAATTACTCCAACATCTGTTTGGAAAAAAGCAGAACCTAAGATCTGTTCACTGCCCTGAGCTTCTTCCACCAGTGTATCATCAGTTCCAGGGTGTTGATTTCATTTCCATCTGCCTTTATCCAGCTTACCCAGCCTTTACTAAACTGCTCAGATCTGAGTGTTGGTTTTCAAGGTCTTTTTCACTTCTCATGGATCTGCAGTTTGCCTTACCCTTGTCCCATAGTTAAATAACATATTGGCTCCTCTCTCTAACTTGCAGCCAATAGCTCCTCACCCTTCCCCTGTTCCACCTGTCATTTACACCGGCCTTGAATTCTTTTTTTAAAATATTTTATTAATTTACTCATATTACATCTTAGTTGTTATCCCATCCCTTGTATCCTCCCATTCCTCCCTCCCTCTCGCTTTCCCCCTACTCCCCTCCCCTATGACTGTGACTAAGGGGGACCTCCTCCCCCTGTATTTGCTCATAGGGTATCAAGTCTCTTCTTGGTAGCCTGTTATCCTTCCTCTGAGTGCCACCAGGCCTTCCTTTCCAGGGGACATGGTTAAATATGGGGCACCAGAGTTCATGTGAAAGTCAATCCCCACTCTCCACTCAACTGTGGAGAATGTCCTGTCCATTGGCTAGATCTGGGTAGGGGTTCGAAGTTTACTGCACGTATTGTCCTTGGCTGGTGCCATAGTTTGAGCAGGACCCCTGTACCCAGATCCACCCATCATAATGTTCTTCTTGTAGGTTTCTAGGACCCTCTGGATCCTTCTATTTCCCCATTCTCCCACACTTCTCTCACCTAAAGTCCCAATAGGATATCCTCACATCTATCCCACTTTCCTGGTAGGTGAAGTCAGGTCAACAATTAACAAATGGGACCTCATGAGTCTGAGAAGCTTCTGTAAGGCAGGAGACACTGTCAACAGAACAAAGCGACAGCCTACAGACCGGGAAAAGATCTTCACCAACCCTACATCTGACAAAGGTCTAATTTCCAAAATATATAAAGAACTCAAGAAATTATACACCACCAAACCAAATAACCCAATTAAGAAATGGGGCTCAGAACTAAACAGAGAATTCTCAACAGAGGAATATCAAATGGCTGAGAAACACTTAAAGAAATGCTCAATGTCGTTAGTCATCAGAAAAATGCAAATCAAAACGACTCTGAGATTCCATCTTACACCCATCAGAATGGCTAAGATCAAAAATTCAAGTGACACCACATGCTGGCAAGGATGTGGAGAAAGAGGAACACTCCTTCATTGCTGGTGGAAATGCAAACTGGTACAACTACTTTGGGAATCTATCTGGCGCTCTCTCAGAAAAATGGGAATAGGGCTTCCTCAAGACCTAGCTGTTCCACTCCTTGGAATATACCCAGAAAATGCTCCACTACACAACAGGGACATATATATGCTCAACCATGTTCATAGCAGCCTTATTCATAATAGCCAGAACATGGAAACAGCCTAAGTGTCCCTCAGTAGTGTAAATGTACCCCAGTTTCTTTATCCATTCTTAATTGTATTACCTTAAACTATTAGGAAACAAGAGAAGGTAACCAAGGAAGACACTTTGCTTGTTTCTTTGTTTTGTTTGGGGGGGTTGGTTGTTTTTTGTTGTTGTTTTGGGGGGGTGTTTTTTGTTTTGTTTCTTGGTTTTGGGGTTTTTTGACACAGGGTTTCTCTATGTAGCCTTGGCTGTCTTTAGACTCACTTTGTAGACTAAGCTGGCCTCGAACTCACAGAGATCCACCTGCACCGGCCTCCCCTGAGTATTATAAGCATGTGCTACTGCACCCGGCTAAGAAGATACTTTTAATACCAAAACATTTGTCATGTTTACAAGACACAAGGTTAATCATTAGGTGAGCTACCCTTTACATAGTAGCAAATAAAATGCTTTTTTTATTTGATGAAAATAGAGCAAGTTCAAAACACAATTTGGTTTTTTGCGTTTTTTTAACAAGAAGTTTTAAATTAAAATTTCAAAATTGTCCTCCTTGGAGAAATGATTAGGAGAGACCATGAATGCTAGCCCTGGGAGATATAAGACTTGTCACCTTCGAGTCAGTAAGTAAATTGTTCACCTTGATGAAAGGAATAGAAAGTCGTTTGTGGTTTCATTTACCTGCTGTAGCTTCAAAACATGATGGTGCGTACACAGACTAGTCTATTACCTAGCAGTCAGTGCTGGCTGCAGAACCCAGCAAGGTACCCCCCTGTCTAGAAATTTAAATTTAAGAAATGAGGAATAAAGTCTATGCACAAAAAAAAAAAAATCACCAGAAATGCCGTTATTGGAAACAGGAAAGTGCTAAGTGGCTGTTGGGAGCCATGGGGCACCCTAACAGACACAGCCTGCAGCTGCTAAAGCAGAGCATATTGCTGTGTAGACCATAACAGGACAACCACGTGCAAAGTGGAGAACCAAAGGCGGGGTCGGTGGGTAGCAGCTGTGCCTCTAGGTGCTGGCATCAGTTGTTTTTACCTTTACTTCTCTCTCTTTTCCATATTTTCTTGTTTAATGTGACTCAGGGCTCAGACTAGTTAGAGAAAGACGTGGCCCATACGTGAGCAAATGGGCCACACCCTCCTCTGCTACCATGGACAGGGCCTTTGCACACTCGTGAGTGCTATACATGTGCAAGTGCACAGTGTTTGGCATTGACACTCTGAGATTGAGGCTTTCACAGAGGATAGAGACAGTGCTGCTTGTATGCAGTCCACTTCCCTTTTCCTTTACGAAACAAATGGGGTTAAGCCCTGTTCTGCATTCAAGGACTTCTCAAGGGACTGCCATGAATTGCTTTAGTTCCTTAAGTTTCCAGAAATGAAGACAACTTCTGCAAGTATTCAAATGTGAGTTCCATTTTACTTTCTTACCTAGTGTGTGTGTGTGTGTGTGTGTGTGTGTGTGTGTGTGTGTGTGTGTGAACTACTTTCCCACCAGAATTCCACGTCTCGTGTATTCTTTTTTTTTTTTTCCTTCAGTCATTTGCAAGATTGACATGAAAGAGACTAAGATTGGGCAGCTTACTAATAGCATGTAGGCTGTGATGGCATGAGCCCATTAGTGCAGTTCGACATCTCAGAGAGGCACAGTATACAGCTTTCAGGCACACGATTAGAACATGAAGTCCTTCCCAGGAAAACAGGCTTTTCAGACACGCATGCCATCCTAGGGCGGGAGGTTGGCTGTGTACAGTCTAGGGTGGGCCGCTGGGGTACAGCTGTGCCAGGGCATGAGTAGCAGCCGGTGCTCTGGGAGTTTTCTTCTCTACGTGGGTAGCCAGCCTTAGTTAATGTGAGATTCCAGAGAGAGGAAGGGGCCTTTCCTGATGGAACATCTTGGCCACAGCATGGTAACGTCTGTGATCAGCAGGTCACATCCTCTGTTTTCAAGGTCCCTGGTTCCTTTCACAATCCCTGAGACATACCTGTACATAGATCCTGCCCAACCTCTGCCTCCCTCCCGGTGTGCTGCAACTGTCCACTGTCATTTATTTTGCCTCCTACTAAGTTGGTGAGTGGAGTACAAAAAGGAAATTTGCTATTTTCTAAAATTACTTGTCTGTACTAATGGTACTTTATAACTAGTTCTAAGAATAACTTTTATCAAGTTGTTTGTCACTGGTTTTGTTTAATATGAACAAGTACCGTAGTTATATTTTAAGATTTACTGAGCTTTGCAGTGTACTGCGGCATCTGTTCACCTGCCACCACCGGTGTTTACCAAGCACTTACCTATACCTCAGGGCTGCCTGAGTTTGTGTATTAGACACTATGTGTCCCATCCTGTTCAGCTTTCGGTGCAGACAGGATGGAAGAGCTAGGCAGACAACAGCCATAGCATAACCCATCACAAGTCTGCCTTTTCTCCCGAGCATGTCTTTTCTAATGTCTACTTCAAAATAGTTGTCCCATTATCAGCTACTGTTGCAGACGCCTTAGAGGAGCACTGCTCAAGTCCGTGCTCTGGGGGAAAGTTAGACAGGGGCAGGAGAGTATCAGTTAAACCTTAACACTAGTACTAGCCCTTGGGGCAGAATGGCGTAGGTTGCAGGGAAGGTTGCTTATTCTTTAGTCTTATAGGAAAATGGGTGAAAACCCCACATGATCTGTGTGTGGTTCTGTCTAACACTTGGTGGTTGGTGCTCCTGCCTCCGCTCTCTGCCTCTGGTTCCCGGCACACAGCTCCTGAGTGGTTTCTTCCTGGGTGATGGGGGCCGAGGGGGAGGGCTGAGCAAGCATCCTCTAGGAGCCTTTATCATTGTCCTCAGTTCCTGCACAGGCTGCTCAGGTGTTGCCAGTGATAAGATTTGGGATATGCTACATAAAAGGTAGCTGAGGGCCCCAGATGGCTTCTGAGCACCTTTAGTTCCAGGAAGGCACAGATAAAGTCAGAGAAAGAATGGAAGCCCAGTGAGGGACACGTCCCCCATGCATCTCTTCCATTGCTCTGTTTCTGAGTTGTGTCCTTCAGAGTAAAGCAACGATCATACATAAAGGGCCTTTCTGTAGTTTGTGGAACAGTCAGACAAACACTCAAGTATGAGGAGGGTATTGTAGTATGAATAGCCTAGGTTAGTGACTAGCTTTTGAAATTAAGGGGGTCGAGGGAGATTTACCTTCGCTCTGAGTATATAGGGTCAGATTTAATTGGAAATGTTGGACACCCAGTTACTATCCTCAGATTGGAGGACTTGACGATTCAGGGAAAGCATGTGCATTTGAGGCCGGGGTGTTGGCACGAGAAACCCAGAAGTAGCACTCATCCATTCTATGTCTGACCTCACAACAGGTGCGTTGTGCATGTCAACATCAGTGAGTTTCAGTGTTGAATGACTCGGGATTGCACTGCTGTGCTTGTGGGCTCCTGAAGCAACCAATGTCTGATCAGGAGAGATGCTGAGACGTACAAGCTGCTGTCATGTGTTAGCTTGCAGATGGAGTAACTCCTGATGTCCTCATCACTCACAGATGTCGTTACGCAGAAAGTGCGCTGTGTTCAAAGCATGTCTCATACCTACATGTCATATTGTGGGACTTGGTTTGGGGTTTGGTGGTGGTGGTGGTGGTGGTGGTGGTTTGGTTTTTTTTGTTGTTTTGGGGTGTTTTGTTTTGTTGGCTTTTTGAGACAGGATTTCTCTGTAGCCTTGGATGCCCTGGAACTCACTCTGTAGACCAGGCTGGCCTCCAGCTCAGAGATCTGCCTGCCTCTGCCTCCCCGGGGTCTGTTTTTTTTTTTTTTTTAAGGAGGCTGTTGTTTCTGTGACCTTTCCCTGAGGATCTCTGTGGAGAAGGGAAAGACACTCCTGCTGGAGCTTCTCCCCAACATGGGCCTTGGAATTGGAGTGATACCCTGCCCCTCCACACTCTCATTTCTTCCCTTGGGATTCTCCTTGCTGTGACCACCTTAAGTACCTCCCAGCATTAGCCTCTGCATTCCTCACAATTTGCTGGTGTCAGAAGTATGCGTGCTTGCTGTTTAAGCTGTTTTTACTTGGCTTTTGCTCTCTGTAACAGTTTTATATCAACTGTTTTGATTCTAAATGCAGTATCAGTGAAACTCTGTGGCCCAAAAACAAAATCCCAAGTCATATTTCTGTGTTCAGCACTCATATCTAGCATTGATAAGAGGGAAGAGGCAAGACAGTGCAGGGCTTTGTGCAGCGTAAGGCAGGGCTCTGCTCTGCAGTCTTCTCCGGGCCTACAGCTGTCAGGACTGCTCCCTGAGGCACACAGAGGCCTCCTGAAAGTGGGGGACAGCCAACTGCTGCACTGCAAGCCTCTTCTTCCACCATCTCCACTCTGCAAAATCGTCTCCTCTCCCTCCACTAGGAAACACGCCTAGGTAACGCTGTTTTCGCATGCTGTGACTTTTATACAGATGCTTAGTCATCCTAACCATAATTTGAAAATAAAAGCAGAACAGCTTAAAATAACTAGGAAAAAGTTTTCAGTTTTATTTGATATGTTCCTTTTAAGATAGACTTTTTTTCTAAATTGAATAGCTAGGGATACTGTAAAAAGAATTGCCTTGAAAAACCCGGGGTGGGGGGAGCGGTGTAGATAAATTTTTATTTGACAAGCTAGATTCTACACTTCCTAATGTATGTCTTGTTTCTATGAATTCCCACAATTTACTGTGTATTAAACAGTGATACCAGTTCATTACAGCTTTCTCGGAACTTGTAGGGTGAGATTCTGTGTGTGTTTATGGAAAGACTGTTCAATTTGTAACTTAGAAGTTTCTCTCTGGCTTAACTTGTATGTATTCAGGCATCACTAAAGCTACTTCTTTTAAATTAGTTCCTTAAATCAAGTCCTTCCAAACACGCCAGTCTTTTCTTAAAGTAAATTGTTACTAGTAACATAAAAAAAAATGTCAAGGAATCTCCTATCATTGCTCTGAGTGAGATTTCCTTTGAACAAGGCATAATATATCTTTGTTAGCTCGAGTGATACCCTGCCCCTGTGTACTCTCATTTCTCTGTGTGAGGTTTTTAAATAGGAAATGGCCTAGCATTCATCATAAGTTAGGTTTATTAACTAAACAAAATAATTGCTAGCTGGGTGTCGTGGTGCACGCCTTTAAGCAGGTGGATTTTGAAGCCTGTGAGTTTGAAGCCAACCTGGTCTACAAATCCAGTCCAGGACACAGAGAAACCCTGTCTCAAGAAAAAAATCATAAATTCAGAATTCACCGACAAGCAGAATCACTACAGCTTAGTGCCAAGTAATGTCTTTTCTCACCTCCCTCCTTAAGATCTCACCCTGGTCCCACCCTGTAGTTCAGGGTGTCCTAGAACTCCTGTGCAACCTGCCTGGCCCCAAGCCTGCTGACCCTCTTGCCTCAGCCCCTTGGAATTACAGACATGGCCACCACACTCAACTTCACTTCTGATTTCCTTCTTATTGGATTGTGAAGTGGGTGTTTAGTAAGGCTAACAGTGTCCTTGCTGAACTGTGGGCACTGGATTCTAGAGCTGCCGCTAATAAACTCTAATTCTTTCCTCCCTACAGTGCTCCAGCTGAGACTGCAGCAAAGGAGGACAAGAGAACAGCTAGTGGACCAGGGCATCATGCCACGTAAGGCCACGTCCCTGTTGTCACTCGTGACTGGGGCAGGGTGGGCATTCTGAGGAGGGCTTATCCTACCTACTCTGTTCAGTTACTGCAGTCTCCGTGCAGGTTTATTAGCACGGCCTACTCAGGAGAACCCTTAGAATTCATTTTAGAAACAAATGCAGCTTTAAAAATGGGTTTCAATTTTACACTAATGAAGAATGCCTATAAAATACTGTGAAGATTTATTGTGAACTTTAATGTCTGTTTGAGCTTTAAAATGGTTGAATTGATAACTCTGCTGGCACATCTTAGATTAAACCTGTAAGAGTAATGTGATACAATTAACTCAGGACCTTATTCTACTTAAACTTAACTCAAGGTCATTTTCCTTGGTACCAGGCTATGGTCTACACATGTCTAAGGTTTGAAACTGACAGGATGCTGTTTACAATTAGTGCAATATGTCTGGCCTGAGTACAGTTGTTTCCTTCAAGAGATTCATAACAGTGATTTTAGAATATTTATTTAAACTGTTTTTCTTTATCTTTAACCACCAGCTTTGGAAGCTTTAGAGGGGAGAATGGTTGTTTTCTATAGACCATAGGGTTAGTTATTATTATTTATCTATTAGCTATTGTTTAGAAACTGGCTTTTCAAAGCGTTAATTTATTCTACCTTAAAACCCTGGAAGTTATAGAACAAGCACGGCTTCCCAGTTCTCTAACTCATTGTTGGCCCAGAAATCATTTTTCAGTTAATGAAGATACAGAAAACTCTTTCTCAGATTTTCCTCCCCTCCTTAGTGAAACTTTTATAGACTTCTTACCTATCAGTCATCTAAATACCTTAAATCCGGCTGTGGTCGTCCAGAGCCACTTTGGTTATCTGCCAGGTTTCTCCACTGCCACAGTCTTCCCCCCAAACGATTAGTCAAGAGCATCAGATAATGGTGCTGAGGCAGCACAGCTAGGTCCGCCCTGGTGGCTGTGGGAGCTGCCTGCCTCCCATCTCCTGACCGAGGTCCATGGTTCTTGCACGCCTGTTGGTACAAGGCAGAGGTGGAAATACACAAATCAAGAGTTTCCAAAGATGACAGGCTGAGATGGAGACACCATTTCCCTCATTCTAAAATGGAATATGATGACTGATCAAAGGACCGTCTTTTGTGTGCTGTACTGTGGTGTGGTAGAAAGAACCCTTTAAGTTCAGAGTACTAGATTTCAATGCCACTTTGACCACCATTTAGCTGTATGACCTCAGGGGCTCTCACACTCTGAGCAGCTATACTGGAGTCCATGCATGCTTTTCAGGTTGGTTTATTAGGGAGACCAGCAGTGCTCCTAACTGTGCTCCACCGCAGAGCCCAGCCAGTTGGGAGCTCTGAGTAAGTGGCACCTCAGATCTAGGAGACATGAGTGTTGCATCTCCCCATGCTCAAGTTCCAAGGCCCCATGGGCTTTGTCTAGCAGCATGTATGGGCACTGAGAACAGAGACCTGGGACAGCCCCTGGGCCATGGCATGGTCTGACCTGGCATTTACAGTCATATAGCAACTCTTTTGAGATGGTTACTTGATTTATTTCAGTTGGGTAACACTGAAGGCTTCACGTCTGGAGGGGTCTCTTACAGGAACTGGTAAATAAATACCAGCACAAATATGACCTGATAGGGTTAGCAGAGTGTCAAGTGTGAGCTCCTTGTGGAAGTGTGGAAACCATTTGTTTTCTTCCTGACAGCTTTGAAGAGTCCAGCAGCATTCCATGAGCAGATAAAAAGCCTGGAGCGAGCCAGAGTAAGCAATTTCACTTTAAAAATCTTTACTTCTCTGCTGTATCTTAAGCACTAGTGCTCCTAACTATATCATCACAGGATATACATGCTATCTCCAAAATGCATGATCTAGATAGCATGTGTTCTGACATAGCTTGGTTTGTAGGCTTACAGAAAATGCCTATCCTGAACAACAATTCAGTTTTGTTCTTTTGAAATCAGAAGCTCCTCCAGAAGAGATGGCGCAGTCAGTAAAGTGTTTGACACAGGGCTGAGTTTAATCCCCAGCACCCATATAAAGCAAGGCTAGGCCTGGCAGGTAAGAAGGTATCTGGTGCCTGCTGGCTAGCCAACTTGGTGAGCTCCAGTATCAGAAAGAAACCCGTGTGTGTGTGTGTACGTGCACACGCTCACACATGTACATGCATTACTCACACACACAGCACCAGCATTGCCCACTACATGTACACACTCACACATGTACATGCATTCTCTCTCTTTCTCACATACACACACACACACACATACACACACACACACACACACACACACACACACACACACACACACACTCACACACACACGTAAAAAACAGAACAGTAACTAGTTTTTTTTTGTTTTCAGGACTGTGCTGACTAGCTTTTTATCACCTTGACTCACGCTAGGACTACCTGAAAAGAGATCAGTTGAGAAAATGCCCCTGTCAAACTGCAAGCCTATAGGCATTTTCTTAGCTGATGACTGATATAGGAGAGGCCAGCTCATTGTGGGCAGGGCCACTCCTGAGCTGATGGGCCTGGATTTTATAAGAAAGTAGTCTAGGGCAAGACCAGAGTCTTTAACAGACAGACTGAGCCCTGGAGAGGGCAAGGATGTCATATGCTTCTGATTTCCCTGTGGGTCTGTGTCAGTGTTCACTTGCCTAAGGGTTGAATTCACAGCTAAATAAAGAAGATGGTACATACAACTGTGTTCTTGAATCTGGTTCCTTTGTGGTCACACACCACATGGGTGCCACATGCACAGTCATTCTTTCTGTTTTGCCTGGGGTGATGGGTTCTCATGTGCAGTAAGAAAATAAGAACATTATAAAAGTTGCTTAAGACTGTCCTCAGAGTGCAATAATGAGCTCCTAGAGCTGAGCTTGAGAGCTGAGAGCTGTGCTCGAGAGCTGAGTCTACTTCTAGAGCTGTGCTCGAGAGCTGAGTCTACTTCTAGAGCTGTGCTCAAGAGCTGAGTCTACTTCTAGAGCTGAGCTCGAGAGCTGAGTCTACTTCTAGAGCTGAGCTCGAGAGCTGAGTCTACTTCTAGAGAATGCACCTGGGAATATGGACTCAGATAAAATATAGCATTAATATTCTTAAGAATTCTAATATCAGCGGGTGTGGTGCCGCACACCTTTAATTCCAGCACTCAGGAGGCAAAGGCAGGAGGATCACTGTGAGTTTGAGGCCAGCCTGGTCTACAAAGTGAGACCAGGATAGCCAAGGCTACACAGAGAAACCCTGTCTTGAAAAACAAAACAAAACAAAACAAAAAGGAATTCTAATATCTAAATAATTTCTACTTTTTTAAAGTATTGGCTTTATATAAAGAGATTAAATCTTTTTTTTCCTTTTTTTTTTATTAATTTATTCTTGTTACATCTCAATGGCTACCCCATCCCTTGTATCCTCCCATTCTTCCCTCCCTCCCATTTTCCCTTTATTCCCCTCCCCTATGACTGTTCCTGAGAGGGATTACCTCCCCCTGTATATGCTCATAGGGTATCAAATCTCTTCTTGGTAACCTGCTGTCCTTCCTCTGAGTGCCACCAGGTCTCCTCCTCCAGGGGACGTGGTCAAAGGTGAGGCACCAGAGTACGTGAGAAAGTCATATCCCACTCTCCACTCTACTGTGGAGAGTGTTCTGTCCATTGGCTAGATCTGGGTAGGGGTTTAAGGTTTACCGCCTGTATTGTCCTTGGCTGGTGCCTTAGTTTGAGTGGGACCCCTGGGCCCAAATCTGCCTATCATAATGTTCTACTTGTAGGTTTCTAGGACCCTCTGGATCCTTCTACTTTGCTATTCTCCCATGCTTAAGAGATTAAATCTTATGTTTACTTTAAATTCATCTTCAATTTTTGAGCTTTTCTCAGTTTACTATAAAAGTCGTAAAGTAGTTATTTATACTAATATGCTTCAAACCCCTGTATGGTTTTAAAGCTATATCATGTATAGCTGAGAGTTCTCCCAAGTACTAATTTTCTAGTCATTCTCTCAAAGACACAACAAAAAGAGTATACAATTAATTTCTTTAAAAAATCTAAAACTACAAAGCCGGGCTTGGTGCCCCACACCTTTAATCCCAGCACTCAGGAGGCAGAGGCAGGCAGATCCCTGGGAGTTCGAGGCCAGCCTGGACTACAAAGTGAGTCCAGGACAGCCAAGACTACACAGAGAAACCCTGTCTCAAAAACAAAAACAAAAATCTAAAACTACAATACTTTCTTTTAAAGACCGAAAACTTTCTGAAGCACAAGATCCGGAGCCGCCCAGACCGCTCTGAGCTGGTCAGGATGCACATATTGGAAGGTAAGCGGCTGTTCCTGCCGGCTTGGCGACATTTCCTTAAGAAGAAAACTGAGATGTCCATGCTTTTTGTTCATTCCCCTTTCAACAACTTCTTACCCGACAAGCTAGCATCCTCCACCTTAGATAGCACAATGAACTGAAGCTCTGCGTTGGCCACGTGGAGAGCATTTAACCTGAAGGCAGTCACTTGAAACCTGCTGCTTCTACCAGCTGCTGCCTGAGCTGGGGACATCCCCAGAGGCGCAGTTCTTCAGGAGGCCAGCAATAGATGGCTGTGTTAGAGCTGTCATCCACTGGCTGCCTTCCTGCAGCGGGTGCTTCAGGAGCAGAGACAAACAGAGCAACCAGGCAGCTCTGACTGAGAAAGAACACAGGCTCTAAAGACCTGCTGAGCACCATACATACTGCATTCCACAAACCTAAAGCTGTGTGCTCCTCTGTGTGTCCTCCTTGGTCCTGACTTGTGGACCTGTGGCCTCAGCTGTCCTCTAAACTGAAAACTTAGCAGAGATGCAGTGTTAAGGTGGAGCACTGCAGCTGTCAGGGATCAGTGACTTCAGCAAGCTCTCCACCAAGGAACACAGCAAAGAACAGCAGTGCATGTGTGCGCGTGTGTGTGTACACAGTGCTGTCTATATGTGCCTTCTGATTCTAGAAAATGTCCTTAACAGAAGTAAAGTAAAAAGAAATACATCCACTGAAAATTTTATTTTATAAAAAAGAAAGAAAGGCCAAGGGGCTGGAGAGATGGCTCAGCAATTAAGAGCATGTGGCAGAGGACACTGTGTGGTTGCAGTCCTCCTGCCAAGCAGCTCACAGCCTCCTGTAATTCCAGATCCAGGGATCCCATGCCCTCTCCTAGCCTCCGGACACCATGCACACATGCAGGCAAACACTCATACACATATTTTCTTCTAAATATGAGTGTATATTGAAACGTGAATTCTCAAATTGAGATCTGAAGAATGAAAAAGACTATCTCATCTCTAATTTTTGAATTACCTTAACACTACTCCCAGCCACATTTTGACATTAACCTAATTTGATTGAATTGGGTAGTTGGCAAGTGAGAATCTAAATTATTATCTGAAGTTCAATAGCAAAAATTGAGCCCCGGCTTCATGGTGTCAAGGAGGAAGTGAGACAGACAGAAGAAGTGCAGCGGCCTGCCAGGCTCTGCTTACTACCCTGGCACAGTTCTCTTTGCAAATGTATTGCTACTGCCACTTGGATGGTGACATCTCTTAAGGGAGAAGGAAGAGGGCTGTCCTGATTTGAGCTTCACAGAAGCACTGAAAACTGAATGTGACTGGAGGAGCCTGGTCTCCTGTGTGTGGTGTTCCAATGCAGTTCTGTGTGCTTTGTCTCTTGAGAGCTCAGAATCAGCTCAGGATTTGAGCCCATAGCGCCCATTTATGTTTAAACCAACATTAACTTAGCTCAGGAGAATGGGAGGGCGTGTTAGTGAGTGACCACCAGCTCCAGAACTCACAGGATGGAGCGAGAGAGTTGGGAGAGCTGCAGCGGCTTCATGTCTGTTGTAGCAGCTCATGAGCTGTTGCCTCTACGCTCTGTTATCTCTGTAAAGTGGGGGTTTTGTTCCAATAAGCTCAAGTTATTAATTTTAATAACTGATCCTGAGATATACCTGAATCAATCCAAGAATATGAATCAGCTCCTCCCACTGAAGAAAATAAACTTCTGTTCTAAGACTTAGTGCCTCCTCCCTTTCTAGAAACTGTCTTTCCAGTGAAGCTAAGTGAGAGCCATACACTTTCAGAGCCCTGGGCCACATGGGCCTTTATTCTGTGTCTCCCTGACAGCTTATACTAAACGTATTCTAAAGCAATCTACCCTCCTGCTGTAGGCACATGGCAGCAGGTCCCGGTTCCAGCTTCAGGTCTGGCAGTTCACCCAGGGCCCTGCGTTGCATAGACAGGGAGCTGCCCCACTCTGGGAGGCAGAGCCTGCTGAGCACTCCCAGCAGTCATTCCCTCCAGAAGTTAGCCCACTTCATGTAGTTTAGTTGAGTTACTTAGCATGATAGACACCATGGTTAAGGCTACGCTTCCTCTTTCAGAAACATTTGCAGAGCCATCTCTTCAGGCCACACAGATGAAGCTGAAGAGAGCTCGGCTGGCCGATGACCTAAACGAGAAGATTGCTCAAAGGCCTGGTCCCATGGAGCTGGTGGAGAAGAACATCCTTCCTGTGGACTCGAGTGTCAAGGAAGCGATCATAGGCAAGAGCGCCACTTTCTGTCTTCCACGAGATTCTGATGAAACAGTTGATTTAAGATGCTGTTTTCTGAGCTAGTTAGAAGCTGATGGTCATCTAGTGGTTCGTGCTGAGATTGTTCAGTTACGGATTAGAAGATGGCCTCTGCTGGCGGCCAGCGTAGACTCCGTTCTATGTCAGAGTGACTTCTCGTGTCATTATCGTATTTTCTAAGATAAGTTACTATATTGGACCATTTTGTTTCTATTCTTTCATATTGTTAGACGCTTTGTTATGTCTGTCTAGAAAAGATAATTAGCTGCACAGACAAGGAGAATGGCCCGTGGCACTTGAAGGGAAGCGGATCTGGCTGCCTCACGCTGCTCTTAAACGTGGCTTCTGCTGCTCATCCTGTTCTTGGTACCCGAGCCTAAGCCTGCGCGTGTGCAGCACACTCGGAAGCACCGAGGACCGCCATGTCACTGTTGCATCTTTTATATGTAACATAGTTTCAGGATTTCGGTTTAAATGAGTGATGAGATTCATTCAGTACAGTTTTTTGTTTGTTTGTTCTGTTTTAGTTTTTAAACTGAGAAACCAGTTAGTATAGCTCTCATACTCCTGAGGACTTCCTACCCCAAATCAGTGTGAATTTAAAGCATAGGCAGTTTGTAGTCACAAAATTTTTAAATGGTCAACTCTTATCCCAAACATCTGGGAAGATGGCCCCCAGAGGTGAGGTGTGAGTGCAATTGAGTGTGCTGTTCTCTGAAGTGGAGACCGACATGCAGATCCCCAGGAACACTCCCACTCTGCTTCCTGCATTTAACATCTGGGTTCCACATGAAGCTCTTAAATACTACTCTGTTCAGAGGAGCCTCTCTCTTTGTTTTTGCCCAGATGCTTAAATTTTGAAGAGGAGGGTGTGTATCCTGCACCTTTAATTGCCCCCTTGCTGTGATATTCTCCAGTGTCATTAAGAACTACCTCCCTCCATGCACCCAGGGCTGCAGAGCAGGGCTGCTGTTCTGGCCTCTTGGCTAGCATGTACAGAGCCCTGGGCTCCACTCCCAGCACCACAAAGAACGAAACCAACAGCAGAGCACTCCAGCCTTCTGGTCTTCCTACAGCTGGTGCTGAATCCAAAGGTTTGATCTGATGAAGAGCATCAAACCCCAAAGAGTACATGGCAGACAGCAGTGTGGCTCCCCTGGGAAGAGCCCAGCTTTAAACCGGCTCCTTGAACTCTCCTTTTTTGGTTAGCTTTTGGGGTTCCAAAGCCAAGTTACCCATGGTTCTCTCTGCAGGCGTGGTGAAAGAGGACTATCCCCAAACTCATGGCGAGTTCTCATTTGATGAAGATAGCAGTGATGCTTTGTCTCCAGACCAGCCAGCGAGCCAGGAGTCTCAGGGCTCAGCTGCATCCCCCAGTGAGCCAAAAGTCAGTGCCTCGCCACCTCCTGTGACTACAAACACTCCGGCCCAGGTAAGCCCTTCCTAACATTCTTACAGATGTGCCTAGACAATATTTTTACCAGGAGAAAAATTTCGAAGTATTGATACTTCCTGCCTGCGAGCCAAACATTGTAAAATTTCACAGCTGGTTCTCACTCAGTAGTGTTCTCTCTCTCTCTCTCTCTCTCTCTCTCTCTCTCTCTCTCTCTCTCTCTCTCTCTCTTTCTCTCTCTCTCTCTCTCTCCCCTAAGGTAGTGTATTTTTTTAAAAGTCTTCCACCTTAGTCAGGATGTTATTGCTGTGAAGAGACGCCATGACCACAGCAACTCTTATAAAGGAAAACATTTTACTGGGGCTGGCTTACAGTGTCAGAGCTTTAGTCCACTGTCATGGTGGGAGGCATGGCGGCATGCAGGCAGACATGGTGCTGGAGAGGGAGCTGAGAGTTCTACATCTTGATTTTCAGGCAACAGGGAACGTCTGCTACACTAGGCATGGCTGGAGCACCTGACACCTCAGAGCCCACCCCCTAGGGACACACCTCTTCCAACAAGGCCACACCTCCTAATACTGCCACTTTCTATGAGCCTATAGGGGCCATTTTTATTCAAGCCACCACATCTTCTTAGAAACAACATAACATAACATAACATAACATAACATAACATAACATAACATAACATAACATAACCATACCTGTGGTCAAATATATTCACACAGTCTTGCACCAGGTATCCACGGCCTCTTCACCTAGAGACACTGAGGTGCCATACCCTTTGACGCATCCTCCATTCCTACTCTTTAGGTAGCTCATTAAAAATGGGATCAGACAATGTGTGTCTTTTTGTGGCTGATGTACTGCACTTAGTACAACATCCAGGGTTGCAGCTATGTTGTGGCTGGGCCGTGCAGAGAAACCATGTCTTGAAAACAGAAAACATTGTGTAGTAGAACTGACCTGATAGAGCTCATCTCAGCTAAGCAGTCCATGCCATTGGTTACTGAGCCATTTCCTCGTTTTCACTTCTGTATTTACATAAGGTGCCGTTGTCTTCACGCGTGTCTTCTGATTATATTTTTTGACATTTACCTAATTATTTCTTTGGCTTAATGGCTAGTTATTGAAGTGGGCCTTGGTGCAAGGGTAGTCTGAGTTGACAGGAATGTGAGAACTTCAGAGAATGAAAATGCATGTTCTCGATCACAATGTCTTGTGAACACATTCCTTTTAGGAATATGTCTTGAAGCATTATTTCTTCATTACACTCATCACTGTATTCCAAGATATATATTCTGCTTGTTTGTTGTCTTTAATGAGAATCAAGAATTTTTGACTATCAAGGGCAGACCACCTAGAGTGGGGGGCCGGCAGCTCTGTGGAGGTAGTAGAAAATTTAGTGTGTGTATGAAGGACAGACAGCCTGATGTGTGCATGTGTGGAGGGTAGATAGCTTAAGTCTGTGTGTGTGCATGCGCACATGCATGTATGCACCCGTTTCTCAAAAAAGGCTGACTTAATGAAGCTCTCTGAATGACTGACTGGAAAATCTATAGATGTTCACACTGTATGGTCCGATCAAAGATGGTATGGGTGGTGACAGTCCAGATCTGCTGTCCAGGTCCACAGAACAGCAGTGCCTGTGGCCCCTAACACTGCTGGAATGTGGCCCGAAGGGCAACTGCGGGTTAAGGAGCAGCACACACTGAGCTCTGAGAAGATGGAGAGGAGAGAAGCCTGCCCCTACTGTGTCCTCATGTACATGTTTTGCCCTGGCTTGAGCTTTAAAAATAGGCCTAAGAAGAATGTCAAGTATGTTAGTAAATAAACTTTAGGAAAAGGTTTTACTCAGCCATTTGGGTTACTTCTCTGCTTCTGTAAGTCAAGCTGTGAGGAGGCAGCTGTTCACATGGCTGTAGCCTTAGTAACAGAATTGTCTCCTCAGCTGTCTCTGGAAACAGCTTCTTGGCTGCGCGGTTGGTCCTCATTACCAGCCTGCCCAGATCTGGACCCAGGTAGGACGCTGAAGCAAGAGTTCTGGTGGAATTGTAAAACACTGTTTTTATTTTGGGTTCCTTAAATTTCTTTCTTCCGTCTCCACCCAAATCCCTTCCAACACCAGGTAAGGGAGAAAGAAGGTTAATGGGGAGAGGGGCCTAGTTCTCCTCAGCTGCTTCCTGCTGTGCAGGCTGTGGGTTCCTTGGGGCACGTCCACTCTTCGTCTCAGGAGATCTCCAACTTCTCCGGACTCCAACGGCACCAGCAGCACCAGCACCAGCAGGGGAAACACTAGCAGCCTTCTTCTTTCTTGGAGCCCCCCAGTCTCCCTCTGGATCTGGCTTTTATCCCCCTCTGACAAAGACCACACCCCCACACGAGGCACTTCACAGCTGACAAGGGTCATGTGCCCTTTCGAGAAGCAACTATCAGCTGTGGACAAACTGGAACAGCCCCATATGCCACACCTGGGATATAAACAAAAACCTGTTTACATATCCACCAACCCATCCACAACACAGGAGTATTCCAGACAGACTTAGCTGAGGAAGGGACACCCAGGGCTATGCTGCCAATGGGATGGGTCCCCCAAATAAATCAAGAGGAAGCCAGGCAAGCTCAGCGTTTGTCTCTTCTGCCACCAGATATGTTCAAGGAGCCTCCTGCTGCCATGCCATCCCCACCATGAGGGACGGTGTCTCAGGGCTGTGAGCCAGAATAACCCATCGTCCCATGGGCTCCTAGGGAGGTGCTGGCCACAGATGTGAGAAACTTAACCAGAGGCTGACGTTACAAACCCTTTGAAGGAAAGTGTAAATGGTAATGCTTCGCAGAGAGTTGGTATAGATTACATGTTGCAGAGCAGTGCACACCAAGCCTCAGCTTGCTCCTGACCTCAGGCATTGGCATCCAAATGCCTTCAGTGTGGCTGCAGCACTGTGTGTACCTACTCCACCAAGACAGTGCCCGTCCCCTGCACCAGCCGCTGGGCCGGTGGCAGAAAACCTGCTTTGGGGAATGCAAACAACCCGTGGCCTGGCAAGCATGGCTCCACTGCACGTTACCTCTCGGGCGGTTTCTAGCCTGTGTGTATCTGTCATAAATTCCGTGTTCGCTGTTTATGTATTTGTAAGTAAGGGTCTGGTAGTCTTACACTTGTGCTCAGGTATCTGCATGGCTGTGGCGGCTGTGCCCCTGACACCTGAGAGCAGGAGCCCTTACATGGCACTGGGAGTAACACTGCCAGCGCTCTGTCCTGTTCTCGTTTTTAAAATTGAGTACAGAGGCAAGCCTTATGTCAGTGAATTCTAGGATTTTTATATCATCTAGAATTGATAACTTTTATTTTGACAATTTTTGAACTTTACTGTATTTGTCTAGGTTTCTTAATTTCTTTTATTGGTTACCTTTCTCATGGCTGTGACCAAATACCTGAACAGAAGCAACTTAAGGAAAAGGGGCTTGTTCTTCCTTATAGTTTGTGAGGATACAGCCCATCATGGCAGGAGAGGCGTGGCAACAGGCAGAGTGGCTCTTCACATTGCATCTGCAGTCTGCAAAACAGTGACTAGAAAGTGGGCTCACCCCAGTGACCCAATTCCTGCAGTAAGTCTCTACCTCTTAAAAGTTACATTAACATCCAAAACACCCCTACACACACTTGGTACTAAGCATTGGAAGCCTGTAGAGGGCATTTTACATTCAAGTGACAGTACTTGATACATACATAAAATCCATTACTGAGGCTGGAGAGATGGCTCAGAGGTTAAGAGCACTGACTGTTCTTCCAGATGTCCTCAGCTCAATTCCCAGCAACCACATGGTGGCTCTCAACCATCTATGATGTGATCTGGTGGGCAGGTGTACATGCAAACAGAACACTGCATACATAATAATAAATAAATAAATCTTTTTTTAAAAATCCATTAATGTTTACCTACCTTACTATAACTACTCTTACATTTCTCTCAAGCGAAAGGACCTTAACATATTGCTCCTCACTAGACATCAAGCAGACAGCTAGATAGTCACTCATTTTATTATAGAACTACAGAATAGATAAGCAAACACACAGCACATATTCACCAACTTAATGAATGAGACACCTTAGGAGATTGGTATGGATCCCCCAAAGGCCTGTGTGGTCAAGGCTGCCAGTTGAGGACACTTGAGTCCATCAGTGGATCAAGCATTCAAAAGTTAATAACCAAGTAGGCTGTTAGAGGAATTGGAGTGTGTGTCATCCCAGGCTCTATTTCCTCCTTTCATCAGCCTGCCTCTGCCTTGCCACTGGCCTAAGCGCAGCATGGGTGCTGAAGCCAAAATTAACACAAAGATCAGGTGAGGTATTTTTCTCAGCTTGAGAACTCATTTTATCCCCAAAGTTCACACATTGCAAATGGAGTGCACTTGTTTTATGCTTAGGCAGCTGATGAGCAATGGGAAACTGTAGAAAATCAGTTTCCACTTGTGGGTCAAGGGGTTCACTTGGTCTCTTACATCTGCAGACACTGTTCTTGGGAATGTCTTGAGCCCTTTAATTAATCATCTCTTATTTTAAGCACCATAAGCATGGACTGGTAGCACTTCTGTGAGTTCTCAAAGAACTTCAAGAAAGAACTCTATTGACCATCAGCTGTGGGAGCTGTTTTTCCATGTCTTTTGCCCCTTCCACTCTCCCCTGCTTCCAAGCTACCACAAGGGAACAAGCTGTCCCTCCATACACAGACGGGCTTGTGCCAAAGTAACAGGACCTGTGAAACCATGAGCTAAGTAAACTTTTTCCCTTAACTAGGTTGATTATCTCCAGCAATTTGTCATAATGATAGCAAGCTAATTAATTCAATAATTATACAAAGAGAAGGGAGTCAGGTTATCATTACAAAAAAAGTCAGTGGACATAGAAAAACACCTTGTGTTCACAGAAGGCTTTTGTTAACACATCACATGTGCTAACCCACAGTGGTGGCGCACACTTAATCTCAGCACTCAGGAAGGCAGAGACAGGCAGATAGCTGAGTTCAAGGCCAGTCTGGTCTATATAGCAAGTCCAGGACAGCCAAGGCTACACAGAGAAACCCTGTCTTGAAACAATAACAACAATACAGTGTTACTAAGGCAACCGTATGCCTGCTTCCAGCTTCCTGCCTTGCTTGAGCTCCTATCCTGACCTTCTTTCAGCAATATGTAATTACAAGCCAAATAAACCCTTCCCTCCCTAAGTTGCTTTTGTCATGGTATTTTATTGCAACAGTGGAACCCTAGGTAAGACAGTACACAAGTGGCCAGTAAGATGTGGTGGCCTCTGGTGTGTGACTACTGTGTTAGATAAACAATGGACATGAAGGTCATCACAGCGTACACAGGGTAAAATAACCACGAAGGAAACATAAATTGAAACCAAGGGTGCTATCACATAACCAGGAAACAAGTTCTGGCAAGTACGTGAAGAAATTAGAATTCTTGTGCATTGTTACTGTGGTAATGTGTAGTTACTACTGTAGGAAATGGTATCTTAAAAATACAATTTTAGCTGGGCATGGTGGCACACACCCTTTAATCCCAGCACTCAGGAGGCAGAAGCAGGTGGATCAATGTGAGTTTGAGGCCAGCCTGGTCTACAAAGTGCATCCAGAACAGCCAAGACTACACAGGGAAACCCTGTCTCAAAAAATAAAAAAATACACAATTTTACTGGGCCAGTGAGATGGCTCAAATGAGTAAAGGCATATTGCCACCAAGTTCGATAACTTTAAGTTTAGTCTCTGTAGAGAAGCTAAGTAAATAATGTGTAAGATAGAACTTAACCAGTGAGCCAGCAGTTCTGTTTCTGATAAACGAGTGGAAAGCAGGAAGTGGTGTCTTGTGGTATGCAAGCAGCCAGGGGATTGCTCTGAGCTCAAGGCCAGCCTTGGCCATAGAGTAAGACCCTGTCTTAAAAACAAACAAACAAAAAGTTGAAACAAAGAGTTAGAATATATGTATTCTCTATAAAATACATACCAAGCATTCATGCCTGCCCCTGAGAGCAACATCTCATACAAACAGAAAAACAGCCCCAGTGTGCACAGCGTCTGAATGTAGAAACAAAAGCTGCCCTCAGAAAGGACGGGGATAAACACTATACTAACTGAGTGAGCGAGTCCCTCACAAAGGGACCCGAGCCAACTACGTCACGTCCCTAAATTCATAGACAGCAAATAGAACAGTAGTTGCTGTGGAAGAGAATGGGGCTCATAGAAGGCTTGAGGGAGACATCAAGCGTGGCTCTAAAACATGCTCAGTTTTAATGGCCTGTGTGTGTGTGTGTGTGTGTGTGTATCTGTTTAGGGGTACAGGCCTATCTAGAGCTGAAGTTATAGGCAGTTGTGAGCCACTCAATGTGATGCTGGGGACCAAATTCAGATCTTCTGCAAGAGCTGTGTGGGCTCTTAACCACAGGACTGTATCTCCAGCCTCACTTTTTGTATATATTTTACCATGTGCGCACGCGGGCACACACACACACACACACACACACACACACACACACACACACACACACACGGCTCACGTGCACTTAAGGCAGCACTGTGTTTAGAGCTGTACTTGCCATAGGTACACATATAAAAAGCCCTGGCCCAGGACCCGGCAAAGCTTGTGCTGGTGTCTTTGTGCATTTCTAATGTTCTGCTACTTGTTCTAAAAGTGAAATGTATGTTATATAAGGTTCTTGAGGGTAAACCAAAATAATGTAAAGATTGCATGTAAATATAAATGTAAATAGGATAATAACCATTATTTCCTTCTCTCAAAAAAAAATCAAGTGTTTAAACCTATAATTGTATACTATAGAAACAGGTAGTATGTTCAGCAAATGAGAATTTTACATGCCTGTAGTCAACATACAGAACATGTTTGGGTTTATATTCAGCTCATTCATTGTTTATTTTATCTGTATGGGAACTGAAATAAATAAACAGTATCCAAAGGACAGTCAAGTTTGAATTTATTTGCATGGTACCGTTTTCAGCAAGAACTTCTGTATCCTCAATGAAAAGCGTGCTTATTAGAGAGTAAAAAGCTACAATTTAAGAAAGTAAGAGCTTTCCAAAGAGCAACACCCAGGCCTTCATGTGCAGACAGTAGTCTACAGGGGAGGCAGCCAGAGCTTGCACCATGGGGGCCCTGGGGGAGCTGGTCCACTCCCCAGCGAGCCAGTCCCCAGCCCTGGTGTTTGATGGTTTTAGGGTGGAGGTGAAGCCACTAACAACCCAGATCCTGTGGAGGGAGCAGCCACCCTGCAGGATGAGAAGTCAGCCCTGTGACTTCTGGCTCTTCTTTAGGAAAATAGTTCTGAATCGTTAAAGTTAGATATCACAAAGTGAGTGCAGATGTTTGGTGTCAGTTTTGACATTCGCGTAGTATTCCTTCTAAAGTGATGACATATTGCTCAATTAGCTGTAGAGCAGGGAAAGTGTCCTTTGTGACCTGGATATTTTCAACCCTTTTAGAAGAACATGGTCATTTCAGAGCCCTGGTACCCGGGTTCTTTTGGAGAGTTTACCCAGTAGAAGCTTAGCACCCAGACATGATCAGGTGCTGTTTGGGGAGGGCATTCTGGTTTGGGTCCTTCTGAAGGCGTACTGAGCGGCCTGTCAGAGTGCCTGGAGAGCTCCAGATAGCTCCTTGCATGTTTATCTTTCTCTCTAGGTACAGTGGACCAGCACTGTATTTCAGTGCAGTTAGTATTTGGTATTCCTGGGTAGCAGTTACATTGCAGTAGAGATAGCGAGAAAACAGCATCCGGTCAGGCTGACAAGGGCACAGCCTAGAAGTGCAGGCCAGAAGACACTCCCATGTTTCTGATGACCTTTCACCTTGTTGGTGTTTTACTCACTCAGATACATATGGCTGCCTGTGGTGGTCAGGTAGGATGCTTTTGTAAGGAGGTGAATGTATAATTCAGAATGTAAGCATTGAGTTCTGTTTCATATGCTGGATTACAAGCGCCAAAGATTGTGTCGCTGTGAGACTACACAGAAGTAAGTGTCTCTCCCCAAACTGTGCCAGGTGAAAGGAGCCCTAAAAACATAAGAACATGCACCATAAGAACATACCGCTTTTTCCCTGATGCATGAAACTTGGCTGGCCACAGTTTTGTCCGGGTACCAGACATCTCCACAGTGTTGGAGAGCAGAGTCAGGAACACAGAGTGAGTCCTTAGCTTCATTTCTAGATGAAATTGATGACAGCTGTCTTTACAAAGTCTCCTACACTGTCTTATGTTAAAACTCACTGGAGCTTAAGGACGGAGTCCTGGCCTTCTACAGTCACACTCACTCACACGAGTACAGCTGGGTGCGAGAATGTTACTTTGCTGAGGAAAGCCACGAGAATGCCATTGACCAACTAACAAGTATTTATTGAGTATGCATGCCAGGCTTCATATTTCTTGTTGCTAACAGCCCTCCAGGTTTTCAGGTTGCTCATCTTAAAGAAGGGGCAAACTGTTGGTTGGTTGGTTGGTTGGTTGGTTTGTTTTGGTTTTGGTTTTTTTTTTTTTTCTTCAAGACAGGGTCTCTCTGTGTAGCCTTGGCTGTCCTGGACTTGCTTTGTAGACCAGGCTGGCCTCGAACTCACAGTGAGCCGCGTGTCTCTGCCTCCTGTGTGCTGGGATTGTGCTGGGATTAAAGATGTGCGCCACCACCACCCAGCAAGTTTGCTGTTTTAAATTTGCTATTTTAAATACTTCACAAGAGAACTGTAAAGGTGTACTTTTTTAAATCTATTTTCATTTTGGTTTCTTGTATATCTTTCTCCCTTCCCCCTAGTCCCTTTCACCACCCCACACCAGGTAGGAGAGAAAGGTTAGTGGGGAGAAGGGACGTATGTCTCTTTGTCCACTTCCTGCTGTTTTGGGTCATCATGTTCTTTGGGGCAATACTTGAAGGCCCTGGGTATGACATGAGCCTCCACTGAAGTGCTGCCGGCAGCAGGAGGGGGTCAAGGTGCAGGACTGTGAGGCCAAACCTTACATGTGAATGTGCTAGGGTTAGCATGGCCTACCAAGAAAGCTTTAGGGATGCCGTGTATTATTTTAACTGTTTTTTATGAGTCTTGATATATTTTTCCAAAAATAAGGATGGTTCTGACCTTATTTCTGAGAGAGGAAAATTAAAATACTACCATATATCAGTCTAACCTTACTTAGTTTCAGCTGCCTGTTTCGACAGAGGTAAAGAGTAAATAACTTGCTTCTTCAGGGTTAAGTCTGTAATTCTGTCTGGATCCCCAGCGTAGCAGTTTATTGTTCTTTGTTTCATTTTTGTAGACTTCATTTTATATTTGTAAGTTGTATACATTTTTAATTATAATAGAATTACATCACTTACCCCATCCCTTTCCTCCCTTGAGGCCCTCCCAGGCCTCCTCCCTCCACACCCTTCCATGCACCTTCACTCTCGAATTGTCAGCCTCTTGTTCTTCGTCGTTATTACATATGTATATGTATGTATGCACAAATATACAAATACAACCTTCTGAGTCTATTTCTGTTGTTTATGTGAATATAGTTTGGGGCTGACCACTTTGTATTGGATAATCAGTGCAGGGCTGTTTTGTCAAATGAGGTCCTTTCATTGCAGTTTCAGTCCTCTTATTGTCACTGACATCATGGCCTGTGTTGGGGTTTTTTTAAAGTTTTCATTTTTTGGTCTTTTCCTTTCCCACCAGTTTACCTCAGTGACCCCAGCAGTTCCTGAATTCTTGAAAACCCCTCTACCTGCGGACCAGCCTCCCACGAGGTCTACAGCTCCTGTCCTCCCCTCCAACACTGTGTCCTCAACGAAGCCTGGCCCAACGCTGGTGAAGGTGGGTACCCAGGACACTGCACTGCAGGCCTCCACTTGGTAGCTCTGTGCCAAGCCTCTAGACACAAGACAGAGGCAGGTGTCCACTAGACACGAGACAGAGGCAGGTGTCCTCTAGACACGAGACAGAGGCAGGTGTCCTCTAGACACAAGACAGAGACAGGTGTCCACTAGACACAAGACAGAGGCAGGTGTCCACTAGACACAAGACAGAGGCAGGTGTCCACTAGACACGAGACAGAGGCAGGTGTCCTCTAGACACGAGACAGAGGCAGGTTTCCTCTAGACACGAGACAGAGACAGGTGTCCACTAGACACAAGACAGAGGCAGGTGTCCTCTAGACACGAGACAGAGGCAGGTGTCCTCTAGACACAAGACAGAGGCAGGTGTCCTCTAGACACAAGACAGAGGCAGGTGTCCACTAGACACAAGACAGAGGCAGGTGTCCTCTAGACACAAGACAGAGGCAGGTGTCCTCTAGACACGAGACAGAGGCAGGTGTCCTCTAGACACGAGACAGAGGCAGGTGTCCTCTAGACACGAGACAGAGGCAGGTGTCCTCTAGACACAAGACAGAGGCAGGTGTCCTCTAGACACAAGACAGAGGCAGGTGTCCTCTAGACATAAGACAGAGGCAGGTATCCTGACTTCCCAGCAGCCTTTTAGCCCAAACCTTGAAAACTAAATGGTAATGCTTGCTGGGCTGGGTCCACACATGTCCTGTGCTCACAGTAACAGAAAAAGGACAGAGCCTGGCTGTATGAAGTGCTGAGCTGTGTGACACACTTCAGGAATTCTCCAATCAGGGGTCCCTACGCAGCCAAGTGCACTTGCCTCACTGCAGCACTGGAGGGGTGGCCTCAACAGGGGTCTTTGTGAAAGCCAGCTTTGGACATCCTTTATGCTCTGGGGTGTCCTCATGAGAGTCTGTGCTGCTCAGAAGCTCTGCAGGGGCTTTCCATCCAGCCATTGACGCCGGAAGCAGCTTGCTGTGGTCTCAGATAAGCCCAGTTCTTGGCACTGTTCCCCAAAGTGCACATGGTTGAAATAATTCAGGTAGAGTAAATCCCAAGAAAGGAGGAAAAGCCTTAAGTATGCAGTACGTTTTTACAGTTCTTATAATCCTATTTACAATTTCTAAATAAAATGTTGTGAGAATAACAAGGAATAATCTAATCATTTCATAGGTAGCATTTCCTAAGACTGGCAGAGTCTCAAACCTCTCGAACTAAATAGGACATTAGTGTTAGCTAACCTCTTGTCATCATGCAGAAGAGACTGGCCCTCAAATAAGTTAAAAAGTGCCTGGCCAGAAAGGCCCATTCTCCCGGGTTCTACTCCAGCGTTTTCTGCCCTGCAGGTCATGACAGCACTCAGTGATAAGATGAAGATGTGCTCGTCAGATGGCCATAGTCTTCTCTGCCATCTTCCCACAAGTCTGTCTTGAGACAGGAGGATTTGAGCTCTGGGACTCCTTTCCACAGTTTAGAACTGGAACCAGAAATATCCACACATCTTGCCCTATCCTCCACCACCTTATACCCCACAACGGCACAAAAAGTCCCGGGATGCTAGCCTGCCCTTGTCACCGCTCTCCTCCTCCTCTGCTTCCTTAGTATCTTCTTTTAGGGAGAGGCAGAGGGGGTGGTACATCAACGGCTCCTGGTGAGGGCTCAGTAACATTCACAGTTTGCAGATTCTTCTGAGCACATGCTGAAACTAACTGACTGTCACCTGAGTGGTGTGCTGGAGGGCATGTAACAAACAACTCAGCAGGCTAAAAGGCAAGTTACAGCCTTGCCACTTGCCATGGGGTACCTGCTCCCACCAGAGCCACCAGCTTCAAGTATCAGGGTGACATCACAAGTGAGAGTTGGAAAAGATGATGCACACTGAGCTCCTCTGAGTCAGCAGCCTGTCTCCATTAGCTGTTGGTGAATCCACTATAAAAGTCAGGCTGCTGCAGAGCCATTCTTTGGTGACAAGAGTCCATGCAGGGAGAGGAAGGCACATTCCCGGTGAGCAAACATGACCACTTCTGTTCCACTTTACACCAACATCCACATAGAAGAACGAGCCCAACAGTGTTCACGGCTGAGCGTGTGCTCTAGGTTCTTGGTGGTGTGGGAGGACTTGTAATGTGCCCGTTCTTTGCTTCTGAGCATGTCTGTGCAGCTTGTGCAGAAGTCAGCGTCTGCCACTAAAGCGGCTTAGGATGATGCCGTTTTCTCTGGGGTTTTTTCTTTTTAAATGTACTTTTTTTATATGAGTTTTTCCGTGTGTGTGTGTGTGTGTGTGTGTGTGTGTGTGTGTGTGTGTGTGTGTGTACACCATGTGAGTGGCCCAAACTCAGGGCCTCTGCAGCCAGTGCTCGCTGTTTTGTTTCATTGTGCTTTTTCTTTTGTTAAATCTTTTCTTTCTTCTTTTGAAAATAGGTATTTTTCATACACTATATTCTGCTGACGGTTTCTCTCCCTCAACTCTTCCAAGATTTCCCCCACCTTACCTCCCTGCACTCTGTCTCATTAGAAAACAGTCATCATCTATAGAGTAGTAATAAAATAAGATGAAACAAAAGCAAACAAACCAGAATAGAAAAAAAAAACTTGCTCTGTTTTTTCTTTTTAGGTAAAGTTGTAGTATGAACACCAAAAAGCAGAAAATAGTCAGATGATTTTGAAACTGAAAAAAAGCAACTCAGGAAAAAGTTGCCTAGCAGTTGTAACACAGGACAGATGAATGGCCTCACTCCATTTAAAAAAGAAATATTGTCAGTTTTTAAATGTATATTAATATCTTATGTTTCTGTTCATTTAAAGGTAGGGTCTAATAAATGTTTGTTGTTAGCCTTATAATTATTCCAGTGATATTTTCTAACCTGCTATCAATCATTTTACCTGTTACATTTTAAAATAGCCTTGCTTCACCTAGGGGTAGGGCAGATAATAATCTCCTAAACTGCTTTCCATATTTGCCTGCCTCTGCCCCTGCCCCCTGCTCCCTACCCATGCCCCTGCCCCATGCCTATGCCCCATGCCCATGCCCCTGCTCCCTACCCATGCCCCATGCCTATGCCCATGCCCCTGCTCCCTACCCATGCCCATGCCTTATGCCTATGCCTGTGCCCCTGCTCCCTACCCATGCCCCATGCCTATGCCCCATGCCCATGCCCCTGCTCCCTACCCATGCCCCATGCCTATGCCCCATGCCCATGCCCCTGCCCCCTACCCATGCCCCTGCCCCATGCCTATGCCCCATGCCCATGCCCCTGCCCCCTACCCATGCCCCTGCCCCATGCCTATGCCCCATGCCCATGCCCCTGCTCCCTACCCATGCCCATGCCCCATGCCTATGCCCCATGCCCATGCCCCTGCTCCCTACCCATGCCCATGCCCCATGCCTATGCCCCATGCCCATGCCCCTGCTCCCTACCCATGCCCATGCCCCATGCCTATGCCCCATGCCCATGCCCCTGCTCCCTACCCATGCCCATGCCCCATGCCTATGCCCCATGCCACCTGCTTCTGATCATTTCTATCAAGCTGCCTTCCATCCATAATCCAAATACTCAACAATGCTCTCCATCTGGGCCAACTCCTTCATCTAGTTAGCCATGTGCTCCTTCTCCATCTTACCCGTACGTCAGCCTCCTTCCTTCTCCTCTTCCTCTTCTTTCTCTTTTTCCCAAGATCCTTCACTTTTCAAGCCCTTGAACCTTTGCCTTGCCTACTCCTGGCCTTGCCCAAGTATAGGCTTTTTATTGGTCACTCAAGGTCAAGGTAGCAAACACACATTGGGAGCCAGTAATTAGCATCAAAATACATCAGGCCAACCTCCAACAAGTTTGAGTACTTTATTTTTCTTAAAGCAACTTATATAGTCTCATTTTCATTAGAGTAGGTATTCGTTTATTTTCATATTTTTTTGTTCTGTTTTGTTTTTTCAAGACAGGATTTCTCTGTGTAGCCCTGGTTGTCCTAGAACTCAATCTGTAGACCAGTCTGGCCGCGAACTCAGCAAGATCCAACTGCCTCTGCCTCTCAGTGCTGGGATTAAAGAGGTGTGCCACCACCACCCAGCTCATAGCCATATTTTAAATGTCACGTTGTAATAGTGACATAATCAAGTGCACAGCCTGCTTTTCACTAGGAGATAGTGTATGTAAGCACTTCGTGTCTCTATACGGGAGGCCTAGAGTAGACGTCTGATGTGTTTGCAGAGGCAGTGCCAGACCAAGTGTCTTGGCTGTGCCAAGGGAGCAATGCAGAATGAGAATTTTTAAATCAAACTAAGTCTGCAAATATATTTGTGGTTCTTTGATAGGAGACAGGGTCTGGTGTGGCCAAGGCCAACCTTGAGCTCCTGATGCTCTTGTTCCCACCCACTGAAGGCTGGGATTACAGACCTAGGTCAGTGCTTCTTGAAATGTAGTTCATGCAGTCTCCCACCACCACCTCCCAGCGCTGCGCAAGTCTGTCTAAGGCACACTGCTTTCAAAATTCTGACTTACCAAGACACATGGTAGAATCACTTTCATGGGCTGACGTCCCTTAAAGTGTTCTCCTTTCATTTTTATTTCTTCAAAATATAGCAAAGCCATCCCAAGAATCCCAACGACAAACACCGTAGCAAAAAGTGCAAAGATCCGAAACCGAGAGTGAAGAAGCTGAAATACCACCAGTACATCCCGCCCAACCAGAAGGGGGAGAAGAGCGAGCCGCACATGGACTCCAACTACGCCCGCCTGCTCCAGCAGCAGCAGCTCTTCCTACAGCTGCAGATTCTGAGCCAGCAGCAGCAGCAGCAGCAGCAGCAGCACTACAACTACCAGACCATCCTGCCTGCGCCCGTCAAGTAAGCCTGCCCTCTGCGCTTTGTTCCGGCATGCCTTGTGCCGTGGCTGTGGGAGGATCCCAAGTACTCTGCTCAGGGACTGCCCTCACTTGCCTGTGGTCCAAGCTCACCACAGAGGGGCTGCAGTCCCACAGTGAATGTGGCCTGCCTTCTACTCCAACATCTGTCCTCCGTTAGAATCCGAGCTTTTCACAACTATTTAGGGAAAGATGTGCCCGTTGGACCTGTCAGTATCAAACGCTGTGAGAAAAACCACAGGACACGCACCCTCCTACAGTGAAGGAGCATGGTCATAAAGACAGGAGTGGTCAGGGAGAGCTGTGTGGAAAGTTCCACATGGAAGGCTCTCTCAAACAGGAGAGAGGAAGGCTATGCAGTGGTGGTGAGCAGAGCTCCCTGACAGGGACATGACCAACTCCTAAGAAAGGCAAAAGGAGGCACATAGGTTCTGAGCCTGCAGGGACTACTCCACGGGGCACACAGTGCAGCTACTTAGACGGTGGGAGCCTGGTGAGACAGCCATTAGTAAGGGCAGTGCGGTGCTGATAGTGAAGGAGACTCTGGGATGGCCAGGGCGAAGGGGCAGTGGTGAGGTCATGAAAGGAAGAGACGGCTGCTGACTCACAGGGGAGGTCTGCATACCCAGCATCACAGAAGGGGGACATCCCACAGCCTGAACCCTACCATTAGGCCCGGCAGAGGGGATTCTGTGCCCTCAACTCATTGACTGAAGAAAGAATGTTTTCAATATTCGTCTCAATATGCTTTTTCTAAAACCCCAACCTGCAAAAACCCCATCTTTCACGTCCCACTTATCCAGCTCTGGAGAGGAGACTGAGAAAAGAGAAACGCTCAGTAGGAAAATACCCTGAGAGAGCTATTCAGTAAACTGTTCACACTCTGGCCCTGTCAGCCAAGGCCACTCTTCTGTCACAAAACAATACCTCCCACAGGGGCGTGATTATCAATTTGCTTCTCGTGAGATACAAATCTCATGATGAAGATTAGATCTGTTGGTAATTCCGACCATATTGTAAGGCACATGCCTGAGCGTTAGCGTGTGGAGGTGGAGAGGTCATTTTCTAACATATGATTTAAGAGCAAGCAAGCCCAAGTGAGCTGTTTTGTTGCAAGGGATCTAGGGAAGGCTACAGAGTTGGGACAGGACCCAAACAACGGTCACTGCTTTTTAGCTTTGTCTGAGACCTGGGCAGGCACCTCGCACGACCATCTCTTCAGACAACAGTGGTGACCGTGGCTCCTGGCTGTGCACAGTTCACATCACCATCAGCCCCGCTGGCATGTCTAGTAAGATTGGCCTCTTTACTCCGTTCCCAGTGAGGAAACTGAAACTGAAAATTCCACAAAAAGATTGTTTTTCTGTGATAATCTCCCTGTGAATTATCCTTTTAAAAGCAAAACTGGTACACATGCAGGCCGACATCCATGCACATAAAATGAACTAAGACTTTAAACAGCACTAAGATTATTATTTTATGTGTAGGAGTGTTTGCCTGCATGTGTGTGTGCATGTGCGTATGTGTGTGAGGGTGTGGGGATGTGGGGCTGGGTGCCATGTGCAGGCCTGGTGCCCAAGGATGTCACACAGGACATCAGATCCCCTGGGGCTGGAGTGACAGACAGTTATGACCTGCCAGGTTGGGCTGGGACTGGAATCCATGTCCTCTGCAAGAACAGCCAGTGCTCTTACCTGCTGAGCCCACTCTTCAGCCCTAAGTACAAGTTGAACCAGCTTACCTCTTGACCTGGGAAGAGGACATAGAAGGCATAGGACTCCAGACTTCATAAGCCCTGGAGTTCCTTGAGACTTCGGTTTCCCTCTCCTCCACAAGCATCCCACCCCTCCCCCAACTAAACCCCCTGCCCCAGGAAGAGGAAAGAGCCATCTAGTGTCTTGAGTCATTTAACCATGGGAAGACAGTTCCCAAATCTGAAAAACAAGGATTTTGTTTTCCACATACTGTAAATCTTTACTAAAGATCAATCACAAAACAAAACAGACCTGCAGCCAGATCTAGTCAGACATCACTACAATCCCAACAGGGAAGAGGTAAGGCTGGAGGTTCCAAGTTCAAGTCTAGCTTAGGCCACATCACAACAAGACTTAAAAGCCTAAAGCTCTGTGTGGGCTTCAAAAAAGCCCGGGGTGGCCATACACATAGAATCTCAGCCAAAAGACAGCTGAAGGATTTCACTTGTGTTTGTGTGTGCACACGTGTAGATGTCAGGGTCAAGGCCAGGTGGATCTTCATCACTCTCCGCCTTCCTATCTGAGATGCTCGAACCTAGAGCTCACTGATCTGGCCCATTTGCTCAGCCTGTAAGCCCTGGCCTGCGTCTCCACCTCCCCGGTGCTGGGCCATACATACCCCTGTGCCTGGCTTTGTACATAGCTCTGGGGATCTGAACACAGGTCCTCAAGTTTTCATGGCACCTTACCAACTGTGCAATCTACGCAGCCCCATGAGTAATGTTTAGATGTATGTTCTCCAGAGGACGATAACACTAACCAGGAAATAAAAGGTGGCCAGGGTGGAAAGATCAGGTAAGAAAGCACAGTAGAGGTGTTATTCAAACTTCATGGTGAGGTTGATTCCAAATAGCCAAGAATACAGCCAAAAGCACTGACAGTCCTTACAGCTCTGAGAGGAGACTGATGGTACTTAACACACTCATCCCTCCCCCAAATGAGGCTGCTAACATGCAGCACGAGCACAGCCAGCGCTGGCCTTACAGCCTTCCTTTCAAGGGCGCCTTCGCCAATCCCAGGCCTTTGCCTTTTCTGCATCAAGCATAGAGTGGCCTTGCGTATCTCTGCCACACAAACAGCCGGGGCCTCTATGGGATGGGATGGGATAGGATGCATTGGACATTTCCACAATGCTGAGTCTCCCGTGGGTGTCCACAATTGATTCTCCTCGTAGGCTGATAGGTTGTTAATAGAGCCAAACCTGGAACCAGCTTGTTGTAAACTCTTAATTCTTTTTTTTTTTTTTTTTTCTTGAAGAAATGACAAGAACAACAGTACTAGCACGACTGCACCTGCCAGGAAGCCAGGACCTCTGCCTTCTAGTTTGGATGACTTAAAGGTGACAATTCCACCTCAAGCTATTCACCCCTAAGCACCCTCCTTGCACATGAGCGGATGGTCAGGTTTGCCTGTCATGTCAGTTTTCCATATATCTATAGCTGTAGCAGCACAGTAGTGCCCTTTATGTGAGTGTTTTCTGTTTATTTCTGTAAAGTTTCTCTTTCAGTTTCTGATAACAATTCTTACTTACTGGCCGCTGGCTTACTTGAGCACCACGACAAGAGACCACTTCTCTGTGGTAGTTACTACAACAGCAGCTGCTTTTTAGTTACGCTCATAGGCTTCTGTGCCTGCTCTGTACACTTAAGTTGCTCATAGTGTGTGCACATGGAGAAAAGCTGTTTATATGTCGGGTTCAGACACCTCCTGGGCATGTCAGCCCATCCCTCTGTGAGCAAGGGGGAAAGTTCTGCTCTTTGTGCAAGGGAGGCTTGTAAAACCTGGTCTGCTTTTGCCTTCAGGTGTCCGAGCTGAAGACAGAACTCAAACTGAGGGGTCTGCCAGTGTCAGGCACTAAGCCGGACCTCATTGAACGCCTGAAACCCTACCAGGAAGTAACCAGTAGTGGCCTTGCCACTGGCAGTATTGTGGCAGTGTCATCTGCAGCTATTGTCACCAGTAACCCAGAGGTCACAGTAGCATTGCCAGTCACAACACTACATAATGCCGTGACTAGCTCTGTGTCCACTTTCAAGGCAGACTTGCCGCCTTCTGGACCCAGCAACGTGCCCCATATTGAAAATGCCCAGTCCCCTCTGCCCATCTCGCCATCACCCTCCGAGCAGTCCAGTCTCAGTACCGATGACACAAACATGACAGATACCTTCACAGAGATCATGACCATGATGTCCCCTTCCCAGTTCCTGTGTTCATCTCCCCTGAGGGTGGCAAGCCATGAGGACAGCCTGAGTCCCACCAGTAGCACCCTATCAACCCTAGAACTAGATGCTGCTGAGAAGGACCGCAAGCTTCAAGAGAAGGAAAAGCAGATTGAAGAGCTGAAGAGGAAACTGGAGCAAGAACAGAAGCTTGTGGAGGTCCTCAAGATGCAGCTTGAGGTGGAGAAACGTGGGCAGCAGCGGCCACCAGACCCTCAGCCCAGTGGCCCCGCACATCCCTTCAGCGCATCAGATCAGAAACATGGCAGTGTTGGGTCCTCTGTCAAGGATGAGGCCTCACTCCCCGACTGCTCCAGCCCCCAGCAGCCCATCCCAGTGCCTGGCCACTCTGTAGGCCAGCCCATTTCCACAGGTAGCCAGCCCCTTGTTGCCAAAAAGGCTGTGGTCATCAAGCAGGAAGTCCCCATGGGCCACGCAGAGCAGCAGAGTGTCGTCTCGCAGTTCTACGTGAGCTCCCAGGGACAGCCACCTGCCCTGGTTGCTCAGCCTCAGGCCTTGCTGACCACCCAGACCACTCAGCTGCTGTTGCCAGTGTCCATCCAGGGCTCAAGTGTCACTTCAGTGCAACTTCCAGTGGGCAGCCTCCAACTCCAGGTAAGAAATGTCCACTTTGTTGCCTTTCAGCAAACACTGCAGGCAGCCCTGAGCTGATGTGCAGCTCCTATGGGCTACAGTTGTAGGCAGTGTGGTATGGGTGTGGGGTGTGGCTGGCACTCTGTTTATATAAAAAGCATAGACTGTGTGCCTTGCCTGTTTCATCCCTTGCCCTGGTTCTAAGTGACAGCCCACTTTTAGGAGCCTGATGACATGTAAACCCATATCTTCTGACGTGTGTGTGTGTGTGTGTGTGTGTGTGTGTGTGTGTGTGTGTGTGTGTGTGTGTGTGTCGCGCGCGCCTGCCATACACCTGTTCTTACCTGGTCCCATTTACATTAAAAAATGCTTCAGCTAAGGAAAAATGTGCTGGGGCTGTTGTCATTGCTGGGCTGGCTTTCTTGTCCTGTAGTGCACTTCTGGCGGACCTTACCCATATGTGGCTGTAGGAAAACAAGGAGTGTCTGAACAGTGCTTCCACTTTAATTTGCACAGTCCCTGTGGCAGCCGGCAGAACTAAGCTCACAGCTGATTTCAGGAGGCAGCGTCAGCAAGTGAAAACAAGCAAACTCCCCTGCTTTGTTTGCAGAGTACCTGCCCATGAGTTGGAATTCTATTCTATAACATACCTTAGGGGAAAATGGAGCCAAATCTTTCTTTCAAGTTGATACAAGAACAGAACCTGTTTCTGCCGGGGCTGTGTACAGCTGTGTGCCCAGCATCTCTGGCTTTTCCCAGACTGTGTATGCCACAAGCTTAAGAGCAGGATTGTGGGTAGTTGGGTATCACGGTTACATGTGTTATGGATTTTTTTTTTTTTTTTTTGGTTTTTGTTTGTTTGTTTTTTGTTTGGTTTGGTTTGGTTTTTGGTTTTTAGCAACAGGGTTTCTCTGTGTAGCCTTGGCAGTCCTGTGCTCGATTTGTAGACCAGACTGGACTCCAACTCAGAGATCCTCCTGCCTCGGCTGGGATTACAGGCATGCAACACTGAGCCTAACTCTTCCAAACTGTTCAAGTAAAATCTTAGCCACATTAAGGAACAGTGAGGTCGTGAAGGCAGCTGTCTGGATTGTCACTGGGTTAGGGTTGTGGAGCTCACTCAGGGAAGGTTGGTAGAGTTCCCAGCGTGCTGTTGAGGCAGGTAGCTGCAGGTAATGAAGCACTGTAGTTTTCATGAACCTAGACAGTTTTGAACACTCAGTCCCCATTTCCAGAGAAGGGAGGGGAGTGACAGGAAGGATGTCTCAGGACACGTCTATGTGCTGCACTGTGTCATGTGGCACACGGTTAGTGGTAGTTTCTTTTGTTTCTATTAGTAAAAAAAAAAAACAAATGTGAAAATAATTGCTAGTGATCAATGTATACAAATGAACCAAAGTATGTGACCGTAATCATTGTGTGCCATTTCCTCTTAGCCAAGATTCCCAAGCAAAGAGTTGAGCTGCATTAGAAACTCAATTCCAAATACAATTCTTGACAATAAGATTAATTTGTGTTTGCTTTCTAGACCCCAGCACAAGGAGGAGCCCAGGTTCAGCCTCAGGTAGCGGCCACTACACAGATTCCAGCTGCAGCCTTGCCCTCAGCCTTGGCCCCAGCATTGCCTCAGAAGCAGGAGGCCTTCCCGCAGCACGTGCTGGGCCAGCCTCAACCAGTTGGAAAGGTGGGATGCTTTCAAAGACAGACTGCTGCTATCCTTTTCTGTCACCTCTCCCCCATCAGGGAGCATCATTCCAAGAGGTGGTTCTTTGGGAAGCCCCTGTGATCCTCAGCTACAGAACAAACCCTAAGTCCAAAGTGATTTTGGACACAGATACTCCTTCTAGGATTGGGGAAAACCCTTAGCGTAAAAGATGGTTGACTAGCCCCAGGCATGGTAGTGCATGCCTTTAATCCCATCACTAGGGAGGCAGAGGCAGGTAGATAACTGTGAGTTCGAGGCCAGCCTGGCCTCTAAAATGAGTTCCAGGACAGCCAGGGCTACACAGAGAAACCCTGTCTCAAAAAAAATAAAATAAAGTAATAAAAATAAAATAAAAAGTTGACTAGTCCAACCCTTCTCCAAGTAAGTTTCCAGCGCACGTTTTTCTGATTCTGGTAGGTGGTTCTCCTCTTCCCTTGGGGACTGCCGGGCAGCAGCCCAGGAAGGCAGGAGGAGCAGAAGGCAAGGCACAAAGCTCAATGGCCATGAGGACGACAGAGAATGACCATCCTGGGAACCATTGAGGGAGCTAGTTCAACTTTACCTGGGGAGAACAAAGGCCATATAGTCCTTGGGGAGGTGGGGGCCGGGATTGCCCCCAGGATAGGTGTACATAATTGTTTGAAATTAGGTACTTTAATGTGCTTGATTTGCATGTGGCAGCACGCTCCTACAGGGACACAGTACCTCAGTATCCTACAGGTGCAGGAAGGGGAGACCTAGCAGGGACCTGTGTCAAAGGTCAAATATGGTTAGGGGCATCTGTGTCCAAAGACACTCTCCAGATGAGGTGCTGGGGAGAGGACATCCTCCGTCTAACACCGAGCTCAGAACGGCTATCCAGAATGGGAAGACGGCCATCCCAAACAGCAGGGTCCTGCCAGTGCTGGATACTAGATTTATAGAGTTTTAAATCTATTTCTTTTCTAGTTAAATGTGCTGTATCATGGGGAATGGTAGTTGAAGATAAGAAAGGTGCTTCTGGGTTTTCTTTAAAAGTTCCTGCCATATCCTGGAGGAAGAGCTGGGAGGTCAGATGTGGTGGCACACACCTGTGATCCCATCACTGGGAAGACTGAGTTAGGAAGTTCCAAGTGTGAGAGCATCCTGGCCTACATAGCCAAACCCTTCTCAGAAAAAGAAGGGAAAAAGGCTCTAACCTTAAGGCCTCAAAAACGTGTGTCCTTATCCTGGATCTTACCTGGGCTCAGAGCTTTGATCCTGAGCGAGTAAGTAGGCATCCCAGTGTGTAAACTCAGGTACCCTGAACCGTGGTGAGGGTGAGACAGTGCCCAGGACATAAACAGCAACAGTGACATGAGTGAAAAAGGACAGTCATATATAACCAAGCCAAAAAGTCACAAGGTACCATTTTAATGTAGTTGTGTAAGCTTAAAGGATGTTCCGCTCCCTTTGGCCTAGGAAAGAGAGACTACTGTGATAGTATAAATTAGGGTTTCTCATCCATCTCAGAACCTCCTTGAAGTGATGTTTGACACATGGAAGGAGACTTACAAGCAGTAAGTGCACTTAGAGAGAAATGTGCACTCATGGACTATCATGGTAGAAAATATTTATGTTGGGGCTGGAGAGATGGTTCAGTGATTAAGAGCACTGAACTTCCAGATTCAGTTCCCAGCATGCACATGGCAAGTCACTGTTGTGTGTAACTGTGTAACTCTAGTTCAAGGGGCTCTAACACCCACTACTGATCTTCATGGCACCAGATATGTGCACAGTACACAGATACGCACGCAAGCCAAATTACCCATACACATGAAATAAAAGATAAATAAACTAACAAACAGGAAGGCGTTTATCTGTTCATAGTGACACAAGGGAGAAGCCACCTTCCTTAGGGACATTGGTGGTATAAAGTGCAGTCCTCATTTTGGTGATGAAGCCAGGCCCTGTAAGACACAGTACTGTGCAAGCAATATGGCTTTTAGTTTATAAAACCATCCACAATGTGACTCCTCACAGAGCCACAGAAACGTTTCAGAGTTTCGTGGGAGCCAGCTTTGCTGTGGCCTGCTGACACAGACAGCCGTTCTTTAGAAGGGCTGCAGCACTGCCTATGTGACAGGCACGTCAGTGGGAGGGCTTGAGCAGCAGCCACACAGGCAGCAAAGGGGGGGCGAGCATTAGGACTAATGAAGGAGGAAGTGCAGAGGGAAGAGGTCTGCAGGTGACTCCGTGGGCCCAAGAATAGACCAGAAGACCTCACTGCCACCCTCTGAACAGGAGCAGTGACAGGGAGGGAGAAAGCAATAGTTGAGCACACTGAGATGCCTAGAGACATGATGTACTTGCATGGGAGGACAGAAGAGGCAAGGTGGCTGCTCTTAATTTACCCTGTGTCCCACGAGGTCACCCCAGGGAGCAAGAAAGGTTGCCTGAGCCCTTTGCCATAAGATGCTTCTATGGGGCACAAAAAGAAGGTGCTCAGCAACGGAACCCACACCCCGGTGTTGGCAGCCGCCTGTTGTCTCCCCCTGTCCAGCACTGCCCTCGTGCTTCTGGCAGGGGAGACCCCGTAACCCACAACCTTGAAGGTGATTTGTTGGCCTCTGCTCTAAAATACGGTTTTCTCTCCTTGTCCATCACAGGTCTTCACAAACTCGGCACCAAGCACAGTTCTTCAGTATCAGAGGCAGCCTGGCCCAGCGACCCAGCAGCCCTTTGTCAGTAAGAGCTCCAGCCCTGTTCTTCAATCTAGAAGTACCCCACTTGCACCCCTGCAAAACGGACCTAGCCCAGCCAGCAAGGTAAGCTCTAGTGATGGCAGCAGCCGCAGTGCTTGCTGCTGTACAGTCATGCTGGCACCCGGAGTGTGGTGACTTAGTGCTGGTACCAAGAGACGATCTGACAGTATCTTGTTTCTGCTCAGTGAGGAGGAGCCTTTGTATGAGACAGCCACCAGTGCCTGGGGCACTGAGCCACTGTGGGTAGAACAGCACAGCTGAGTCACTATGGGAGAAATGGTTCCTAGCACTCACAAGTCCTTCTCCCTTGTTTGACGCAGCCTCACTCACCACCCCCGCCCCAGCAGTTTGTTGTCCAACACTCTTTGTTTGGGACCCCAGTCACCAAGACTAAAGACCCACCTCGCTATGAGGAAGCCATCAAGCAGACACGCAGCACCCAAGCAGCCCTTCCGGAGGTGAGTGATGTCGGCCACCCTCAGAGCATGCCCAGTCCTCTAGGGAACTTGCCAAGATTACAGCTAGAAGTTTTATATTTTTTAGCTGGCTTTTTTGGTTTTTTGGTTTTAGTTTGTGTATTTGAGACAGAGTTTTTCTTTATAACAGGCCTAGCTGTCCTAGACCCACTTCATAGACCAGGCTGGCCTCGAGCTCACAGAGAGCTGCCTGCCTCTGCCTTCAGAGGGCTAGGACTAAAGGCGTGCACCACCACGCCTTGCCAAGCTGGCTGCTTTTAATTACCATGTAGACTCCCAAGCCACTTGCCTACAGTAACTGTTGGAGTCTGCAGGGGCAGTGTGGCCTTGGGCCAGGTATTTATGTCTGCTCGGAGCCTGCTGTGCCCCAAGGAGCAGAAAGAGAGCCTCAGTTATCAGAAGCACCGAGCCTCTCCTGACCTAAGCTCATCCACCCTCTGCCTCTCCGAAGCTCCCTTCTGGAGCTGAACACTTGGTTGTTAAAATAAAGTATTAGAAATCTCCCAAAGTGCCATTCAATGAAAGTAAGGGGCATACGGAAATTACGGCTGACTTCTTGGTTGCCTCCTAGGTGGCCAATCATGCTGTGATGTCTTGGGTAAATGTCTTCATTTCTCAGGCGACTAAGCCATTTTCTAGTTTATCAAATGGTAGGTGAAAGCCAAAGCTCAAGGAACCCTCGGGCTGCAGCTGCAGAGGCTGCCCCTGCTGAGCGTGGCTAACGCTGCTCTGCTTGGCTGCAGGTTTCCAGTGTGCACAGTCAGCAGATGGATGACCTCTTCGACATCCTCATAAAGAGCGGAGGTAGGTCACAAGCTGGACCCAAGCCCACAGACGCAGCCTCACGCCACGGGCCCAGGACAGCCTTTCTCTAAAGCTGGAGTCGTTTTGGAAACTGAGAAACATCCAGCTTTACCAATGGGCAGTTCTAACCAACCTGTTCAAGTCAGGCCACTAAAGCACAGAAAGGGAAAAAGCCTCTAGTTCTGCACTGAGCAGAGGCATGTGCTAGGTCCACAGGTGTCGCCATGAAACAAGGAGAGCTGACCAGCTCTAGCCTGCTGAAACCTGCAAAGCACGTCCTGGGCACCAGTAACTCCAGGCACTTGGCGTGGTCTCCATCCAGTTGTTCTATAAAATTCATAGTACGTCTACATATAATAAGTAGTCGTCAGGGATAGCAAGGTAACTCGGTAGGTGAAGGTGCTTGCTGCCGAGCTTCATGACTTGAGGCCTTTGTTGTTGTTTTAAGTATGGAACGCTTCACAAATTTGCAGGGCATCCTTGTGCAGGGGCCATGCTAATCTTCTCTGCATTGTTCCAGTTTTAGTATATGTGCTGCCGAAGCGAGCACATGACCTGAGTTTGACCCCCAGGGACCATGTGCTGGAAGAAGAGCACTGATCCCCACAGCTGTCCCCTGGCCTTCACACACATGCTGCGGTAGCAGGCACATGCATAGCTAGACAGCTGTAGTTGGAAATTCAGCCATCAGCTTACAGTATGTTGTCTTTCAGCCAGACATTAACCACACAAAGGGGCTGCCTCTGCTCATGTGCTTTAACAGTAAGCATGGAGACCATTTTTCAGAAGCATCCTGTGTGGGTTGCAGCCCAGTGGCAGAGCACTGCAATACAAGTGTGGAGCGCCGTATTTCATCCCTGGCACCATGTACACGCATACACTCACACACACACACACACACACACACACACACACGCACACGCACACTTAAAAAGTCAGGATGATAGCACGTTAAAGTCCTCTGATGAAAGAAGTCTTATACAGAGTTTCAAGTAGTGATGACTATTTCTCCATTGCTGTTTCTGACTCTTAAGATGTGAGGAAGGTGACAGTGACATAGAGCTCGATGGCCACAGAGCCATACTAACCCCTCCCCCCACTGTTCTACCTCACAGAGATCTCCTTCCCCATCAAAGAAGAACCTTCCCCAATTTCCACGATGAAACCAGTGACAGCCAGCATCACCACAATGCCAGTCAACACAGTGGTGTCTCGGCCACCGCCCCAGGTCCAGGTAGCACCGCCTGTATCCTTAGAGCCTGTGAACAGTCTGTCTGCCAGCCTGGAGAACCAGTTGGAAGCCTTCTTGGATGGGACTTTACCCCCGGCCAATGACATTGCCCCAGTGCCGAGCGGCAGTGAGGACAGAGAGCCTTTCTCCCTGATAGAGGATCTGCAGAATGACCTGCTGAGCCACTCCAGCATGCTCTACCACTCTCACTCCCCCATGGAAACGTCTGAGGCCCAGTTGGTGGCAGGGACGCCCTGTCTGTCTCTCGACCTGTCAGACTCCAATCTGGACAACATGGAGTGGCTGGACATCACCATGCCCACCACATCTTCTGGGCTCACGCCTCTGAGCACCACTGCACCCAGCATGTTCTCTGCTGATTTTCTGGACCCTCAGGACCTGCCACTCCCATGGGACTAAGGTCACGGGTCATTTGTCTCTGAGCTCGTGAGGTTTCAAAACATGAAAACAACCCTGAAAGGTCAGTGCTTAGAGCTAGAGCCATAGCTGCACTGGTGGAATTAAACTATGTTGTCACAGATACAAAGGAAGGTCATAGCCTAGAAGCCAATGTGAGAGCACATCCTGCGTCTAGCAGTGACTCCACAATTTACAGAGGCAGGCCTGTCGCATGCAAGAGGCCTTGTGAATGAATGCCTTAGATAAAGCCAAAGGTCAGGTACCATCCACAGGAGGTGGCAGTAGGGCTCGGATCATCAGCTACCTTTCCCCTCTCTAGTCACCTCACGGCCCTAATAAGAGGCAAGCAGCTCCACTTGAAACAACAGGCCACCACATGGAGGGGAGAAGCCACCGCACGTGTGCTCCTTAGAGTGGCCTGAGCTGGGTCTATAGGTCAGAGGCACCCGTGCATGTCGGGCAGCCAGCAGCAACAGCTTCCAGCCAGAGGCTCTTGAGTTCCACTTTGAAATCAGTGTGGCTGTGTGATGTCATAGGTTGTTTTGTGAGTTTAGGAATCTAAACAGGCAACCTCTCACCATAAGCAGATGTCGACAAGAGCCCAGTGTACAGCTCCAGGTCTGCTGATGGTGCCCAGCTTCGAGGGTGGCCTTGGGGGAATGAGGCTGGTTCTCCTGCCATGTTAACTGTTGGAATGTGCTTTGACCTTGTGACCTCTACAGCCCTGATAGAGTGAAAACATGGCCATCCGCTGGTCCTGCTTGCTGTATTAACTAAGAGATCTCTAGAGTACCTGAGCCACAGTGTCTCCATCTTTGAAAACTTGCCGACAGACTCTCTCAGGTGACCATGCCCATCTCAAAGAACCGAAAAAGGCTTCAGCATGAAATCCCTTTCAAGCTCATGAGTTAGAAGAATGGGAGGTGTGGGGTGTCTGTCGGACTCTCGTACAGCCCACCTTGGGCACAGGTTAGCCGTCCCCTGTCCTTACACCCCTGGTTTGCATTGCACAGGCTTGTAACTGGATGGCCTGCCTGCCCAGTGTGTCATCAGGCCTAAGCTAAAAACTGGAGGTTTTGTTCCTTTTTATTTTTCTGATGTATAATGGGAAACTTAACATTTGTCAAGTAATTTTAAGAATATTTCTAAAATGCCAACTGCTGCAGGATTTCCTCAACTCTTGATCTGGTCATTTAGTTATTGGCAAATTATAAATACCAGAGTATAGAATTTTTATTAAATGGCAGCCTTGTTCTATCCCCCTCCCCAACCCCTTTAACCTGAGCCAGGTGGGTTTCCTACATCAGTACACACGCCTGTTCCACACCACATCCAGGAAGTAGCCTGACCCATCTAGAGAAAACCTGAATCATTTCTGAGGAGGTTGTACCCGCAGGGGGGTCAGAAAGGCCCCTTTTCCTGGTGTTAGCGCTCTGTGACCAGCACCCCCTTGCCTGAAGCTTGGCATGCTGCCAGGCAGGGGCCACAGGCTCAGATGCTCCTCTTTTAGAAACTGCTGAGTCAGTGTTGGGAGACATCAGCGCTCTGGCAGCTGGGCACCAGGCCCGACCAAGTCTCCCGAGAGCACTCGGCACAGGACATGGTGTAACCGAGTTGGTTCTGTGACACAGCTGTGGACCTGGGAAGGTGATTTCCCCTTGGGGATTTCAGCTCTAAGCTTTGGTCCTGGGGAGCTTTAGTCCTCTCTCCAATGTTAAGTGTCCAGCTAAAGTAGTGCCTACTTGGTAGGTGTCAGGGAAGGGTAAGAAGAGGCCCCGCCTCATCCACACCCTCAGCTGCTGCCACAGTGGCAAGTCTCAGGAGCTCTTGATACTAGGAAGCTAGAACTTGGATGTCACCAAGACTTGCAGAAAGAGCTGAGAGTGACTTCTGGATTCTGCCCACAGCCCAGCCTGGTCAGGGCCAGCAAACACAAACCCCTTTACTCGCCTCTGCCCATCACACCACACAACACTGAGGATGTCAACTACACAGAGACCCACTGCCCCAGAGGACAGTTAGCCCAGGCTATCCCAGCACACTAACTGGAAGGCTAGGCTCGTCTAAGTACACTGCTTATGCTCACAGAAGGTGCATTTGGAAAGCGTCGTCCTCAACCTTCAGTTGGTTGAAAAGAGATTTCTGTCAAAACTGGAAAGTAGCAGCTCAGATATAGTCATCTTTGTTTCCTGGTTCAAACCTTCAGTCTCTTCTTCATTTAGCAGTCTGTGGACTCTGTTTTTATTTGTCCAGTGACTGGCTGGCTGGCAGTGAGCCGTTGTGTTTTCTGCCGCTCACCCTCTTGCAGTACCTGAGGTCCCCGGGAGCCTGCACATGTTTACAAGCGGCCTTTACCCTCCACTCCGGCCACCACTGTGGGGAGTGAAGGTGTCACAGGCTTGTGGCAGCAGCTTGGCAATCTCAGATTTACTAGGTGCTGTCTGGAATCCAGTATGACATGTCACGAGAGACACCGGCAACTAAACGAAGCTTTATGCCAACCCCCAAGACAATGCTGTAGTGAGTGGATAGACGCGCTGGAAAGCAGCCCAGTTATATTACCTCTACATTCTGCTGTGAGGAGCGCAGCCCCCGACAGGAGAGGACGGGTTAGAAGGGTTCAGCGTCCATCAAAAATACTTGACCTCAAGAAACCAATAGTAATCCAAAACGCTTAAAGGAACCAAAGGCTTCACCAGGTATTTGCCAAAAGCAGCCACTTTTTATTTAAAATTTGAGACTAATGTGATCTCAAGTCAGTCCCAAAAAGGTATCCATTTAAGGTTTTAATTTTCACGGAGATGTAGATATTTCTTTCTTGTTTTCCTGTAAAATAGTATGGATCTGTTTTGTTGGTTTAAGAGTGACATACTTGGTAATAATGCAAAGTTGTTTTCTTCCATGTCACGGTTACTTCTCTGTTGCTTGCAATGGACATGCAGGTGTTTCTCTTCTCATTTCACATAACGTCTTAGCATCTCACCTCCTGAAAGACAGGAGAAAAGCACCAGTGGGCAGCGCCATGCTTGTTGAAACACTTGTTTAATGAACAGGAAATCATGGCAATCGGGGGTCCATTCGTGTGTTGCCTTTATGTTGTTTAAAAAGAAAAACCATGATGCCTTTGTACCTGCTGTTTGCACCCTGACTCAATTCTGTACTGTGTCTGAATGCCATACGTTTGCACATGTACTGTACATATGCGATGCAGACTGTATTTTTATATGTGTGCACATTTATCATCAGATCTTTTGTACATAGTGGCAGTATTGTAGCTGATCGGGAAATGTTTGATATCTCAGCGATTTTGCATTTTTGTGTCTCAAATAAAAAAACCTTTTGACGTACCATGACTTTGTGTGTACAGAGTAGCACACTGTGGGGCACTGGGATCACTGTAGACCTGTGAGATGGGACAGCCTCAGGCAGCATCTTCCAAACATGCAGCAAGCGGGTCAGCAGGGTATGGCATGCAGACTCCACAGGAAGTAGCCACCACCCCGTGTCCTCACACAGCACACAGCAGAAGCTCACAGGCACCCGCTGACCTCACCCTGACCATCAAGACATGTTCTGTCCTCGACAGAAACGGGCCACTAAGTGAAAAGCATTGAAGTGTGTGGTCCTTGCTACCGTGGGGACACACAGTGTCCACTGTGAGAGGGCAACAAGCGCACCACCAACAGAACTTCCAAACACCCAGAACTGAGTTCCTTCAGAAAGCAACCACTTACATACAAAGTACTTCATGGCCCGTATAAGATGCTCTTGAGTAGGTAGGAAGCTGAGGGAGAGACATTCCAGCCAGAAGCCCATGGTTAAACAGGAGTTAATGTTTTATTCCCTCTTGGCTTAGAAGAAACCAAACACTGGTGAGTAAGCTTAACTGACAGGCATAACTGATAACACGTGTGTGGCAGAGGCGGCTAGTCCCCAAGTACAGAAAGCAGTTGCTTAAATTGCTAGTTGTCTGTGTATTGTGGGTGCGAGAGAGTAGCCATGAGAGCAGTAATTAAACTGTCTGCAGTGTCCCCCTTGTTACAGACAGCTCTGCCTGTCTGCAGGATGACACTGCACGTGGGGCAGAGCTGGCACACTAGGGAGGAGAAGACTGAGATGAGGCCAGAGGCCCTGGAGACCAGCTCTGCTCTGCCCTTTACAGCATCTCTGAGATGTCGGCAAAGTCCACTGAGTGTGTTAGGAGTCCTCGGCACCAAAGCACTGCACTCAGGAATGGCTAGTCCACGTCGTAACCCAGCAGCATGGGCTAGAGAAGGCTCATCAAGATGGTTGGACACAAGATGTCATTAACAGTATCATCTGGTCCCACAATCCTGAGGTGTCCCATTCTGTCACCCCTCCTACAGCAGCAGTTGCTGCTGCCTCCTCCCCTGACCACCCTTACCCCCAGTTCTCTGTTCCTGCGATTCTGTCTGCCACTGTGTGTGTGTGTGTGTGTGTGTGTGTGTGTGTGTGTGTGTGTGTGTGTGTGTCTTCCAGTGTGTCTCTCTGCTGCTTACCTCTGCTTTTCCCTTGGCGCCCCCCCTCTCTTTCCCTCCCATTCCTTTCCTCTCCCTCTCCTCACTTCCTCCCTCAAGCAGTCCCCTGTAACCCAGCTCTCCTAGCTTACCTCCTAAGTCCCAGGACTACAGTGAGTCATTGTATGGATGGATGTAATACCAGGGATGCTGGGCAAGCATCAGCTGAGCTGCATCCCAGCCTTTCTTGTGGTTTTGAGACAGGGTCTCATTAAGTTGGCCTGACTGGTCTTGAACTCGTTCTGTGTCCAAGGCTGGCCTTGAACTTGCAGGCTTGTCTCAACCTCCTGAGTAGCTGGAGTGCCATCGGGCCCCAGGGGTTCCGCTGGATGCCAGTCTTAATATTCATGACTCAGAAACCTAGTCATGACATCTGGCTTCTCTGCTCATTATGCAGTGCAAAAACGAGAAAAGCATCTTGCTGAGTTCACCAACTGCTGAAGGTCCTTTTGATGGGTGTGTGTGTCACCATCCTCCCATAGGAAGCAGTGGACAGTAGCTCTTACTGCTGTCAAGCTGGTCTCAGACTCATGGAGATCCATGCGCCTCTGCCACCGGAGTGCTGGCATCATGTGCGCATCTCTGTGACCAGAGAGGAGGGGCTTTTAATCTAGGGTGATTAACAGGCTGAGACTTAACAGGTTGCAGCAGGCAAGACTGCCCAGTGCTGCCAGTGTTGACTGTTTAAGTTCTATTTCCCAGGACCCTCTTGGTGGAAGAGAGACCAACTGCCACAAGTTGTCCTCTGGCTTCTGCATGTGTGCTGTGGCAGTACATGTGCACAGACATTCACAAAGTAAAAGTAAATTTAAAAGTTCATACTTTGCAAATACAAAGGACTTAGCTCAGTAATCCATGTCAATAATGAGGTTCATCTCAACCTTAATCTGCCTTCCGCCTCTTTTATGCCTCCTTGGTTTCACATACATACATTGAATGATGAATGAGCAAACAAACAAACGAGTGTAATTTTAAAAATCTGGCAACCAGTAAGATGGTTCACTAGCCAGGTGAGGTGGTGCACACCTTTAATCTCAACACTCAGGAGGCAGAGGCAGGCAGATCTCTGAGTTCAAGACCAACCTGGTCTACAAAGTGAATCTAGGTCAGCCAAGGCTACACAGAGAAACCCTGTCTTGGAAAACAAAATGAAACAAAACAACAACAACAAAAAAAAAAGCAGTAAGATGACTCACTGGCCTGGCAACCTGAGTTCGATCTCCAGGACTCATATAGTAGAAGAACAGAACCAACTCCCACAGGCTGCCCTCTGACCTCCAAACGTGTGATGGCACAGATACCCATACAAACACAATTTTAAATACTAAAAAAAAAAAAAAAAAAACCACAAGATTTAACTTTGTTCTCGGCCAGAGCCATGTCTCATTGGCAAGGACACTACACCAAGCAAGGAGAGTTAGGAAACATCAGAAGTGCCATGCTTGTGTCTGCGGAGGGGAAGCTCACTGCCAGCCAGTGGGAAGGCCCAGCAGTGAGGGTGCCTGCCATGATGTGAAGTTCATCCCCAGGACTTACATGGTGAAGGAGAGACTTGTCCTTTGGCCTCCACTAGTGCACTGTGCGAATGCACATGGACACAGCTCTTAAGAACACCACCCAGAAGCGGAGAGCACCACTTGCTGGATGCCTCGGAACCGTTAGGAGGGCCACTGAAGAGCTCATCATAGGAGCCTACTCATGGAGCAAGGGATTGGAAGAAGAGACGGGGGGGGGGGGGGGGGGCACGCAGATAGAAAAGTTCTCTGTAAAGTACTTGCCACACCAGATCCAACAACACTTGAAGAAGCCGTGCACTTCCTCAAGCTGTTTTCATTTCAGAGATGCAGGGATGGTTTAACACACACAAGCCAGTATGCGGAGTCTGGCACATGTATAGCATCTATAGAAGCCACGTAAGCATTTCAACAGATGCAGAAAAGGCCTTTAACAAAGTGCAATGTCGTTTCATAATAAAAGCCCTGAAGGAATTAGGAAGAAGAATGAAGGTTTATGTGACCAAATCATAGCCAAACCAGACTGAGTGGGAAAAGCTGAAAGCATTTCCTCCGACACTGGGAATGAGACACGGTGTCCACTCTCACTATGCTTAGTGACAAGCTTACAATGTTAGCCGGAGCAATACAGACAGCAAAAGAAGAGATACTATTAGCCCTATTTGCAAATATGATCTAATGCTATACCATACTTCAAAGACTAAAAAATGCAAACAACCGATATATGGGAAATAAAAAAAAAATAGTTCATTCACAATAGCACTCCTCAGCAAAATAAAACACCTAGGAATAAATCTAGCCAAGGACCTGCAAGACCTCTACAATAAGAAAGTACTGAGTAAATGTGGGAAAGATTAAGCTTTGTCACAGGTGGAAGCAGTCTTGGCAGGCTTTACCCTTGGGGCACCCCATAAATACATTGTGACAGACTGAGTGGAGCCACCCTGGGCCTGGAATTCAGGAAGCAGACCTGGGAACCCCACCTGGGCTATTGTTTTCCTAATTGACCCTCAACAGGAGAAGGAGACCGCCCTTTCCATGTGACTGAGGGAGGTGGGGAGGAGAGAACAACAAGTTCAGCCCAGGCGAGAGAGCCTGGGGAGCAGCAACCAGGCCGGACCATAACTCAGGCCAGAGACACCTTAGGACCTGTACCGTGGAACGGATACCGGAAGGTTCATTCCTTTGTCCCTTTAACCTTTTGTCCTTCTTGTGTAAGTTATAGTTGGGTTGTATAATAAAGTTTAATTGTTAAAAAACAGAGCCAACATCTGGCGCCCAACGTGGGGCCGGATGAGTTCCACAGTCCCTAATGGTATGAGGGAAGATTCAGTATTCCAAGGTATAGAAATGCTGTTTCAGGGTATCAGCAAAGTCGCAACTGCTGTTGCAAAACTCTTTCCTGTGTTATACTTAGAGGGAATTCTGTGTTTTCTCATTGTCCTTTTATTACAATATTTCATGCTTACAGGATTAGAAGACAGGCTAATGACATAAAAAAGCCGAAAGGGTCAATAAGTTCTATCCTTTTGGAAAAGATTGCAGATTTGACTGGACAGATGAAAAGGCTAAAGAAAGAAAATGAAGGGATGAAAAAGCGTATAAAATTTTTGGTAATTGGTAGCAATGAAGGACAAAAGATAGAGAGACCAGAAAACCAGAAAAACCCGAAAGAGTCAATAAGCTCTATCCTTTTGGAAAAAATTACTGACTTGACTGAACAAATGGACAAAATGCAGAAAAAAATGGAAGGGCTAAAAAAGCAAAAGGCACCTTTGGTTAAAAAGGGTGGAGAAGGTCAAAAACCAGAGGCAAAAGAAGCCAGACCAACCAAAAGGTCTTTAGAAGTAAATGTCCCAGTAGAGGACACCTCCACAGTCACCCAGGCACCTTCAGCTTTTCCAGTCACTGTAAGACATGTGCCCGAACAAAATGGTGCTGAGGGTTATAACAAAATGGCCTGGCGTCCTGTAGACATGATGGATTTAAAACATTTTAAGAAATCCGTCGTCAAATATGGTATGCACTCTACCTTCGTTAAACAAATGTTAAACAGCTGGGCCTATCAGAATATACTTGTTCCCCAAGATTGAAAAAATTTAGTTTCAGCGGTATTGGAAGCAGCACAACAGTTACAGTGGTTATCATGGTGGCAAACAGAGGCTATAAAAATAGAACAAGAAAATACGGCACAGGGAATAAATATTAATAGAAATCAATTACTTGGTGAAGAACAATATACTAACATAGAAAACAAATTCAAGCTAAAGATAGAGTGATTGAACAATGTCGTAAGACAGCCTTGAGAGCTTGGGAGCTGGTAGAGGAACCTGGGAAAACAACTATTCCCTTTACTAAGGTGTTCCAAGGACCTCTGGAGCCCTTTACAGAATTTTTGAAGAGATTAGAATCTGCTATGGATAAGGTGTTGCCAGATTCCGACAACAAACAGACATTAAAACTTATCATGGCTTATGAGAATACAAATACTGAATGTAAGAGGGTGCTTAGACCGTTAAAGGAAAGAGGCGTTCCACTAGATGACGGGTAAAGGAGACAGTTAATATCAACTCTCAGGAGTATCAAAATAATATTGTGGGACAAGCTTTAGCCAGAGAGCCCAGATATCATAATATTCGGTGCTTCAATTGTGGTAAAATTGGTCATGTACAAAAAAACTGTAGAGATAAAAGGCACAATAACCCAAGAAAAAACATAACTCGTAAAAAAAAAAAAAAAAGAGGTTCTAGTTATAATGGTAATGAGGTACCAAAACTCCCAGGGTACTGTAATCGCTATAAAAAAGGGAAACATTAGTCTTGGGATTGTCAGTCTAAAAGAGATGTACAAGACAATATCTTGCCAACAGAAAACGGCAAGAGGGGACCATCAGCTTGGGCCCCCGTAAACAATGCCAGCCAAATTCTTTTGGCCAGTCAAAAAGTGATAAACCCACAAAAAAAAAAAAAAAATGAAAACTGAGTGTTAGTGATCTAATGCATGCTACTGAAGACAGTGCAGCCTTAGATCTGGCTTCAAATGTGTCTCTTACCCTATCTCCCCAGGTTAAATGTTACAAATTAAATACTGGTGTTTTCGGACCTTTGCCTTCAGGCACAGTAGAAATGGTTCTAAAAAAAAGTGGGCTGCCTTCTCATGGTTTTATTGTACATCCTGGTATTATAGATAGAGATTCTAAAGAAAAAATAAAAATCATGACATGTGTTAAAAAAAAAAAAAGATAAAAATTGATGCCGAGAATAAAATTGCTCAACTCCTACTGTTTCCTTACATTAAGGGCAAAGCCGCTCCAGTGAAAAAGACTGGTGTGTTCAAAAACACAGAGACACGTGTGTTCTGACAAACAATAATTAATGATCAGAGACCTACGTTAATTATACAATTAAATTGTGTTAAAAGGCTTGGTAGACAGCGGAGCCGATGTCTTCATCATTTACCAAAAGTCTTAGAACCAAAATTGGCCACTTAAAAAGGTTTATACAAAAATTGTAAAAATTGGTAAGTTATCTCAAATAAAACAAAGTGTACAGTGGCTTGAGTGTGTGGGACCAGACGGGCAGATAGACTGAAACCTTATATGGCTGACATTCCCATAAATCTATGGAGAAAAGACCTCTTACAACAATGGGATACTCAGATTACTATTCCTACAAATACCAAGATAAACAAGGTTAAAACTATGGGTGACTTGGTATGTGCTTCTGGGGAAGAGATTAATATAAGTGATCAGGGGCGACCACAAGCTATGCCCATTGTCCAACCTCAAAACTCTTCAGGTTTAGAGTGTCAAAATTTATAAGAGGGGCCACTACTGAGATACCAACCGCCTTGCCCCTAAAATGGATTTCAAACAGACCTATATGACAGGAGCAGTGGCCCTTAACAAAAAAAAAGTTACAGGCGCTTCACAGTTTAGTAAAAAAAACAGCTAGAGGCTCAACACATCAAAAAATCTTCCAGTCCCTGGAATTCTCCTGTGTTTGTAGTTAAAAAAAAAAAAATCAAGTGGATAAAAAATGATAACAGACTTAAGGGCCATAAACAAGGTGATTCAACCCATGGGTTCACTTCAACCTGGAATTCCTTTGCCTTCCTTGTTACCTAGGTCTTAACATATAATTACAATTGATTTAAAAGATTGTTTTTTCACCATACCTCTACATAAAAAAGACAAAGAAAGGTTTGTTTTCTCAGTACCTACTCTGAACAGTATTTCTCCAATGAAGAGATATCATTAAAAGGTACTTCCACAGGGAATGTTGAATAGCCCAACTTTATGCCAGTATTTTGTACAATAACCTTTAAAAATAATTCATAGACAATTTCCTCAATCTATCATATACCATTACATGGATGATATTCTGCTAGCTGATTCTAATCCTAGTGTTGTAAAAAAAAAAAATGTTTTAAAAAACACAAAAAATTCTGCCATGCTGGAGATTACAGATTACTGTAAAAAAAAATGCAAAAAAAAATTCAATTACTTATTTAGACTATAAAATAACTAAACAAAAAATTCTACCACAAAAGGTACAGATCCATAAAGATCAATTACAAACTCTTAATGACTTTCAAAGATTATTGAGAGATATTAACGGGTTAAGGCCTACAATCGGGTTAACTACCTATAAGTTAAGTAACTTGTTTCAAACATTACAAAGAAATTCAGATTTAAACAGTCCTAGGTGTTTAACTGCTGAGACAAAAAAAAAAAAGTTAATTCTGGTAGAACAAAAACTTCAAAAGACATATGTGGATAAAATTGATCCTAAACTTGGTTACATTCTGGTTATTTTGCCTTCAAAACATTCTCCTACTGGGCTTCTCATACAAAGAAAAGACAGAATCATAAAATAGATATTCCTGACAAATAAACAAAACAAAAAATTAAAAACATACATAGAAAAAATTTCTAAATTGATTACAAAAAAAAAAAGGCTGCGCCAACTGTCAAACATAGACCCAGCAGAAATTGTAGTGCCTCTTATTGATTCTGAGATTATGTCATTATAGATAATTAATAAAGATTGACAAAAAGCTTATAATAACTATTTTAAAAACATTAACAATAGATACCCAAAAAACAAACGTATACAGTTTATTTTAAAAAACTAATTAGATCCTTCCAAGTATTGTAAAGAGGTCACCAATCTCAGGGGCACCCACCTTTTTCACTGATACAAATAAATCAGCTGGTTATAAGTCTAAAAAAATGACTAAGGTGATTAAAAGCCCATTTACATCAGTTCAAAAATCAAAGTTATATACAATCCTTATGGTATTGTTAGATTTTCCTAAATCTCTTAATATAATTACTGACTCTCAATATGCTAAAAAAGTTGCTTTACATATAAAAACTGCTAAATTTACTCCTGATAACACAAAATTGACTACCTTATTTATAAAACTACAACAGGTCATCAAAAACAAAAAGTATCCCTTGTATATTACTCACATTCGATCCCATACAGGTTTACCAGGTCCATTGACACAGAAAAATAAAAAAATTGACAAATTATTGATAAATAATATATTCAAAGCCTCAAAATTTCATAAAAAACATCATGTCAATAATAAAGGGTTAAAAAAAGATTTTCTATCACTTGACAGGCCAAAAAAATAATTAATAAGTGTCCTACATGTTCTTTATATAGTCAACTACCATTACCTGCTAAAATTAACCCTAGAGGTAACAAAAAATAAAATAAAATTTGACAGATAGATGTGTTTCATTTTACAAAATTTAAAAAAATGAGATATGTACATCATACCATTGATACATATTCAGGTTTTCAATGGACAACTGCCTTAAGTTCTCAAAGGACTGACTGTGTGATTACTCATTTACTAAAAATTATGACATTTATAAAAATACCTACACAAATTAAGACTGACAATACTCCTACATATGTGTCCCTTAAAATAAAAAATTTCTTTATGTATTATAATATAAAACGTGTTACTGATATACCTCACAACCCCACAAAACAAACAGTTGTAAAAAAAAAAAAACTAATCGTACCTTTTAAAAAATGCTTATTAAACAAAAGGGAAGGGTAAAGACACCCAGGGACCGATTAAATAATACTTTGTTGACTCTAAATTTTCTTAATATAAATGATAAAGAGACGTCAACTACAAAAAAACATTGAGTGACAAAAGAAACTAAAGAGTTGAGACAACCAATATTCTACAAGAACTTGTCAAGTATAAAATAAAAAACCTACAATAGTTTTAAAATGGGGTCGTGAGTATACATATGTTTCCACAAAAAAAAATATGACTACCAACTAAACTTATAAAGATTAGATCTGACCATATAACAAATAAATCTTAAAAGCTACCTGATTCTTAACAACTTGACATTGTTTCTTACAACTTAAAAAACTAATGCCCTCTTCTGTCCTGTTGGTATATATACAGGTAGAGCCCTATATTTACAAAAAACAAAACAATACTAAAGACAACAGACAACATGGGTAATTTAACCCCAAAAACATGCCTCTGACACCTCAAACAAAATGCCTCAACTGATGCTTCCTTTAAAAATTATATATGTACTAACATACCTATACTAATGATTTCAAAAGTCTACTTACTTTCAAAACAAAAAACAAAACAATTATAAAAATCAAACTTCTGCCTCTAACACTACTACTTCTTCCAAAAATTACATACATATTAACAATAAATCGACTAGCCGAAAAGATCGATCCCAAAAGGACTGGACAAAAACAACTAACTTTTCCAACACTTAGCCAATATATTATTTTTCTAAGATACCCAAAAAAATTTTTTCTCCTAAACAACATAAAGTAATTTTAAAAACACAACGCCCCCATTCCCAATAGATAAGATATGTGTTTTTAGTGGTTTACCAATGTTCATCTTTGCCTAACGGGGTTGTTGCAATTAATAAAAATTCATTTAAAGATTTCTTTCTTCTATCTTTCTTTCTCTCTTAATTTCTATCTCTTTTAATATTAAAAAGGGGGGGGAAGGGAGGATACAGGTTTGTAAAATAAAAGGTAGATTATTAAATCTACTAACTTCAAAAATCCTACATTGGTATTATAGATTGATAAAAATTTAAGACTTTTAATTGATGAAAATTTAAGACTTCAACTATTGCTTCACATTGATAAGAACTTAAATTGTATATTGCTATTCATTTTTGACAAAATATTATATATTGTATGTTAAAAACTTAAGTTCATTTTGTTCAATGTTTATTTAATGTATTATTCATGTACCACTAATGTCTTATAAAAAACTGTTCAGGAAGATCAGGGATAAGAGTTGGTATTTAGTTACGTAGAAATCCTACTAGATACTAACTTACTTTGTCATAGAACAGGTTTGTTTAATTCCTTGTATATGTCTTCAAAAAATAGATTGATAACTGTAAGAATAGATAGAGTTGGTCTTCAAACTCTTCAGAGGTCCACAAAATATGGCATTTAACGATGAGGGCTTTCCTGACAGAGACATCCGCTCCTGGCCACATCTCCCTTTGCATCATTGAAGATGGGGGCTTCAAGAGACGCAGGTGACAAAATGGTCACTGAACTGAAAAACTGCTCTTATCTCTACTGCTGATGACAGGCTGACTGTCTGCAATGATCAACAATGATGCTGGAAAATTGACTGTCCAGCTTTAAAGAGACTAGATGGACCAGACCGTCGGATTTCCTGCTTCAAAAGGCAGTTTGTTAGATGTTTTGGGCCGATAAGGCTAAAGACTGATTGCCCCAATGAAAGAGAGAATCCGGTGACTATCCAAGCAGTCTGCTCTCTCTGTCCTATGCAACTTGGAAGTTGCCTGCCAACACTTCCTTTATTAGATAGATTTTCCTTCTTGAGTCTCTGATGGGATTGAAGACTAGATAGCCACAGTGTTACTAAATCTTTAGTTTAAAATTTAAAAACACATTTATAGATTGATAATTACAATTTCTCATGAAAAAAAAAGACTCTCTTTGGTAAGATAGTGAAATACTTTCTCTCAGGTTAACAAGTATAAAAGGACTTTGTTATGTACTTGATACCTGATGATTATGTGTATATGTATATGTGCGTATATAGTTCTTAATTTTTTTTAAAAGAGAAGGGGGATGTGTGGGAAAGATTAAGCTTTGTCACAGGTGGAAGCAGTCTTGGCGGGCTTTACCCTTGGGGCACCCCATGAATACCTTGTGACAGACTGAGTAGAGCCATCTTGGGCCTGGAATTCAGGAAGCAGACCTGGGAACCCCACCTGGGCTATTGTTTTCCTAATTGACCCTCAACAGGAGAAGGAGACCGCCCTTCCCACGTGACTCAGGCAGGTAGGGAGGAGAAAACAACAGATTCAGCCCGGGGCTTAAGCACGTGTGGAACAGAGACCAGGCCGGACCATAATGCGGGCCAGAGACACCTTAGGACCCGTCCCATGGAACAGATACCGGAAGGTTCACTCTTTTGTCCCTTTAACCTTTTGTCCTTCTTGTGTAAGCTAGTTGGGTTGTATAATAAAGTTTAATTGTTAAAAACCAGAGCCAACAAGTAAAGAAATGTCTTTAAGCCGGGCGTGGTGGCTCACTCCTGTAATCTCAGCGCTTGGGAGGCAGAGGCCAGCTTCCTGAGAAGCCTGGGTACCCAGGGAGGGCTTTCTCTCACCGAGCATCAAATCAAATCAGAATAAAACCCAAAACTCTGCAGCTACTATAGAACTCATAGGAGAAAATGTTCAAGATACAGGCATAGGCAAGAGCTTTCTTAGGAGTGTTCCAGCAGCACAGGAAACAACAGCAAGGACTGGCAAGTGAGACGGCTTGCCACATGAAATGCCCTGCATAGCAAAGCAAACAGTGTGAAGACAGAGAGTCTTTCCAGCTGTTTATCTGACTGCAGGTGAGTGTCCCGAATACAGAGAGAACTTTCAAAGATCATCCAGTAAGTGGGCAAATAAGTTGGATAGGAAGTTGTCAAAGAGCATGTAAATGTCTAATAAATACATGAAATGATTTTCAACATCCAGAGAAATGAAGGAAATAATTTTTTTTTTAGGTACTTTGTCTTGATTTTGGATTTACGTTCTGTGGTTTTATCTGAATGTTTGTCTGTGAAGCCCCGGGGGTCCTGTTCTCTCCCCTCACTATGTCTGGGATTACAAGCACAGGACATTGCACCCCTCACGTTTACATGGTCTGTCTGGTGATTGAACTCTGGTTTCCATACTTACAAGGCAAGCACTTTACCCACTGAGCTGTCATCTCAGCCCCTGCCTGCATGGCTGTTAACATTTTTATTAGACTGAATGTGTGCTGTGTGTGTGTGCGCGCGCGCGCGCGCGCAAGTGTGCATGCGTGTGTGTGTGTGTGTGTGTGTGTGTGTGTGTGTGTGTGTGTGTGTGTTTGTGCACACGTGTGTGCATGTGCAGGCCCACGCACATGTGCACATCCACTGTATGCACGGGGAAATCAGAGAGCAATGCTGTGGCCTTCCATCTCTGTTGGTACCAAAAATCAAACCCTGGTCCCAAGACTTGTGCAGCACACACTGAACCATCTTGCTGGCCCTACTTAGGTTCTGTTTAAAGCTAGCCAATGGCAAGGCAGCACTGGCTAGCATGCCGTGATGATTGCCAAGCCACATAGGTGAGCACCAGTAAAATCCTTCAAAATTCAGAGCAGTAAGCCAGGACCCTACGAAGACATGAGGGCAGCCATTTAAGAGCCACAAAATATGTGGCTTCTCTTAAAATCTTATCTTGACATCCATAGGAAAAAAGTCTAATATATCCATAACATGAGGAGAAAGGAAACAGGGCACTTAGTACTTGGCATCTTCCTTTTAGATTTAGTGTGTGCACACACACCAGCACGTGTGTGTGTGTGGGTGTGTGTGTGTGCGCACACACACCGGCACACATATAGAGTTCAGAGATCAGCTTTGGGAGCTGATTCTCTCCTTCCACCCTGGGTCTGGAAACTAAACTCAGGTCATCAGACTTGGCAGCTGTCCCGTCCAGCAGGACCAGTAATTACGGGGTTGCGAGGGGAGCCATACCTGAAAAGATGGGACGAAAAAGAGAGAGCCGAGACCAAGTAGCGCTCCTATCAAGGTCTGTTTATTGAATTAAAAACAAAAGCTTATATGGGGTGGAGGCAGGGGCTAAGCAGCAGGGGTGGGGCCCGAGAATGCCTCCAGATGATGCCATCAGGGGAACATCCTGTGGTTTACTTCGGAACACTATCTCTCGGAAAGTCCCGAGCTATCCTGCTGAACAACATCTGCAGAGGTGAAAGGAGGAAGTTATGCAGAGGCTGAAAGGAGGAAGTTAGCTTTGGAATGGGGCATCAGTATTTTTCCATAGCCAGTAGATTCTTTTAGCCTTGAGTGACCCTGGGCCGGCTCCGAACAGACCAGCCCCCACAATAAAGCACAACAGGTGTCTAACTGCTGACCTATGACAAGGTCAGCTAGTTTCTGGTGAATGGCAGACTTCTGGAGAAATAGGAACCTAGGTTCTGACAAGATGGTTGAACATTGGCCATGTAGCCCATCCCCAACAGACAGCAAGCACATGCCTGTACCTGCTGAGCCATCTCACGAAGCCAGGATTTGGCATTCGCACATCTGAGTTTTACCCACACACTCATGGCTTCCCTGCACTGAGTTCAAAGCTGGGGCGGGTGGGGGAGGGGTGCAAAAGCTAGCATTTGGTTCTGAACAAACCCACTAGGCCATTTTGCTTCTATTTCCTTCCATCCTTTTGTCTTTCCAAGTTGCTAAGAACAACCTGGGGATAATCACATCCCACAGCACGCCCTGGGGAGGATGTGGTAATTGCTGTCTGATGACAGGAGGTGACAATTTAAACAATCACCTTACACTTCGCCACCCATTTCATCTTTAGTCATGTATGTATCTCTTCCACGCTAGATGTTTTTTTAGGTGGTGTCATACAGCCCAGGCTGGCCTCAAATTCACTGTGTAGCCAAGCATGACCTTGAACGTCTGGTCCTCCTACCTGCACCTCCCCTGCTACTGAGAGCTGGCATCACAGGCCAGCATCACTACATTCTGTCCATGAGGTGTTGGGGAATCCAGACATGAGGCCTCCTAGCTTTTACCAATAGTGCAGCATTCCCAGCTTGTAAACTCTAGGTTTTAATCCGGAGCGGTAGTATTTGCATGGAAGATGGCCCAACAGGAAGTGCAAATTCACAAAAGCTCTGTATATTGGAGGTTGCGGTACAGAAGATGGAGGGAGAGTTGTTTATACTGTGGGAATCTCAAAATACAAAACCTAGAAAATGGTCTGTATAATCATCAAAGTAACATCCCCAGGCTGGGCGATGCTCAGCAGTGAGATGCTTGCTGTGTCTGCCCTCCCAAGCCTTCAGCATTACGAGACACAGGGCTATCTGAAGAGAAGCCAGCTGGCCAGTCTGGCAAGCAGTGGGTATGATGAGGCACCCTGACTCAGTGAATAAGAAAGAATTGCATCAGCCATGGCTCTTCATACCCACCTCTGCCCCCCTACACACACACACACACACACACACACACACACACACACACACACACACCACATAGACACACAAGAAAGCACAGAAAACTTCCTCAATAATATGGGTAAAATTCTGAGACTTCAAAAATCTTATATATTGACGAATCTAAGTGAAAGTAAATGGGTCATTCCTTTATGTGGAAGCACACTGTTCAGGGCAATTTGCAAGAAGTGACAACACATGTCAAGGAATGAATTCTGAACACTCACATACAGTTGCTTATGAGGCTCGTTATTCTAAAAAGATCTCAAGGCATTTGTTTGCTTTGCCCTTAGCATACATGTCAGCCTTGGCTACACTGTCATATAGAGTGTGGAGCTGGTTGTGTCTGCCTGTCCCCGAACCCCACACCAGCCAAAACTAAGAGACTCAAGCCAGTGCAATGTCCGTCTTGCTCCTGAGGTGTGAAGATGCAGCTGGGGGGGGGGGCAGCAGCTGGTCTCATCACTTGTATCACTTATGGGAACTGCAGCTTACAGCTAGTGAAAATCCAGGGGGAAAGCACCTCGGGAAAGCCATGAGCCAGGGTTGGTGCTTGAGAACCCAGCATACATGCTGCAGGGTGTGTGCAGCAGCCCTGCAATGGGGGAACATGGAAGCATGCTAGGTGGCCAGCAAGGCGGGGGAGCTTCCTGAAAACTTACAGCAAGGAGTAAACTAGGACCAAAGGTAAGATGCCTGGGCTGCTGTCAGAGCTGGGATACAAAACGGCCCTCACATTGTCTCCAGCTGGTACACTGTTTCGGGAGGATGTGGAGCCCTCTGTGCCAGTAGCCTAGGTAGCAAAGGTAGATTGCTCAGGGTGGGTCTTGAAGGTGATACCTGCTTCTCATTTTTGTTTTTTGTTTTTGTTTTTTTTAATTATTAATTTATCTATTTGTTCACTTTATATCCCAGGTGTAGTCCCCTCCTGTTGATGATGCTATTGTTGTTGTTGTTGTTGTTGTAGACAGTGTCTCACTATGTAGCCCTGGCTGTCCTGGAACCCTCTGTGTGATCTAGGTTGGCCTGAAACGCAGAGATCCAATTGCCTCTGCCTCCTGAGTGTGAGCATCAAAAGTGTGAGCATCAAAAGTGTGAGCCAGCGTATCTAGCCCACTTCTGGTTTACATGTTGTTTTGAAGGGTTTGTTTGTTTTCTGAGACAAGGTCTCAAGAGGCCAGGCTGGCCTTGCATGCTTTGTAGATAAGGACAATAACCCTTGCTGTGGAACTGAGGCAGGGGAATTAAGAGTGTACAGCAAGCTTGAGACCACCCTGCGCTATGTAAGGCCTGAGTGTGAGTCCTGAGTGAACCCATGATGCTTAACATGAGCCAGCATGTGAGGGTCCCTAGCCTCACACCCGAGCCCCTCCCCTCGGGGTGCTCAGGCTCAGAGGGTGGCAAAGGCTTCCTGTGGTCCACGTGCGGTGTGGATCACGTGCGTGCAGTTAGCATCCACCGGTAGAGTTCAACCCATGGAGACTGCTCCCCACATGGTCACATCCAACCACATAAGGCCTAGCTCCACTACAAGCCTTGCCTCCCTCCCACTGTTTGCATTAACCCTGTCTCTCCATTATACACTATAGCATAAACATGCTGAGCTTCCAGGGTGCTGGGGCTCCCTCCATTCCAGGGTCCAGCCCACCCACCTCCAACTTTTCCATGTATCTGTCCATATTTGCCTTTTCCTCAATCCGCCAATCAGGTCCACCCCCTGGAGGCTGGATGAGGCTGAAGCCAAAACCACTGCAGCAAGAAACACTGTCCCGGAAGAGGGTCGCTCAGCCACTGCTCCCTCCCCCACCCGACACGGCTGGGCTCAGGCAGAACCCCAACAGCCATTGTGTAGACCCGAGTGAGCTGAACCTGAAAGCTATATGGAAAGGCAAGAACAAACAGCAGCTAAACCGAGCAAAGTCAGAGGGTACCCAGCAAATCCTGGTCTCTTATTGCAGCAGCCTCAAGACATCACACAGAATGTCCAAAACAGATATAGCCAACGGGACTTTAGTTAGGTGAGTCGGTCCCTTTTCCTGTGACAAAACACAGGAACCTGAGGCAACTGACTGAGGACTCCCAGAGTCAGGAGCTTCTGTCCATGGCCCTAGCCATGAGGGGGTGTGAGGCAGAGCTGAGGGCTGATGGGGGAGAAAGGCTGGACCTTCAAAGGCATGCCTCTGCTGACCTTCTTTTCCACTCAGGCCAACTTAAGTTTCTATGGCCTCCCAGGAAGGCTGCCCAATTCTGAATCTGTCAATAGACTAATCCGATAATCAGGTCAAAGCCCTGATCCCACCAGTCTCCAAAGCACCACCAGGGGTCGGGACACAGCGAACACCAAAGCCGGTGTACAAGACACTGCAGCCGCTAATACACCCATAGCAAGGCTCTTTGACGTGGCGAGCACGGTCATTCTGACAACCGGTGAAACAACTAAATTTGCATGTGAGGACCAATAAGATCAAGCCGGACCTCACACCACACAAAAATGAACAACACTTAAGTTCAGTCAAAGGCTAAAAGCAACTCAAAATTAACCCAAACTACCCAGGTGGTGATGCATCCCTTTAATCCCAGCACTTGGGAGGTAGAGGCAGGTGGATCTCTGTGAGTTGGAGGGCAGCCTGGTCTACAAAGAGAGTTCCAGGACAGCCAGGGCTATTACATAGAGAAACCCTGTCTCGAAACAAAACAAAACAAAATTAACCCAGACTATCTCAGAGGAGCTGAGTTGCTTGCTGTACAGGCATGAAAACTTGACTTCAGGGTTCCAGCATCCATGTAAAAGTCAGGCAGTGGGGGGGAGGGGAGGCTGCAGAGACGTCTCAGCAGTGAGAAAAGCGTGTTGCTCTTGCAGAGGGCAGGAGTTTGGTACCCGGTTCACAACCACCCGGAACTGTAGCTCCGGCCTTCACAGGCTCCTGCACACGCAGCACACACTGACACACGGACACATGCACGAAAATACATCTTCAGAAGTCAGGCATGGCTGTGCACACCTGCACTCCAGCACTGGGAGCAGAGAAAGGCAAACCTTAGGGACTCACCCACCAGCCAGAGTCCTGAGTTCCAGACTCAGGGAAACCTTATTTGAAATAATAAAAGAAAGAAAAAGAGGGTATATGGGCCACTGAGATGTCACACTGTATGAAGGGGCTTGCCGCATAAGCCTGGTGACATGAGTACAGTCCCTCCAACCCACACAAGGCTGGAAGGAGAAAACCAACTCCACAAAGCTGTCCTCTGATCTCTACACAAGAGCTGTGGTGCACATGTGGTGCACACATCATACATACACACTAATAAGTAAAATTACATTTTAATTATAAGGTGGAAAGGTGACTAGAGAAGACATCTAATATTTATCCCTCACTTTCACACATGTGACTGGACCCCAGGTGAATGTAGTTTTGGGGGGCTTTGCTCCAATGAGACACCTCTGACACCGACTGAGAGCAGCATCTGGGATAGCTGGAAAGGAGCCATTTGGGCCCAGGGATTAAGGACGGGACAGGGGACACCAGCCAGACTGCTGTATTGCAAATTGACCAACTATGGGAGGAGGGTTCCAGGCCAACTGGACAAAGCTGCAGGGTGAGAGCATGAGACAGGGACTGTGTGCAGGCCCAGACACTAAGGGATTTGCCCCGCGGAACTGATACCCGGAAGGTTTAATCTTGTTCTTAACCTCCTTTCCCTCCTGTTTAGGACAGTCGGAGTTGTAAGGAAGATACCTTTGTTTAATAAACTCATAATAAAGTCTAATTGTTAAGGAACCAGAGCCAACACTCATGAGTAAGTGCAGCTCACACAAATGCCCCCCACACATATAACACACAAACACACATACAGATCATAGACCTAAAGGTGAGGCTAACATGGTAACAAATATACAGGAAAGTGCAGGAGTAATTCTTTACAACCTTGATGTACATTATTTTTCTCTTTTCTTATTTGGTGGGCTTAGGGTTCTGGCTGAACTCAAGAGCTCATGCATGTTGTGGTAACACCCTCCCACTGAGCTACACACCCCAGCCTGGGGGCTTCTGCTTAAAGACACACAAGCAGAATGAAGAATAAAGGAGAAGCAATTGTCAATTAGACTTCCTCAAAAATTTAAACTTCCAGTCTTCAAAAGTAACCACTAAGCTAGTGAAAATATAGTGGGCAGGGAGATGGCTCTGTGGATAAAGTGCTTGCTAGGCAAGCCTAAGGACATGAGTTTGGATCCTAACACACACACACACACACACACACACACACACACACGCGCGTGCACATGCACACATACACACACGCATGAAAATACAAGATCTGGAAAAGTATTCATAATACATATATCTGACAAAAAACTGCATCCATAATATACAAAGAACACATATAATTCAATAAGATGACAAGTCATAATCATAGGCAAATGTTTTGAGTCAAAATTTCATGAAAGAAAATAGAACATAAAATTCTGCAAGAATGCTGCAAGCCGCTTGGAGGGGCTCTGTGTGGTAGATGTAAACATGTTTTTGTTTTGATCCCAAGTGTGGGATGGGGAACAGACTTGTGAGAGAGCAGGTGATGTTTATCCACTTAGAAATCAAACCACCTCATGTGGGGACTTGGTTTTTGCCAGCTAAAAACACATCCTAGGATAGACTCTGAGAGGAGATACATATATGAGCCCAAAACAGGAAGCTGGGACTTTTTGGGTCTTGGCATTGTTTGGCTGTTCATCACTCCACTTCGAGATGCTTCTAAAGAGAACTGCTCCAGTGAAGGCTTCGAGGCCCCAGGCTCTGGCTGCTGCTCTGGGTTCCGGCTGCTGTTCACCAGGTTCCATCAGCAACTTTGGTGGGATTGCTGGTCTGCTGAAATCCTGCCCACTATACCACGGGAATTGCTCCCAGGAACTGAATTCAACAAGGTCTACTTCTCCTGTTCCCATAAACCTCTTTTCTCTCCCATCTAGGGTAGGTGGGTTGGAAGGGAGGCACACACATTAAAGAACCCCAAATAAAGTGGATTTGGAAAAGGGGAAGCCGACAGCTCTGCAAGCAAGGTCTGGGGATTTATCAGTGCACAGCCCAGGGCCTTGTAGACGTTTAGCAAAGTCTGAGCGAGGATCCGAGCTCCATCAAGTAAGGCTTAGCCCAGCCACTGTGGAAAGAGCACAGGCGAGCACCCTCGTAGCTCAGTGGGGCCTACAGATGGTCCAGGGAGCCCAGCTGAAAGAGCGACTGACGAATGCGTCCTCCTCAGAGGAGTCATCATCACACTGGCCATAAACAACCTAGCCAGCAGCTCCCACGGTAAGCAGGTTATCGCCGCTACCACCCACACACAGCACCGGGTTCAGCAACCACACACCGCCAAGAGAAGAAGAGGAAGAGCCCGAGAACTTCCGACACCGTCAGGGGGTGCTTTGCTGGGGTGCAGCTCCATGCCAGAGCTTTTGTCTAGAATAGCCACAGCCAGGCTAACCACTCCCAGCACAGCAAAATAAGTTAACAAGTTTCAAGAATTGTGTGTGTGTGTGCGTCACTCTTGCACACATACCATCCCACACACACATCTGTATGTAGGTGACCACAGAGGCAAAAAGAAGCTCTGGGCTCCTTAGATAGAGCTGGAGTTACAGGAAGTTAGAGGTGTCCGACATGGGACCATGGCTGCGCGGCACTGTAACCGCTGGGCCAGCTCTCCAGCCCCATCAGTCATGGTTGAAAAACACAACAAAACCTTACTTTGGAGATAGGCACCAGGACAGAGGTACTAGAAGAAAACAGAAAAAATGCCTCTTTAACACAAAGGGAATGTAGACACTTATAAATTGCTCGAACTTGAGCAACTGAGTCATACAGATGAAACCAGACATCCCGCTGTGCCACCTGGCTCCCCACCTGGCTCCCCACCTGGCTCCCCACCTACCTCCCCACCTGCCTCCCTACCTGCCTCCCCACCTGCCTCCCTACCTGCCTCCCCACCTTCCTCCCCACCTGGCTCCCCACCTACCTCCCCACCTGCCTCCCCACCTTCCTCCCCACCTGGCTCCCCACCTGGCTCCCCATCAGACCCAGCCAGAAGTTCCTCACTGTGGAAGCACAGGCTGGCTCCCCTCTCCCCCAAGTGGCAGCACAGGCCTGTCGGAAGGGGAAAGCAGGCTGCCATAAGTTCCGGGCCAGCCTGGGCTACAGAGAAAGACCTAACCTCAAAACCACAGGGAACACAAGCCACCAGAGGTCCTCCCAGCGCATTTGGAGGCTTCTTACCTTGTGCCCCCAGGACTCTCCTAAGCGGGAGGCCTGGAGAGACCAAGAAAACTTAGGATGCCTTTGAGTTCTTTCAGTAGAGGTGAGCATCAGACACGCTGGTCCCTGGGGAGGTGCTTGCTCTGGCATCTCGGCTCCAGTGAACCTTGCCCGGAACTCAAAAAGAGCAGGTAAAGGACACTTCCAGAGCCTCTTGAAAGGAAAGCCCACAGGTGGGTAGGACCTTGCTCTGTAGGCAGCTCTCTAAAGTGTGGGGAAGTCCATAGAAGTCCACTTCTCTGCGGCTGGCATTACAGGCTCATGGATATTGTAAAGATTTGATTTTAATTTTTAAAAGTAAGACTATTTCCCATGCCTTTGCCCAAATGCTTTCCTCTAAACAACTTGATCAACTTGGTCCTGGTGTTCGTTTGTTTTCTGTTTGCCTGTGACCTGAACTCACCCTGTAGCCCAGGCTGGCTTCCAACTCAGGCTGTCCTCCTGCCTCAACCTCTCATAAAGCACCCTGGCTTGTAATAAGGTTCTGGTGCTTACCTCTGCACCTCAGGCGCTAGGCTGTGGGTTCTCTGAGTACGCAGCCCTGTCTGACTGCCCAACATTGTCTCCAGCAGCAGAGACACGTGTGGCAGATCCCACTGGGAGCAAAAAAGATGCAGGCTCTGCAGTGATTAGCTCCCAGTCACAGATCCAGTCGCACGCAGTGGGGAGAGGTGGCTTTTACTGAGGCATGTGAGAAAGCCCATCCGTGCATAACAATGTTACAGCATTTGTTTTAGCATACATAATCCACTCAGTATGCTAACGAGCAGTAGACATTTGTATTTTCCAAATCATAGGTTAGCGATAATTGTGGCACTTATACTCTTATCTATTGCAAGCCATCCAACAAAGAGCAGGGAATGGCACGAAAAATAAAGACCTTTGAATTCATGAGCAGGAACATACACACTACCCGTATACAAGACATCGGCAGCTCAGACCTGGCACATGAACGCCCTATGTAAACCCAAACGGAGGGACCACAACCCCAAGGGAAATCCCATTTCTAGCAAAAAATCCAGATATTGAGACTGATACCAGAGGTATTCCCTACGCCAGACAGCAGCAGTCTGAGAAAAAGCCAGCTCTTTTTTATTTTGCAAAATCGATGCGCCGCTTCACAACCCTGAGCAGGGCAGCCGAGGTGGCGTTAATAATGTCAAGTGACCATTATACCTCTATTTCCTGTGGAGAAAAACACTCCTCCAAAGGGGAAAGTGGGGCTGGAAGAACCGCGGCGCAAGTGAGCCAGCTCACTGAAAGACCTGGGATTCGAACGGAGGACGCCGGCACGCCGGGCGAGCCCCGCTCGGGGTCTGCGGACCTGGAGTCGGCCTGAGCCGCGGGCGCGCGCCCCCGTGCGGAGCCCCGCCTACCGGGCCGCGAGGGGCGGGGCGACCGCGCTCTGCTCGCGCCCTCACCCGCGCTCGTCAGGCGAGCTCACCCGAGTGGCACCAGCATAGAGGCTCGCGCGGCCGCTTCCTTAACGCAGGCGCGGTGGCCAAGTGGTAAGGCGTCGGTCTCGTAAACCGAAGATCACGGGTTCGAACCCCGTCCGTGCCTGCTCCGGTTCCTTTCCTATTCGGGCAAGGGAGACTTTTTAGATGAGACCGTTAAAGATCCCAACTGTCAAGCTTGAGCTTTCAATTTCATTTCTTTCCTGGAACAACTGGCTGCTTTGGCTGTTTTCTTTCGGATTGTTTTCAATTTAACTCCTCCCTTCCCCCTCCTCCCTCGCTCGAGGTGACAGTGGGTGGTCCAGCCTCCGCCCTTATGGACCGCGATCTCCGCAGGATCTCCTGGAAAACAGCGCCCCTTATATGTCACGAGGTGCTTTAATTTCTTGGCGAAGTTCTCCCAGTGCACCTAATGGACAGAGATCGCAATCTGGAAATCACCTGTACACCTTGCGGTAAAAGCTTCCTAGCTGATTGGCACCTGCCTGGCTTCAGGGCACTTCATTAAAATCCGACGTTACCCGCCCTAAAGAGAGAACCGCTGTTGGCCCACACCGAGCCAGCTGGAGTTTATCTCGCTTGCAGTGTTTGAAAGGAAATCCGCGCACGAGGACATCCCCTTCGATTAGAGAGGAAGCCCCGCCTGCACTTGGAACGGTTCTGATCTGAAAATGTAAGCCCCTGGGCCGGAGCCTCCTTTCGCCCCCTAGCTAAAATGGGTCGCGTGGCCCAGAGGCGGCGTTGGTTAGGAAGCAACCAGACACTTCCTGCAGAGTGGCCTCTGTACATGGAGCGGCATACGTCGAAGAGGTTTGGTTTGCATTCTCAAAGGATGTACCAGAGGGTGCTCGAAGTGCCTTTGAAGAGACTGTCTGACTCCAACTCTAGGACCAGCATCTTGTAGAACGTGACTAACACCTTGACCCAGTTTGTGGAAACCTGTCCGAGGCTGAACCAGGCACCTATGAAGCTGCTAAGTGTGCTCCTGAGAGAGCTAGACTCAGGCGGGGACCAATCAAACCAGAGCAGGCTCTCCTAACTGGAAAGGGTGATGTGTCAGACTCCTCACTGGACAGCAGTGAGTCTCACAAGTGTGACTATGCAGTGGTTAAGACACAGCTACCGTCCCCTCGATCCTCTGGGACAAGGTCTTGTCACTGTGTTTCTAACAAGCTTCCGGCCACATTCTGAGAACTGCCGCCCTGCAGAGTCATGTCACAAAGCCACACTGCCAACCCAGGAAAGACATGGAACATAACCCTCGCCAAAGTAGCAGCTGGAGCTGAGTGCAGCCGGAAAGCTCTTGCTGGGCACGCAGGAACCCCTGAGATCGCACTCCCAGCACCTACCCATAAGAAAAAGGCACGATAGTACAGGTCTGTAATCTCAAAGATGGGGAAGGCAGAGGCAAAGGGGTCTCTGAGTTCGAGGCCAGCCTGGTCTATAGAGGGAGTTCCAGAACAGCTGGGGCCACACAGAGAAACCCTGTCTTGAGAGAGAGAGAGAGAAAAAAGGAGACTCTAGCCTTTCTATGTACATTTGCATGCTCACGTGCACACATACACAAACACAAACATACACATGAACATCCATGCTTGTGACATGTCAAGCTGGGGTTTTATGTTACAATGCAGGTGGGACAGCAGGAGATCCAGGGATGCCCATGGTGGCTTTTGGAAACAGAAACAGAAGGAAGAAGCTGTCAGAGGACCATTTCCACTCTGGTGCTGGACACTACACTTTCTACAGGACGATGGTGCTTCGTGTGAAGTTTTATTGCCACAGAATCACACAAAGATGGCCTCTTAGAACAAAGCAAGTCGAAGCAACAAGTCAATCCTCAGAGCATGCGCTTCTCCAGTGTGCCCTTCCTTTGTGAATTTTTTAAAAAATTTAAAGGTTTTATTTGTTTTATTTATGAGCGCTCTATCTGCATGTGCACATGCAGGCCAGAAGGGGGCATCAGATCCCAGTATAGATGGCTGTGAGCTACCATGTGGTTGCTGGGAATTGAACTCAGGACCTCTGGAAGAATAGACAATGCTCTTATCCACTGAGCCATCTCTCCAGCCCCTCCTTTGTATATTTTATGTCCTTTCCCACAGTAAAAATGTTTCCAAGCCAGGTGTGCTGGTTCTCACCTGTAATAGCACTTTGGAGAGGCTGAGGTAGGAGGATGGCAAGTTCAAAGTCAGCCTGGGCTATGTATAAGACCCTATAGCAAAAAGCAACACAACAGACAACAACAAAGCCGGTGTGGGCAGAGCACTTGCATTCACAAAGCTCTGAGGTTTCATCCCCAAGACCACACACACACACACACACACACACACACACACAGAGAGAGAGAGAGAGAGAGAGAGAGGGGGGGGGGTGGGGGAGAGAGAGAGAGAGAGAGAGGACAATTTCAAGTATGAGATGTTTTCTGTTTTTAAAATCTATTGTGCCTCTGTTTATACGTCTTCGTGTGTGTGAAGGGTCAATGTCCCATGTGTTCCTCTGTTGCTATCCTCTGCCTTGTTTTTCAAGACACAGCTCTCATGGCGCTCACTCTTGTCAGCAGGCTCCACAGAGTCAGCTGTCCACCCCACCCACCCATGCTAGGGTTGCAGCCATAAGTGCGCCTCCCGACCCAGCTTCTTACCTGGTGCTGGGGACCTGAACTCGGGCCCTTGCAGGACAAGTACGTCACCAAGGACGTCGTCTCCCAGCTCTGTTTGCTGCTTCCTTTGTTTCTGTTTTGAAGCTTGGAAGATTAAACAGGAATCCCAAGGTGTCACCACCTCAAGTTGAGAAGTTGAAGGGTGTGGTGTGTGTGTGTGTGTGTGTGTGTGTGTGTGTGTGTGTGTGTGTGTGTTTGCGGAGTGTGGTGGAGCTGTGAAACTAGAGAGCTGTGTTCTATAGAATCAGAAACCAGTGACTGAAATGCTGAATTTAAGTTGTTTACACTTTTGTCAGTGAAGCTGGCCCTGTGTGTGAATGAGCCAGATGTTGATTTAAACCACTTGTGCTCATGAATATATAAAGCCGTGTTTGGATTTCCAGAGCTTTTGCATGGATTCCGTGTCTGCAGGTCTCCTTGAAGGCCGCTGCCTTTGTGAGGAATCACTCAATCCAGGATCCCGGAAGGGAAGAAGGTCGCTAACGCTGAGAGGAAGGGGCTGAACTAGAGCTTATCAACAAGGGAACAGACCACCAGGGAAAGGGTCGCTTGCATGGCAAGCCCATGGCTTTACACCTCTCTGTTTTTGAATAAACAGTGGCAGCAAAGAGTGGAACAGGTTTCCTCAAGCCGAAGAACGTGCCTTGTGTTTCCATGCAGAGACCAGCAATCTCCAAGGAAGAATTATTTGTCCGCAGACTGCACAGGTGCAAGCTGCAACAGTGCCACCTGGTGGCAGCCTGAAGCAAACGCACTCATGCGTTCAACTCTACCCCATTGGAAACAGCCTGGGCCTGGCCATTTAACTCACACTATGCCCTGTGTGGTGTCCTTCACTGTAAAGTCAGAGTGACACACGGTCCTTTACTTCTTCTGTTGTGGACTTCCCTCCATTACTGAGGTGGGGGGTGATCCCAGGGCCTCCAGTGTGCTAGGTAAACAGACTACCACTAAATTACAGGCCCCTGTTAAATTTAACTTTGAGACAGGGTCTCACTAAGTTACCCAGGCTGGCCTCAAATTCTTGATTCTCCTGCCTGAGAGATTACATGTTTACTCCATCGCACTTGGCTCCGTCACGGACTGAGGACCAGCCAGGATGGTTCTACAAGAGATACGTCATGACATCACTGAAGAAACTGTTTATTATCTGAAGGGGTACCAGTGACCGCAGTGGAGTCCGGGAAGTCTGTGTTCTGTACTGTTTTAAGACATATTCTAATACCTATACTATAGGGTCTGGGAGCTGTGCATGTGCACTTGTTTTTGCCAAAACTCCTTCCCAGGTCCTTCTCAGATACAGTGGAGACAGAAATCTATCAAAGGCTATTCTGGGGAACCAACGAGTTTATTGAGGGAGCACAGGTGAGGTGTGAGTTGTCCTCACAGAGCATAGGTGAGGGAGCACAGGTGAGGTGTGAGTTGTCCTCACAGAGCATAGGGGTGAGGGGTGGGTGCTCCTCCCTCACAGAGCACAGGTGTGGGGTGGGTGCTCCTCCCTCACAGAGCACAGGTGTGGGGTGGGTGCTCCTCCCTCACAGAGCACAGGTGAGGGGTGGGTGCTCCTCCCTCACAGAGCACAGGTGAGGGGTGAGTGTTCCTCCCTCACAGAGCACAGGTGTGGGGTGGGTGCTCCTCCCTCACAGAGCACAGGTGTGGGGTGGGTGCTCCTCCCTCACAGAGCACAGGTGTGGGGTGGGTGCTCCTCCCTCACAGAGCACAGGTGAGGGGTGGGTGCTCCTCCCTCACAGAGCACAGGTGAGGGGTGGGTGTTCCTCCCTCACAGAGCACAGGTGTGGGGTGGGTGCTCCTCCCTCACAGAGCACAGGTGTGGGGTGGGTGCTCCTCCCTCACAGAGCACAGGTGAGGGGTGGGTGCTCCTCCCTTACAGAGCACAGGTGAGGGGTGGGTGCTCCTCCCTCACAGAGCACAGGTGAGGAGTGGGTGTTCCTCCCTCACAGAGCACAGGTATGGGGTGGGTGCTCCTCCCTCACAGAGCACAGGTGTGGGGTGGGTGCTCCTCCCTCACAGAGCACAGGTGTGGGGTGGGTGCTCCTCCCTCACAGAGCACAGGTGTGGGGTGGGTGCTCCTCCCTCACAGAGCACAGGTGTGGGGTGGGTGCTCCTCCCTCACAGAGCACAGGTGTGGGGTGGGTGCTCCTCCCTCACAGAGCACAGGTGAGGGGTGGGTGCTCCTCCCTCACAGAGCACAGGTGTGGGGTGGGTGCTCCTCCCTCACAGAGCACAGGTGTGGGGTGGGTGCTCCTCCCTCACAGAGCACAGATGAGGGAGCACAGGTGAGGTGTGGGTTGTCCTCCCTTACAGAGCACAGGTGAGGGGAGGGTACTCCTCTCTCAAAAGGCTGCACTATAAAGTCTTTGCCCAGCAGGGATAATGGCTTTCCATAACCACACAGATGAAGAACCCTCCCATTTAGGTCACTCTTGTCCCAGCGTGTGCTAGGAAGCGGCTGGACACTCAGGTGAGGTCCTGTGACCCTCCCCTGTCCTCTATGCGGGGCTGTAAACAGCCCACAAGCCCAGATGACTGCACACCAGCACTCATACCTACTGTTATTATTGTCACTAAAACAGAGCATCAACCAAAGGTCTGTGAAGTTACAGTTATTCAGGCGCAGCTAATGCCAGAGGTCAGCACGCCTAGCTCAGCTGGGCTTGGGGATAGTCCTATACAACACCTGCACACGCTCACACAAACAGATGTGTAATCGCTGGGGTGTGGCTGGGTGGTAGAGTGCCATTTAGTGTAAGGCCCGGGACTCCATTCCCAGCACCGAGCACATTCATACAAACGACTGCGCAAGTTTAACTTCAACAGTTTGATAACATGGGAATCAGTACACCCTTGATACCAAGAAATATGCAGACATGTTGGCTCCAAAAGTTCCCTTGTGTCTCTGACATCTCCATATTGGTTTGGGTCTGGCAAGTACTTATCCCTGGAATCTCTAACAGCTGGAACTGACCACCAGGCATCGTGTTGGGACCCACCTCTGGCATCTGCTGCTCTTGAGGGATTGCAACTGCACAGAACTTTTCTCGATGTTCTGTTTTTGTGAAAATGACTATCAGTGTGAATGCTGGTGCACACATGTGCACTGATTTTTGTAGACAGAGCTGTGTTTATCTTTGTTTCGGAGAGAGAGCACCACTATGGAGCTGAAGTTGTCTCGAACTCATGATCCTCCTCAACTCCCTAAGTGCTGGGATTACAAAGGTGCATGCATCGCCACAACCTGCGCTGGTTTCTTTCTCCACACAAGATGATTACACATCCGGCTGTGGATAAGGAGAGACTTTCAGGTGAGGGTGAGAGACGAGGAGGAAACCACAGTGCCAACAATGAAAGACTGTCCATCGGAGTCACGGTTTCTTCACACAAATGTATAAAAGAAAAGCCATAAAGAGCTCACAGAGGCAAGGGCTCTGGAGGGCAAGGTGGGCCACACTGGGCCTGCACTCACAGGAATGAGATACCAATGAAAACGCTGACTGTGTCCCAGCCTCTGACACAGGAGCAGGCCTGGCAGGTCCTTCCTCACCACCCACCCGGGCTTAGAAAGCTCCATTAAAGAATAAAAATCGGGCCCTTTCATAGGGGAGTGAGCAATCGGTGTACATTCCTGCCCTGAGAACCACGGGTCAAACCAGCAACACTAGAAAGAAGTATGGCCAAGCACGATGTGGTGCAATCAGGGCACGCTAGGGGGAGCTCTGCTGCGCAGACCACAAGTTTCCTGCCAAGGGGCCCCCTCACTCAGGTGAGTGTACATGGATGACTTCCTGTGGGCAAAACTGAACCAACAAACCAGGAAGCCTCCCTTCATGCAACATCTGCCTTCTTTCTCCTCTCCCTCCTCCCCTGCCCCCCCTCTCTCCCCCCACTCTCTCTCTCCTTTGTTTTCCCTCTTCCTCCTCTTTCTTTTAGTTCAAGACAAAGTCTCAAGTAGCTCAGGCTGACCTAGTACTCTCCATGTAGAAGAGGAGCCATGAACTTCTGCCTCCATCTCTCACGTTGACGTGTTTATAATCGTGCATCGGCATGCTCAGTTTGTGTGGTACTGGGGAAGCACTCAAGCTTCACGCATGCTAGGCAAGCACTCTGCCGACAAAGCCAGCCTATAGCCCTGTTCTGCTCCCAATGGCTGTTGCCCAATAGGGCTGTGGCCCTTTGGTTGCCAAACCCATTAGCCAGCTATATATTTTTTTAATCTGGATTTTTTTTTAAGAATATGAAATTCCCTGGCTTTAAAATGTATTGCTATTATTTTAGATGCTATGTGGGCCAAATGAAACACATCCAGATTATCTGGGCCTGTGGACAACCTCTAGGCAATAAACAACAACAACAACAACAAAATGAACACTTTCAACTTCAGCAGGCATTTATTTTTCAGTTGCTGTTGGTGTAAGAGTCAGGGTCACAGCAATGCTTGTGAGGACTTCAAAGAAGAGCTCTGTCCCCGTAGGGAAGCAGAACAGCCTTCTGTGTCCGTTTAGGCCGGAATTTCTTGTATCTTTCTTTAATTGCTTGCTTGCTTCTCCTCCCCCTCCTCCCCTTGTCAGAACAGGTCTCACTATATAACCCTAGCCAGCATGGAGCTGGCCATGTAAAACAGGCCTACCTCAGTCTCATAGAGGTCTGCCGTGCTGCTGCGATAAAAGGCTGGAGCTGCCACCACCACACACAGCTTGCTCACTCTTCTTTCTTCCTTTCTTGCGTTTTAGTTCATTCTTCCCTTTCTTGTTTGTGTTTGGTGGTGTGTGTGCTGTGTTCTTTGTGGGTCATGTGTGCACGTGTGTGTGTGTGTGTGTGTGTGTGTGTGTGTGTGTGTGTGTGTGTAGGCTGGAGATCACTGCCAGTGTCGCCTTGTATTTTGAGTTAGAGTGTCTCACTGTAGCTGGAGCCTGCCCACTCAGTTAGACTGACCGAGCAGCAAACCCCACGGACTCTCCTGTCCCTGCTCCCCAGGTGTGCACTGCCACACGCTCCTTTCCATGTGGGTGCTGAGTCAGATTGAGGGCTCCGTACTTGCGGAGCAAACACTTTACCATCTGAACCACCTCCTCAGTGCTTGCGTGGTTTTTACGAGACACAACATCCTTTGTGAGGGACCCTCACTGTAGCCAAGGCTAGTCTTCAACTCTTCACACTTCCGCCTCTGCTTCCCAAGGGTTGGGATTACAGCGTACACTCACAAGCCTGGCTTCCTCCAGTGGGTTGGCATACTGAAACTCTGAGCATTCAACACTCTTTCGCCAGGGATCCAGGGACAGGCCAGTCCGCTTGCTCACCTATCCAGGTACAGATAGATGCCTCCTCCGCTTTGACACCAGTGGGTTTGGAAGTGGAGTAATGCTGGTGACAGGGACAGCTAACCACACCTCGCCTTTACACTTGTAACTCTACAGCACACACAGACACACCTGCTCCACATCACATGAGGTTGCACACGATAAGTGCTATAATTTATTGAGCACTTACTTTGCGCTTGATCTCTGCAAGGCTCCGTGGGGATCATGCAATTTGATCCCTTCTCATCCCAGACAGTGCCACCATGGGAACTGAAACTCAAGAGGGCCAGAGCCAGTACAGACTCAGCTGTGGCTAGATCTCTGGTTTCTTTTTGTCGTAAAGCCATGCCTGTGGCATCACCCCCTAACAGGTGACAGTCTTTACCTCACCCATCCAGTCCTTCTCTTCCAGTGCCTTCCTTCCTTGTGCTTATTTTCCTAAACAAATATTGCTGGAGCTCCACTGTGTGTCAGGTGGGGCATGGTGCCAGGGCTCCAGAGCTCCAGAGAAGAAGGCCTGGGAACCACTAGAGGCTCACAGATGAGTGGCAGGCATGGGGTGGGGGCGAGGATGCTGAGACCAGGATACAATGTAATGAGAGAGGAACAGGAGCTCAAGGCTGAAGCAAAGGAGAAGGCTGACATTGGAAGCAAAGAGTAGGTACCAGGTCAGAAGCCAGGGGAGGTGGTCCAGTGGACTGAGCATCCTTAACCTGGAGGAGTCTGAGTAGAGCTCCTGTTAAAGCTTGTGCCCATCCCCCAAAAGCCACACACATCTTCTGCTCGCATGCATAGGTATCTTTGGCTACACACAGCCTGTGGGCCACAGGTTGGACACCACAGAGCTTCTCTGGGCCTCAGTTCCCCCATCTGTAAAGTGAGAGTTAAGAAGGTCTAAACCAGCCAGGAGTGGTGGCACATGCCTGTAATCCCAGCACTCAGGAGGCAGAGGCAGAGGCAGAGGCAGAGACAGGTGGATCTCTGTGAGTTCTTGGCCAGCCTGGTCTACATAGTGAGTTCCAGGATGGCCAAGGCTACACAGAGAAACCCTGTCTTGAAAAGAAAAAAAAAGGGGTAAACTAGTGGTAATGGCCCTTGTATAGAAGAAAGAAGCCACTTTGTAGCTCTTTGGAGGAAGGGGCGGATTTAAAAGAGCCTTTCCGTTAGGAGTACTTAGCAAAACCATTACTCGTTACTTGGAGAGGACAGAGCTGAAATCAAGAAGAGAGAAAATACCAGGCCCACAGGAAAGAGGAGCAGGGCAGTGTGTGTGTGAGGCCTGGGGAGCCATGCTCTGCACTTGAGATGACCTCTCTTGGGACAGCGGCTGGGACAGCTCTGGGTCCTTCAGGATGATCGTGCTCCCTACCTGTGTATGGAGGACCAATTCAGAAGGTCCTGCCTGAATCCAAAGAGGTTAGTGGCAGAATACAGGAGGGCAAAACAGACTCTCCAGAGCCAAGTGGGCGGCAGCACAGGCAGGGAAGGCCTGGCTTTTCTCAAGGCCACTGGATTGTCAGAGTGGTACCACTAAAGCAAAGGGAGATAGGGCGCTGCCTGGCTCATTCTGGGGGGCAGGAGGTGTTCTCTGCAACACACACACACACACACACACACACACACACACACACACACACACACACACAGAGTCAAGCACGTGCACTCTCCCCTCCCCACAGAACCAAGAGTCTACATTGGTTGATGTGCTTTTTTTCTGAGTGTGACAACATTGGCCAACAGAGGACAGCAAATACATTTTTTATGATCCCGGAAAGCTCAGTCCAGTCACGTTTTCGCGCAGAGAGGCAGGGCTCCGGAGAGGGACAGGCAGGGACAGGCGTGTCTCAGTTACTCGGATCCTCTTTGGCCAAGATGGGTGGTGGCTTCTGTAATGATTCTGGGGCTCCTTGGGTAGGGGTGTAGGAGGGCGATTTCAGGACGGCTGAGCTAGGGAAAACTTCCTAATATCGAAACCTTTTGGGGGTCAGAGTGACAGCTCCAGAGCTCCAGTATTTAGCCAGAAGGAAAGCGTCCCCTTTGTGCCCTACCCCCATTTCCAGAGCTGGGGTTGCAAGAGTGCCCGTGGATTCGGAAGGAGACAGCTCAACTTTATGTTTGGGTCCGACGGTGGGTTGGTTTGGGAGTAACTCTTGGGAACTGAATGGAGCGTGTCCCTGAAATTTAGACCGGGGGTCTTCAAAGGACCGCAGTACTCATGAGGAGGTTTGAAATAGACAAGAGGTGGGGGCGCGTCTTGCTGCCTCGCCTGCGCCTCTCTCTCTCTCTCTCTCTCTCTCTCTCTCTCTCTCTCTCTCTCTCTCTCTCTCTCTCTCTCGAACGGGGGGGGGGGTGGTGGTGCTGAAAGTTGGGGGAGGTGCTCCTTGCGGCAGGCACCGGGAGTTCCCAAAAGGGACTCGAGGGCGGGTCTGAATCTTAAGTGGATGCTTCCCCATTTGGACCCCAGCTGCTCCCACCTCCAGTTCAGGGATCCCTGGAATCTTGCCTGCCCCCTCACTTCACCACCCCCAACCTCCCAGAGGGAAGGCACAGTGGCAGCTTCCTCTCTTAGCACATTAGAAGTGGGGAGTCTTCTCCCTCCCCTAGTATGGAAAGCCCTAGGATCTGTTCTGTCCCTTTCCGCATCTCCCGCAAGGGTCGCAACTGACATGGCCCGGGCCACATTTCTAGGAATGCGAGTGACGATAGACTGTGTCAGTAGAGGGTTTCTAGGAAGGTATCTCCCTCCTACCCACCCAGCCACTGGGGCGGGCGAGCTCGACTGCAAAGCTCCATCCAGCCCTCTCCCAGGCCCGGCTGAGGAGGAGCCGCCTCCCCAGCCCGGCCAACCCTCGGCCGGCCCTGCCCCCGCCCCAGGCCGGCCACAGGGCTGGGGGGGAGGGGGAGGGCAGGGGCCAGGCCGTGGGGGGCGGGGGCCGCCCGGGCGGGGGCGCGGCTTTGTGGCGGGCGCGGAGGCCGGGTGCAGCCCCGTGGGCTCGGCGCGCTGTTCTTGCCGTAGGAAAGCTTGTCTCACTGAGCGTTGCTGAGGAGGGGGCTGGGTTTGCTTTTTGTTTCTGGAAGTCCCCCTTCACCCTCGTTAACCCCTTCGTACCGCTGAGAGGATCGCGTAGAAAGGCTGCAGGGCCCCAGGGCGCACCCCACCCCGCGCACGCCCGCTGGGGCGCTAGAAGGCGAAGCCCCGGGGGGCTCCCTGCACCCAGGAGGAGGCGCGGTGAGTGTCCCAGCTCTTCCTGCACAGCTCTCTGCCTCGGGGTGGGGCGGAGAGTGCGGCAGGTGGGTGCTTTAGGCCCTGGGGAGTGGGGTGCGGGGCAGCTGTTTGCCAGGGTGGGTGGGTGGGGGCCGGAGCGGGGAGGTGTCTGCAGGGGCCGGCGCTCGACTCTTCCCGGGACCCAGCTCTAGACGCTTGTCTGGGCTGCTGCCATCCTGGCGGCTGGAGACGCGATCCCCGCCCGAACCCCTTCCCCAAGAGGGGCGTGTGTGAGGCCAGGAGGTGGGACAGGGGCGAGGCAGCTCCTACTTCCCTAATACTGGGGCTTGGAGATGAACTGGGTGGTGGAAAATCAACTACCCCGCCCCCACCCCGGAAAACCCATTGGAGACACTGACTCGCTGCGAGACCCCGATATCAATGCCGCGCCGGACACTCCACGTGCGTCCTGGGGCGTGCTAGCAGGGCGCGCTGGGGGCCCGGTCCCCGAGAGTCTGCAGCAGCTTACCATATCCTCCTAGATAAAGTTAGGGGGCCCCTCCCCCTAGGAGCAGTTGGCCTTGGCGCTTTGGCTGTAGTCTATAGCCAGGCTGGAATGAAATAAATAGATTAAAAGTAGGTTTCGGTGTGAGGCTCGGGATGTCTGGGACTGAGACAACACCAAGTTGGGGGTGGTTAGGGAAAAAAAGACATTTGATTCCAGTGTGTGAGGCGGGGAGTGGCGGTTCTGTTTTCTCTTGCTTCCAGTCCCACCAAGGGGAGCGGAGGAATGTGACGCTCACGCCTTCTGAGGACACATCCATATTTATAATTTATTTTTAGGAGAAGTTGTGAAAAAGGAGGGAGGGTTAAAGTGAGAGGAAAGGTGTGCTTGGAATGGCGTCCTCTCGGGAACCCGAAAGCTAATTGAGCTATTAAAGATGGAAATAATTTCTCCCAATCTGGGCTGAACAGCAAATTTGACTTTAATGAGCGACAATTAAGGGCATAAACGGAACTTTATAATGCTGGAGGTGGGATGGGTGTTTGAGATTTATGCTTGGTAAAAAGACTTTGCGGGAGTACTGGTATTTGCTGTAATGTTTTCAAGCTTGATTATGTGGGACGGGTGGCCAAGGTTAGCCCAGTGTCTCCCTCCACAGCGACCCCATGGCTTGGGGGGAGATAGACCTTCCTTCCAGCAAGAAGAGGCAGGAGTTTTTAGTTACCCTGTCTGTCTCTAAGACAGGGCTGCTTGGAACTGGGAACTGCCAACCCAGAAGGGGTTCACTTCACAGAAGAGGCTTCTGAGGCTGTGGGCCCAGAATCGGGGTTTTGAGGGCGAGATGAGTTTGTGTTTTATCCAACTGGCCCACAAAGTCCCGCTTTTGGGGTCATCCTAACTGCAGAGGATTCAGGCCTTGGCAGCAGCTGGAGGGAGGGCCGTGACCCAACACCCTCAGGCTACCGGTCTGAAACTAAAATCCGCAGAGGAGGAAGGCTGGCTTCTTTGGTCAAAGGGAAAGGCTGTTTTGGAGCGGGAGGGTATTATCTAGCTCCGTGCTGAATTCTCAGTACAAGCCTGCCCTGGCCCCTCTCCCTGACAGGCAAACAGATAGCAAACCGTGGTGTGTGTGTGTGTGTGTGTGTGTGTGTGTACACTCCCGGAGCAGCTTAGTAAGTCGTTGTAGTGGACAATACCAGTAGGAAACGGTCTCCCTGGGCTGTGTTTTCCAGCCCTTAAACATCACTGAGATCATAAGCTACAATGTATGGAACTCTACAGTTTATTTCTGTCAAAGGAGCAAGCTGCTGGCTGTTGGCTTCCACCTGGACTCAAGAATTCTTTGCTACCTCCATGTTGAACAAAGCATTGTGTAAGAAAGTCTGGGCAGCATGTTCAGAGCAGAGCAGATACCCCTCTTAGGAATTCTCCTTAGTGTACACACACACACACACACACACACACACACACACACACACACACCCCTCTGCTCTCTGTTGGGTAAGCACAGCACACCATAAATGCGTCCACACACTTAAGCAGTTTGCAAACCTGAATTTAAATTAAGCGTTCACAGCAGGGAATACAACGCCCCAATACCTGATAGCTGATTGAGTGATTTGTTCTGGGTGGCACATGGACATGGAGATGTCACTTGTCCCTTCTTCGGCAGACAAGAAAAGCCCTTTCCTTCCACAGTTCCTTTTCTCTGTACAAGGCACAGTGAGCCCGCGCTCTTTCCAGGAGTCCACACACAGTGGCTCCGAGGCTCACCTCGGGTGGGTGACAGCCACATGGTGAGCTGTGCTTGTGCTGTGCTGACTTGACACCTTGAACTGGCTGCCAGATCCTTGTACCCTGCTAAATAATCTCGCCAAATTAGCCTTTAGTGATGCTTGTACAAATAGAGTGCTTCCTGTGACTTAATGACCCCGGAGTACCAGATGATGTTGCTTAGACAGACCATGAGCTATCACGGAGGTGAGGAGGAAGCTGAGGGTGAAAATTATGGGATTGTAAACAGTGCAGAAAGCCAAGCAGAAACTCAGCGTTAAATGTGAACCAATCCCTGCTTTTAAGGTGAGCATGCCCAAAGCACGGGGCAGTGTTTACATTCAGCTCTCTGGGTCCACACATGTAATTATGAATATATTTAGCAAACTGCTCCCCCCACCCCCTCACCACCATCTTCAAGGCAGAGTTCAAAAACAGGTAAAGAGTCGTGGCAAGGAGATTATAAATCATAACTTTGCAGTGAGAGGTGGCCGTCCCAAAATCAGCAAAGCAGCATAGATTGTCTTACATTCTCAGCAGCTACCGAGCTTCAATCCCCTGCCAAAAAAAAAAAACCTGACAAGGAAGTGATGGGTACCCTAAATCCGTTCAGGTGTTTCTCCCTTGGCCTGTCTGTGTGAAACTTCATTAAGCCTTTGCTGTTCCCCACCACTCCATCCCCTGCCTATGCGAGGAGTGTGGATTTAAAAGGAGGCAGGAAGCAACTTGGAAGTTAGTCCTTTGCAATATGCAAGTGGTACAGAGAGTTAAAATAAAAATGTCAGCACACCTTTAATCGCAGCACTCTGGAGACAGAGGCAGGTGGATCTCTGTGAGTTCCAGGACAGCCAGGGCTATTACCCAGAGAAACCCTGTGTTGAAAAACCAAACTAGGGCTGGAGAGATGGCTTAGTGGTTAAGAGCACCACCTGCTCTTCCAAAGGACCAGGGTTCAATTCCCAGCAACCACATGGCCACTCACAACTGTCTGCAACTCCAAGATCTTACGCCCTCACACCAACATACACAAATTAAAATTAAATAAAATATTTTTTTTTTAAAAAAGAAAAACCAAACCAAACCAAACAAAAAAAAAACATATGGGTAGGGGTGAGATAGAAGGGCTGTGCCCCTCAAAGTGTGCTTGCATGACTCCTGGGAGCTGGAAAAGCCCCTGCGCCCCTGGGCCCTGTCTTCTAACTGAGAGAAGGGCTGGGGTGTAATTCAGTGGAAGACTGTGAGGCCCTGCTTCCACCCTAGCACTGTAAATAAATAAACAAAGATTCAGGTAGGTAAACTGCCCCCATGGAAAAAAAACTAGGTGCAGGGGTCCCCACTTTAGACCACATGGCAGAAACACACCCAGAGAAGACTGTTCCTTAGACCAGCTGCTGTGGGAATGTCCGTCCTGACCTGCCATTCCAACCTAAAGTCCCTCTTGCTTCTTAGATTTGGAACCACGTGAAAATAAACCACAGTTGGCCCTGCTCTGCTCAAGCTTGTTATAAACAACTGTAGACTTTTCAGGGCAAGAGGTTGGGGGGACAGGAGCAGTAGACTGGGGGGGTCTCTATTCACTCCATCCAGTCCAAGTCTTGGCACCTCCTCAATCCTTTCGAAAGTTGCCCGTGTTCCACTGTGGCCTCTGCAGAATCCATAGTTGTGGGGACACGGGCAGATAGTGACAAAGTTTCTGGTCTTTCATCATTTTCCTCACAAAGGACACTCAAATTGTACAGACCCACAAAGTACACGTTTCCCCCCAGTGTTTCATGCACTGTGGCAAGAAAGGGACACCCCAGAGAACACACGGTCGGTCGTGGTGTCCAGGGAGAGCTTCTGCAAGGTGGTTTGGAGGGTGTAGACACACCGCAGGTCCCATCAGAGGATCTAGCCCAGCAGGGAGAGAAAGGCACACTGGTGCGGGACTGAGCAGGGCTGCTGAGTTTCAACGTGGTGTCTGGGTTTTGAGACATCAGCAAATGGGGCTCTTTTGCTAGAATCATCCATGAGAGTTGTGCCCGGGGCCTGTTGGCATCAGTGCCCAAGACAGCCTGGACCGCTGCCAACTGAGGCCCAGACGTGGCCTTATTGCTATGACTAAAGTCCAAACAAGCTCCAGATAGTAGTGGCTTGGAGGTCTTTTCGCCTGGGGTTTGAGTAGAAGCAGTTGAGTGAGAAAGTAGATGTTTGGCTCCCCAGGGTGGCCTTCACAGAGATCCCATGAGCCTCAGTAGCTTAGTGACCCCCGTGGGCTCTGAAGAAAGAGCTTCCATCCAGACCCTCAGAAGGAAACATGTAAAGCACCGAGCTTGGAGCAACACCCTGTGTGGACACACGGGTTCTAGAAAGCTCCACTGCAGAGTGTGCTGTTGTAAAGCCTTCTCTGCTATCTAGGTAGGGCTGTAACACTTCATTTTGGGGTGGCTGAGGGGGGCGTTGGGGTACCCTATGACCCATGTCAGCTACCGTGAAATTCTTTGTCAGTGTCTTCCCCCAGCCTGGTGGACTCCTGGGAGCTGAGCCTTCTCTGTGTAGGCCTGAAGGGGCGGAGCTGCGGGCAGAAGTAGGGAGAAGGTATTTGAGGACCTGGAGGGAGGGCCAGGTGGGCAGAGAAAAGGGGGAGGGGGACATCTGAGACAACTGGCTGAGTGTGAGGCCTGGGTGGGCATGCTGGCCTAAAGGGAAGCGGGATCTACGGCCTGCCTGAGCCTTCCCAGAGACACTGCTCTGGGAAGTGGGGCTCAGCCCTGAGTCAGCCTAACCCTAGGGACTCTTCACTGGCCCTAGTAATTGAACTCCAGGCCTCCACATGGCCTCCTGGAGGCCTCATGGCGTCAAATGATCCAGCCAGGGACTTGGGGGCCAGCCACATTTAGCCTCAGGTTCACCCGGAGAATATTTTAGGTGCTGTCTGGAAGGAGAGCTGTGGGCAGAGTTGCAAGCTCTCACATGGTGGTAGAGGTGGAATGGCACCCTCACAGGCCTGGCCCAGATGCCTGGAGGCTGCGCCAGAGCTTTGGGGCCCCGCCCAGTCAGTGCCAAGGAGCTACTTGTGTGCCTATGGGGAGTGTGTTGGGAAGGCTTCTGCCCCTACTTCGTGGTGCTTATGGTATTTCCCTTCAACCCAGGGACGGAGGCAGCCCAGTGTGATGTGTCAGATTCCTGAGGGAGCAACCTCTGTGGATAGCTCAGCCCTATAAAGCCCTCCGGTGCGAGCCGGCCTGGTGGGTACCCCAAGTAGAAACCTCCAAGGTCTTATGTCTATGGAATGACTCCGCCTTGGATTCCTTCTTACCCAGATCTTAATGGCCAGACCCCAAGTGGGTATGTGGACCTTCGCAGTGACTGCCCACGAGCTGCAAACACCCAGTGATCCTTCCATGAGTCAGCCACGGAGTCAGCCACTCACCCAGGTATTCCTGTGGCGGTGTCTGTGTCTGGAAAGCCAGCTGCTCACTCTCCCATAATGCAGGAAGGGGCCCTGATGGGCCACTTTTTCTCTTTCCTCATCAGTGAGGGCCAGGAATGAATGTTTAGTGTTTGGGGAAAACAGGGGGGGCAGGCCCCCCTGTGAGAGCCTGGCTTAGGGCGTTGTCTGGAACCTGCTCTGGGGTCTCAGGTGCCAGGCTCCCTGCACTCACTCACACTGAGGCCTGTCTGTTGGGGGAGCTTCTGCCTGAAGACACATGTAGCCAGTTGCTGCAAAGATGCCGAGGTTCCTGGGAGACGGTGCCTCGTGCCACAGCCTCCAAAGGTTCACTTGTCTGAAGTTTGCTTTAACTTTATGCATTTCTTTTTTTTTCTTTTTAGTTTTGGCTCTTGGTGCTTCTAGCAGCCTCCACGTCCTGCCAGCTGGTTGGTTACCGCAGGGAAAATGAGGGACTTTTGGGGGCAGATGTGTTTCCATTCCGCTACCATAATGCCCCTAAAAATCCTTATTGCTCTTGCAGTATTCCTCGGGGTCCCTGGGCCAGGGGCTGCCAGCAACTCACAGGAGAGTGTTCCCTGAGGCCCCCCCCCACCGCCCACCCCCCTCCCCTGCTGCTCAGGTGCCAGGTAGATCTCCCTTGTGCACTGAAAACCCATGAAAAACAAAAAGATGCCAAGTGAGGCCTCTTGCCAAACGTGCTCTTTGCCCTGCAGAGGTACAATGATGGCACTCAGGCCTGGGAGAAAGGCTGCCGCCCTACCTTTGCTCCTGGGGATGTAGGGAGGTGGGCAGGGGTGGGGGGAGGTGGGGGCGGGAGGGGAGGGAACAAGAGTTACCAGTTTAACAGGCCTGGTCCTTCCAGGGCCTCTAGGATCATCACTTTGGCAGGGGGCCCTGGACAGTCCTTGCCTGCCAACTCCCAGAAACGGGATGCTTTCCCTCACTCTCTGCCTCAGTTTCTCATCTTGCCAAGGGAGGGCCTGGACTCCCTGAACAGGCGTCAGAGTTTCCAGGGACTTAGGCAAGAGAGTGTTAGGAGCTCTGAAGGCACTTGAGGGAATGGGGAGGTCAGTGCCTCAGCATTAATTAGTATTAACACTAATGGCTACAAATCATGCAAATGGCCGGGACAAGAGGGTGTGTCAGCCGCAGCTCAGCCGCAAGCATGGGGTTCTGGAAGCGCCCTGTGTGCTTAGCCACATCCTGACTGTGTCACTACAGGGAAGTGACCTCATGCCTGCAACCCATGCCTTAAGAGTAGATGTTTCTCAAGTCTCTGAATACACTTCCACCAGGTGACCTTAAGTGGGTTATGGCTACAGTTATGTATTATGCTAATAGGCATTTCTTTACACAGTAAATTTTTTAGTAATGACAGCTGGTTGGTTTCCGTTAGGGTGGGGATATTTCGCATGAATTGATTATTATTATTATTTTTAATCAGAGAATTTCTTTTTCTCATCACCCCCCCCCCCTTTTTTTTCCCTGAGATGGGATCTCACTATGTAGCTTTGCCTGGTCTGAAGCTCACTCTACAGACTAGATTGGGCTCAAAGAGATCATGCCTACCTCTGCTCCACAGCGCTGCCATTAACCCACCACATGCCTGGCCGAAGACTGGGTTTCCTGAAAGAAAACGGTGAAGCCCTGTGCCGAGGCAGAGAGGCAGAAACCGACAGGATAGTTCATAAGGTGTCCAAGTTCAGCTGTTAAAATTCCTGCACCTCAGGCCTTCCGCCTGGGAAGGTTGGCGTGGGGAAGAGATCAGCTGACAGTCAGACTCACCAAGACTCCAACCGTGACCCACACAGTGAGGCAGAGCCACCTTCCAGGCTCACCATCCCCACAGGCCACTCCTCACTGTCCCCATCTTTGGCTCTGGTTTGTCTCACTCCAGGATGATAGAACCTGGGGTCTCCTTCCTGAACCTCAGTTTTCTATTGGAAGTGGGGAGATTAAAAACCCCTGGGACAGGTCAGGCGGTGGTGGTGCACCCCTTTTATCCCAGCACTTGGGAGGCAGAGGCAGGTGGATCGCTGTGAGTTCAAGGCCAGCCTGGTCTACAATGCGAGTCCAGGACAGCCAAGGCTACACAGAGAAACCCCTGTCGCAAACAAACAAACAAAAACAAAAACAAAATACCCTAGGCAGGCCACGGTAAAGACCGACTGGTTAAGAAGCCACCACACAAAGGTTTCATGGACAGGGTAGGCAGGACACCACATGGTTCTTGGCCTTGAAGGGTGCCAGTTCAAAGGGCCACAGTATGCTGGACCAGGCTCAAGTGCCAGCTCCCAGCCAACCCCCCAGGGTGGTGGGGAGGGAAACAGCAGGTTCCAGTGAGGGGCCAGCTCTGGTTACACTTTATGCTGTGTCATGGGGTGGGGGTGCCAGAGGGGGCTGGCTGGGTAGCTGGGGCAGGTACGGAGGCCAGCAGACAGCTGCCAGCCCAGCTGCCAAAGCACACCCCGCCCCCACTCTACAAGCCTGCCAGGATAGGGCTGGGCCCTAGGGGCATCCCTTGCATATCTTTCCACCCACACACTGGGGAGAGAATTTTTAGGACTTTTTTTTTTTTTAACACAGGCTTTTACAGTGTAGCCTAGATAGGCCTTGAACTTGCAGAAATCCTCCTGTTTTAGACTCTGGGTTAGTGGCTTACAGCACCATGCCTTACTACTAAAACTATTTTGTGTGTGTCTCTCTGTCTTTGTCCCTTTGTGTGCGTCTGTCTCTCTCTGTGTGTCTGTGTGTCTCTCTTTGCACCACCACCCCCTTCCTTGGACACCTTCTACCTTCTACAATTGTTGTTGTTTTTTAAGGCAGAGTCTTTCACTGAACACGGAGATTACTGATGGAGCAAAGCTGTCTGGCTAGCCAGCTCCAGGCATTCTCCCGTCTTCACCTTCCCAGTACAGGGGTCACCAAAATGTGCCCCCACACCAGGCAGCTTCTTGTGGGTTCTGAAGATCTGCAAGGCAAGCTCTTTGCCAACTGGGCCATCTCCCCAGCCCTAAGATGCAACTTTAAGCCACATGGCTTTGAACTTTAGAGGTTGTGACGATAGGTTCTGGATCAAGCTGGATATCTCCCCCCCCCCCACCCCTCACCCCCACCCCCACCCCCTGAGCCTCTCTCTTTCCTTGGACAGATGTCTGCTGAGGGCCCAGTATGCCAGGCACAGTGCCAAATGCTATATGAGACATAGCCCCTACATTGCCAGGTTTCCCACTTGAAGGGGACAAGATGGAGGAAAGAGCGAAGGGATAGATAACCAGTTGAAAGCAAACGTTGTACGGAGTGCTCAGTGTTTCAGTGCCACAGACAGGGCCACGTGTGTGCCCATCTCAGTAAGGTGGAAACACAGGCAGCATCAGGTGTGGTTGGCACTCCTGGAACCCCAGCACTTAGAAAACAGAAGCGGAAGACTGCCTTTGAGTTCAAGGCCAGACCTGTCTAGGTAGCAAGTTCCAGGCCAGCTGGGACAGAGTGAGCCTGCCTCAAACCAAACAAACCCTGTAACAACAAACAAATATCTGACTGTTCTATATTTGAGTTTGGACTCTTCCAGGGGCAGGTTTTACAATCTCTAGCATGCGATAGCGCTCGTTGTTCCTCAGTTTCCCCATCTGGAAGCACTAGAAAAACAAACCCCGGGCAGCAGTGGGAATGAGAGAAACAGATGTCAACAGGGAGAACAGTGCCAGGCGGTGAGGTGCTGTGGGAGCCTAGGCGATGACGTTGTAGCAGCGTGCACAAATCAGCATTGCAAGTAAACCTCTAGCTACCCACCAGGCTGTTTGTACATCTTGGCCCAGGGTAAATTTTCAATTCATCAATCCAGTATTTGGTGGATTTTGTTGGTTTACTTTTTTTTTTTTTTTTGTAAAAATGTATTTATTATTACATATACAGTGCTCAGCCTGCATATATACCCACAGGGCAGAAGAGGGCATCAGATCACATTATAGATGGCTGTGAGCCACCATGAGGTTGCTGGGAATTGAACTCTGGACCTCAGGAAGAGCAGTCAGTGCCCTTAACTGCTGAGCCATCTCTTCAGCCCCTGGTTTGCTTTTTGAAAGAGTGTCTTTAGTCCAGGCTGGCCTAGAACTCATTATGTAGCCAAGGCTGGACTTGAACTTCTGGTCCTTTTACCTGGATCCCCTCTCCGGGTACTGAGGTTATAGGCCACACTCAGTTTTATGCCTTGCTGGACCTTGAACCAGAGAATCTCCGTATGCTACCAACTCGCTATAGCCCCAGTGTTTTTATATGTCATGTTTTGTAACAAGGTCGAAACCACCAGGAGAGAATTGCATTCACTTCAGGATTGATTGCTCACACATGCACCTGCCTGCCTCGCTGTCACATACATGGTGGCTGTGCGAACAGGCCCTTTCTCCACGAAGCTTCCGACCCTAGCGTGGGTTAGGAGCTCAGTGAATCGTAAGCTTTTCTTTCTCCCGACCTGGGCCTACCTAAGCAACTGACCCTTCCAGGGAAGCAGCCTTAGACACAGTCTCAGTTTCTGCCATCCTGCTCGGCTCCTGGAAACCTCTGTGAGGGTGGAGACTGAGGTCTCCTGAGACCCTCCCCCCTGTACCCCAAACCTGCCCCAACACCAACACTGTTCAGTGGGTTGCTGTTTGACAGGCTCTGTGGGGTTCAAAGGCAACACAGATTTAAAGGTCTATAGGTCTGGGTCTGTGAAGCCTGTTCTGGGGAGTAAGCTAAATATGGCTTAAAGACGCTCAGGTGTCCCTTCTCAGTGGCTCTGAGACCCAGCAGGAGGCCACAGGTTAGGGTTTCTGGGCTGTTAAAAACAACAGTGTGGAGAATTAAGTCAGTAGTGCGACCCAGCTCCCCAGAGGAAGATCATGAGATCGGGGCTAGCCTTGGCTACGTAAGGACCCCATCATGGTGGTGTGTGCCTGTAACCCCAGCACCCAAGAGAGTGATAGAATGGGACTTTAACAGTTGTGTTGAGTGTTAACACGATAACGTCCCCACTGAAAACGTGGCAGTTGGCCTTGGGCATATTCAGTGTCATGTCATGCAGCCTCCCATCACCTGCTATTGCGCCCCACCAATCCTTATCCGTCACTAATCTACTTTCTGGGCACGCCAGCACGCGGGATCATCCTTTTATGTGGCACAATAGTCTCAAAGTGCAGACATGTTACAGTATCAGGATGGACTTCCTCCCGCCCTGCATTCCCCTGTCTTCCTTCTCCTCCGCCTCTTCCAACCTTTTCCTTCTGTTTTTTAATATATATATATATTTTTTTTTTTTTTTTGGTTGTTGTTGATGTCTTTTCCCAAGATAGGGTCTCCTATAGCCCAGACTAGCTTTGAGAGCCTGGTCCTCCTGCCTCCGCTGGGTGGCCAGTGTTATAAGCTTACGACTTCATTCCCCTCCAGGCCTGAGCATTGTAGGGATGTCTGCATGTTGCTTGTCCATTTGTCGGCTGATAGACGTGTGGGTCGTTTGCATCCGTGGCTGTCATGAGCAATTCAGCTGTAAGTGTCCGTGCATGCGTTTGCGTGGATGTGCGTCTTTCTCTCTCTTAGGTACATTGCTAGAGTGGAGCTGCTGGGTCCTATGATAATGCCACGGGTTACATCTTGAGGAACTTCCAGAGGTAGGTCCTACGGTGCCTTTCCTGACTCTGTATTCAGTTAGAGGAGATGGTGGGCGGGTGTTCACTGTTCAGGTGCACCCGCAGCAATCTTAACTTGTTTCCTGTGTTCTCCCTCACTCCCTTTTTCTTTCTTCCTCTGAGTATGTTGCCTCTTGGACAATGTTCTCTCTCTTTCTCTCTCTCTCTCTCTCTCTCTCTCTCTCTCTCTCTCTCTCTCTCTCCCTCTCTCTCCCTCTCTCTCTCTCTCTCTCTCTCTCTCTCTCTCTCTCTCTCTCTCTGTGTGTGTGTGTGTGTGTGCATGCGCACATGTGGCTGTGGGTATACCTGTGCATAGTGAACGTGTGCAGTCAGAAGACAGCATCACGTGAGGGCTTGATGCAACCTTCACCTCTTCCTTGGGAGACTCTCATGGGCCTGGAACTTCATCACACTGAGCCAGGCTAACTGGTCTGAGAGCTTCCAGAGATTACAGGTGCACACCACCATGCTCAAGTTTTCACATGGGTCCCAAGGATCTGAACTCAAGATGTCATGTTTGCAAGGCATAATCTTTTCTGACAGCCATCTCTGCAGACCTAAGGTTCTAACATTCTCTTTTGTCTCAGACTTTCAGTGGGTGGAATTTTGAGGAGCTGGACGGAATCTGGGGTAGGGCAGTGTAGCACGGCGAGGGGGAAGCCCTGGGTGAGGCTAGACCAGATGTGTAACTCAAAGGACTCCGGATGGAACCAGTACTTAGGAATTCCTCTTTCAGCCAGGCGGTGGTGGCACACACCTGTAATCCCAGCACTCACGAGAGGCAGAAGCTGGCGAATCTCTGAATTTGAAGCCAGCAGGGTCTACAGAGTGAGACCCTGTCTTGGGAGAAAGAGACAGTGGTGGCACATGGATTGCAATAGCAGATCCAGTGAGGTCTCTATGTGTCAGCACAGCGTGTCCGCAGAACAAAAAGATGCCGCGAATGCAAGGGTTTAAAACCTTGGGTACCCAGGGAGCCTCACCCCATATTTGGTGTAGTTCCAAGGACAGCTGGGTGTCCCTGGTCAAGATCCAAATTCATATCATTTGAATCTCCCAAAATAAGATGACCCCATGCAACCTGCGGGCTATAAGCATTTAAAAACAATCGTTTGTCTGAGGCTTTTCCTCCGAGGAGCCACAGTTGTTTTATTTGGCCACAGTATTTAGTTCTAGCTTCCGAGTGGGTTCAGATACTCCAGTGGGTGACAGGGCTGCAGTCTTAGGGACGGAGGCACACAAGGGGGCGGCCAGCCAGGCCTGCGGCAGTCCAGCGTGCCCAACAGAAGCAGGTGGCCACGGTGGACACCAGTGCCTCCCAGCTCAGGACAGGGCCCAGCCCACAGCCCTCGAGACGCTCAGCCCCAGGACTTGTTGCCACCTCCAGTGTCCGGGATCCAGAGCCTCCAAACTGGGGTGACATGTCAGGCCCCTTGTCTTGAAGGGATATTCAGACTGGGGGTGGCAGGGGAGGGGTCAGGCAGGGACTCAGAGACAGCAGGTGGCCCAGGGGCATTCAGTTGTTAAATGTGATATGTAAGTGGGCGCACACTGTGTGGCATCCACACAACAGCTGTAGCCCCTGCCTGATGCCGCTGCAGCCTGGCAGGCCTGTGTTGAAAGAGAGCTGGTAGATCATACTGTTTAACCAGAAATGAGTTTTCCCCATTCCTTCCCCCTTTCCTCCCCTCAAATCCTCCTTGCCTTCTCACCATTCCCTCTCTGAAGCAGGATCTTGCTGTTGCCACAGGCTGCCCTCTGCCACCTAAGCACTGGGATTATGGGCCAAAGGTGACTTTTATTTATTTTTTATTTATCTTATTTATTTTTTAAATATTTATTTATTTATTACGTATACAGTGTTCTGCATGTACACCTGCAGGCCAGAAGAGGGCACCGCACCAGATCACATTATAGATGGCTGTGAGCCACCATGTGGTTGCTGGGAATTGAACTCAGGACCTTTGGAAGAGCAGACGGCGCTCTTAACCTCTGAGCCATCTCTCCAGCCCCCCAAAGGTGACTTTTAATACACCGTTTACTGGTTTTAAAAAATTATCTCAAATGTTAAAAAAAATGTAATGTTTATGGATAGACGATTAAAAAAAAAAAGATAGTGCAAAAGAGAATGAAGGAAGGCCGGGCGGTGGTGGCGCACACCTTTAACCCCAGCACTCGGAAGGCAAAGGCAGGTGGATCGCTGTGAGTTCGAGGCCAGCCTGGTCCACAAAGCTAGTCCAGGACAGCCAAGGCTACACAGAGAAACCCTGTCACAAAAAAGCAAACAAACAAAAAACGAGAGAGAGAGAATGAAGGGCTGGTAAGAGGGCTCAGTGTGGAAGGTGCTTGCCGTTAGCTCTGATGATAGCTCTGATGATCCGAGTTCGATCCCTGGGACAGATGGTGGAAGGAGAGGGCCGACTCCCACAGGCTGCCTTCTCACCTCCATATGTGTGCAGTGGTATGTGGGCACAGCACATGTATGTACACACTCACATACAAAGTAAAGGAAATTTAATGTCACCTTCTAAGAAGAAACCACCAAGCTGGGGACCCTTCCAAGTATGAGGGCCCAAGTTCAGTTCCTAGAGCCCTTGTAAAAATCTGGGTGTGCAGCCGGGCGGTGGTGGCGCATGCCTTCAATCTCAGCACTCAGGAGGCAGAGGCAGGTGGATTGCTGTGAGTTCGAGGCCAACCTGGTCTACAAAGTGAGTCCAGGACAGCCAGGGCTACACAGAGAAACCCTGTCTCAAAAACAAAAACAAAAAACCAATCTGGGTGTGGCGTAAGCCCTCAATCCCAGCATTGGAGCACAGGCTCCCTGGCCAGCCAGTGTAGTCTAATAGGAGAGTTCCAAGTCAGTGAGAGAGCCTGTCTCAAAAGAGCAAGCTGGGGACCCTTCCAAGTATGAGGGCCCCCAGAGTCCTCCTCTGACCTCCACACTTGCACACACAAAGGAAGATCCACCATTTGTGGCTTACACAATCGACAGCAGTCTGATGGGCAAGGTCAAGTTATCCTTTGCTTTGTTTTGTGTTGTCGTGAAGTGAAGGCCCCCATGTGGCCAGAAGAGACAGCACCTCAGAGCCAGGCCGTTTTCTTTCAGTAACATCTAGCACCCCACCATAGTTAAAGTCTCCTACTGGCCAACATTTGTGTCAGCTCCAGGACTTGGCTGTGAGAGCAGGCACATTCCTTGGCACAAGCACTTGCAGTGTAAACCCAAGAAGTGGAATTTCTCCATCAGAGGATCCGTGCATTTTAAGTTCTGCACTGATTCTCTGGTGCCCTTCGGCAAGGTGACTCGTGTGCCCTCAACGGTGGACACATATAAGGGTCTCCCCGTTTCTGGCAGCTTGTCCCTCCAGCAGAGACTCAGCATTCTCAGTGAGGTCAGTAGACTTTGAGAGTGGGCGCGGGTGGCCGCATGGCCATGGCTGCTAAGGCGATCCGATCCGTGTAGCTTTCTGGGAGCAGCCATTCAGCGATCTCGGGAGTCTAGGTTATGTAAACAAGCCAGAGTTTGAGGAGATGAACCAGAAGACGTGAGTGAGCAGCACTGTGCCAGCCAGTATTTATTTCTCTACCATGGTTAGGACTTAAATATGGTCAAAACATATTCTTCTTTTTAATTTTACACAAACAAATATGTTCCCAGGCTGACACGTCTGATGCCAAGTTTCTAGGGGAAACTAAATTCTACTGCAAAACAGTAGAGCAGCAGAGAGCCACTGAGTGTGGGAGCGCCCACCCGGCACTGCGCTGCCCAGCGCTGCCTCTCAGCTTTGGCTGCAGGTAAAGTTGTCCGGAATCTCAGTACACAAGACTGATATATCAAAGCCTAGGGTGGAAAAGGCTTGGTTTTGCTCAAAGGAGTTCCTCTCGGCTTGATACCCTCCCTGCCGGCAGTCAGGAGGTGGCCAAGATGCTTCCAGAGAGGGGCTGAAGGAAACGGGGGCTCCAGTCAGCTTCTGCCTTTCAGGGCCTCATTCACAGAACAGTCAAACAGCCCCAGACTGTTCCAAGCAGAGGGTTAAAGCAACATGTCATTTGAAGTAAGTGCCTAATTGACTGAGCCACCATTAGACCTGTAGTGGAGCAGAGTCCTTGTAGCTTGCTCGCTACTTTCACTGCCTTCACGCCTCCGGAATGAAGACAATTTTCCACAAGTTTCTCTGGAATGGCCTGGAATTTTAAGCTGGTTTTTTTTTTAAGTGTGTCAAGCCGATGTTGATAATAGACATAAGCATTTTATTGGGGGGGCTTGTGTGCCCCCAGCCTTTTATATACATGATCTAATCTACCCTATTTCCTACCAAAGTAATTCCTTATCGGTCCCTGTGCTACAGATGTGAAGGCAAGCATAATAAAGGAGGGATTTTCTAGAAAGGGGCTGCCCAAAAATGGTAGTGGCTAGCCACTTATGGTGACTTATGTTTAAACTAGGTACAATTAAATACGTTTTAGCCGCATCCAAACATTCAGGAAGCTGATGCAAGACCACTGAGAAGTTAAAGACAGCCTGGGCTACATAATGAGGTCCAGGCCAGCCTAGGCTACAGAGTGATACAGATTTTTTTTTTTTTTTTTTTTGGTTTTTTGAGACAGGGTTTCTCTATGTAGCCTTGACTGTCCTGGACTTGCTTTGTAGACCAGGCTGGCCTCAAACTCAGAGACCCGCCTGCCTCTGCCTCCCAAGTGCTGAGATTAAAGGCGTGAGCCACCACTGCCCGGCCAGATATTTTTAAAAAAATAATGGCCCCTACGGTCTCCTAGCATCAATCCAAATGCTTAGAACCCTTTAGTGAGCTGGTGGCTGGCTCCCAATGGGGCTCACAACTGTTGATCTTTGTGATGGGCAGAGAAAGTTCTGGAGGTTAGTGCAGGTCCAGAGATTTCACAGCTGGTAGCGAGCAGGGCCAGAGCTGAAGCCAGCAAATGGGACAGATGGTGGAGCTGCCTTCTCTACTCTGGGGCCACAGCACAGGGTCTCACGTAGATCAGACTGGCCTCAAACTGACTCTGTCGCCAAGGATGACTTTGAACTTCCATGTGTGTGCATACATGTTCCCATGTGTCTTCATTCATATAGGAATGCATGTATGTAAACTGGTATGCTGACCACTGGTGTGCACATGCAGAGGCCTAAGGTGGTGTCTGCTGCATGCCTTATATACAGAGAGGGGTCTCTCTCTCTCCTCTGGTCTGGCTGGCCAACTTACCCTGAGGAACCCCTGACTGCCCCCCAATACAGGTGACCTGCTGGCCTTTCCATAGATTCTGAGAGTCAACACTTACAGCTTTGTGCTTTGCAGCAAACACGTTACACAACCAAGCCTTCTCACCAGTCCCAACCTTGAATTTTTGAGCTTCCATCCCCTAAGTGGTATCCTAGGCGTGCACCCTTCATGCTTGTGCTATGAAGCACTGGGGATCAGATCCAGGCTTCCGGCATGCGAGGCCCTCCACTAACGGAAGCACGCCCCCCAGCCCTACACTGACAGCATTTAAGGACATGTTCCCCTTGGCAAAGTGTGCTAAGCTAAGTGTGCACTATTTCGTGATCTCTAGCAAATGACCAGCAGCTATTAGGAGTCGAGAAGGGAAGCCAGATGTTACCTTCGAGTGGAATATGAAACCAACCCTGGGAAAAAAAACTAGAATAAATAAAATTACAAATCAAGGCCGGGCGGTGGTGGCACATGCCTTTAATCCCAGCACTTGGGAGGCAGAGGCAGGTGGATCGCTGTGAGTTCTACAAAGTGAGTCCAGGACAGCCAAGGCTACACAGAGAAACCCTGTCTCAAAAAACAAAAGAAAACAAAAACACAAATCAAAAGGCATTTCCATATCTGAGTGTATAAGAAATACAGGAGGGAATGGAACATGTCCCACACCTCTGTGGGGTCAAAAATAAGCTCCAATTAACCATAAGATGGCTCAGGTATTCAACAAACAAATGGGGAGTTGTGGGGGAAGAAACAGCGCGCCCTGCTATAACGTTTAAGCCTCCTTCGATCCCGATTCCATCAAACTGTGAGGAAAGCACCCACGAGGCCCCAGGAATGCATTCAGTATCATTAACGCATCACTGTTCATTGTAAAGGGTGATGCTGGCAAAGCATTTCTCTTTCTATTGGTGTTTGTTTATACTGGTGTTTGTAATCTGCTTCAAGATAGTCAGGATGGAACAAGACCATCAAATAATCCATCCTATTACCCCACTCCCATGTGCTTGCTCGAAGCTTTTACAACAGTGAGACGGCCCAGTTGGTAAAGCGCCAGGCACTGTAGCATGTGCCCGGGACATCAATGCACAGGCTGAGGAGGCAGGGGGTCTCTGGGGCTCCCAGGCCATCCAGTCCAGCTGAATCAGTAAGCTCAGGCTCACCTGGATGCCCTGCCTCAAAACTAAGCTGGTGATTAAGGAAGACACCGCTGTTCTCCACAGCTGCTCACATCTGCACACAGCCACACACATGAAAATGAAACTGTTCTTTCCTGACCTATCAAGGGCATCAGATTGGTTTTTGTGCTAGTCAGGGTTTAGAGGGGCGGAACTTAGCGAATGGATGTATATATTCCATATATAAGAAATGGCTTACAGGCTGTGGTCCAGCTAGTCCAACCATGGCTGCCTGCCGAGAAGGTCCAATAGTTGTTCAGTCAGAGGCTGGATGTCTCAGCTGGACTTCAGTAGACGCTGGAATCCTGGAGATGCGTGCTCTATGCCAGTGAAGGAATGGGCTTGCCCGTGAGAGCAAGTAGGCAGAGAGCAAAGGCGTCCGTCTACCATGCCCTTATATAGGCTGCCAGCAGAAGGCGAGGCCCTGATTAAAGGTGGGTCTTCCCCACCTCACGAAAGATCCAGATTAGAAGTGGGTCTTCCCACACCAAAGGATTTAATTAAGGAAGAAAATCCCTCACAGGTGTGCTCAACTCAGCCTTTTGAGTTTTAGTTCATCCCAGGTGTAGTCAAGTTGACAAAGAAGACCAGCCATCACAGCCCCCACTCCACACTACGGCATGGCCAGGATGAGCCTGGAGCAGGCTGAGGCTACATCTTCAAGTATCCTGCCCCATCTCCATGGCAACGAGTAAACCCTAGCATTCAGAAGCCTCCTTCCTACCACACTAGGGTCATGCCAGGCTGCCAGCATCGTGTCAGGACATAATATTGTTCCCTCTGGAGCCTCCCCTACGTGGATATTCTCGTCAGCTCTGACCCCACCACTTTATGGCAGAGCTTTCACCTCTCTGAGCCTTTTCGGTAAAGTGACTATAAAGGGGCCAGCTCACAGCTGCTGGGGGGGTTGGCTGAGTGGGTAAAGCACTTTTCTTTTCTTTTTTTTTAATAATTAATTTATTCATATTACATCTCAGTTGTTAGCCCATCCCATGTATCCTCCCATTCCTCCCTTCCTCCCTCTTCCCCCCTACTCCCCTCCCGCACTTTTCCCTACAAGCATGAGGGCCTGAGTTTGAATCCCGGGGCTTCCATAAAGCTGGATACAGTAGCACGCGTATCTGTTATCCCAGCCTTCCTCTAGAGGAAATGGGAGGCGGAGGGCTGGCTAGCCTGGTGTAGCTGGGAAGAAAAGAAAAGAGCACCTGTCTCAAACAAGGTGAAAGGCAAAGACTGACACCCAGGGTTGTCCTTTTCTCTCCATTTATACCACATGGCATCTGTATACACACACACACACACACACACACACACACACACACACACACACACACACACACAACAATGTCCACAAGGACCTCATCTCTACCTGGTGGAGCTGGATTCAGGAGCGAAGGTGGTCATGATGGACTTCAAACCCCTCGTGCTTCCGTGTGAGGCCAGGTTGCCCCCTCTCACCCACGTAAACAAACAAGCCTGGTTCCTTTGGAGCAAGCAGAACGGCCAACTTCAATCCCATTAGCGCTGCTCTCCATGCTGTACCAGCTCACCCAACATCTTTCCTCGATCCCATCTGTGAAGAAAGACACAGGCATGGGGAGACGCGCCTGCCCAGGGTCACCCCGGTAGCCGTGGTTCCTCCCTGGGGAGACGCGCCTGCCCAGGGTCACCCCGGTAGCCGTGGTTCCTCCCCGGGGAGACGCGCCTGCCCAGGGCCACCCCGGTAGCCGTGGTTCCTCCCCGGGGAGACGCGCCAGCCCAGGGTCACCCCGGTAGCCGTGGTTCCTCCCTGGGGAGACGCGCCTGCCCAGGGTCACCCCGGTAGCTGTGGTTCCTCCCCGGGGAGATGCGCCTGCCCAGGGCCACCCCGGTAGCCGTGGTTCCTCCCCGGGGAGATGCGCCTGCCCAGGGTCACCCCGGTAGCCGTGGTTCCTCCCCGGGGAGACGCGCCTGCCCAGGGCCACCCCAATAGCTGCGGTTCCTCCCTGCTGTGCCTGATTGCCTGTGTTCTGATCAGGCATCATACAGAGGCTATCACAACATGGCCATCACTCAGTGCTCACAGTGACCATCACAAACCATCGCCACGATTGCTATCACACAGTGACTGGCACAGATTTGGTGATGGTGTCCATAGAGTCGAAGCAGCTCAGCAGCAGCACCCAGTCCAGTTTCCTTGGGGAGAAATTGTTCCTTGTAACAAGGAAAGTTGACTTTTTTTTTTTTTAAAGACATGGTCTCATGTACCCTAGGTTAGCCTCAGACTTGGTCTGTAGTTGAGGATGACCTTGAACTTCTGATCCCCCGGATTCTATTTCAGAGTGCCGGGCTAGCGTTACAGATGTGTGCCACCACACATTTATGTGGCGCTAATTTATGTGGTGCTGCAGATGGAACCGAGGCTTCATACATGTTAGTCAAGTGCGTACTAACCACTATAGCCCCTGAAATGGACTCTTCTATTTTTGTTTGTTTTACTTTAGGCGGTTTGTTTTTGTTTTGTGTTGCAAGGCGTTCGTGTAGCCCAGTCCAGCTTTGACACTGCTTTGTAGCCAAGGCTGGCCTTGAACTCCAGATCCTTCCTCTGCCTCCCAAGTGCTGGGATTATCAGCACGAGCCCACAGCTGTCTACACGCTAGCTCTGTTGCATCCCGTCCCAGAGCAAGAGGAGGATGTGCTTGCTTCTCTTGGACAGCAAGGCACTTTGGTCCTGGGAAATTCAGGTGCTAAACAAACAAACAAACAAAAAGCCTGTTTTAGCTATCAGCCACTCTGGTCACATTCAATCCCACAGACATGTGGGACATGGCTAAAGGGGTGTTCCCTAAGAGACAAACTCTGGGGGTGAAGCCAATTGAGATCAGTTTATAAGACCCCTCAAGTCTGGGGACTCCATGCATATGGCGCCCATGTGCCACCTCCATGGCCTCTCCAGTTGCTCCATGGCATCCTTGCTTATGGCCATTCCATCTGCTACTACCCAATAGTTAAAAGTGTTCTCTCTAGTCTAGAAATAATAGCACCCTGACTCAGTCACAAACCACAGCGAGTTCTCATTTTCCCACCACTCTAGGACAAACTAGAGACTTTTCAGGTCCAAGGCTCAAAGGACCAGGGTCCCTTGAGACTCCGAACAGGGCTGGGATCATCTTGTAGCTATAGCCTTCCTTCCTCATGTCTTTGATTCCTAGCAGCCTACCCGTTCCTTCTAGTATCTAGTCAAAGATTTGTTGGTCTCATCACCTACTTACCAGCCCCTAGCTGGCATGGTAGCATACTTGCATCCCAGTACTAGGGAGGCAGAGACCGATGAGTGGAGCTTCCTGGCCAGCCAACATAGGCTAACCAGCAAGCCAAGTGAGAGAGCCTGTCTCCAAAGTAAGGTGGGTAGCTTCTGGGACGTGACACTCGTGCCTGGCCTCTTACCTACATGTGCACACGCACATAAATTGAAAAATCTAGTCTCCCCCAACCACGGCTAGCCTTTCCATCCGAGGGGCCGACACAAGTCTCTGATGCCAACTTCTACATTCCAGCTTTTGGGTGGTCATTTTACAGTCATCAAATACCCCCATCATTGCTCTATCTGAGGTCAAAGACATCCTCCGTACCTACCAGGGTCACCTGCCCTCATTTCTGCCTGACAGGTCACCCTGCTGTCACAGGATGGAAGATGACCCCTGAGAAAAGGCATAGTCTAACACTTGGGAGAAAACGTGATGCCTAGTTTTCTTCAATGATTGTACCTATTTTGTCTGCCCCTCTTACTTGTTCATATCCTACCCCAGCATTCACTTGATGTTGCCGGAGACCCATGAGCATTGGAGTTGAAGTCAAGGTAGCTCTCTGGCTTTCCCAGTAATTAATGCTGAAAGTGTTTGCTCCTTGCCTCACCCGCTAAGGTAATAATAAAACTCATAGCCTCATTGCTTGCCTGCCAGCTAATTCCCTTCTCGTTGTTTTTCTTCCCCTTTCCTCACATGGATTCCTGAGTTCTTCCAGATTCCTCGTTGCTAAGCTATAAAGTTCCAGGTCTTTCAGTTTTGCTGCTCATTGGTGGAGACTCGTTGGGCTGCTCCAATCAGAAAGAAGCTGCAGAGAAAGGCGTTCACCCTAGGAGTTGGGAGTTTTCTAGCAATTGATGTCATGCAAAGGTCTTCATCTAGCTGCAGGATTTGCCATACTCTTGAACAGACTGAGAAGGGACACAGGTTCTGGAATGTTCCCTCCAGGAAGATGAGGGACCATGGATGGACAATGTGACCTCCCACCCTGAGGCAGGAGAGACATCTCAAGAGACCCTCAGGACTAAACTGCCATGTCCACCTCCCAGCTTGGTCAGTGATAACAGGAGGAGGTTGAGGAAACTGAGTGACACTGAGCTTGGTGATACTGAGCTAGGAATGAGGGCCTTATTTGCATTGCCACCGAGAGCTAGAGAGGACTATAAAACATGTGGATGGAAAAGCATTTACCTCAGCAAGTATAACGGCCGGAGGCCTAGCTTCACCAGGAACTTTGTCTCTTCCCACTCAGAAGAAACTGCTCCAGACATTTGGAGACCATGAGGTATGTCTGTGGACTTTAGCTTCCTTAGGTCAGAAAGAAGGAAGTCATGTGACCCAGACCTGGCTCTGAGATAGTCACGTGGCCCAGTGGACCAATCGGAATTTTCTCTGAGACTTTCCCGCCAGAACTCATGCACTGTACTGCCTGTAAACACTTGTGGAAGGTGTTTGGAAAAATAAAAATTCGAACCGGGCATGGTGGCACACACCTTTAATCCCAGCACTTGGGAGGCAGAGGCAGGCGGATCCCTGTGAGTTCGAGGCCAGCCTGGTCTACAAAGTGAGACTAGGATGGCCAAGGTAAAACAGAGAAACCCTGTCCTGAAAACAAAACAAACAACAAAAAAAGAAAGAAAAAAGAAAAGAAAAAAATAGAAATTCCTGCTGGATGGTGCCAAAGCTTTGCCTTTTTTGCCATGATTTTCTCCCATCCTCATCTGTTTCTGCTTTGTCTTCCATGCTGGTTTCAATTGTGTTCTTTAAGTGTCATGTCCAATCAAAACTTCAGCCTCTGGCTTCATTAGAAATAGCATCTTTTAAAAAACATTTGAAAATATTGTATTTACTGTGCATAGGTGTTTTGCCTGGATGTACTCCATGCCTGGGACTCTCGGGGGCCAGAAGAGGGCATCAGATCCACTGGAACCATAGCTGCAGCTTCTTAGGAGTCACCATGTGGATGCTGGGAATCGAATCTGGATCCTCTGGGAGAGCAGTCAGTGAGTAACCACTGGGCCATCCCTCCAGTCGCCAGAAATAGCATCTCTGCAGATGTAATCAAGCAAGCTCACCCTGGACTATGGTAGGTTCTAACTCCAGTGAGTATAGACCTTATAAGAGGGAGGGGCCAGGAGTGGTGGCTCACACTTTTAAACCAAGTACTTGGGAGACAGATGCAGGTGGATCTCTGTGAGTTCAGGGCCAAGTTCTAGGCCAGGCAGGGTTAATGAGATTCTGTCTAAAAACAAGGAAGAGAGGGAGAGGAAGAAGGAGGGAAGGAGGGAAATGTGGGATGGAGCACAGACACTCAGAGGCCAAGACTGGAGGGAAGCAGCTATAGGCTAAGGAAGGCCAAGATGAGTGAGCCCCTCTGGAAAGAGCTGGAAGGCCCTTCCCTGGAGCTGGCAAAGGGAGCGGGCCCCATTTCTACCTCGGCTCTGAGCCTGTGGAGTGCTCTGGATTGGATTTCATTTTGAAATTGCAAGGTCTGTGTAGGTTAACAAACACACCTCCCTCCTCTCTCTCTAGCTCGCCTCTCTCCCTGGCTTCCCATGTCTAGGGTCACTTAGTACAGAAAAGTCTTGTCAGTTGGCAGGCGGTAGCTGCCCCATTCCTCACAGATCCTCTGGTCAACCCAGAACCGAATGTCTCCACAGCTCAGGAAGCAGGCTAAGTCCCTCGCCTGGCCACAGCAGCCTTTGGGGACAGGCTCTGGCTAAGCAAGGGAAAGGGTTGTCAGACCCCAACCCCCAAGACAAGATGTGGACTGAGCTCTGAGGGAAAGACCTTCATGGCTGTCCATTCTTAACCACACCCAGGGCTGGTGCCCCACAAACCAAACTCTCTCATCCCAGCGAGGCTCCTGCCTACTGCTCTGCTCTCCAGGAGAAAGCCAGAGGGTAGGTGTCATGATTGGGGCATTTGACTGTGGCTTGGGCTTTGTGTCTGCTGTTGAGGGTTGTTTGTTGTTTGCTTGTTTGTTTGTTTGTTTGTTTGAGGTAGAGTCTCATTGTGTAGCCCTGGCTGGCCTGGAACTCAGAGATCTGCCTGCCCCTGTCTCTTAAGTGCTGAGATTCAAGGTGTGAGCAGATCTGGCTTTGGTTCTGGGTTTTTTGTTTTGTTTTGTTTTACCAGACTGTGGAGAGGATTGCAGGCTGTGCTAGAGAGAGAGAAAGTGTTTCTAATTTCTCACCCTCAAAGCCCGAGGAACTTCCTGGCCTACCCTCTTCCCAGAGAGATATGGATGATTTAGCATAAGGAACAGATCAGGGCTCTTTACAGATCAAGGTATTTGAACTCAACAGTAGGAGCTGCTGTTTGCTATAAACCCCTCGGAATAACATGATTTACTATTAACCTTGAAAGCTCATCCTCCACCCAGTCACCAACTTCCCACTAGAGCTGCCATGGTAGAAACAGTGGTTTCCATCCATGGCTGCTTGCTTGCTTGCTTGCCTTCCTTCCCTTTTTTTTCTTTTTTCTTTTTTCTTTTTTTTTCCCCCCTTTTTTCTTTTTTCTGTTTTGGTCTTTCAAGACAGGCTTTCAGGCTGGCCTTGAACTCACAGAGAATCACCTGCCTCTGCCTCCTGAATGCTGAGGTTAAAGGTGTGCACCACCACCGCCTGGCCAGATGGCTGCATTCTAAGGGAGCGTAGGGTACTGTAGACTTTGCATGTAATGTTGCTTTTATTCTTGCCACTAATTCTACAAAACAGATGTTACAAGACCTTGTTTACTGAAAGTGAAGAGGCAGCGGGGCCAAGATGTGGGCCCCAAACCTCACACCCGTGTGGCAGGTTCGACGAGCCCAGCAGTGCCGCCTCGTGTGAGTCTGTTTCCCCGCTCCTCTGCGTCCAGGCTGATCTCTTAACATTTCAGCTGATAGAATGTTCTCAAAGCTTCTGCTCTGTTGACTTAGAATGCTGGGAAAGGATGCTAGTCTTACCTATCAAAAGACGCAAGGCCTTGTGAAAAACCGAGACAGTTTAGTCAACAACTGATGTCAGCTGTCATTCCACAACGGCAAAGGTCACTGTGGACCCTCCAGACGACTCCAGCCATGAGCATCAGCAGGTGCACTCATCTGAGGAACCGTCCAGTTGGGGCACCAAGCCATTCACACTCGGCTGTTTTAAACCATGAGAGTTTGGGGACTGTCAGCAAAACCCAGCAAATACACTATAAAGGGCCAAGCCAGGTTTCCAACCCAGGTCTCCCACTATTAGAATCTGAACCTCTCCAAAGCAGTCTGTGGCCTCAGAGCTTGAAAAAAAAGGACAGCTCAGGTAGGGAGCCTCCAGGAAACATATGCCCACAAATGCCACATAGCTGGCTGGGCCATCTGTGTGAAGAGAGGGGCCGTCCTCAGTTAGGTCTCTAGGACACCTATCTAAAACGATGGGTTTTGGAAGCAGCAATGCTATGTACCACAGGTGGGGAGATGTCTGGTCTCATAAAGCTTAAAGTTGGGGGCAGAGAGTAAACAAAAGTAAGCCAATAGCCAGGCCTGCGCATGCTGTTCAGCCCGGTTCCTCGGCTCCAGTGTCTCCACCTCAGCCTAAGCCACCTCCGTCTCAGCCAGACTAGCCAGCTGCCACTTCATCCCATATTCACACACCACCTTTGGCTCTGCTCGATGGCTCATCTTGTCAGAACTCACACTGGACCTACTGCCAAGGAAGTTGTAAAGTGCGAGCTGTTTGCCGGTGAGAGGGGTCCGTGCCTTTCCCGTGCTTGCGGCTACACACTCTCTCTCTCTCTAGACTGGCGAGTCACCTTGAGAGCTGCGCGTATGTCCCTGCACCCTTTTGCCCGTCTCTTCTGTACGCACTGGCCTTACAAACCGTGAGTGAACTTAAACTCCTTTCTCTTTCATGACACGCAGTCTCGGGTGACGGCAGTAGACATAGGCAAGCCTCCACCCGGAAGCCAGAGTGATCTCTTCTATGGCAAAGCAGCACGCAGAGCTGCTGTTCCCACCCACTGCAGCCTCGCTGTGAGTCTGCTGACACTTAGGGTCTCTCCCAGCCTGAACCCACAAGGCCCTGCTTCTGCCCGCATCCCCACTCTCAGAGCCCACTCTGTCCTTGCATAGGTACATAATCTGTTCCTCTCACATGTCAGCTCTTTCCTGCCCCCGGGCCTTGGCATGCGCTGTTCTTCTGCCTGGAGTGCTGTTCCTCCTGTCTTCTTGCAGGGTTGACGCCTTCTGATCGTGTGTGTCCCAAACTCATTTGTCCACGTGATGGCTTTTGCCCCACCCCCCACAGAATCCACACTCTCCTTTCCCTCAGCATTTGCCACAGGCAGGTGGCAGTGGGCATTCCCTGTTTGTTTGTTTACAAAAGGCGACTGTGGTGACAAGTTCCTTATTTGCACATATGGTTTTGCGCCACAGTGAGACATGAGATGTTTGCGGCCAGGTCCTCATGTGGCCTGGCCAGGTCCCCATGTGGCCATCTGGAAGTGAGCACACCATACAACCTTCACGGCTCATCCCGACCCCTTGGTGTCATCTGCTGCGACCCTGGAGAGAAACGGGAAGCACAGCTATCCCCAGAGCTAAGTCCCCGTGTGGTCTTGCTGGGTGCTTCCCCCACCCTGGGCAAGCCTCAGGTAGTCTACCTTCCAGATCTGCAGCCCTTCTGGCACAGAAAAAGCTCCTGTCTGCACAGAATGTGAGGGACTCCTCTGTGGGGTCCTCTCTTCCAGCACCAGTGGACACTGATGCACCCTGGGAAATTCCAATCTCAGTCAAATGTGACCTTTTGCGTTTCTCCAGCAGTCACCCAGCAGATACGACAGGTGTAGGTGACACACATCACTTCCCACTCCTGGTCCCGCCCAACCCAAGACAGTCTTCCTCACAGATGGGCCCCTGCACTGCCACAACCCACAGACGATGACGGCCAGCATGCTGTGCTCCCTCAGGCAAATCACTTAACCTCTCTGGACCTCAGTTTTCTCTCAGAAATAGATCAGAGGGTGGCTCGGTGGCTCACACCTTTAATCCCAGCTCTTGGGAGGCAGAGGCAGGAGGATCTCTCTGAGTTCTAGGCCAGCATGCTACACAGTGAGTTGTAAGGCAGCCAGGGCTACACAGTGAAACACTGCCCCAAACCAAACCAACCAAACAAAAAATAGCCAAGTGTAGTGGTGTGTGCCTTTAGTCCTAGCACTTGGGAGGCAGAGGCAGGAGGAGCTGTGTGAGTTCAAGACCAGCCTGGCCTACATAGTGGGTTCCAGGACAGTCAGGACTGTGTGAAGAAACCTTGTAGCAAACAAACAAACAAAGGAGAGAGGGAAGGAGGGAGGAAGCAAGAAAGAGAGAGAGAGAGTATGGGAGGAAGAGAGAGAGAGAAAGAGAAAGAGCACCCTTGACAGACATAGCTGTTTCAGTGGTGTGCACAAAGCCTAACTCAGTAAATGTCTAAAAATATATTTTATTGCATTTTCCTTTAGGGCTTCAGAAGCAATATGTGGCCCTGAAACAAGCCAATGAGCAGAGAGGGAACAAAAGAAATGTGGTGTTTTCTACCCTCCAACCTCGCAGCTTCCCAGAACCCCTGCTTGATGGCCCCAGGACAAAGCAGCCCGGCTCTTTCCCTTCCATCCACATCTCTCCCGAAGCCAGCTCTCACCTGTGTGCTTTGTTTCACATACACTCGCATTTTCCCATGCTGATCAACACAGACTATTCCCCAGTGGCTTCGGCTCAGGGTACCCCTGCCCCCCTGCCCCCCGGCACATGGGTTCTCTCCAGTCTCCCCTGCCCCCCCCAGCAAAGCAGCCTTGACCCGTCTCCTTTCTCTATGAAGAGTCCCTGAGTGTACCCACTGGGTCAAGAATGCAGTTTCAATTTAATAAAAGTGGTGGCTAGGTAGGTGTGTGTTGACTGACTGACTGACTGATTTTGAATAGCTCTGAATTTATTCAGCTGCCTCCAGGAAAGTGCAAGTGACCTTGATGACAGAAAGAATACCCATTTCTCTCTCCTTTCTTTCTTTCTTTCTTTCTTTTGTTTGTTTGTTTGTTTTGGTTTTTGTTTTGTTTTGTTTTTTGAGACAGGGTTTCTCTGGGTAGCCTTGGCTGTCCTGAACTTGCTTTGTAGACCAGGCTGGCCTTGAACTCCCAGCCATCCACCTGCCTCTGCCTCCCGAGTGCTGTGATTAAAGGCATGTGCCACCCTGCCCAGCTCTTCTCTTTCCTTATTTCTTTCTGTTTGACACAGGATCCCACTGTGCAGCTTTGGGAGGCCTGGAACTCACTATGTAAACCAGGCTGGTCTCAAACTCACAGAGATCTATCTGCTTGCCTTTGCTTCCCGTGTGCTAAGATTAGAGCCCCTGCTGAGGGCCAGAGACATTCCTTAATGCCAACTTTCCCTTTGGGTGGAGAGGAAAGGTTGCTGCTTGTCACGTCCCACAGCCCTGGAGGAGGGGAGCTTACTGTTGACAGAGTGGGTGAGAGGTTCCAGCAGCCCTGGTACATCTGCCACCAGCAGGCTTCCCCACCCCACGTCCTCATCTGCAGCCTTCCTCACCCCAATCTGGCCACCTACAGCCTGGGCACTGCAGGTAAAGGCGTTGTCACCCAGCCTGATGACCTGAGGTCAGTTCCTGGGTTCCACATGATGCAAGGAGAAAACTGACTCCTGTAAGTGGACCTTTGATCTCCCATGTGCAGTGTGAATGGGTTTCTGTGCCCACACACTCTCTCTCTAACACAACAAATAAACACAAGTAATAAATGGATGGATGGATAGATAGATAGGTAGATAGACAGACAGACAGACAGGCAGCTGGATAAGATGGCTTCTCCTGCCACTCTCTTGGAACCTGGCTCCTCCAAAATATAACCCTGAATTCTGCTCCCAGCCCACTCAACACCTGCCTACTGTGACTTGCTCACTCCTTCCCCAGCTTGGATTCTGGTCATTCAGGCTCAGCTCATGGGGCACTGAGAGGCCTGGGTGAGCCTGTGCCTTGGAGATCCCCTCACCCATGAAGCGCCTAAAGTTAGGTGTGGAGGTGCACACCTGGAATCCCAGCACTCAGGGCGTGGAGGCAGGGAGATGTAGACTCAGAAGTCAGCCTGAGCTACATAGAGAGATGCTGTTTCAAAATAGAAGTCAGCCTGAGCTACATAGAGAGATGCTGTTTCAAAATAGAGCAGCCACAGGAACCATCCTGGTTTTCTCACAACAAGTCACTGTCTCTGACATGACACTGAACTTTTGATTGCCAGGATAGTGTCCTGACTGTCCCCCAGGCAATGTGATGCAGACTTTAGGAGGCCTTGTCTCTTCTCATTAAAAAAAAAAAATATATATATATATATATATATATATCATTCTTTCCTTTTCCTCTACACCCCCCAGATCCTCCTCACCTCTTTGCCCACCCTCCCAACTGCAGGATCTCTTGTGACTAGGCTTGTCTCACACTTGCTATGAAGCCAGAATGACCTGAGTATGGGGTGACAGGCGTGTATCTGCACCTGGGTTCTCAGAGCTGGGGGATGGGGCCCAGGGCTTCCATGATGGACAAACACACAGCTGCCCATTGAGCCACCCCCCGCCCCCACTGCTCTATTCCCACACTTGGCAGGTCTCAGCATTTACCACAAGCAAAGGGGAGAACACCCCAAGCTGCTTTGAGGGCAGGCCAAGGGTGAGGGTGTGACCTCCAGGTTGCTGTGTCTCCACAACACTGTCACAGTGTTCCTTGCAACATCTGGATTGCTTCACTAAGCCAGCCTGTCACTTGGAGGCAAGTGACCCAGAGGGAGAGAAGATGCCATGGCTTTAGGAGAGGAAAGTACACGTGCCCTTTCATCAGGCAACTGAGGGCAGACCCAACCAATTGGGTGGGCCTGGGCAGGCTGGCCCCACGAGGGAACCGGGAGAGGGCTACCCTCTCTGAAGTCCTGTCAAATCAGACCGGCTTCTCAGTGATCATTAGTGCCCCCTCTCCTGTAAGCCTAAGCCAGCCACCCCCCCCCACCTCCCCACCCCATCCTGCCTGAGCCAGTGTCTGGATCTCCCTGTCTCTACACTGGCTAATCCAACCAAACATCCCCCCCCCTACCCTAATGCTATCTATCCATCCATTCATTCAGCTTACTCATTCAGATTATTTATTGAGTATATGCCAGGCAAGATGGAGGTCAGGCAGATGCAGTGGTCATCAGAGAAGCCCCTGACTCCCATCTCTCATGGCCCCTTAGAGATGTCCACATTATAGGCTATATCAGCTGTGTGGAAAGGAGCTGTGTGAGGTGGTTAAGTTAGGAGTTCTGAGATTGTGCTTAGCCATCTAAATGGAGTGATGTAACCACCAGGGTTCCTATAGGGAAATGGGACAGCCTCCAGCTTCAGGAGATCTGACACCCTCTTCTGCCCTCCTCAGGCACTAGGCATGTGAACAGTCCACATATATATGTGCAGGCAAAACACCCATCATACATTTATAAACTAAATATACAAACATTTTATTAATGTATTTCTTTTTGGTTTATGTGCATTGATGATTTGCCTGCATGTATGTCTGTGTGAGGGTGTCAGATTTCCTGGAACTGGAGTTACAGACAGTTGTGAGCTGTCATGTGAGTGCTGGGTCTTGAGCCTAGGTTTCTGGAAGGACAGCCAGGCCTCTTAACCATTGAGCCATCTCCTCAGCCCCTAAACCTAAAATTTAAAAAACAAACAAACAAAAAAACTTCAAATCACGTGCAGCAGGCCTTTTGCAAGGGTGGGCCCCTCTAGGTGCAGAGCCATGTCCAGTTGCCGAGGTTGGAGACCCATCAGGCTGGCCTTGAATCCCACCACGGTTCGCTGGATGCAATGGTCTAAGCACAGCAGGAAGCCCAGCCACAGGGAGAGAGGACATAGTGATGCCTGGACACAGTCCAGGGTGAGGAAAGTTCCAGGGGAGGACATGCTTGAGACTTCCCTGGGCCAGGTGGAGAGGGACAGGAAAGAGGGGAAGACACTTCTGGAAGGCATGTCTTTCTACTGTGAGCCTCTTCCTCCATCCCCTCTGGGGAGGCTTTTTAAATTTTCCTGATCTGGCTTTCCATCTCCCTCCCCTGATGGGTGATGCCACCTTCTGGATGTTTCTCAGTCTCCTCCATTTTCCCATCAACGCCCTTGCTCTGTCCCAAGACACAAGCCATCGCTCCACCCCTCCCTGGACACCTGGGTTCCTCCGCAGTGCACTGGGCCCCGCCCAGCACTTGATCTTAACCACTGACCCTCCCTGTCAGCTCATGTCCCATCTTGCAGGCTTGGAGACTGAGGCTCCGAGATACTAGGCAACTCTGATCATCAAACATTGCTCCACAGGTCTTGGCTTCCTATGTTGCTGACCCCAAAGTGCCACATACCTCACAATCGCTCCAGAACCCTAATCCCTAGCACATCCCAGAGTCTTCGACTGGAGCCAGTGTGACTGTTCCTCTGGTATACTTTCCCTGCTTTGGGTTTTCCTGTGCAAACTGACTTAAACCAAAACCATAGTGATAACAAGCATTGTTGTTGCTGGTGCTGCTTTGTACAGGGTTTAGCTTCGTACTGGCTGGTCTGGGACTCTCAGTTCTCCTGCCTTCTCAGTGCAGGGATGACATGCATGTGACACTATGTCCAAACCAACAAAACCTTCTAAACAGACTTCTTAAGGAAGGCTGCTCTGTAGCCATAGTAGAAAGTAAATTGCAGGGACCAAAAAGATGAAATGGTGTGTCAGATTCCCACAGTGGTGCCTACTGCCAATCCAGCACTAACAGACTGAGGCAGGAAGATTACAAGTTCAAGGCCAGGGGCTGGAGAGATGGCTCAGAGGTTAAGAGCACTGATTGCTCTTCTAAAAGTCCTGAGTTCAATTCCCGGCAACCACATGGTGGCTCACAACCATCTATAATGAGATCTGGTGCCCTCTTCTGGCCTGAAGATGTACAAGTTCAAGGCCAGCCTGGGTCACACAGTAGGTTCAAGGCTAGCCTGTGTTACATAGTGAAACACTGTCTTAAAACTGACTCCCCAGCTGTCTCTGACATGGACTACTTGCCAGCTTTTTTATCACTTCCCCATGGCAGGACGGTCTTGTCAGGCCACAGAGGAAGAGGACATGCTCAGTCCTGATATGACTTGATGAGCTAGGGTAGATGGGAAGAGGAGCTCCCCTTTTCTGGGAATAGGGAGGGGGCGTGGGGGAGAAGGAGGGAGGGGGAGACTGGGAGGTGAGGAGGGATAGGGCTAAGACCAGGATGTAAAGTGAATAAATAAATAAATGTTAAAAAACGACTCCCTAAAAAGCTGCATGTAATAGTATGCACACATAATCTCAGCATTTGAGGGGTGGAGTCAGGTGTGAGGAGTTCCGGGTCAGCCTTCACTATGGAATGAGTTTGAGGCCAGCCTAGGCTATATTTGTCTCTATCTCAAAACAAAACACACACACACACACACACACACACACACACACACACACACACACACACAGCGGAGCAGAGTACGACACAGATGGGAGGAGGCTGAGTAACAAGTTTGTGCTTGTTGAACTCAGCAGACCCAGACGGACACCAGCTGCTCCGAGCCTACCTGCCTGCACACTAGGCAGCACAGAGGGTTGGGGAGTCTTCTCCAAGTTTACACAGGCTGAGTGAGGTCAGCACTCCAGTCAAGCCCCCAACAAGAGGCCATGGCACAGTGGAGCAGAGAATCAGTCCGCTGGAGAGTCTGTGGCCCCAAGCGGAGTAAGTAGCTGTAGGCAAACCAGCATAGGAAAACGCACCTCCCCGCCAGAGGTAAATCAGGAGACATTTGACTTTCAAAAGTGTTCACAGCCAGGCTGGATGCATGGTGACTACCTGCTTGCCTGTCTCTTTGATGCTCTGCCTCCTCCCTCCTCTTCTTAAGCAAAGAGTGTGCAGCCAGGCGTGCTTCACACAAGGCAGCGGCACCTTGCTCCCAGCGCTTGAGGAGTTGAGGGTTCTCATGAGCTCCAGGCCAGCATGGTAAGACTCTGTCTCAGAAAGCCAGGCATGGTGTGGTCCATGCCTGTAATCCCAGAACTGGGGAGGTTGAGGCAGGAGAATCATCTTCAGTGCATAACTCAGTGAGTTAGAGGCCAACAAGAGATACATGAAATCTGGTCTCCAAAAATAAAAATAAAACAAGAGGAGGATTTGGTGGACCACAGTGAGGCTGCTTTGGATGAGCTCTCTATGGTCACGTGTGTCTTGTTGGAGACATGTCTGCTCAGATCCTTTGCTGCCATAGCTGCTGCTGTTGCTGTTAGCTCCTCATATATTTTTATTACCCTTTGTGGTAGTTGATGCAGCCTACAGTCATCTTGATGAGGGAGTCAGTGGACAGACTGCTCGGTGTGTCTGTCGGGGTTGTCTTCATTGTCATTGATACAGGAGAGTCCGGCCCACTGTGGCCAGCGCCATTCATTCCTGAGGCAGGTGCTCCTAGGCTGACTAAAAAGCTAGCTAACCGTGATCCATCAAGCAGAGTTCTTCTGTAGTTTCTGCCTCAAGTTCCTGACAGCCTCAGTAATCATTGTCGCCCACTCTGCAGGTTGTATTTTTTTTTAATGTTCATCATTTCCTTTATTGTGCTGTTTTTGTAAATAAAGTTTTATTGGGACATACATGTTTACCTCTGCATGTCCAAGGTTGCTTCTGACCCACGCCAGCTACGGGTGCAGACATGACTAAGCTACACAGAAAGCTTGCCAGCTCCTGCCATCGCCCTCAGGGGCAGCAGGGACCCTGGGTCAGGCATCACAGTTGATGACAGAAGCAACAGGGTAAAGGTGACAGGGGTAGAGGAGCATGTGTAGGACCCTGATGCCCAGGAGCTACAAGATCAGGGACTTCAGATCAGCCTGAGCTATGGAGTGAGAACCCTGTTTCGAGACACCATGAGCTGGGGTAGAAAACTTCCCAAACATGTGAGGCCCTGAGCACCACAGAAAGAGAGACGTTACAGTGGGAAGAAGAGGGGAAAGAAGAAGAAGAAGAAGAAGAAGAAGAAGAAGAAGAAGAAGAAGAAGAAGGAGAAGAAGGAGAAGGAGAAGAAGAAAGAGAGAGAGAAAGAGAGAGAGAGAGAGAGAGAGAGAGAGAGAGAGAGAGAGAGAGAGAGAGACACACAGGGGTATGTCCAAGTATTACAAGGACTTCCTCTGGGACCAGGCATAATCCTGCCTGTAGGATCCTGTCCTGTGCTGACCAAACCTCCATGGCACCAGACTCTTGACATGGCACATGCATGATTGGGTGAGGGCAGAAAGACCAGCGCCAGCGCTGAAGTTTTCTACACTCCTGAACCTGGGCTGCATTCACTTCTTCTACTCATGAGCTTACTATAAAAACACAGACACCAGCATCTGAGGCAGAAGCGATCACAAAACTGATGCCACAAGTCTGTCCCCTAGTCACGGCTCCTTTCACAGTGACAGTCTGCATCTTGTCTGCAGGACCCGCTTGAGAAGGTAGCAAGCAACTCCTGGAGCCACAGGGCATGGAAGCGTCTAGAAAAGACCTCCCTGGTAAAGAAATAGGACAGCCTGTGAGCCAAGAGCTGTTCATTTGTTGCCAGACCTTGGACATGGCGCTCCCTCAGCTGGAGTCCTAAGGGTTGGGTGGAGACAGGAGGTGGCACAAAGAAAGACTTGCCCTTGTGTGTCCTCAGGGACCCCTGCAGCAATGTGAGTAGTGTCTGTGTGCTTAAACTCCCAGAGAGTGTTCAAGACCACTGAGTCTGAGGCTGGAGAGACGGCTCAGTGGTTAAGAACACTGACTGCTCTTCCAGAGGCCCTGAGTTCAATTCTTAGCCCCCACATTGTGGCTCAAATCTGTCTATAATTGTAGCCCCATGGGATTCGATGCTATCTTCTGGTGCGCAGGCACACATGCTGACAAAGCACCCATATAGATAAAATAAAATACACAAATAAATAAAATTTTTTTTAAAGAAAAGAAAATGACTACTGCGTCTCCTCATACTGTCTGCGTGGAGTTGGGGAAACCTGTCCAGTCAGCCCCCTCTTGTTGCCCACCTCCTGCACACCAGGCTCCAGTTATAGCTGATCTCACTGAAGTAGGTATGCAGCCAAGGTTGGAAATGTTCTTACCCAAACTCCCTCTATGGAGGAACTGACAAAGAGAAGTCAAATGTCTTACCTGCATAAACACAGCCATCACAGGCTCAAGCAAGAGCCTGTTTGATACTCTAAGATAGGCTCTCCTTTAAAAAAAAAAAAAAGAGTACTCTTTTTTCTTTTTATTGAAATTAGATTCATAGATTCTTTTTCACATAAGACATCCTGATTATGGTTTCCTCTCAGTTCCTCCCTACCTTCCCCCTCACTCAAATCCACTCCCTTTCTGTCTCTCATTAGAAGAGAACTTCTGGGGCTGGAGAGATGGCTCAGAGGTTGAGAGCACCTGCCATTTTTCCAGAGGTCTTGAGTTCAATTCCCAGCAACCACATGGTGGTTCACAGCATCTATAATGAGATCTGGTGCCCTCTACTGGCAGGCAGGTGTACATTCAGGCAGAGCATTGTATACATAATAAATAAATCTTAAAAAAAAGAAAAGAAAAGAACTTCTAAGAGATGACAATAAAATATAACAAATAAGCCGGGTGTGGCAGTGCACGCCTTTAATCCCAACACTTGAGAGGCAGAGGTAGGTAGATCACTGTGAGTTCGAGGCCAGCCTGGTCTACAAAGGGAGTCCAGGACAGCCAAGGCTACACAGAGAAACCCTGTCTTGAAAAACAAAACAAAACCAACCAACCAAACAAACAAAAATATAATAAGATAAAACAAAGGCTATCATATTGAAGTTGGACAGGACAAATTGACAGAAGGAAAAGAGCCCAAGAGAAGGCACAAAAATCAGAGACCTACTCGTTCACACACTCTGGAGTTCCACAAGAAAACTACACTGGAAGTCATAACATATGTGCAGAGGACCTAGTGCAGACCCATGCCAGCCCTGTGTAAGCTGCCTTGATTTGTGAGCTCATATGAGCTTTGCTCATACTAATTTAGAGGGTCTTGTTCTCCTGGTGTCTTCTGTCTCCTCTGGCCTCCTCTTCCACAGGGTTACCTAAACTCCAAGGGGAGGGATTTGATGGAGATATCCCATTTAAGCTGTGTGTGTGTGTGTGTGTGTGTGTGTGTGAGAGAGAGAGAGAGAGAGAGAGAGAGAGAGAGAGAGAGAGAGAGAGAGAGAGAGAGACAGAGAGAGAGAGACAGAGAGAGACACAGAGAGACACAGAGAGAGAGAGAGAGAGAGACAGAGAGAGACAGAGAGAGAAACAGAGAGAGAGACACAGAGAGACAGAGAGACAGAGAGAGACAGACAGAGAGACAGAGAGTGAGACAGAGAGAGAGACAGAGAGAGACACAGACAGAGAGAGACACAGAGAGAGAGAGACGAAAACAGAGAGAGAGAGAGACAGACAGAGAGACAGAGAGAGATGTCTGGCTGTGGGTCTCTGTCTTTGTTCTCACCTGCTGCAGGAGGAAACTTCTCTGATGATACCTGAACAAGCCTCCCTGATCTATGAGTTTAGCCAAACGTCATTAGGAGTCATTTTATCACTATTTTTGTAGTTTGTTTATTTTTTAGTTTTAAATTTTATTTATTTATGTATACAGTGCTTTGCCTGCATGTACACCTGCACTCCAGAAGAGAACACCACATCTCATTTATAGATGGTTGTGAGTCACCAGTCATTTCTGGGAATTGAACTCAGGACATTTGGAAGAGTGGCCAGTGCTCTTAACCTCTGAGCCATCTCTCCAGCCGCCTTGTTTATTTTAAGACCAGTAGTAATTGGGTTTTTACCCTAGGTCCCTAAAGTATCTAGTCCCTGGTTCTTTGTCCCTCAAGGAGTGCCAGATATGGGTTCCATCTGTAGAGCGGGCCTTAAGTCAAATCAGATATTGGTTGGCTACTCCCGCAAGCTTTGTGCCACCATTGCGCTAGCATATCCTGCAGACAGGACACCACTGTAGATCAGAGGGTTCGTGGCTGGCCTGGTGCTTACGTTTCTCCTTTGGTAGCATGCAGAGTATATTCCTGCACCAAAGGCACTAGAGTGTAGGAATGAAGGCTCCATGTAGGCACCAGCTTGACTTCTCCATGGTCAATGGGCTGTGTAGGTGTTGTCCTCAGCAGTGGGGCCATGCTGTCAGTTTGTGGAGAGCAGCAGCCTGAGTTGCCATGGGGTTCCCATGATATCCCTCTGCCCCCCCCAACTCAATTAGAGGTAACCCAATCTCAGTACTGAAAGCTCCGTTTAGTGAAGAGATGTCCAGTTAGGACTCTGTGTCCTGTGATTTGGCAATTTCATTTGGATCACCTTTATGTGTGTGTGTGTGTGTGTGTGTGTGTGTGTGTGTGTGTGTGTGTGTGGTGTGTGTGTGTGTGTGTGTGTGTGTGTGTGTGTGTGTGTGTGTAAGTTTCTATTGTATCAGGCTCCATACCACCCCTCAAGTGACCCTTAGTGTCAGTTGTCTTTGCCCGTATTCCTTCCCTCAGCCTCCTCTCTCCGAGCCCTCCTCACGTGATCCAACATTCCAGCCACTCCTCACCCACTCCTAATTATCTATTCTATCTCCCTTTAAAAAGGGTGTAGTTTTAAATTTTGAAAGTTTCGAAACTAAATATTTTGCATACCCCTCTAAAGGCTGTGAATATATGCCAAGGGGAAGGTATACTCACACTTTTCTGGTCTTCCCAGAAGGGCTGCATACTACATGTTGTCCCTAGCCTTTCTCTTCTTCCCCAGTGAAGCCTAGAGATTAGCCCTTTGCTGCCTGTGTGCTGCTGTATAGAACTCCATTGTATGAAGAACACACCACGTTGTCCTCAGTCTTTTGCTCTTAAACACGACATTGCAGAGGGCCGGGGGTGTGGCTCAGGAGAATGTTTGCTTTGACCTATAAGCTCAGGTTTTACTCCCAGTCCCTCTGAGATGTTGCACAGAATAACACTGTACAGAAATAAGGCCTCTCAAGTCCATTTGATTGGCAGGGTCTAGGGCTGAGCTTCAGGCCAGCTGGAACACAGTTTCTTTGTGTATCATTTGGGCAGATACTGGCAAAGAGAGCAGGTGCCCAACCTGCTCCTGCTGGACCCCTGCTTCCCGAAAGGGCTGGATCCAGTGTGTGGCACTTCCATGAGTCCAGGCAGGAAGAAGAGAGATCCCTCTTTTCTCTGGCTGTCCTGCCCTCACTGGAATTATTATGATAACCATTGCCTTAAACACACATTGTGGGGGCTTGGAGAGGTGGCTTGAACTGATCTTATAAAGGACCTAAGCTCAGCTCCCAGTACCCAAGCGGTTCATAGCCATGTGCGTCTCCAGCTCCAAGGATGCAGCGCCTTCTTCTGGCCTCAATGTGGGCACCTGCATGCACATACTCACATGTGGACACACATCAATAAAGATTTAGAGCTTGAAAACACAGAGCCTGTGAAGCAATTCGTAGCCCAGAAAGGCAAGAATATATTTATTAAGAGGGGCAGTATGGGAAAGCATGCCTGAGAAGGGAAGCCCTCTGTCAGCCCCCAGAGATGATGCTCAAAGCAGGGAGGGGATCATTCCCTGGGCACCCAACCCCGAGGCTGGACCACTGAGAGAAGATGCCCGTCTGCCTCTCTCCAGCTGTTAGCTCACAGAGAGGGTATCTGCGGCAACAATTTCCTCTCTGACACAGAGCTTTACTGAGTCGACCCATAAACTTTCCCAGCAGCCTGTGCGGGTCAGACTAGCCTTTCTTCTTGACCATGTAGTCTGGGAGATGTCACAGGCGAGCTAACTGCCCAGCTACGCCACACACTGGGGCATTTAAAAGTGACAGGTGACGGTACTAAGAACATTTGGAAGGAACTCTCAGGCTAGCCAGTTCCCAGGGGTCTCCACCTCCTCTGGAGGACAGAGAGGGACCAGAGAGCTTCCTTCCCTGTTCCTCATTTACCATATGTGCAAGCCTGTTATTCAGTTGACTTAATGCCCCCTGAATGCAGACAAGCTGAAACATATGGGGAAGAAATTAATCCAGAAACTCAGGACCTGGAAAGACTCTGTGATGAGTACATGAGCTGGCAAACTGTTCCCAACACAGGCTCTGCTTTCTCATGTGTCCGTTGAGCTAGAATCTGGACACTGAATCAGAGTGAGTGTGCTGCAAGCCCCCAGCTGGAGACGAGTACAGAGCCAGGCTCCAGCATTAGGAGAATGCGTGCATTTCAGATTCTTTTTCTTTTCTCTTTAGAAACAGAGTTTCTCTAGCCTTGGCTGACCTAGACTCGCTTTGTAGACCAGGCTGGCTTTGAACTCACAGCGATCAGCCTGTCTCTGCCTCCTGAGTGCTGGGGCTAAAGGTGTGCGCCACATTTCAGATTCTTACTTTTATTTCTGTCAGCCACATGAGTGCAGGTGCCCATGAAGCCAGAGACGGCATTGGATGCCCGGGAGCTGGAGATGTACAGGGAATATAAGCCGCTCCAAGTGGGTGCTGGGAACTGGGTCCTCCATAAGGACAATGCAGTCTTAGCCAGTGAGGCACCTCTGCAGCCCCAACTTTCTTGTCTTCTAGGCCCAGCCCAGCAGCAGTGCCCCATGGATACTTGCTGGAAAGAGAACTGGCACAAAGAGGGCCACTCAAGGAGGGGACTCAGATGGCTCCTAACAGGCAGAGTCCTCAGGCAGAGGAGGAAGGGCCCAGCTCTGCTGTGTTTGAAGGGGAGAGTTTCAACGGAGTCTCGTGTCACTCAAGATGTTCCTGAATTTATGATCCTCCTGCCTCTATTTCCCAAGTGCTGAGAGTTCAAGCATGTGTCATTTATTATGCATGGCTTACGCAGTGCTGAGATCAAGTCTAGGGTCATTTCCCACATACTCTACGCACTGAGCCATATTACTAGCCAGGACTAATTTTTTATAATTGGGCAGCATAGCCCAAGCTGGCCCCTATTTCAAGGCAATCCTCCTGCCTTGGCTTACTGAGAGCTGGGATTACAGGCCTGTGTCACCATGCCCAGCTGTATCAGTATTTTATTTTAACTTATTTTTTAAATTATGTGTATGATGAGGTAGGGTGAGCACAAGCCACAGAGGATGTCGGTCTCCTGGGGCTGGAACTGTGCTGCCCAGTGTGGGTGCTGGGAAAGGAACTCCCGTCTTCTGGAAGAGCAAGGCAAGCTCTTCCTTCTGAGCATCTCTCTTGCCCTCTGTCAGGACTTTTAAGAGATGGCTCAGTCTCGGTGAAGAGGAAAAGTCATATGTTGTCTGCAGACAAATCAGTCAGGTGACAACACAATCGTCCCAGCGTGGTCAGGAAAATCAGCTGGCTGCAGCTTTGCCCGCTGCCAGGGTGCACAAGAGTTCCAGACCTCTGAAATCTTTCCGTGCACTTTCTATTTACCAACACCATCAGTTTGGTGACCAGACACCACGCCCTAGGCAACTTATAGAAGAAAAGGTTTACTTGGGTTTCAGACGGCTAGAGCCGAGGACCATCATGGCAGGAAGCATGGTAGCAGCAGGCAGGCATGGCACTGCAGCAGCAGCTGAGAGGCCGGGAGCTAACTGGGAAAGGCATGGGCTTTTGAAATGCAAAGCCCACCCCCAGTGACATGCTGCTGTCACACCCACCAATCCTTTCCAAACAGTTCCACCCACTAGAGAGCAAGTACTCAAACATATGAGCCCATGGGGTGGTCGTTCAAACCACACTTGCCTCAGGTCACAAGTGACTGTCCCTCTCTGAAGAGTTGCCATTCAAGCCCATGAGTGAAATGCTAAGGCCTTTGCAAGTGGCATTATCTTGTTTTGTTTTGAGACGGGAGTTGCTATGTAGCCCCAGCTGGCCTGGAACTCACTGTGTAGACAAACTAACTTCAAACCACCTGCATTTGCTTCCCAATGCTGGGATTGCAGGCACAATTCACCACGCTTGGTTCATTATTTTTTATTATTTTAAAATTTAAAGCAGGTTCATAATTTGAGTCCTTGCTGGGTAGGAAACACAGAGTTGAATTATCCATCTGTTAGTAGTTGCTCCCAGTTTGACCATGGCAGCTCCTGGTCTTCACCCCACACCAGAGACATCTGCTCCACTAAGGGAGCAGGGATAGAGTCACAGCTGAGCCAAGCCTAGAGCCCTCAGACAAGAACCTGACCTGCAATGCTTAAGGTCTCCAGGAGCCCCAGTGTGACCTTCGGGGTCTTCAGCAGAGGCTCAGACTTCTGTAGCCAACCTCAGCAGCAGAGCCCAGCCAGTCATCAATGTATGCCAAACCTTACTTTCCCCACTGTACACTGTGATTGGCCAGGCCCCCCACCCAGGGGTCTGTGAGGATTGCCTTGTACCCACAGGGGCACACAGCCTTCCCTGAAGTCTCATCTTCCTCACAGAGAGGGAAAGGCTACACTTGCTGGGATGAAAAGGAGATGGCTGGTAGAGGGGTGAGATGGCTACTGGGGGTAGACCCAGTGGTGGGCCCCACTTTACTCAGCTCCTTCAAGTACCTGCTTCACCCAAGGACGGGCACATTCTGGGGTGGACATTGTATCTGGCCATACACTGTCCACATGGGGTACCAAGTCACCGAGAGCCTTGGTGGAGGAGGTCATGACTAAAGGAAGCGGGTACAAACAGACCTGTCAGGCAAGGAGATTGATACCAGGGATGGAGGCCTCTCCATCCCCCACACATTTAAGATGGAAGGTTCCAGAGAAGGGGTGCCCCAGGGTGAGGTGAGAAGCCTTTGATTGCCACTGATGACTACCTAGGCTGCTTTGATAGTGCAGTCTATGCAAAGTCTGACCCAGTCACAAAGAGGATCCTTGCACGGCAAATATCTGCTCAGGGAATGGCAAAGGCTGAAGACACTTACCTATATGATCTCACTGAGAGAAAGCCAGCAGGCGGGAGAGCACAGAAGCTAGTATGCCCTTCACCATGAGGGGTCAAGATGCTGACACTCCAGGCCCAGGTACATCCTGACTCCTCTAAATCCTCACTTCAGCCTCAAGTGTCATCCTAATGCTGCAAACCTGTGTCCCCTCGGATACGGCCCCCTATGGCTCCCAGCAGGAAATACAGACTGTGCATGCTAACACATGCCAGGCAGGCACTCTACCACAGCACCAGATCTGCAGCCCAGAGCCTGGCCCCCTAAAAACAGTTTCATCACCATCCAGCCAGCCCTTCCAGGCAGGGTTGTGTGCTGTTCCCCTCAGCTGAATGTGACTGGTTTTATTTTGTCTCACGACCTGCTCCCTGGCGTGTCCTCTCTTCACTGCAGAAACCCAACAGACAGAGTTGGTCTTTGTGGACCCTGAAGAAGTCTATCTCTTGAGCCAGGCGTGGTGGCGCACGCCTTTCTTTAATCCCAGCACTCGGGAGGCAGAGGCAGGCGGATCACTGTGAGTTCGAGGCCAGCCTGGTCTACAAAGTGAGTCCAGGACAGTCAAAGCTACACAGAGAGACCCTGTCTCGAAAAAAAAATAATAAATCTATCTCTTTAGAGTTCCCCTCAGAGCCAGGCGTTGGTGGCACAGGGCTTTAATCCCAGCACTTGGGAAGCAGAGGCAGGCGGATCACTGTGAGTTTGAGGCCAGCCTTGGTCTACAGAGTGAGTTCCAGGACAGGCAAGGATTCACAGAGAAACCCTCTCTCGAAAAAACAAAACAAACAAACAAACAAAAAGAGTTCCCCTCAGAAGCCAACTCCACAGAGAGGGTTCCCCCACAGAAAGACCCCCTCTTGCCATTTATGCCTCGTCTTATTTCCTTCTAGAACGCACAGCTCCCGCAAAGTTATCTTCCAGATGCACCCCCTGAGTGCTAGGATTACAGGATGCACCGAGTCACTGTGTGAAATTGTCCCACACTATTGCCCGCTGTCTTCCTTCACCCACAATCTGTGAGCTTGCAGAGGCAGGGCTTTGTCACTTCCTTCCCTGCCCTATGTCACTGCTGCTAGGAGGATGTGGTTTTTGGAAGACCTTAAGATTTCTTGGAAATGCACAGAAGGAGAAAACCTTTCCTAAGAACCCTTCCAAAGCCTGCCTCCACTGCTGCCCATGTGCTGCCCCTGCTGGGTGGCAGGGGAGCCTTCTGTGTCAAGTCCCACCACTCCTGTGCCACGCCTCTCCACAGAGGCGCAGGCACAAAGCCCAGCGCTGCTCGGCTCAGCAGGCCCCTACTTTGGAAGGTGGTTGCAGCACTGTCTATCCTTACTTTTCAGAGGAGGGGGTGAGGAGACTCATGCAGTCATGTGGCTTTGGCTCTGGTTCAAGAGTTCACCCCTCCAAGCACTCCAGGGCATAGGCGAGAGAGAGAGAGAGAGAGAGAGAGAGAGAGAGAGAGAGAGAGAGAGAGAGAGAGAGAGCGCCCTGGCTGCTGGGTCAGGATGGTGAAGGGAAGGCTGGAGCCTTTGGTTGGAACACTTCCCACTAGGCCCTGTTGGGTGACCTATGGAATGCGTTGGTAATAAAATGCACGTAGGCAGGGTCTTGGTAGATGCTTGGTCTAGCATCTGTATAGCTGTACGCTAGAGCCAGCACCCAGGGGATGAGACCTTCCTTCCTGGACTTGGGGAAGGAGCTGCTGTTCTGCTGGGCTCCAAACATGGGAGGCACAGAGAGACTTGGTCCTGTCCTCTTTAGACCCCAGATGGCGACATTCCTCGGAGATAAAGAAAAGCATGGGAGGGCAGTTGGGACGAAGGGGGGAGAAGGATGTGGGGAAAAACTGGAGTTCAGTTCTCGGTGTCCATATCAGATAGGCGGTTCGCATTTGCCTGTAAATCCAGTTCCAGCGGATCCCACGCCTTCTTCCGACCTTTGAGGTGCGGCTGTAGAGAGCAGGGACAGGAAGATCACTGGGGCTTGTGCCAGCCTAGGACCCTACCTCAAGGAAATGAGAGCGATAAAACAAGATGGCTGACATCCTCCTCTGGTTCCACAAGGGTACACACACACATGCTTGCACATACACACACACACACACACACACACACACACACACACACACACACACACTTGCACACACACACACACACACACACACTAAAAATAAAGAAAAGGGGGCCTGGAGAGATGGCTAAGAGGTTAAGGCCACCGACTGCTTTTCCAAAGGACCCGAGTTCAATTCCCAGGACCACATGGTGGCTCACAACCATCTACAATGTGATCTGATGCCCTCTTCTGGCCTGCAGGTGTACATGCAGGCAGAACACTGTATACATAATAATAAATAAATAAATCTTGAAAGAAAGAAAGAAAGAAAGAAAGAAAGAAAGAAAGAAAGAAAGAAAAGGGGAAGGAACAAGACTAAGATGCTGTGACTCCCGGGGAGGCCCAGAGTGACACAGGATGAACAGCATATGAGGCCCTAGCCGACTCCAGGCTGTGAAGCATCAGCTGCTATTGGTACCCAGCCACGAAAACTCACTACAGCTCAGACA